>NC_073310.1:55915776-56526029 GCF_027595985.1 Sorex araneus | reverse complement strand
GGCGATGCACAGGGGTTACTCCTGGCTCTGCACTCAGGAATTACCCCTGGCCATGCTCAGGGGACCATATGGGATGCTGGGATTTGAACCTGGGTCGGCCGCGTGCAAGACAAACACCCTACCCGCTGTGCTATCTCTCCAGCCCCCTATTTTGTTTTAATTTTAAAAAAATGAAAGAACTGTGACTTGCAAAGTTATGGATAGTTGAGTTTTAGACATATAATATTTTTCAACACCAATTCCACCACCCATGTTTCCTTCACCAGTGCTCAAAGAGTCCACCCTCACCCCCAGCCCTTCCCCCACCCCATCCTCGCCTGTCAATTAGAGAGGCACATTACAAAGTCCCAGTGGCTTCAGCTTAGATCTCAGCAACATGTCACTGTCACTGTCATCCCATTGCTCATCCATTTGTTCGAGCGGGCACCAGTAACGTCTATCATTGTGAAACTTATTGTTACTGTTTTTGGCATATCCAATACGCCACAGGTAGCGTGCCAGGCTCTGCTGTGCGATACTTGGTTGCTTGCCGGGCTCTCTGAGAGGGGCAGAGAAATCAAACACGGGTCGGCCGCATGAAAGGTGAATGCCCTACCACTGTGCTATCGCTCCAGCCCCTCAGCAACATGTAATTCTATAAATTAATCAAGTTATATCATGTTAAGTGTGTCAACAAGCCAGAATATCCATATTTTTACACTCATCTTTGTGTATGACAATTTTGGTTTTTTTGCTTTTTTTTTTTTTTTTGCTTTTTGGGTCACACCTGGCGATGCACTCAGGAATTACTCCTGGCGGTGCTCAGGGGACCATATGGGATGCTGGGAATCGAACCCGGGTCGGCCGCGTGCAAGGCAAAAGCCCTACCTGCTATGCCATTGCTCCAGCCCCACAATTTTGGTTTTGGTGGGGGCGGGGGTGGGGAGTGGTCTTAGGACACACCTGGCGAGCAGTGCTCAGGACTTACTCCTGGCTATGTGCTCAGGAATCTCTCCCAGTGGTACTCAGAGGATATAGTGCTGGGAATGGGGCCTTGTTGATTGCAAGGCAAGTGCCTTAACCCGGTACTATCTCTCCTGCCCCTGTATGTGACACTTTTTGCAGATCGACTCCAGAGTCACTAGGAGCTCATGCCATTAGACAGACTTAACATTTTTTTTGTGTGTGTCTTCCCAGCACATTGTCTCTTGGCTTTGCAAGAGTCTGGCTTTGCTGTTGGAGGTGTCCTGATGGGAAATCAAGTCCCCGGGTGGGCCTGTGAGAAGGGACTCGCTGCTCTGTGCTGTTTTTGTATTCTAAATCTTGGCAACTCCCTCCCCTGTCTGTATCCCAGACTAAAAACCCGTAATTGTCTTCCGTGTCCATACGGAGCCAATGAGTGTTTCTCGTTGTGTTAATTTTAGCAGCAGTGCTTCTAGTCAGGGGGGAGGTGGGGAGTGGCGGTGCTCTGTTGGATTTTCCTAATGACTTACCCAAGTGTTCCAAGTTCCCCATGGGAGACTTCGGGAAGGTGAAGGCTCTGCTTCACGAAGGCTATTTGCAGGACCCTTGGATACTCCAGGTGCTCTGATCTCTGAGTGGCGGAGACCCAACTTCCATCGCAAGTGAAGGGGAACCGAATTAAATGCCATGGGCCTGACATCAAGCGACCTACTGTGGGTTCTGCGTCTCTCCCTGCTCCAGGATGGGGGTCGGGGTGGGCGGTAAGTGCTGCTTCTCTCCAGGGCAGATCTCCAAGTCTGGGAACAAATATTTCATTTGCAATGATTTCATTCAAAGTTTCGATTCCAAATATGAACCATAAAGTGTCAGGGATTAAACTATCGAGTCTAAGGTAGAAATGAGTCATGAAA
Source organism: Sorex araneus (assembly GCF_027595985.1). NCBI lineage: Eukaryota > Metazoa > Chordata > Mammalia > Eulipotyphla > Soricidae > Sorex > Sorex araneus. The sequence goes on along the minus strand of NC_073310.1, from coordinate 56,524,176 downwards.
TCGGACAGCTTTTGGCTGCCAAAATTCCAAATAGGTTTGGACATACTGAAAAATATCCATATCCATTTCATTTTACACATAGACTTTGTTTTAGAAATCCATGAAGGGTTTCCTTTTGTGTTTGCTTTTGTTCACAATGAGTTTTTTCACAAGATTGTATGTTGTTGTTGTTTGGAGGTCATCTGTCAATTGATAGTAGCTGATTTGGCACCTAACAGAGAGAGGTTAGTTCTGTTGAGTCAGAGGGCTGAGTGCCCAGATCGCAGGATTTCGAATCCTGCCGGGTAGTGTTCTCCTGCCTGGTAGTGTTCTTGCTTGTAACACATCTTTTTTTCTTCACTGGAGAAATCTGTATGTCTCTTCATATTCCAAATAAAACATAGCATCCAGCCAGAGAGAGAGAGAGAGAGAGAGAGAGAGGACATGGCTTAAGGTGCTTGCCTGGCACGTGGCAGACCCTGATTTGATGCCCAGCATGCCAACTGGCCCCCTGAGCACCCCAGGAATGATTCCTAAGCACAGAGCCAGGTGTAAGTCCTGATGCAGCCAGGTATGATCTAAACCCTACCCTACCCCCTGCAAAAATCTCTCAAAACATAGCACCTGATTTTTCAAAGTGCTTTTATTTTATTTTTTATTTTTATTTTTTTTTGCTTTTTGGGTCACACCCAGCGATGCTCAGGGGTTACTCCTGGTTCTGCACTCAGGAATTACTCCTGGCAGTGCTTGGGGGACCATATGGGATGCCGGGGATCGAACCCGGGTCGGCCGCGTGCAAGGCAAACGCCCTACCCGCTGTGCTATCACTCTGGCCCCCTCAAAGTGCTTTTAAATAAATGTGTGATATTTCAATATTCTAGTTTTCTCCTTTAAAACTTTATGGAATTTCCATGGAAATGGTTGTGTAAGAGCCAGACACCGAGTGGCCAGAGTGAAAGTCCAGTGGGCATTTGCCTTGGACGCGGCTGACCTGGGTTCGATCCCCAGCATCCCAGATGGTTGCCCGAGCACCTCCAGGAGTAATTTCAGAGCATAGATCCAGGAGTGACCTCGTAGCATTGCCAGCTATGCCCCCTTCCCTCCCTCCGCAAAAAGAAAGAGCAAGATACTAAAATAACTGGGCTTGGTACTGGAATGGGCATTGCCCGGAGCAGCTGCTCGTCCTTATGCTGTTTGACACTCAGGCCCTTGTCACTTCTCTGGGCTGATTTTATTTCACTGGAAACACTCCAGGGTTGAAGGTGATGAGTTGCTCTTCTCATCTGGGGACTGGGGAGGGGCTTCCCCTCCCCCCCCAGCTTTGCTTTAGGCTCTGCTTCCTCTCCTGTCCTTGTAAGCAGGTGGAAATGGAGTTGCCTGGGATCTCAGCTGCCTCCTGGCAGACCCAGGTTTGGGGGCTGCTTTTATTCTGACTTGGAAAGGGGTGTTGCATTACAGCCTCTGGCCGTTGCAGATCTGGGGTGAAATTTCCTCATCAGCCTTTCCAGAGAAGTGGCCCTCTGTCAGCCCCCCAGCTCTCGCATTCACCTTGGAGCTGTTGGTGAGAGAAAGTTGGGGAGACGGGTTTTTGCCTTCCTCTCTTCTGGAGGTGAAACATCTGGGTCAGGGGTGGCTGAAGTATTCAACTCCACGTGCGACCCTCCGTAAGGCCAGTGGAGCACCCTCCTGTGAGGGTGGGTGACAGCAGCGTGGCCTCTAGACCGTGGGAGCTGCGCTGCCCTTGAGCAGGAGTGGACACTGTGGCTTTGAGGCCACCTTAGGCAGGAGGAGGCGGGCCGGGAAGAAGCGTGGAGAGTGGAACGAGCTTTGCCCCAGCTCCTGTGAGTTCACCTGCTTTGGCTTCCGGAGCACAGCCTTGCGGGCAGTGGAGCGGTGTCCAGCTTCTCAGCAGGAACCACAAAAGCAAGGGTAGCCGTGTTCCAGAAAGGATGGTTTGACGTGAGGGCCACCCCACAGTGCTCAAGGCCTCCTTCTGGCTGCGTGTTGGGGGTCGTTCCTGGGTGAGGGGGTGTCCTATGTGGAGTTGGAACTTGAACCTGCTTCCCCCGCAGAGCTGGTTCATGTGATGCTGTGAATGCGTCAGTCCCAAGTAAATGCAGCTTATTATTATTATTTTTTTATTGAATCACCGTGAGATACAGTACAAAGCTGTCATGTTTGGGTTTCAGTCATACAATGATCAAGTACCCATCCCTCTACCCGTGAACATTCTCCACCACCAGTGTCCCCAGTATACACCCCCCTTCCAACTCTCCCCCTGCCTCCATGGCAGACAATTTCCCTCATACTCTCCTCTACTTTTGGGCAGTATGGTTTGCAATACAGATCCTGAGAGGCTTTTGTGTTTGGTCCTTTGTCTACTTTCAGCACACATCTCCCATCTTGAGCGATTCCTCCAACCATCATCGTCTTAGTGATCCCTTCTCTATTCCAGCTGAAAGGCAGCTTCTTACGCCCTCTGCTATGCCGCGTCTCGTGCTCTACCCAGGCGAGGGTCCGACTTCCACTCCTGCCCCTCCATTAAGCCGTACCCAATAGCTGTGTTTCCCGGAGCAGTTTTACCAGGCTCGCAAATGCAGATATTTACACAGGCACTTGTAAACCCAAGCAAGGGGTGGGGTGGGGGGCTCTGCCTTCAGCCCCTTCGCCCGGCCCTGTGCTCAGCTCCAGTCTTTGGGGATGAGAGGGCAGAGCCCGGCCCACAGTGCTTAGTGCCCACGCTCACTCCTGCCCTGGGAGCGAAGCAGGCTGCAGTGGAGCACTGTTTGGGTGATCGGTGGGCAGCTCAGGCACGGGCACCAAGGAAGTTCGTAAGTGCCCACAACTGTGAAAGGACTGTGGCCCTCCTGGCCCTTCATTCTCACCCCAGGGTGCTTGCACTCCCTCTGTCCTTCAATGAGACTCAGAATCTTTTCTCTCAGGGAGTAGCTGGAGCCAGTGGCCTCATGTGGGACAATTTTCAGTTTCTTCTTTGTGCTGTGGTTAGCACATGCGCCCCTGCATGCGTGCGCCTGTGCGTGCGTGCGCCCGTGCCTCTGTGTGTGTGTGTGTGTGTGTGTGTGTGTGTGTGTGTGTGTGTGTGTGGTGAGTGGGTGGGTTAGCACAAACTGATGTACAACGGTTCTCTCTTCTGAAGCGCCACAGATGAGGCTCAGTGGTCAAGCACTTGCCCTGGCATTGGGTCCTGACACCTCTGGTTCCCGAGCCTCCAGCCCCACCAGGAGCCACCCAAAGCACCACCAGCTGCAACTCTAATATGCAGTAACTGAACCAACCTTGTCTCTCTTCCGAGCAGTGAGAGTGGCCGCACCTGTTAACCCATCCTTCCCAGAAGCATTTTCAGTGGTTTCATTTTTTCTCTGCCTGGATGAACAAGGCTGGAGGCCCTTCTGTCGAGCCTTGCCTGCAGGTCTGAAGCACAAATTCCTCCATGTTCCTAGAGTAGCGGGTTTCTGGGTTGCCAGGCATCACCCCCTTTCCCTGAAGCACTCCTCTGTGTGCTTGCGTGGCGGTGAGCGCAAGGGCACACTTGGGTCCCCACTGCCCAGCCGTGAGGCTGAGCGTCCCTTCACCCAGCTCAGCCTCCGTGCCCTAAGGGCCCCTGTTTTCTCCTTGCAGCCCCCTGTCCTACCTGTTGGCCCCCCGATCTCTTGCCGTGACTGCCCATTGATATGAGTTTAACCTCTAGCCCCTTGGACTATCCTGGCGATGCCCAGGGGGGACATGGAGCCTGGGGAAGAAATACTGGAGGAGATTCTGAGAGCCAGTGTGCACAGTACTCGGTGTCAGCAGCAGTGCAGACAGCATGCTCCTAGCCAGTGCTCGGATCAGCTGGCAGCAGTGCAGACAGCATGCTCCTGGCTAGTGCTCGGATCAGCTGGCTGCAGTGCAGACAGCATGCTCCTGGCTAGTGCTCGGATCAGCTGGCTTCAATGCAGACAGCATGCTCCTGGCTAGTGCTCGGATCAGCTGGCCTCAATGCAGACAGCATGTTCCTGGCTAGTGCTCGGATCATCTGGCTGCAGTGCAGACAGCATGCTCCTGGCTAGTGCTCGGATCATCTGGCTGCAGTGCAGACAGCATGCTCCTGGCTAGTGCTCGGATCAGCTGGCCTCAATGCAGACAGCATGCTCTGGGCTCCTTGTTAAAACTGGATCTTCTTGGGGCTGGAGCGATAGAACAGCGGGTAGGGCATTTGCCTTGCACGCGGCCGACCCGGGTTCGATTCCCAGCATCCCATATGGTCCCCTGAGCAGCGCCAGAAGTAATTCCTGAGTGCAGAGCCAGGAGTAACCCCTGTGCATTGCTGGGTGTGACCTAAAAAGCAAAAACTGGATCTTCTTGTGAAAGCATACGCATCTTCTGCCAACTTCTTTCTACATTAACACCTTCTAGAATACTTCATAACAATATATCAGAGATAGGGGGCTAGTGTGCCCTCTTATAAAAGATAGCAGATAGCTTATAAAAGATAGAAGCTTTTATTTATTTATTCATTTATTTATTTTTGGTTTTTTGGGGGGGCACATCAGTGGTGCTCGGGGCATACTCCTGACTCTGTGCTCAGGAATCATTCCCTGCAGTCTCTGGAGACGATTTGAATGCCAGGGATCGAATCTGGGTTGACTTGTGTGCAAGGCAGATGCCCTACCCACTGCATTGTCTCTCTGGCCCTGAAGCTTTGATTTTTAACAGCTAGACTTCTCTATTCTTTATATTTATTACTTTGCATGTCCTATTTGGCTTGGTTTGGGGGCCACACCGAGCAGTGCTCAGAGGCTATTCCTGACTCTGTGCTCAGGTCACTTCTAGAACCACTTAGAGGGCCATATGTGAGATACCAGGGGTTCAACAGGGGTCTCTGTGTGCATGACAAGTGCCTTAACCCCTGTACTATCTCTCTGCCCTGCATATGTATTTTAAGATACAAAAACTAGTTTATAGTGAGACATTTTCACTAATTTTTAGTTTGCATTCCCCTCAGGAGGCAAAGAAACTTTTTTACCACAGCCCAATCCGGGGCCTGTCTGGGCTCTGATGCAGTTTTGAAGAAGGAAAAGATTTCCTGCTTTTCGTTCTCCCTGAGAGGAGAGGTATTTAGAGTCTCTGGGGAGATAGATCTCTCTGGCTGGAGAAGTAGCTCAGTGGGCTGAAGGCCGTGCTCTGCATGCAGGAGGCCAAGATCCAGTCCTTGGCACCACGTGGTCCCCAGAGCACTGGCAGGAAAGTGATGCCAGAGACTCGGAAGCCTTGAGCAGCTCCAGGTATGGCCCCCAAACAAAACAGAAATTTTATTCCGTACAAAATCTTCTCTAAACCAGTTTATTTCTGTCAGGATCCCACTTTACTTAAAATGCTCTATGGGGCCACAGGAGGTTGGGTGCTTGCCTTGAATGCAGCAGATGCAGATTCAATCCCTGGCACCCCATATGGTCCCCTGGGCTCTGCCAGGCGCTATCCTGAGCACAGAGCCAGGAGTAAGCCCTGAGCACTGCCAGGTGTGGTCCAATAACTAACTAAATAAAATAATAAATATATGCTGTTTGGTTTTAGCATCAGGTGTGTTTGGTTTAAATATTTTTAAGCGACTGAACTTTTTAACCAAAGTGGTAAATTCACCTGAGCAGCCTCCACCATCTTCTGAGCCATGGTATAAAACTTTCAAGTTCAAGTTCCTTTCAAGTTCACAATAAAACACTGCTGACCTCAACTCTCACCCATTGCCAAGCTACCAGGGATTAGTTTTGGATAAAGGGCACTTAAGGTTTTCAGGTTGTCTGTAACTCTACAGCTATGATTCAGTTTCCGAAATGGAAAAAAAAAGAACAAAAAAAAAACCTGTTTTAGTATGCAGGGTATTTAGACATGAAATGGTTGGTCTTGTTCAGCAAGGCAAGAATGGAAAATAATCCAGAGGATGCCTTTTGAAAGAAAAGAAATAACACCTTCTGTACTCGGAAAGCACTGAGGCATGTTTTCGATTCAAACTTTTAAAATTCAGATGCCCAGATTGCATCAATAAAGCATGAAAGCAAGTGTGGACAGAGCCCGGGAGATAGTTCAATGGACTGGAGCCCATGTGGAAGGTCTCGATTTGAACCCAGGCACCACGAAGTTACTGAAAACCAAACCAGGGTACTCCTGGGGTGTGATTCCGAAACAAATCAAAAAGTACTTGTGGAGTAGGTTTGATGTATATGGAAGATGTGCATACAGCTTCACCATAGACTTTTCCTTCTCAAAGCTGCTTAGATATTTCTTTTACTACGGGGGGAAGGAGGGGAAAGTCTCATTTCTACAGCTAAATACACATATTTGCCAGAGGATCAAAGAAGTACCTCTTTATGTGGTATTTTGTGAATTAACATATGCCTGACATTAGTTGGTTAACCCCCCAAAAATAATGAATAGTAACAATGCTTAGAAGAGAAAGGGCAGAATACTGGCTGTGAGGTGAAAAACCAGGAAAGCTATAATTTAAGCAATTCCATTAAAGAGAATATAATTACAGTAGCCTCGGGCTGGTGGCAGCTTACTCTTCAGCCTAATTGAACTTTTTCAGTATTAGAAAAATGAACCAAATTTCGTAGAGCATGGCATAAATACAGTGTTTTCTTTATCCAGATATTAAATACCACTTGGGTTTCTGTGTGTGTGTGTTGATTGCAATGCCAATTTTCTTTTTTTTTGCTTTTTGGGTCACACCCAGCGATGCTCAGGGGTTACTCCTGGCTTTGCACTCAGGAATTACTCCTGGCGGTGCTTGGGGGACCATATGGGATGCCGGGGATCGAACCCGGGTCGGCCTCGTGCAAGGCAAACGCCCTACCCGCTGTGCTATCGCTCCGGCCCTGCAATGCCAATTTTTATATATGTATATATGTACGGCAAGTATTCTACCTCTGAGCAGTAGAGCATTTGCTTGCATGTGTTAGGCCCTAGGTTTGATCCCTGGCACCCAGGTGAAAGGGAAGAAGGAAGGAAGAAAGGAAGGGGGCATGGAGGGAGAAAAGAAGGGAGGAAGGAAGGAAGGAAGGAAGGAAGGAAGGAAGGAAGGGGGAGGGAGGAAGGAAGGAAGGAAGGAAGGAAGGAAGGAAAGAAGGAGTACATTAACATCCAAGTATCAAATATCTTCAAGCATATAAAACAGAAGCTTTCTGTGTCTGATTTCAAACCCCTTGCAAACAATTTGAGAATGCCGAGAAGTATTACTACTTTACTCCACCTTGGAAACTTTCCCACAAATTGTCTCACATTACCCTCTCAGCATCCCTAGGAGGGGATGTGTAGGATTAAGAACCCCAGACACAGAAAGTCTGAAGACTTGGGGCCTCAGAGGGAAGCCTTTCCAGCATCCTCCCAGGTCCCCAGAGGGGTCCCCCAAGCTCTTCTTCCCTTTCCAAGGTTGGATTTCTAAATAGTACAGCCAGCCACACTGGGTACAGGACGCTTAACTTCTTTTGGGTCTGTTATTAATTTTTATTATAACACCGTGATTGACCAAGTTCATAATAGAGTTGTTTTAGGCCTTAAATGTCCCAACACCAACCCCACCACGCCCTTCCCTTCACCACTGTCCCCAGTTGCCCACCCCATCCCTTGCAGGCACACACAGGTGTGCCTCGTGTTGCTTGTTGCCACACAAAGGCAGACGGAACTATCAGACCTTAGATCGCCAGCAGTCCCTTTGTGACAACTGCTCTGTCTGTCTCACGCTGATGAACGCAGGTCACGGAGGATATGCTGTGCCTGCCGGCTGGTTGAGCGTCCATGCAGTGTTCCACCAACTCTGCTGTGATCCTGCTACTCTGAGGTTTGGAGGTGTCATGTGGCAGCTGAGGTGGCCATGCCATCCAGAAGCTATGTACCTGGATCAGTTTGGTGCATGGCAGTTTGATGACGCTCAGTTGTAGAGCTGGGCCATTTCCGTGTCATAGGTCATCGGGAGTGGCTGTCCCTTCAGGCAGGAAGGGGAATCTGCCCGCCGCCATTCTGAGAGGGCCCCAGAGTTCTCAGCCCAGACCAGTCTACCTGGGAAGATTCAGAGGTATCATGTTCTTTTGGGACGTGGTTGGGGCCATTTCAGTGCCGGCAGATGGCGGGTGTGGGCGGGGGGCTGATGGGTTTTCTGTGGCAGGGACTTGTCTGTGACACCTCATGTCCTAGTTTGCTGCTCCTGCCTCTTGGCCATTGGGCCAGAAGGTGACTCACAGGAGCTGGGAGGATGGGGACGGTCAATGGGGATGAGAGCCCAAAGTGTGTTGCTGAAGTGACTTCTTTCTTTTTTTTGGGGGGGAGGGGTTAAGCAGTGTCCTTTTAATATAATAATAAAAGTATAAGCAGCAACAGTAAAGAAATAGATAAAATCAGCAAAATTGAACTAGGTAGTACAAATTATAACATTTTTATTTTTATTGTTTATTTATTTATTATTTTTAAAAAATTTTATTGAAGCACCGTGAGATAGTTACAAGCTTTCATGTTTGGGTTACAATCACACGATGATCAAACACCCATCCCTCCACCAGTGCGCATTCCCCACCACCAATATCCCCGGTATACCCCCACTTTCCCACCCTCCCTGCCTCCATGGCAGACAGTATCCCCCATATTCTCTCTTTGGGGCATGATGGCTTGCAACACAGACATTGAGAGGTCATCATGAAGTGACTTCTTCCAAGCCTTCCTGGACCAAACGCTTCCCGCCGAAAGCTCCCTCCAAGAGCCGACAGAGAACTCCCCGCAGACGGAGGCCAGCTGACCTAAGCTTGCTTCCCAGTGACCAGCTGTGCACCCATCTTTGTGCCAAATGCTACACATGTGTCTCTGGCCAATACGTGTATGGGTGGCCAGGCACTTCCTTGTTGGCCTCTCAGGGACACAGCGAGCAAATCCGTCAGGATTCTCTCCATAAAGGCCTAGAGGGGCTGGAGTGATAGTACAGTGGGTTTTAATCCCCAGCACCCCATATGGTCCCCGGAGCCTTGCCAGGAATGAGCCCTGAGAGCAGAGCCGGGAGTAAGCCCTGAGTACCGACAGGGGCGGCCCCAAAACCAAAGGAGAAAACTGTCTCATATTGGAGGTTGTGAGGAAAGAAATTGACTGCTTCTGGAACACTGGACTCAGGCTCCTTTGGCTGAAACTCCCATGAGGGCCCAGGAGGAACTGTCCCCGTTAAGATGCTGGTACAGGTTCTAGGGTTCAGCAGAGCCCCCCACTCTCCTCCTGCCATGTTTTTAGCCTGCTCCTCGAGGCCCGGGGGGTGGGAAGAGGAATCTTGTTTTTGTTGTTGGACAGACTCAGACGAAGGAACCGGTTCTACTTCCTGTTGGTTAGGTCGCACTAAGGTCACTTAATCTCAGTCATCATTCATTTTTAGACAGGTGATTTGCAGGAGGCAGAGTGACAAGTACTTCACCCACTTTCTGGTAGAGGCACATTTTTGGTGGAGGTGGGGGCGGGAGGGGGGTGCCCCAAGCAGTGCTCAGAGGGCCCAGGGGCCTGGCCAGGGGTATTTGGGCCTATCAGTCTTGATGACACAATGCTCAGGTCCAGCCAGGAAGAGCTGCTCTGACTTTGTGGTACGAGGGGGACAGGGGAGTCTCCAGGGCTACACCCAGCGGTGCTTGAAGTATCGTGTGGTGCTGGAGTTTGAATCCGGGGATCTAATGGGATCCAGTGGCCCATTTCCCCACCCCTGGGATGGACACATCTTAGAAAACATTTTTTGTGAGAAAGGATTTCTTTTACCATCCAGGGCCTTGACTACTGCTGGGTTGTTCACAAGTGGTTGTTGGAGCTCAGAGCTGCTGCAGAGAATGCGCTGCTTTCTGGAGAATGCTCTAGCCAGGAGCTGACCCGCCACGCCAGGATTGTGCAAGGTTTCTTCCAGGCAAATAGGTCCTTGGAAAAGGCCCCAGAATGTGGTTTTGAAAGTTAAGAAAGCGAAAGAGCATTTTGAAGGATTAAGTGTGAAAATAAGTTCATTTGTTCTTTTGGGGGCAGCCTGGGTTGGGAATCAAACCCGGGACCTGACCCAGGCAAGGCAAGGGAGCTACTCTGAGCCTCATTTCTGACCTGAAAAATGAGTTGATTGATATTAGCAGGAAGGTGGTTCCATAATACTGATGGCTGGATTTTTTCAAAAAAAAATGAACCCACCAGGTCATTCATTCATTCGTTTATTTGGCGCTGATGGCGTCTCTGGTTTGGACAGGTGGGTGAAGGTCATATTCTTCAGAGAGCTTAGCCTCAAATGTGGAAGGCAGAAGAGAAGACATTGAAAATGTTTAGTGCCAGACTGCTGAAGGCCTGAAAGAAAATGAAAAGAGGACGGGTGAGGCTGGAGAGTGTATGCAGCCGGTAAGGCTCTGGCCTTAGCCCCTAAGGTCCCTCAGCCCCGCCAGGGGTGATCCCTGGGAGCAGAATCAGCAGCGAGCCTGAGCACTGCTGGGTATGGCCCAAAAGCCAAAAAAAAAAAAAAAAGGGAAAAAGATTATGAAAGAAGGAGGCAGTTTGCAAGCAGCCAAGTGGCCAAGTGAAGCCACTTCACAGATCCCCTTCCCCCCAAGGTAGGAAGGAGCTGATTTGACTTGGACACAAGTGATCAGGGAAAAAAGATGGCCTGGGAATTAGTAGGCAACAGTCAAGAATTGGCATTTATTCTTAGACTCGTGCCGAGGGTTTTATTTCTGCTTGTTTCTTCATTTTGCAGGTGGGGGTGAGGAAAGTGCATTACATCTGACTACGCTGGGGCTTACTCCGCCTCTGCTCTCAGGGATCACTCCTGGCTGTGCTCAGGGGCCCTAAGCGATGCCTGAATTGAGCTGGGGTTGGCCGCTGGCAAGACAAGCACCTAAACGCCTGCGTCTCCAGTGCAGGCTGGAGGCTCAAATTTTCTTTGGGGTGGTGTGTGGGCCCAGCCCAGTGGGTCTGCGAGAGAAATGGCGGAAAGGCCCCTTCTTGCCCTGGATCTTTGCTGTCCACATCCGGATTTGCCTAAACCCCACCCAGACTGCGTTTGCACAGCCGTGAAAAACCGGTATTCTCGACCATGAATCACTGCCGGTGGCGGGCCTCAGTCTGTGGGGTGCGTCGGGCCAGCCTGCAGGAAGGATGGGCATCCTGGCAGCGGAGCCGTGCGTGGAGGGAGGAGGCCCCGCACCCCGGGCACCGGGCAGCTGATGGCCGGTGTCTGGGGACTGGCCATGGAGCCACCGCCTGTCTCTCCCGGAGAAAGGCCGAGAAGGGAAGGAGCCAGTTTCCTGAGCTGCTGCTGCCAGGGCCCCTGCAGCAGGGTGCCCCAGAGCGAGGTACAGAAGTGGTTGGATTTGGGGGCGGTTTGTCTTCTTCGGGGTCCCCTGTATTATGTGCTCTGACTTCCTGGGCGGCTCGCCTCATGCTCAGTCCTTCCTGGCTGCTTATGGCAGTGTGAGAGCCAGGGCGCCATGGGTCAGTCAAGGTTTGTTTGAATTTAAGTGGTACTTTACCTGCCATAGGGGCGTGGGGAATAGGGGGGCGGCGGGGGGTGGACGCCACCAGCTGCTAAACCTGCTAAACTTCAGCGACTGCTTCATGCTCTGAAACTTACCTCTCTGCTTCCACGACAGAGGCAGGAGGGCTTTTTCTGGGACCCCACAGACGGAGTCCAGGTGCAGGGCAAACCCTCCCTGGCCAGACTCAGGCCTGAGGAGTCTGTGATCCTGGCTGGGAACGCCTCAGGCTTCCAGAAAGGGATTGGCTCAAAAATGCCAGCCAGCAGCTTTGTCCTGCTTCGAGGCCTCCCAGCCTGTGGTTCTGCCCGGACCCCTGGGCCTTTTAAAGCCCCAGGAGCCTTTCAAACACGCAGGGCTGCTTCTGAACCGGTCAGGATCACTTTGCCAAGTGGGATGGGGTTTCGTCGTGCCTCGTCTTGTTCCTTCCTGGTGAAATTCCTGTACATAGGCGTTGTTGTTCATGCAGAAGCGAGGGGGGCAGCCCGGGCCTCAGCGTCTCCCCTCCCCCCCGACGCCCCCCACTCGTGAGATGCTCGCTGGCTTTCTTCTCATGACGAAAACACTTGCAGACAGTGAAGAGTCTTTGTGAGAAGGCCACCTCAAGGGGACAAAATAGAAAAGAAAAGACCTAAAGCAGTTCTTTTGCTCAGCCTTAGTTTCTGTTCTAGCGTATCATGCAGCCAACTTCCCTCAACCAAAATTATGTTTGCCGGGAAATCTCAGGAAATTTGCTCCTGAAACCAAGTTTGATGTAAGAATAGAACAGAGGAGGGGAAATAAAACGAAACAAATAATTTTATTTTAGTTTTTGGTTTGGGGGCCACACCACACAGTACTCTGGGGTGACTCACAGTGGTGCTCAAGAGACCATGCAGTGCCGGGAATCGAACCCAGGGTGCAAGTGGCAATGTAAGAGTGTGTGTGTGTGTGTGTGTGTGTGTGTGTGTGTGTGTGTGTGTGTGTAAGCACTGAGCATTTTTGTTCAGATTTCTACTTCTCAAGTCTTAGAGTTGATCCTGTGGCCTGGGCAAGCATGTTTGGACATCTCTGAGCTGAGGTGACACCACCACAAGTCAGGAGGTACTGGGTGGAGGAGGACGCTGTGCTAAACACCAAAGTCACCCCTGTGAGGAAGAAGACCAAGACCCAGGGACCAAAGACTGTTCATGGGAGCCAGTCAGAACCAAGTTATTTGTCTCCTTGTTAGTGAGACAGTTGGGAATATCACATGTCAAAGAAGGCAGGCATGACTCGAGGTAAGGAAGTCCCTGACCTGTGATGTAACAAGATAAGGAAGGGCAGGGTACTGATATCTGTAGAGACTTTCATGCTGCTCGGGCCAGAACAGAGATCCGTTTCTGGATGTCTGCTGTTTGTGCCTGGTTTTCTGTGCCTTTTTTTTTTTTTAAACTTGGGTCTCTGAGGCAACCCAGAGGCAGCTCTCATTTGTGAGAGATGTGACTAGAAGAGGCCCCTCTTCTTCGTGCGGGAGCTGGAGCAGCACAGAGCATAGGACAGGGTAGTCACTGACTCAGGTCCACTCTCCACAGCCTTGAGGCTCCCTCAGCACCTGTCCATGCCTTTCAGAAAGATCGGAAGCCCGGAGAGAAGACCGCTTGCCGTTCGTATTTTCGTCCCTTCTCTTCCAACGGAGCCTGCCCTGGGCCCCGCACAGTCTCAAGGCCTTTTCTCCTTGAGTTTGCCTTTGGCCTGAGTCTCTCTCAGAGCTTAAGCTGAGATCAGAGCCAATTCAGATGAAAACTTCACTCTGTGCCTTAAAGGTCATAGAGACTGAGAGATATTTCCAGCCACCTGCAGTCAGGGTTATGATTCTGATTCAGACTTCCTGAGAACACCCCGCAGGTTTTAAGGGTGGGGGGAAACCAGAAGCCCCCAGGCGGCTTGGACATACACCTCTGGGCCCCAGGAGCCTCTTTTCTGATGCTCCCGGCCTTGGCTCCTGGCTTCCTTTCTTGACCTTCCTTTAGGAGCGTAGGAAGCCGAGGGGTGCACTTCCCAGACCCCGCTGAAGATTGCTGCTCGGAGCTCTCGCGACTAGTTCATGTGCCAGTCAGACTCTGGGTGGGAGAGAAACAGGGACCTAGAGGTGAAGCGGGGAAGAGCATACTTGATTGTTTTGTTTCTTTGGTGTGATTTTGGGGCCACACCTGGTGGTGCTCTGGGCTTACTCCTGGCTCTGCACTCAGAGATCGCTCCTGGTGGGTTCGGTGGACCATATGGGGATGGAACCGAAGTCAGTTGCGTGCAAGGCAAACACCCTACCCGCTATACTATTGCTCCCTGTGCTTGGTTGTTTATTGTACTCTTGAACCTCAGCTGTCAGACACGTAGTGCATCCCTACACACTAGGTCAGGAGACCAGATTTGGGGAGCCACATCGTACCAAATGGGAGCTGGCACAAGAATGCAAATGTCTAAAAAAAAAAAAGAATGCAAATGTCTGTGCTCAATCTAGCCCGAGAACAGGGGGCTGTGGCCTGGCTATCCCCCTTTACCCTTTACTTTCCATTGTCTCAATGACTTGCAATGAATTGTAGCTTACTTGTTATAGAGAGTGAGATACAATTAATTGTGTGTGAGTGAGAGAATTTGCACCATATTCAGCAAACCTTTACTACCATATATTGCTTTCGTTGCTCCAGTGACTGGTTACTAAAAGTCTTTTAGCCTACCTAATATGAACATATGAACTTCACTGCAACTTTGTATCTATAGGGGAAGAGAGCATGGTCTGTGTGGGATTCAGCCCCTCTGCTATCTGTTATCCTTCTGAGTCTTGGAAGGTGGCCCCAGAGGATAAGGGTGGGGGGGACAATCATCCAGTCTGTTTAAAGCCTTGCATTCTGGTGGCTAAGGAGAGGGTCGACCAGGGCACCATCAGTGCTTAGAAACAATCTCTGTCGTCCTGGCTTAGGTTTTAGTGCGTCTGCAGGTGTCTGCATACTGCGTCATCGAGGTAGGCTCTTTCCAGCCCGCGCTTCCTTGCTCAAAGTCCTGGTCCAGGGTCACTCATCGCAGAGAACCCCAGGCTGATTGCAGCAGCTGTGTGTGGTGGGGACAAAGCCTATTCAAGGGCCATGAGATTCTAGCCAAGACTAGAATGAGGGGACTCCGGTGGTGTTAAAGACATGGAGTTATTTGTGTCTGCCATTGAGTGTCTTTCTCGGAAATTCCCAAGCACAGACTTTCCACAAAGTCTCTCATTGGTTTTCCTCACTGGAGGCTTGTTTGCTAAGTCACTTGGAATTACCCTAAGAGGGCATTTGTCAAAACACTTGGGGGTTCCTTCTGGAAAGTTCTGGAATCTGAAATCGAGTTCTTTGTTTACCCACTCCCTTTGCCTTTGAGCCTGAGCACACTTGAGGCCAGAAGGCTCCAGGCGAGGCTTGGGGATGGATTCTTGCTGGGGCCCCACCTCCAAAGCTTCTGGAAGGACCATTCCAGGTCAGAGAAGGGAGGCAGAATGGTCAGTCTCGCTACTGCCCCAGGCCCTCTCCCCTTCTCTCCCCCACGAGAAAGGCCAAATGAGTGCCAGTGCAAATCTCAGCAAAATTTTGACTTCTTTCCCTGCCACCTCAGGCCTAACTTCCAATACACATGCACACACTCTCACATACACTCTTGCTGGTGCAACTTGACTCCGAATGCCCCAGATGTTCCATTTGTGCTTGGGCTCCATTGTGCAAAAAGAGCTCAGGTGTCTGAATTTGGGATTTTTCCCGGCTTTCAAATTGGGCTCTATGCCTCTGCCTCCTCGCCCCCGAGGAAACAGAGGGGCCTTTCTTGGGTTTGTTTTTCTCACCCAGGGGAGAAAACAGCGAGGCCACGGCTGCACTGTGAGTGAGGAAGCTGTCCCGAGCAGCATCCCGGGTTGCTCATTGCAGATCCCAGTGTGGAGTGTGCAGCCGGAGGATGAAGTTGAGTCGGGTTTCTGGGAGGATGGGTGCGCTGGGGGAAGGAAAGGTGAGCTGTTAGTCTTAGCAGTGTGCTTTTGCTTCTTTGGTTGGGTTTTGGTCATCATCTAGTAGGACTCAGTGGTTACTCCTGGCTCTGCTCAGGGTTCACTCCTGGTGGTGCTCAGTGGGCCATGTGGGCTACCGGGGACAAAACAGCAGTCGTCCATGTGCAAGGCAAGTGCCTTACCCTCTGTCCTCTCTCCAGCCTCCAAATGAATTGTTTCAATCTGGTTGTATGGAATCTGGCCCCAAAGAGCCCTAGCAAAATTCATGGCATTGACCTTTTAACTGATGCATATAGGTCTGATTTTTTTGCTGTCACAGTTTCTATGGGAAATGGGTCCTGAGGTCGAATCCTGTCTCTTTTCAGTGGCATGTATCATTCTTGAATTTGCTGATAGGGGTGCAGCTGAGGGGAACGGTGTGTTTGAGGGGACCTGTTCCCTTATCTCTTGTTACAGAGGCTCTATTGTTAGGCCCCTCCTGGCAGGTGAGCCAGATCGGACCAAGCAACATGAACAGTGAGTCTCAGGGGAAGTGGGGGCATGGGGGCTCTCTGTCATCTGGAGAGGGATGGGTGGGGAGGAAAGGAGCTGAATGGAATTAGGGGAGGTGACAGCTTCAGCAGGGTCACCAGGACCAGAACCTTGGGCTAGACTTGGGGGTGCTTTGTGGCTGGGAGAGTGGCAGAGCCTGCTGCCATGCATGTTGGCTAAGAAAGGATGTTTGCCCGAGCTATGCCATGGTAGACACGGAAATCTTGAGACCGAATGTCTTCCCAGCAACTGGGTCAAAACCTTGGACAGGAAGGTTTGGCCTTAGGCATCCAGTTCCACAGGAGGAAGAACTCTCGTGTTGTGATTAAACACCTTTTATCTACAAGGATCCTCTCCCTGGTTGGGGCCCTATTCCAGACATCAGCCCCATTGGAGTTACCCCAGTGGGTGCAGGAAGGAGAAGGCAGTGCCTGGGAAAGGAGTGAGCACACACACACACGCGCACACCTGCCTGTGTGTACATGAACTGTGGATGGTGTCTTTAATGCCATTCAGAACGGATTCTAGGTTCTGAAAGTTCAGAACTCACTTCCCTTTTGCCCTTGCTGCTTCATCCAGATTCTAGGAAGTCCTGTAACCTACTAATACCACGTGAGCCAGTGTAGGAGAGTTAGCCATTTGCCGTCCACGTATGACTGGGAGACCAACCATGAAGCATTTGGTTTTGGTTTCTCAGCTTTGATTTGCTGTTTCCTGCAGGTCCCTGCATTTGTTATCGTTTACCCTTACCCAGCCCAGTGGAGTTATGTTTCCATTTCAGGTTGTGTGGCGCCTCCAACATTTTTATGAGGAGAATAATTCTGCTGTGCATGCAATAGTAGGCTTGGGAGGAGTACTCGGGCTTTTGTAAGGCAATTATAGATTTAGTGTCGGTATATGTGATCCATCATACAATCCAAATTCACAGCGTGACTATGGTGTGATTTTTTTTTTTCTCCCGTCTGCTCTGAGACAGAATGGGCTGGGTAAAATGTAGGTAATGCAAGCCTGTGTTAGAGTGTTTGAAAGTTTTCAGGCTTTCTCTATATTTTATTATATTTGCAAGACCTGATGTGGAACAACAAAAAGTTGCCTTTTAAAAGTCTCTGCTGGTAAGAATATCCCCAAATGGCAATTTGGGAAAG
This sequence comes from Sorex araneus, assembly GCF_027595985.1. NCBI lineage: Eukaryota > Metazoa > Chordata > Mammalia > Eulipotyphla > Soricidae > Sorex > Sorex araneus. The sequence continues at coordinate 56,507,023 of NC_073310.1, read as the reverse complement.
GGGTGGGCAAGAAGAAACAAGAGTAGACAGGTTCAGATTTTATCAGGTTGACACAGTTGTGTAAGCAGATAAAAGGTGAAGTCTGTGATAATGTGCTGGGCCAGTAATACCAGCTTTAGAGTTTAAAAAAAAGCCAGAGAAGAAAAGCCATAAACAAAGGGAGTAGCACATCACATTCCAGGAAATCATTGAACTGTGGGTGATAACATGTTTCCTTCTTTCCCTTCAAAGATTAGTTTCACAGGATAGCAAGGATAAGAACCTGCACCATGGAAACAATATAGAGGATTTGCAGAGAACAGGGAAAGGAACTACCTGACAGGGCATTTATTATCCACAAATACACTCATTTAATCTGAATTTACTCCTGAGTGGGTCTTGGTATTTCTAAGAACTGGTTGTGGCCTTCATAAGGCATCTGGATTTGCAAAATTCATATAACTGGCCATCACCAGTAAGGCTTCCATGATTTCAGGTCTGCCAGCATTTTATTCACGTCACATAGCAGCCATCTTTTTAATTGGATATATTTTTTTTAAATTAAATCACAGTGAGATATATGATTGGGTTCATGTATTGTTCATGATTGGGTTTCCTTCATACAATGTTCCAACACCCATCTCTTCACCAGTGCACATTTCTCACCACCAGTGTTCCTCCTCCACCCCTGCCTGCCTTTATAGCAGGCACTGCCCCCACCCCTCTCTCTCACTCTCACTCTCTCCTTCTCCTTTTGGGCCTTATGGTTTAGTAGCAGTCATTTTGATAAAGGTAGTGTGTGAGTAAAGGTATCTCTTATAACCTACCATGCTACCACTTTCTTCCTCCACTAGCCTGTGTTCAGCCTTTTAATTTCCTAATCTCTTGTCTGTATCCAAGATAGCATCTGAACAAACTCTTCTCCTGAAGCAGTTCTGCGTTGTCTGCATGGAGGGTGATGCAACACTAGCCAGAAAGCCATCATGGTCTTTTCCCTGGTCAAGTCTTTGCTTCTGTCTCCACGTGGGAGTTTTTCTTTCTCCATCTTTCCTTTCCCACTCCACTCACTACATACTTTTTTCAGTGCTATGTGCCGGCAAAGGGCGAATTGCAGGGAGTGAGATGGACAGTCTTTCTCTTAGGGGAAAATAAAACATAAACAACGAACGTGATTAAATCTAAGAAAAGGCAAGGAATGTTCAACGAGAGGTGGGGAGGGGGGGCAGAGTCAAATGGATAGGATGGTGAGACAGGGGAGTCTGAGTAAGTACAGACTGCAGCACTGTAGCACTGTCATCCTGTTATTCATTGATTTGCTCGAGCGGGCACCAGTAACGTTTCCATTGTGAGACTTGTTACTGTTTTGGACATATCAAGTATGCCATGGGTAGCTTGCCAGGCTCTGCCGTGGGGCAGGATACTCTCGGTAGCTTGCTGGGCTCTCCGAGAGGGATGGAGAAATCGAACCCCAGGTCGACTGCATGCAAGGCAAACGCCCTACCCGCTGTGCTATCACTCTAGTCCAGAAAGGAAATTTTAAAACATTAGGATTGGATCAGAGAGATAGTACAGGAGGGAATAGGGCTTTTGCCTTATATGCAGCCAATCCAATTCTACCACAGCATCATATATGGTCCCCAGAGCAGTGCCAGGAGTGAGCACAGTCAGGAGTAATTCCTGAGTATAGCCAGGTATGATTCAAGAACAGAGAGTAATGGTAAAGTAATTCTTAAAAAGCAATTCTAGGATTTATCACTGGAGTAAAGAAAGGGCAAAAGAGCAAAAAGATGCTTTATTTTATACAGAATGCTGTAGGCTGTGCTATATTCAGCTCCCAACCTCTGTATTTGTGAAGATTGATTGATTTTTGATTTTTGAGCCATACTGGCCTTACTCAGGGGCTTACTCCTGACTCTGCAATCAGGAATCACTCCTGACAGGGCTTGGGGGGAAAAACCACATTCGGTGCTGGGGATTAAGTCAGCGTCAGCCATGTGCAAGGCAAGTACTCTGACTGGTGCTGGGTGGCTGTAGATTCATCCTTTGTTATTGGCTCTTCAAATATTTCTCTTTTCTCTTTTTCTGTTAGTGTGTGTGTGTGTGTGTGTGTGTGTTTGGGGGTTCTGGGGATGGAACCAGAGTCTCACACATTTGAGACATGTGCTCTAACACCGACTTGCCTGTCCAGCCCTCATTCTTTTTGACCATTGCACTACTGTCCAACAGCTCTGCTGTGACAAGGCGACAATGCATATGAAATTTGACAGTCGACGCTTTGATCTTACTACCAGCAGTCATTGAAGGTGAAAACCTTGGGTGACCGTATGATTGAGTTATTTAGAAGTTTATGCTCTTTACTCTCCTCCATGATTAAATTCTCATTAAATGTCTGCAGAGAGCCAGGAATTCTTGGAGCTGTTGGGTACGTGAAGATGAATAAAGATCACTGGACTTAGAGCAAAGACTCAAAGAGAGAAAAGCAAAGGGAGAAATCTTATTTTGGGATGATGAGGGAGGGTTTCTGGGAATCCAGATATAAGAGAACCTAGAAAGACTTTAGAAAGAGAGATACATGAGTTCATTCTAATCCAGTCGGATGCTGATATCATTCATTAGGCCTTTAGAAAAAGCCTGGTTATTGTTTGCAGTTAATGCTTTCCAAATGCCTTAAAAAGGACGGGTGTTGGATCATTGTATGACTGAAATCCAATCATGAGCAACTTTGGGGAAGGGGTGGAGGGAAATTGGTCATTGCCGGTGGGAGATGCACAGTGGTGAAGGGTCAGTGTTGGAACATTGTATGACTGAAACCCCATCATGAACAACTTCGTAACTGTAAAGTGGAAAAGAAAAGATAATTCAACTTAAAAAAAAAGGCAAAAAAATACCAGTTGAAGCAAACCTTTGCCATTTTATCTAGGTATCATTCTTGGCTTTTATATTGTTCTAGAAACAACTTGAGGTCCTGCTTGTTCTGCTGCATGCACAGTTTGTCCAGCGTTATGCAATAAATAGTTTTAAGTTTTTGGGTGTGGGCTGGATTTTCATAAATGAAATAGCATTTCCCATTATCTTCTATTTAATTAAAGAGATGGTGTGCTTTCCCATTATGCTATAATTGGGGCGACCAGCTCTTTAGCTGTTTTCTTGCCCTAAAGCTGCCTTTTCCAGCAGTTAGTTAATCATCAGTGCACTTAGACTAACAGTAAGTTACTAGGGGAGATGCTATTTAAAAAATAATTAAAAACTACAGACCAAAAAAAAAAAATGCCCATTATTGAACAGGAAAGGATTCAGTACAAATCATTGTTCCCTAGCTCATTTGGATAGAAAGATCAGATTTCTTATATAAGATGTCATAAAAGTCATCAGACTAACAGTTCCCCATGTATACTATGTCACAACCTGTTTTATTTGAAATCATTCTTTCAAATGGGGTGTACAACTGTACTGAACTTTCTCTCTGCCAATTAATGGGGTTGCTAGACTCCTGCCAAGATTCGCCCATTTTTTTTTCTTAAAAACGTTCATCAAAAGGCACAGCGCAAATTATACTTTGGCAGAAATGTAAAGGCTAATATTTGGACCCAAACTTCCATGCCCTCAGGGCTTATCCCACTATGGGCAAAATGAATAGGATTGGATTTCTCTCAGAGAATGTGGCTCGAGATAAAGAACCCTGGGTGTTTGTTCTGTTCGACCCATCATGGAAAATTGGGTGGTTGTCTCAAGAAGTGGTGGGTGTGATGGGTTCAAACCAGACCTATTTATCAAGGGGTGTTTGGAAGCAGCCATGTGCAAACCACCAGACCCTGTAAAAGTTGAAAGAGCCCCTTATCTTCTCCTGAGTCTCAGCATCTGCTTAGACCCACACTTAACCCGTGCAAGTAAACAGGGACAAAGAGAGCACAGGACATCAAGGGGCTGGCCTTGCAACCTGGTTCGGTCCTGATGGTGAAGAGTTTTCACCATCACGGGAGCGAGCACTGAGTGATGGAAAGAAACAAGTCAGTTTGCTGGTACTACATCTGTTTGCATCTTGTCTGATCTGATTTCTCAACTTTAAGTGTTTTTATTTATCTTTGGGACGTGGGGGTTGAGTGCAGGGGGTGGGGGTTGAGGGGAGTGGTGCTCAGGGCCTTACTCTTGGCTTTGTGTCCAAGGATCACTTCTGGTGGTGCTTTGGGGAGCATATTCAATGCCAAGGGATTGAACCAGTGTCAGCCCTGTATCCTGTGCAAGGAAATTACCTTGACCCACAGTTCTGTTTCTTTGTCCCTGTTTTCTTAACAGGGTGTTCTTAACAGGTTGTTAGAATGAAGGTGTTGGTCGTGGAAAATCCCTAGAGAAGGGCAATTTTCATTATCTGTCTTAGTGAACATTTGCACAATCATTCTGAACCAATACCTGAGTCCATGGTGGCTAGAAAGAGTTTGGTCATTGAATATCATCCCTTGAAATTTTGTGACATAAAAATTCTATTGTGGTGACTCATACTCAGCCACTTAGCCAATTCCTCTGGCCCTCTTCTCCCTATTAGAACTGTGTTATTAGGTGAATTATGCAAAACCCTCGCTCCCTCATCACAGAGACAATTCATGTGCACTCCATTGAAACTGAATACATTGCCACTAAATTGCCTGAGTAATGGCATCTTGGCTATTTGCACCTTTTTGCCAATTAGTAAGCCTAAAAAATAAAGGTGATAAATTAAGCTACTGTGTTGTAAAGTATAGCTTAGATTTCTTTCACTTGATGGCACTCAAGAGTAATCCTGGCATGTGCCTTCTTGTGTTGCCATTTTGAAGCAGTATTTCTTAGAACTATGAGCCACAACATATAGTGCTGTATTTATTCTGGTGAAGGGAAATTGGTAAGATTGCCAGATTTTTCTGAAAATTATAGGGGTTTCAACTCATCATGGAGAAAATTACTGAGGTCCAGTATTTTACTGGGAAAAACATACTCTTAATTTACCTATAATGTTCCCTATAATTGGTAGTTCATCTCCATTTCCAAAAGACTTTTCCAATTTGGCATCAAATTTTTCCCCCTAAAACTATTTAGTATTAGGATTGTTTTCTTTTTTGATTGACATAAAACATATCCTGAATTGAATAACATTAACACATTTTTTAGTAAGGAGCTCAGAAATACTGAGTTTTCTAAATTGCTGTCCCAAGGAATGAATTTTAGTGGCTACAGAAATGGGGGAAACATCAAATTATACCCAACTAGCTATCTGAATCTTGGTTTAGATTCTGCATCGTGAGTGTACACGGGATGATGAAATTGTATGTGCACGAGTCTTTCAGCAATCCTTTTTTCTGCTGTGCACAATTCATTCTCACTGTATGTTCCTTGGACCATCCCTCTCTCCACCCCAACCTCTTCACGTGAAATTGGATTTATTTGAAAACATTACCTTGCTTCACACCCAAGAAAACATTGCCAGGTTCATGAAAATCTCACCTTCGTTTTTGACTGATACAAGAGAGGGAGGGCTCTGGTCTGAGCTCTGGGCTTTTCTCTGCCATGATGTTGGAGGATCTGTATGGATTCCCTGCCCTCCCACTTGCTCTCCACCCTGTTCCTGCAACTGTGTCAATGCAGTGAGATAGTGCAACACTGCATTTCAGTAAGAGAATCTACCAAGAAAACCCTTACTCCCTTTGGCTCTGATGCTCAAGACATACCAGGTCAGTGACCCAAGCCCTAGATAGGAGGCAGGAAGGCTTCATTCCATCTAACATCTCCCCTCTCCTCTCTTCCCTTCCCCTCCCCTTTCTGTCTTTCCTCTCCCTCCTCCTGTCTTCTTTTCTTTCAAGTTTTCTGGGGGTGGGTTGTTTTAGGGCTACACCTGGCTATACTCAGGGCTTACTCCTAGCAGACTTTGGGGACCCTATGGGGTGGCAAGGATCAATCCTGGGTTGGCAGTGTGCAAGACAGGTGCCCTGCCTGCTGTGCTACCTCTGCAGTCGACATACTCCTATTTCTAACTCAACATGTTATGTTGGTCTCATATATGTATATGTGGTAGAGAGGAGGGGGGGGGACTCCCAAACTATGCACAGGACGCACCAGTGATTCTTAACCAGACCTTCTCAGTTCAGGGCAAGGGTTCAAGTATGGGAGGTTCTTCGGGCTCTGAAATGTTGGGGATCACCTGGGCCGTCCCGGTGGTGCTGGACTTCTCCTGAGCTGCACCAGCTGGGGCTAGAGGATCCATGTAGTATCAGGAATCACACCTGGGTCGGATGCTTGCTACACATGCCCTCTAACTCTGTACTATCTCACAGTGCCCGTGTGTGTGTGTGTGTGTGTGTGTGTGTGTGTGTGTGTGTGTGTGTGTGTGTGTGTAGCTGATGAGTCTTTGCACTCAAATTCCTTGTGAGGCGTATATGAATTCCCAAAGCTATCAGCAGAGTACCCACTCCTCAATAAGCCACTTGTCCTTGGTGAGAATTTACCTTGAAGTTTGCGCCAAATTCTCATCAAATCAAATGTACACACACAAAATCTAGCCGCATTCCAGCCAAATTGAGAGCTCTGTGTGAAGAGGCAGAGATTCATTTAATAATAGTCTTTGAAGTGTTTTGCTTATGTCTTGCAAGGTAACCACTAACAGCCATCCTGGAATTTCAGCAGAATCTGTTTTCACACATAGTCCTCTTAAAAGACTTTTTTATTTCCTGGAAAACTCTTAATAAAAAGAGCAAGCATCCACTCTAATTTTTTTGTCTGTTATCTGAGAAGGAAGTTTGACTTAAGGAATGTCAGGGAATCCCACGCCTTCTGCCTCTTAGACCATTCATTTATCTGTTGACAATTTATGGAGAGCAGTCTTGGGGAAGAAAGAATATTTTAAAACCTATTTATTTTTCTGTGTGTTATTTTAGCTGTACTAAATGCTAGAGAGAGAAGCTGGCACTTTCTCTGTGTAATGCACTTCACTTTGCCCAATTCAGGAGAGAGAAAGAGAATCCGAATTATGTTCTAGAGACTGATAAAACTCCCTATAGATATTATCAAGATATCAGACTTTTATTAACTTTTGCAAAGTGTGAACAGGGAAAAACACTTGAAAAATAAACATCTAATTAAGCTTTACTTTTTTTCTTCATTCCTGTTTCTCCAGAGACTTTAAGAGTCCATCCTAATCATTAACCGTCTTCTTGCAAGGAAAATATACACTAAGAACTTCCATCTTCTGGTTATTTTCAAGTTCTCCCTTCTGGGGATTTTGAAGCAGATGACTTGAAGTTAACTTTTGGCTTGCTTTCCCAACCCAGTGAGGCAACTATGAGAAGGCTCTTTGCTACTTTCTCTGTCCTGTACTACCTGCTAATTTCAAGGACCTCTTTGTGAGGTATCTGGGTCCTCCCCATTCCTATCTCAGTGCGAGAGCACAGAATATTCCAGAACATAAAAATATCAGCTCTGGAACACAACCAGAGCAAACATTTAGTGCAGTGAGTTTCCAATCTGGGTCCGATAAATTAGAAACACCTGAAACTAAAAAAAGCAGTTGCAATCCCAGACGCCGTAAGGTAATGGTTGGCTTTCCATTTGTTACCAAAGTAATGTTAACAGCATAGGTAAATCAGAACAGGTAAATCGAAATTTTTATGGAAATCACTAGGAATCTTTGAGTTTACTGAAGGCATAGTGTTTAATTTCAGATTGGGTCTGAGTTATTGGATAATCTGGGGGAATTGTTTCAGACTTGTCCATAAGAATAACCAATTTAGGGCAAGAGGAGGAGAGAGAGAGTTCCACGCTTGAGGCACTTGCCTGTCTGCATCTAACCTGGTTCCATTCCCACTATCGCATATGGTCCCCCAGCACTGTGGGGTGTGGCCCCCAAACAAAAAAGAATATCCTACTATTGACTACTTTAAAAGACTTTGTCCAAAAACAAAAAGAAAAAAAAGTACTAACCAGAAATAAAAACAGAACAAAAAAAAAAAATCAAAGTGGTACCTAAATCAGATAGAAACAATAGTTATAAAGACATGAACACTGTTAAGTATCTTTTGCTTTGTCCATGTTAATAGAATTCATGTGTATTTCTTTCAACAAACTTGATAAAATTTAGCTATCAGAGGTTGGATAAATAGCTAACACCCCTGTGTTAAAACAAGGATGTAACAGCGGGTAGTGAGCTTACCTTGTTTGTTGCTGACCTGGGCTCAATCCCAATGCCCCTTTGTGGTCCCCTCCAAACCCTGCCAAGAATGATTCCTGAGAGCAGAGCTAGGAATAAGCTCTGAATACAGCTTGGTGTGGTCCAACATAAACAAAACACACACACACACACACACACACACACACACTCACACGATCTAATCATTGCTTTAAGTAATGTTGAAATTTATCTATGCGGACAAATTAGTCTTAGTTTACAAAGTAGGTAAGATTAGATTTGAGGTCTTCATGTACTCACTTTCAAAGCTGCCTATGGTGGTCAAGATATGGAACCTCTTTGGGTTTTTTTTTTAAGTGTTAGGATACAGAGTTTATTTTGTTTGTTTTATTTATTTTATTTTATTTGCTTTTTGGGTCACACCTGGCAATGCACAGGGGTTACTCCTGGCTCATGCACTCAGGAATTAATCCTGGCGGTGCTTGGCGGGCCATATGGGATGCTGAGAATCGAACCCAGGTCGGCCGCGTGCAAGGCAAATGCCCTACCCGCTGTGCTATTGCTCCAGCCCCTCTGTTTATTTTGAGGTTAAAATATGTATTATGCTTAGGAACTAATCACAGAAATTATGTCTAATAAAATTATTAATAAAATAATAAAATCAGCTAGAGAAATTTGTTAGTAGCTGGCTGTGTTCTTAAGCCTGGTGATGAGAAATTATTACAATTTTTAAAACTTATTTGTTTTGGTTTTGGGGCCACATCCGGTGGTGCTCAGGATGACTCCTGGCTCTGCACTGAGGAATATACAGGAGTACATTGTGATGGTGCTCAGGGACCATATGGGATGCCAGGGATCAAACATGTGTTGGCCATATGCAAGGCAGTACCCTACCCATTGTAGTATTGCTCCTGAGTGCCACATCTTACATCTTCAATTGTGGAGGCCTTTTTCACATAGCTTGAAAGCGCCATTGTTTGTTATTTGTAGTAACGTTCTGTAAAGTGACTGCAAACACTGTCTTACTGAATGCTGAATTTGTTAGTGAATGTCTAGGGGAGATACAGGCTTCAGTTCCTGTGAGCCTCTGGTCACGTTTTTGTTTGACAATCACTGCCAAGCTCTGTTTTTATGTATTTCTGTCCATATACCACCTGTGTGATGTATATTGTTGGTTCATCAGCAAAGAATTCCTGGCCCACTTTAGTGCAACTCAGTCCTAAAGCGTTGTTCATAAAGCACCTCACCTTTTCCTTTGGACTGGAGAGAGCACTCAGTGGGCTGAGCACATGTGCTGCGTGGCACCGTGTGGCCTTCCCCAGCACTGTTGACTGACTTTTGAGCACTGAGCAGGGAGAAGCTCTATTGAGTGAAGCTCAAGAACAAAACAAAAAAGCATTAAACAGCTTTCTTGCACACAGGGGACCATTTATAATGGTGCTATCATCAAAGAAGCAAAAGAAAATGAAAAGGAAAGAAGAAAGTGGAATAGTACCTTCTGCCCAAGGGACACTTTTTTTTTTTTTTTTTTACCATCGGAGACCAGCGCTGTAATCCAGCGAAGGATTTCTCACGGACTGCACTGTGCAGACACTCTGTGGGAACATTGGCCTGAGTTCGAAGTAAATTTGAGTGAGTAGGAGGGTGTGCAATTAAGAAATCTTTGAGAAAAAAGAAGTTTTAATTTTATAACAATCCACTTGTTTCCAGTATTGTCTTTTGCCATTTAAGCTTTTGCAGAAGTGAGGGAGGTGGATACCTGGGTTTTGTTGACTTGTACCATCATGGCATCTTGTTTAGGATAGAATTTTCCAGAGCAGGAGTTGCTAACCAGACTCAGCCTGCCCATGACCTTGACACTGAGGTGGTAACTGTTGGGGCAGGACAAGCTGTGGCAGAGATATTAAGCATAACTTATAAATTGAAGGCTTCAATTCAGTACGTTGTTTTTGCTCTAATTTAGTGCAAGTGTGATTGAATTGGGCTGCAGAGTCATTAGAATTAATTCATTTCATATCATTTTACACGTTACTGTCCTGACAATAGCACAAATGGAGTTTCATGTACTTTGCTGATCATATTTTGGAAGTTGGGGGGAGAGGGGTGCTTCCCGGAAGTGCTCAGGGATCCTGATCATTTTATGGGTGCAATGGAGGGAATGAGAGGGCATTCCAGATTGGATGTGCTTTAGGAAAGACAAAAACACTTATAGCTCTGAAACTCTTACTGTTTTAAAAGCATCCCTTACAGAGATAGTCTGGAATGAGCATCTTATGGAAATGTGTGTTTAAATCTTTCCATGCCTCTTGAACTAATACACAAATGTTTGTTAAATCTTGAATGATTGCATCCATCTTTGAGGATTGGAAATTGTTGCTTTGTCTACATACTAACCTGATTAGCATATGACAGATTTTCAAACCAGACCAAGACTATGGCCGTTATCAGGCTGGGCTGGTGACCTCTGGAAAAGGTCCTTCTCTTGAACTCACATCCAGCCATTCGATGTTTCTGGGGTGATACTTGCAGAGACTCCCACAGGCAGGTCTGTGGTTGATCTCCTGCCCTGATGAGCAGCTACAAAATCAGAGTAGGAGAATTGCTGCTCTGGCCTATGACCCGGAAGAAGTCTTCTGTCTCTCGGTTTTTCTGTCATGTCTCAGGAGACTCACCCTCACCTTAGACAGACTGAAAGCCTGACCTGGTGTCGAGTGGGCCCCCTGCAAGCAGTGGGCTGCTCTCTGCGATGTGCAATTCCTGCCTGGTGCTCTGAGTTTTTTGTCTTTTTTTAGGAGAGGCCTCCTAAGCGGTCCGGAGACCTGCGGGTCACATTCACCGTTCCAGGCTGGAAGCTTAATGCTTGAACCATGTGGGGTCATGCTCGGTTGGGGCTCGAGGGGCCAAGTGTGGCTGGGCATTGAACTCTGAGCCTTGAGTATGACGTGCATGTGCACCTTACCCCGTAGATATCTCCTTGGCCCCATTTGTTGCCTGGGTGCAGGGTCTTCGCAGCTCACGAATGCTTTCCTGAGGGAGAATCCTCCAAGTATGGCTGCCATCTGTTAGGTTCTGTGTGAAAATGGCAAAGAGAAGCCGGATCTGGTCTGGGGTGAGATACAGGGTAAGGTGGGAGAGTATAAGGTACTTGACTTGCATGAGGGTGGCCCTGGTTCTCTCTCCAGCACCACATATTGTCCCCAGAGCACTTCCAGGAGTCACTCCTGAGCACTGAGCCAGTAATATCCCCTGAGCACCTCTAGGTGGGGCCCAGCCTTTCTCCCCCAATTCTTTTAAAGGTCGGAGAAATGGGCCCTGATGAGGAAGATCTTTGGGAAGAGGCATTCTCACACCAAAGCAGTCTCACTCGAGCCACGGGTCACACTGACCACTGGCTTCTGGGAAGTCTTGACCATTGAAGGCCTGTCAGGTGGAAGATGGATTAGCATTTTCCTGGGAGGCCCAATGCCACCTGTGCTGGTCACTGTGCTGGGGCTGCAGGGAAAGGCGGCATGGCAGCAGGATAAGTAGGAAATGAGAGGTTCTACAGGCCTGGTTTTCAGTTCCCTTATGAGCCATGTAACTCAGAAAGCTGGGTCATCCTCCTGACCTGCCTTCATCAAATAACTCCGAACTTGCAGAGCTGTGTGGCTGAGAGAGAAGCTCTGTGGGGTATCTGGTGTGTTGCTGCTGTGCATTGGGCCATAGCAGCTTCCTTCACGTGGCTTCTCCTTTATTCACTCGGGGATGATGTTCAGATGCTGAGTCTGGCCTCGCATTGTGTTGCTGGAGAAGTCAAAGAGTTAAGAGCTATAGGGTCACCTGGAACTCACGGGCCGTCTTAGTGAATGGCACATAAGTGGTTCAGATGGATGAATGATATTCCGTGATGAACGGAGCTAGTGACACGGGACACAGAGCAGGAACCTCTCACCCATCCTGGGGGGACCAGAAAGCCTTTTCATGAGGGAGCTCCGGCTCTGCTGAGCAGGGGAAGATTAGTTAACCTGGCAGGGAGATAATACTGTGGGCAAGGGATGCTTGTATGCACCCCTCGGGTTCAAGCCTCCGCACCACATACGGTCCCCCGAACATCACCAGGAGTGACCCTTAACACAGAACCAGGAGCAAGCCTTGCGCAGAGCTGGTGTGACCCAAAGAAATGGAAACCAAACTGACAGAACCAAGTGGGGATGTGGAGGGGTGGCTGCAGGGGAAGAGGAGCAGGAATGTTAGTGGAACTGAATAGTGTTCAACCACTGGAGCACAAGTGTAGCTGGATGGGTCAGGTGGCGATGGATTGTTGACAACAGGTCAACAAAGAGGCTGGGCAGAGTTCAGAAGACTTGTCAGAGTCCAGAGTTTAAACAAAGCACAAAGAACCATTGGGTTTGAGGTTCAGATTTGATTGTTTGTAGAAGCAACGTCACCATCTGTCAGGCAGAGATGAGATGGAGTCTAGGGAGCGAGATAGATGTAAGACAGCCAGTGGGGACTCTTGGTATTGGTTTAGGCCATTGCAATAGTTGATGTGTGAGGCAAGGAAGACTCAGAATGGGTGGTAAAGGCAGGGAGGATGGACAAGGGGAGATGGAGTCAAGGAAAGTGAAGAGCGGCCAGCCCCAGACTTGATGGATGGCAGAGAGGGCGTCAAAGAAAGTTTCTACATGGAATCTGGCAGCTGAGGATCTGCTTCCCAAGATGAAAGAGCAGCTCGAAGCGCTGATGTGGACAAGGACTTCGATTTCAGCTACTGCATTCGGGGGTCACATAGGACATTTTAGGTGGAAAGGTCCACCAGCCACTAAAACACCACTGAACAGGGTGTGAATTCAAGGGATTGATTTGAAATCCATGTGGAAAGAGATCTTCTGAAGCTCATGGACTTGGGGTGGCCAAGGGGTGGACAGAGCAAGATGAGGGTGTCCCACAGATCCCATAAACAGTGTGGACCAGAAAAGTACTGTATTTCCTTAAACCACTTTGCATTTTTACCCATCTGATTAGTTATATGAATCAATTAATTAGGGTACATAAAAAGGTTGGGAGGTGGATTTTTTCATTCTGAGTTACTTTTAAAAAATATTTTCATTGGTTAATAACAGTGAAGCATAAATAATTATTTAAAAAGGAGATTTGACAAGTTTACATAAGAAGGGGTTGAGGAGGACTTTCCCAAGCAAAATATCCTAAGACAGTCAGACCTTCCTGGGGGAAATTATCTACATAACTCGAGATCCAGTGACAGCAAAACTCATGTCTAATTGCTCAAGGTCTTTGCTATTAAACATTGTTCTTGAGGGAATTTTAAAATTCATATCACCAGATAGAGGATTTGTGCCCTCTTAGTCAAGCCTTGATTACGTTTCTTGCTTTAGAAATAAAATAGAACAAAAGAAGTGTTATTCTGTGGGCAAATGCAAGTCTTTTTTTTTTTAAATTTCATAAGACTCCCCTTCATAATATGGAGCATACTTTTATTTAACTTTCTGAAATTCTCCCCATTTTCAGAAAGGGTGCGGGAACAAGGGTTGTAGATGCTGCAGTGTCTACTCAACTATCAATCTTGTGAAGATTTCTTCTGTGATTAATAGGGAGGATAAGTTCTTTGCATACTCAAGAAAGTAGATGTCTTAGCACTTTCTGGTGTCCAGCTCGACATTTTGAAAAAAGCATGTGCTGCATTCCTTGAGTCAGGAAGCCTCCCTCTCCCACTCTCCCCACTTCCTCCTCCCCCCATCCCGCCTCTCCCACCCACACATCCCAGAGGCCCAGGGGATTTCTCAGTAGTTAAAGCTGCCTGCCTTGCAAGGTTGAGGTGGCCCCTTTGATCCCTGGTACTCCCCATGTGCACTAAGCATGGTCAGTCCATGCAGCTCCACCAGGATCTCTGCTCCACAAAGAGTTCTTCAGCACATAAACTGGGCGTGTTCGAACACCACAACGGAAGATGTGAGATCTTGGCTAACAGGTATGCAAGCACATGTTTGAGCACCACAGTGCCCCCAGAAAGCAGGTGAGCAAGTGCCACAACCCAGGTGTGCAGGCTCCGGTCATCACAACAGCAGCAAAGAAAAGGGGGGTGGGGAGGAACAATATCCAAAACGCACACTGGGAAAAGTATGCACAGTCTTTGAAACACTCACTCTTATCTTATTATCTCTAAATTGCATTCCTATTTGAGACACTTTATTTAAAGTAGTTTCTGCAGAGGAAATTGGCACGAGTTAATGATCTAGATCTCGTGGAAAGCTGCGAATATCAAATGAATGCGGCCACCAGTGCACACTGGAATTTCTTAGCAAAGGTAACTCAGACTGAAGGGCCTGCCTGCATCCGGAGTCCAAATCCCCTACTGTGCCTCAGATGACAAGTCAGAGGCAGCAGGACACCTGGGATTTCACCTCTTGCTGGTCCCCAGCCTATGCATCGGTTTTATGATTAGAGATGATAAGAGATGGAGAGGGCTTGGAGAATGAACTCGTGGCTCCTTCCTCCCTGATATTTAAGGTTCTAGGAACTCTGCAGACCTGACTCAAAAGATGAAGAACTTTTGAGTCTTCATCTCCCTGACATGAAGTCATTCAAGCAGTCGCTTGGCCTGCCAGCAAAACGCTGCACCCACACTGCCATGAGAAATAGGGGTAGTTCCTGAGTTCACTGTTTGCACGAGATCCTGAAATGCAGTGATTCCTGAGCGCCAGAATCTGGAGGGCGTGTCGGCAGCATTGGGCTCTCCTCATGCTCTGGGTGTCTGAATGGACCTTCCAGGCCAGAAATTGAGGGCTCCCGAAATAGTCCACTCTCCTCCATCCCATCCTGTGTGCATGCATTTCAGTGGAACTCTCCAACATTCCCCTGCATCAGTTTTGGTGGAGTGGACATCTTCGGACAATCATCGAGGCTAATTCAGAATTTTGTCCTCATGTTGGATTCAGGCATTGGAAAAATGCTTTCTCATTGTCCCACCTCTAATCCCTGCTAATATTTTTCTTCCTAATTTTTAATATGTTTATCTTGGAATGGATACTTTAAGTCAAAAGTAGGATCTTTCTGTGGTACACTCTAAATTTTTAAAATTCTTGGCACATCAAATAAGGAGTATGTATTTTAATTTCACTCACGTTCTCTGAAAACTAGTAATTCATTCTCCCTCAGCTCTCTCATCCCTTGGTTTCTCTTCAGGAAACCCCAATTTAGAGACTGTCTTCGAGCAGTAAATAGGAAATTACCTTGTGACAACCTCATGAATACCCCTGATTCTTCTGTCTTACTTGATCCAGAGATGGCATGTGATGTCCATTACTGATTTCTTCTCCTTTTCATCCTAGATTTCTCCATCATCTTAAGAAAACACTAATTAAATCACAGTTAACAAAATATACCAAATATATCAAGAAGAGAATACACCATATAATCTCTACCATCAGGGATTTTTGGAGGTTACCTCAGCAGTATTGCCATCTGGGAATTGAACCCAGGATTTCATACATACAATGCATATGCTCTGCTGCTGAGCTGCACCCCCAACTAAGCTTCAGGAGACCTTGCAAGCATGTGTGTTCCTGATCTTACACCCTGTATCATATAGCTTTGGCTATAACCAGGACCAGCATTGCTCTTGGGTCCAATATACAGAAGGTGGTAGTTGTCTGATGGGAATCAGTGATGCTGGCTCAAGCGTGAGGTATGTTCCAAGAAAGCAGGAACAGAGCTGAGTGTTTTTCCCCATTTATTCTAACAACCAGATCTTGCAAAATGACTTGGGTGCTAGCCACCAACATGCTAGAGAGAAAGTTGCCTCCATCCAATGGCCTTCCCTGGTTCGATTTTATTGTTTTAAATTAAAAAGAGGTTACTGTTTACTGTGAGCTCATGAGTAGTGAAGAACTGAAGCAGTTGAATGTGCTGTGGGTAAGCGCAAATCAGTGGGGGCTGCTTAGGGGTAGCACAGGGTGGGAATAGGGATCTTGCTTTCTCAGTCTAGTTTCTTATATCTGTGCTTTTAGATGTGCTTAAAGAAATTATTTTAGGGGCCTGGGAGATAGTACAGCAGATAAGGCACTTGACATGCGCACAATCAATCTCATTTCAGTATCTGGCACTGCATATGAGATCAACCCCGGAGCCCTACCAGGAATGATCTAATCCACAAGTAACACCAGGTGTGGCCCAAACTACTCTGCACCAACAAAAAGATTTTTAGGGCCCAACACGAGCATCATAAGAACCAAGAACATGGTAGCATTCTTGATGCTCAAGTCCTTTTAACATTGATGGCCTCTGACTTTCTTGTCTGTAATATATCAGTGTAATCTCTACCATGTTTCTCTAGTATAGTTATAACCATTTAACTGGAAAATATCCCTGACTCAAAAGTAAGTGGAAAATTTTATCAGGAAGATAGAATCCTTGTGGGAAGGAGTGAACAGGAACATAGGGCAAGCTGTCATAAACCTAAGGTTATTGCATAATGCATAGAAAGTATAAATAACTATTGAGTATTTATGTTAGTGCAATTATAGAATAATTAAATTAGATCCTATTATGAGAATCTGGAATTTATGTGAATACTTATACTGAAGCGTAATAAATCCAAATAGAAGGAATATCACCAATTAACATTTGTTCAGACTTATTGATTCTAGGCCAGAGAGATAGTACAGAAATTAAGGCATGTGCCTTGTACAAGGTTAATCCTGATTTAGTCCCTGGTTTATATCCCCTGAGGACTGCTGGGAGTGACCCCTGCACACAGACCCTGAGGATCCATGGGTGTAATCCAGGCACCTCCCCCCCACCCAATTTAATTTAAAAACAAACAAACATATTGATCTTTTTTTTTTTTTCTTTTTGGGTCACACCCGGCAATGCACAGGGGTTATTTCTGGCTCTGCACTCAGGAATTACCCATGGCGGTGCTCAGGGTGAGATGCTGGGAATCGAACCGGGTTGGCCTCGTGCAAGGCAAATGCCCTACCTGCTGTGCTATCGCTCCAGCCCCTTATTGCTCCTTCTTTTGTAGTATCAGAGGGAAAAAGTTCTTTTTTTAATTTTTAAAATTTAAAAAAAAATTTTATTGAGTCACTGTGAGATAGTTACAAGCTTTCATGTTTGGAAAGGTGGGGTATACCGGGTAAAAGTTTTATTCTGAACACATTATGGTTGCAGGTAATACTACAAATAGGCAGAAAAAGCATTGAGAGATTTGGCTAGTACCCAGGTTCATCTGATGGTTATAGCTTTTAATGGCCTTTGCTGTTTGGATTTTCAAGTTTTCTGTTTGACTTTTTAAGAACTAATTTGAAAATGCCTGGTATGCAAGGCTAAGTGAAGGCCCAGCTGGCTGAGGTCAAATACCCCTGGGCCCCTGATCATTCTTAACCCACTGAGAGCTCAGACTCCTGGGAATCAGTTTGAATATCTTCCTGGGTCACAGTGACCATTGAAGCCTCTCTGGAAAAGGAATGGACAAAAACTGACTGCCATATCCACAGATTGAGGAATCTGCAGATTCGGGTTGTTTCTGCTAATGAATTCTCAACGGGATTAAGTCTTTTACTTGCCTGAACTGGGAAGTGATAAGAGGGTCCTTGTGTAAGGGTAAAAATACTAACCACCTGTTTGCAAAGCTGTAACAAAAAAATGAAGAAGGAGTACATTTTGCTTTGTTGGACTTTCTGGAATGTGGTGCAGGTAGATTGTGATGATTATGATTGTTAATGAGGGATCATCAGTTATAACAGATAGACCACCTAGGAGATTTACAATACAGTGTTAGAGCGAGATATAGTTAAAAAAAAAAAAAAGAGGGTGCTGAACTTCATCTCTTAACTGGAAATCTGCCTAGTTTCCAGGCTGAAATTATGTTTTCCTTAAAATGCATACAAAGTGTTACATTAAAGAATAAATTTAATTATAATTACTAATTTGAGTATCATTTTCTCTGTGAAAAACAAGCAGTTATCAAATATACTAGAAGAACTTGTGTTTGTGTCTATCATCATTATAGCCTAGCTCTCTCTCTGGGAGAACCTGGCAAGCTACTGAGAGTTTCCTGCCCACATGGGAGAGCCTTGCAAACTCCCCATGGCGTATTCATATGCCAAAACCAGTAACAATGATGTGTCTCATTCCCCTGACCCCGAAAGAACCTCCAATGCGGCACCATTGGAAAGGACGCACCATTGGAAAGGACGAGTAGAGAGAGGCTGCTAAAATCTCAGGGCTAGGATGAATGGAGATGTTACTGAGACTACTCGAGAAATTCAACAATCAACGGGATGATGATGATGATTATGATGAAGGAGTATCATAATATAGGCCAATAGTCATTTACTAAGTATGCTAATAGCTAATTTCTTTCTCTCTCTCTTTTTTTATTTTTATTTTTTTTGCTTTTTGGGTCATACCCAGCGATGCTCAGGGGTTACTTCTGGCTCTGCATTCAGGAATTACTTAGGGGGCCATATGGGATGCCGAGGATTGATCCTGGGTTGGCTGCATGCAAGGCAAACATCCTACCCGCTGTGCTGTCACTCCAGCCCTGCTGATAGCTAATTTCAAATCGGCATTTTTTAATTTATTAAAAGTTGTCTGCTCATAGCTAGAAAATAATAATCAAAACCTCTGAACTTCTCACTCTATCCTTATTTGTGCCTTTTTTGAGAATGATGTTGAGTTGGTGGCAAACAGTTTAAAACCTTTTTAGATTTATTGCTTCTTTTCCTTAGTCACTTGCATTTCAGGTTTCGCCCTGTCTTTTCATGGCTTGAAAGCATAATTGTTTTTAGAGCTGAGTAAGATTTTGTTGTCTGGACGAAACATGGTTTATTCAAATAGTGCATCTACTGAGGGTTTCTTAGTTGCTTTCAAGTTTTGACAAGTTAGGAATGAAGCTACAATAAACATCCCCGTGCAGGTTTTTATGTGGACATAAATTTTCAACTCTTTTGAGTTAATACCAAGAGCACAATTGTTGAGTATGGTAAGAATATATTGTTTGCGATAGATAGCACATTGGGTAGGGCATTTGCCTTGCAAGCAGCTGACCCGGGTTTGATTTCTCTGTCCCTCTCGGAGAGCCGGGCAAGCTACCAAGAGTATCTCACCCACACGGCAGAGCCTGGCAAGCTACCCGTGGTGTATTCAATATGCCAAAAACAGTAACAACAAGTCTCACAATGGAGACGTTACTGGTGCCCACTCTAGCAAATCGATGAACAATGAGATAACAGTGACACAGTGATAAGAAACCGTCTACGCTGCTTCCCAAAGTTGTACTACTTTTTTACTTCCATCAGTCCTTTTACTTCCATCAGTGAGAGTTCCTATTGTTGCACATTTTTGCTTACATTTTGTGCTGTCAATGTTCCAGATTTTGGCCATTCTGATTAAGCTGTGGTATGGCATCTCCTTTAAATTTGCAACTCCATAAAGGACAGATGATGTGAGTCAGCTTTTCATGTGCTTTTTCACCATCTGGATAGGTTTTTTGATGAAATACCCACCCAGGGGCTGGAGCAATAGCACAGCGGGTAGGGCATTTGCCTTGCACGCAGCCAACCGGGGTTCGATTTCCCAGCATCCCATATGGTTCCCTGAGCAGCGCCAGAAGTTATTCCTGAGTGCAGAGCCAGGTGTAACCCCTGTGCATTGCTGGGTGTGACCTAAAAAGCAAAAAAAAAAAAATTTTTTTTTAAAAGAAATACCCACCCAGTTCTTTGCCCATTTTTCAGTTGTGCTGTTTGTTTTCTTGTTGAATTTTCAGGGCTTTTTTTTTTTTTTTTTTGTATAATCTCTGTAGGGTGGGCCACACCCAGCTGTGCCCAGGGCTTACTCCTGCCTCTACACTCAGGGATCCTGGCAGGGCTTGGGGGACCATATTGGGTTCCAAGGATCAGGCCCGGGTCAGCTGCATGTAAGGCAAGCACCCTACCTGCTGTATTCTTACTCTGCCCCATCCTCATTTTAAAAACTAATCAAAATATTTGACATATTTTAAGAGATCTCAAGTGCTAACTTCTTAAGAGAGTTTTCTATGAATGCAGAATAAGGCTTTCTTTTAGGTTAGAAGGTTTAGTCACATTAGATGGGCCAGACAAGGACCCTATTTTTGCAAGTTTATGATTCAGGGAGTAAAACTCAGTGGAAGGTATGATTATGGATTTAATTTGGTGGAAAATGAGGTAGAAAATTCCAAGGACATTATCCACTTCACTCTTTGCTGATTCTAGCTTTAGAGACTGTTTTTTTTGCAATTTCTGAAGGAGAATGCAAAAGTCTTCAGGAGCCCCCTCCCCCTTTTTTGCATTCTCTGAAGGAATGTTAAAAAACCTCATTTGGGGTGATTTTATGCCTACCCTGAGAGCTAAGATTCTGTTCTGCATGTCCTTACAAAGCATTCTGTCCTCTTTAAGCAGGAAAGCATTGATGAACAAAAATGCATGCACTTGCTTTGTGTATCTAACATTAATCCGGAGGGTCACCTGGTCAACCCATTTATTTCACGTTAAATCATAAGTTGAGGGATTATAATTATATTGGAGGCAGTCAAATCATGTAAAATTCCCCAGTCCTTTTTTGTGCCTTTGCACTTATTGGCCCATCTTGGCCTTCACCTCTCAGAAGCCTTTCTTTTTGTTCTGAACTAGGATTCAAAAAACTTTTATGAGTCAGAAATGACCAGTTTCATATTTGAGCAGAGTTAAGCCGATAAATCAAGTTTTTAATTACAGAAAATAATCACCAGCTACTATAGATGCAATTAAAGGCGTTTTTCTTTGGGGAGAAGCTTGTTTGTCTTTTTTATTTTTTCCCTCAAGCTCATTATTAAAAAAGTACTATACTCTTTCATCTTATGACCTGAACTCTGCAACTTCCTGCTGTGAATATGGAAATGAATTTTGTGGAAATCAAAGAAATTAACAAATAGGATTTCTGATCACCTCGCTAGTATTTGCTTTGCTCATGATTTACTGAATCTGACCTCTAATCTCTGTCAAATCCTCTACTTCTTTCTGAACCCAGTAAATTGCTGAAATTGACCAAATAAAGCCATAATTTGACTCTGACAACTCTTTAAAATTCAAATGTGGCAGCCAGAGAGATACTAGAGGACCCAGGCTCAAACTCTGACACTGCACATGGTTCCCCACAAGCTCTTCGAGGAGTCACTCCTGATCGCAGAGCCAGGAGGAGCCATGAGCACTATGAAATGTGGCCTCCCAACCAGCACCTGCAAATAAAAATGATGTAGCTGTGTGGTATATCTCACTTAATCACATGAGTCTTTAGTTTTGTTTGGGGGCCACACCGGCAGTGGTCAGGGGCATACTCCTGGCTCAGTGCTTAGAGATCATCCCTGACGCTTTGAGAGACCATATTGGGTGCCAGGGATCAAAGCCAGGTTGGGCACATGAAAAGCAAGTGCCTTATCCACTGTACTTGCTCTCTGGCCCCCAGGTCTTCCCTCCCCCACTCCTTAAATGTTCTCTGTGGCATATGGTATGCACCTGAGAAGCACATATGTTTGGAGGGGCATTGGAGGTCTATGTTAAAAGCCTAGAGAACTGAGTGGCCATACATAATCCTTTGTTTGTTTGTTTTGTAGTCACACCTGGTGGTGCTCAGGGACTATCCTGGCTCTGGATCTAGGAATCACTCCCAGTGGGTTTGGGGAACCATATGGGATGTCGGGGGTAGGCCGTGTGCAAGGACAGCGCTTTAACTGCTGGACTAGTCTCTCTGGCTCCTCCCAGTTGAAATTCTTTTCAGTCTTCGAAACTTATTCATCTGAAAAGCACTCTAATATCTTTAAATAACATAACAAATGTGTTCCTTAAAAGTGCAACCCTAATAGTCCTCGAATTACTTGGTTACTTACTAAGATGACTTCTTGATATTAAAGATACTGGGATGGAGTTTGGACTATCTATATGACAGTCACTTTTCTTCCAGTATATAATCTTTCTTTGAAAGTGTCAACTATATTGTTTGATATTTTCCTGTTCCAGATGTGTAAACTGAGAAACATGACCTCAGTGGGTTTATTACACCTAGGTAGGTGGGTTGGTGGGTGTGAAGAAAGAAGGAAAGAAACGGTAAGGAAGAGCCAGAATGGAAAAATTGCTCTGAGAAGCAATAGACTCTCATGTGTCTGAAAAAAGCCAGGGGCCCTAAGGCAAAGGGGTCTTAAAGCTCTGACCCTTCTGTTTACCAACTTCCCAATAACGAGAGAACTTTGGAAAAGCAGTTCCTTGCTGAACCTGATGGCTCATGCTCAGCAAATAGAAGTGACCTTATTTTACTTTTTTCTTGAGCAAAATCAAAACGTATTCAGTTACATTCCTCTAACTGCATAATTAGATGCTAATCATGCATGCAGTGTATGAACAAACATGTAGTCCTTATACACATGGGCAACGTTGGCACCATCCCAACTGTGCTACTCATGTCCAACTCTTAGGCATATTCCTGCCCATAGTTATCTCACTTTTTAAGAAGGCCTCACCCCAAAACCCAGTGCCACTTTTTTTTAGCTCCCACACCTCAGGTGTGGACTGTCCCTTTAATCAGTCTACTATTATCTACACTATTTTGTCCTCTAGTTCTTTCTCCAGCAAAGACCAAGAACAGAGGTACAGTAGGGCCTCAATCCTTCCTCCCTTCATCCTGATGACACACTTACCCTGCCAAGACTAGATCTCCATTGAGCTTCACCTTATAGTGTTCATTGCAGTCCACATGAGGCAGCTACCCCTGGAGCATTTTCTCTGAATCTTGCTTCTGTTTCTCATTCTGCCATTGGACCCTGGGCCCGGCCTCAGCTGGCCCTTGCCCTCAAGCATGGTAAGAGGACCCAGGATTGCTGCTGTCAGGATCTAAGGACTGAGCCCAGGGACAGTCAGCCCTTCATAGGGCCTGGTGAGGCACTTAACCTCAGAGCGAACAAAGAAAGGAACATGATTTGGAACAAGGAGGTTGCCTGAGCAAATGACCCTGATGCTGATTCCTGGGGAATGACTCAGCATTTGCCAGGCCCCTCCCAGAAGTGGCTGGGGATGGGCCTCCCAGCCTGTATGCAGGGCCAGAGTGCCCCCACCATCCCCTCTCTCCCAGGGCATTCAGGCCGAGAAGTCTGCTTTTCATCCAGTAGACAAAGGTGGGCAACTGAGAGGTTACAATTAGGGAAATAACATGATCAGATTTGCATTTGAGGAAGGCCAGTAAGAAAAGGGCTTGAGTTTCATTTTATAAAAAAAGTTGCATCTGGGGGCTGGAGCAATAACACAGTGGGTAGGAAGTTTGCCTTGCACATGGCCGACCCGGGTTCGATTCCCAACATCCTAAATGGTCCCCTGAGCACTGCCAGGAGAAATTCCTGAGTGCATGAGCCAGGAGTAACCCCTGTGCATCGCCGGGTGTGACCCAAAAAAGCAAAAAAAAAAAAAAAAAAAAAAAAGCTGCATCCGGTTGCCCTTCACATTCCTCCTCTGAATTAATTAATCCCTGAATTGGTCAATTTTCACCCACAAATGAGTAATTTCACGTGTTAGTTCACTTTTCTGTGCCTAGCGCTGCCCTTGTGCTTGCTTTTCCTCTTACTCTTGACCCCAGGGAGAGAGATGAAGAATTTATGATCTAGTTTGTAAACAGGACTCAGTCAGGTCTTCGAAGTATTGTGGTCAGCGGCCAGGAAGCCGGGCCACCTCGGAGATGGCCGTTTCTTCTCAGGGATGATTGGTGCATGGGTTGGGGTGGTGAAGTCGAGACTATATGACAGACTTTGTCAAAGTGGGTTTTTCCCAAGGGGCCCGAGAAATTGGTATTTTTGTTTTTGATGGGGAATGAGAAGGAGGAGACGGAGGGCTTTCTCTGCCACTGTTAAGGGATAAAGGCTGGGCTGCGCTTGACGGACATAGCCTACAGCTGTCTAGGATAAGGGGACAGACTTGTCACCTGCCTTTGATTTCCCAAGGAGGAGCTTCTAGGGAGAATTGTGGTGTAAAGTGAGCTGGAGGGGAGTAGGCAAGGCTTGGGGTGTCTTTGTGTGGGACGAAGAGGGGATGATGGAGAACTCAGGGCCAGGGTCTGGGCCAGCCTAGCTTGGGCGCCACTGTAACACCTCAGAACTGGGGAATTTCCTTCCCCTTCCAGCAGCGGCCCAGTGGGTGAGCAGAGAAGGACCCGCCAAGACTGAAGGGAGGCTGAGGTTGACTGCGGGGGAAGGTCGGTGCTCACAGGAATTAAGGTTTTGAGAGAAGTGTGTGGCGGGCAGCGATGGGAGTTCCAGAGTGCCGCTGAGGCCTGTAACGGGATGCGGTGGAAAAAGAAGTGCTGGTTAGAGGGGGGGGGGGGTAGGCGCAGAAGGGAGAGAAACAGATCCATGGAAGGAAGATTTCAGGCCAAGGAGCAAGTTCCACGGCTGGGCGGTGGCACTATCACAGAGGGTAGGGCAGTGCCTGTGGGTGGCGCTCACGAAAGGGTCTTTTGGGGTGAGGAGCCAGGGGAACCTGAAGCCAAGATGGGAAAAGCTCGTCTTCAGGGCCTGGAAGCCTCCAGGGTGATGGCAGAAAAGAGAGTGGGAGGAAGGTCCAGAATCTTTGGAGAACAATGGGGTCATTCTCTGAAGGGAGCTGCACACAGGGCGGCATTGCTCCCGGGTAGGCAAACTGCTGACTTGCATTAAAAATATGAAAAGTAACTCTTAAAATAGGATTTTAATCACAAATCTCTCGCCGTGGATTAGAGTGTTTGGGGAAAGGGCAGAGCACCCCCAAAGCAGGAATTGGTTGAGATTCTGAGAGCTTTGCTGGTTGCTTGTTCCCATGGGTCCCATCTCAGATGAAGCTTTACAGTGTCCCTCTGTCCCTACAACCCCCCACCCCCAAAGAGGTGGTTCTGTTGCCATTTCTGAGGTTTATCTTGCCATCAATACACAATGGGAAGCCAGCTTTAGCAGAACTCAAAATGAACCCCCCTCTCTCTCTTTCTCTCTCTCCTCCCGCCCCACTCCATCCCCCAATTTTTAAAAATTGGAATGGCTTAAGGAGAGCAAATTGTCCGCCCATTGCAGAGCTTCTTGTCCATCTATCAGTGTTGTGAATTGTTCTGTTTTATGTTCAGTTGCACAGATGAGCCTCCCCGCACTCGTTAATCATAATGGTTCTTGGATTCCCCCAAGTTTGTCCCCTGAGGTTGTCTAATGGACAAGGAGACTCAAGCCCCTTTTTGTGCTACAGATCCAAGGGCAGCCCATCCCACTGACAAATTTCCACCAGCTTTTACCTTGGAAAACTCAGGCTGGTACTTGCTTCTCTGCTCTGGGGAGCAGGACAGACACCTAGAAGTTCTGTCCTGTTTATTCCGGGGATTTTTATCCTGGTCTGTGTTGAGGCAAAGGCACCGTTTCTCCATACTGCTACAGACTGGCCAACAGTACTCATGCAGTACTGTCACTGTCACTGTCACTGTCATTCCATTGCTCATCGATTTGTTTGAGCAGGCACCAGTAACGTTGAGAGACTTATTGTTACTGTTTTTGGCATATCCAATACACACAGGTAACTTGCCAGGCTCTGCCGTGCGGGCTCGATACTCTCGGTAGCTTGCCGGGCTCTTCAAGAAGGGCGGAGGAATTGAACACGGGTCGGCCGAGTGAAAGGCGAACGCCCTACCGCTGTGCTATCGCTCCAACATGCAGTACTAATAGATTTCTATTCTTTCTTTTTTTTTCCTTTTCTTTCTTTTCTTTTTCTCTCTCTCTTTTTTTTTTTTCTTTTTGGGTCATACCTGTCAATGCATAAGGGTTACTCCTGGATCTGCACTCAGGAATGACTCCTGGCGATGCTAGGGGGAACTTATGGGGTGCAGGGGATCAAACTGTGTTCGCCACATGCAAGGCAAATGCCCTACCTACTGTACTGTCTCTCCAGCCCAGGTACTAATAGACTTCAACTTGCTGATCTACCCCAAATGGAAGAATCCTAGTAAAAGGTATATTTTCTCTGTAGATTTTTCTAATCAAGAGCTATTATTCAAATACAAGGGCTCCCCAAAGTCTAAGACTCTGAAGACTTTAAGTTCATCTTCTGAATGTTAAATCCTTCCACATCTAGGCACAGGGACTTAAGCTGAACAGTGAATGTGTGGTCCCTACCTTGGCCAAGTGCATAGAGAATCTACATCCCAAACTCATTTGAAACTGTATCGAATATTTTGCTCAGTGGCTGAAAAATTTCATAAGACTTGAAAGCCTTTTTCCCAAATATCTTAACTGAGATGCTTGGATGACTGCCCTGACTTTTTTTCTAATTATGAAAAGCTCACCAGAGAATTGAAGGAGACACAAATGAGAAAATAAAAGTCCAAACAACGCAAAATTTCCCAAGATAATTTTGATGGTTTAAAAAGAAAAAACAGGAAAGGAGACTCAAATGATTAGGGCCTCGAATAAATTGGTCGGTCTGTGGTGGAAGTTGTTTCACTGACAGAAACTCCCAGATGCTTTTGGGCAAGTCTTCTGGAGCTCAGAATCAGCTTCTGTGTTGCCCCAGTTGCTTACTCCGAGCAGCCGAGGACGCCCTCCTCTGCCCTGCCAGCCCAGGCTGGTTGTGCAAACGTTCTAGAAGTTCCCATGGTACTGACTCTGAAGGAAAAGCACTTACCTCACTGTAAAAAACATCTCCCAGGGGGCCCAGGTGGCCCTCCCCGTTGGCAGCACCCGGATTTGGGGGGTCGGTCCCGGGCCGCTTGCCCAGCCGGGGTGGCCTAGACCACGGGGCGGACGAAAGAGGAACGAGGGCCATGCCGGTTGGCTAGTCAGCTGCTGTTTATCCCATTCTCCCCACACACCTGCTCCAGTCTCTCCGAGCCCCCCATTCTACTCTCACACTGCCCTCTCCCGTCTCCTCCTGTCTCTCCCACTCATCTCTCTTCCTAGCTCCTCATTCTGGATCTCCGCTTCTAGGGCAGCTCTCCTGGGAACATCTTGCCACAGACTCAGCCCACAGCGCTCAGGCCAGATTAGTCATTCCTAACCCTAGCAGGGTCCAAATCTAGTTATTACTTCTTGGATTATGACAGCATTTGTTCATGACCAAGCTCTTAGTTAAGCATTTAACTCAACTTGTAGTTAAGCATTAGGCGCTTTGGTCAGGCCCATCTCAATGCCAGGGTAGCACACAACTCACTGCTTGCCCTGGGTCCATCCTATTCCCCGTCCCTCGTTGGGACCCTGCCTTTGGGGGTGCTAGGAAGTAAGGGTAGCTGAGGCTTAGGTCTAGAAAACAGATGTCCAAGAGGAAAATACCATGTAGAGTCAAATGACTCCTCGGTTACAAAAGCATAGCATTTGTTACTGTCTTCCTGTGCCCATACAAAAGGACATGGTTCTGAATAAACTATGCAGAGGACTCAAGAAGAAAGAAAAAACAATATTTACAAATCAACAGAACACAAAGAAAGAAGTTACAAATAAACACAGAGAAATGGGGCCACTGTGATGGGAACAACCCAGTAAACCTCAGCTACCTGAGGCTACATTATCCTCACCTCACTTACCAGAAAAAGGGGCTTGTTCTGGAGACCCATGAACAGGTTCAGCAGGTGGGGGTGAAGGCATGTGTTCTGATGTTCCATCTACAGTGGACACAACCTTCAAAAAGCGCCACAAAACACCCAACCATAGTGTCCTTGATGTCTCCTGCAAAATTAGACTTCTTGCATGTAGATCAGATGTTGGTAAAATTTTTGCTGTGCTCCATTGGCGTGATAAGGAAAAATACCCAGGTTCAAACCAACTGTTTGAAGAGAAGGAAGGTTGCATCACGTTAGCCGTCCAGGATACTGACCTGCGCTGAATGTGACAGGGACCCAAATGTGTGAGGGTCCCTGACCTTTCCCCCGCCCCCCACCATACGAATTTCTGCAAGTTTTCGGTGTGGGTGAGGAGGAAATAATACCTGCTTAGGTTGCATTTGTTTGGGTTTTGTTTTTGTAAGTGTGGTCATTCCGCTGGCATGTCTAGATACCTAGAACTTTCAGGTAGCCACTGAAAATCTGACTTCTCTTCAAACTGTACCTAAACATGTGTTCAAGAACTTTTTTTTTTTTTTTTTTGCTTTTAGGGTCACACCCAGTGATGCACAGAGGTTACTCCTGGCTCTGCACTCAGAAATTACTCCTGGCAGTGCTCAGGGGACCATATGGGATGCTGGGAATCGAACCCGGGTCGGCCGTGTGCAAGGCAAACGCCCTACCCGCTGTGCTATCACTCCAGCCCCATAAGAACCTTTAACAGTGATGATCCGATGAACTCTGTCCCACCCTTGCTGCTCCTGAACTCCCAACTTTCCCCCATCCCACCCCTCTCCCCTCACACTCAGAGGAAAGCCCCTGGCATTTAGCATCTTTCTTTCAACTCCTGGAAAACTGCTAAACTGAGGGACTTTTTCTTTCATTTGCAAGGAGCTTGCGTTGGGCTGGGCAGCTAACTGAGGCAGAGAAACAGAGGGGCTCAGCATTAAAGCACCCCCAGCCCATGCTCCCATCCAGCTTTGAGCTACCCTCTGAGCATGCATCACAGGACAGAGGGGTTCAGAGTTTCTTGTGTGGGGCCATCAGTCGAAGTCCCCTATCGGCTGGGTGGAGAAACTGCACCATCAAGGGTACCTGCATGATCCCCTCCTTCTGTTGGCTGTTACCAGACTTTCTTAGCACTCTGAGTGCATGAGTGAAAGGAACCTACACCAGCCCAGAGTCTGCTTTTATCAGCGTTGCTGGCATCCTGTCAGTCAGTTCTCCACAGCTGTCTTTGGTAGCGGCCCTTTCACTGGGGAAGGATGGAGGTGGCATTCTGATCCTCTTTCATGGATGTTTCTTTCTTCCCTTTCACTCGCTTCCTGCAGTTCATTTCTTAATGTAATTGCTTGCTTGGAGATACATATCTTTTAATAGCCCATCAAAAGCCCCGATTCTTTTTGTTTTCAATATATCAATGAGATGGAGACTGAACAACTGACATGGCACATTTCTCGCCCATCCTAGGGGTGGAGACAAGTGCCGCTGCCATTAGGCAAGTTAATGGCAATTACGTGCACTGAGACAGAGGAGGAAATAGACTACTGAATATGGATTTCCTCCCCAGAATGCTGGCCGGTGCAGCTGCTCCCTCCACAGAGCACGGTTCTGCCGCATTGCACACTCGAGCAAACTGCTTCTGAGGGGAATGATTCTGTAGGAGAATGTTTTCCTAATTAGGACTGAGAAAGAAGCGTGAAAACTCCAGCTCCCCCTTTGGCCTGCTGCACGTCTCACAGGCTCCTGTCGTCTCCTCTTGGGAAGGGCGAAGTCAGAGGTGCCTTCCCATCAAAGTTCAGCACCCTTTGCACACTGTCCACTTTACCTGAGTATCCCATCATCTTAGTTCCTGCCTAACCATATGAGGAATGAAAAATTATAATTTTAAGGGGCCGGAGTGATAGTCCAGTGGGTAGGGCATTTGCTTTGCATCCAACTGAACTGGGTTCGCTCTCGAGCATCCTGTATGGTCTCCCAAGCACCACCAGGAGTAATTCCTGAGTGCCTGAGCATCGCCGGGTTTGACCCAAAAAGAAAAAAAGGGAAAATCACAATTTGTTTTGCCACCGTGGAGCACCTGGCATTCTCCTACATACATCTACTCTGTACGTGACTGTTTTAGAAGCTGCCTCTCTGACTCTCCTCCAAAGCCAGATGCTTTTCTTTGTCAGTTCATCTCTTTCTGGCTTGTCCTACTGCCGACCTAGCAGCGGACATCGGGGTCCCAGGAAGTGTGGTCAGGTCACCGATTGCATCCCATTTGGAGTAGCTCGTGTTTGGCGGGATGTGACTTGTTAAAAGCAAACCTAAGTTCGCAATGTAGAGGAAAGCCTGACGGTGTCTCTTAGTTATTTCCAGGAGCGAACGTTCCATGAGCATTTTAACTTCTAATGAACAGATCACTCCCATCCCCAGACTCTTTGCAAAACACGTGGTGAGTTGGCTGTCATGTCAGGAGAGGCTCATTCCTCACAGTAAACCAAGATAGAGGAAATTCAGGTCAGCGTGGTTTGGCGTTGGCTTGACCTTATTCGTTATGGGTGACCCTTGCTCCCACTCAGGCTGCCTTCATCTCCTGCAGAGTTTCAGTAACTCCTGTAGGGCTCTGAGAGCCTGATTCTCCCCCTCAGACCCTCTGACAGTTCCTCTGCTTCTTGCAGAAAGTTCCACTAGCTCAGTTCTTGCCGTTCCTGTCTGGGAAGCCCCGGTTCTCTTAGGTGGATGTTCTCGTCCGTCTTCCCAGGATGGCCTTCCCTCCTTTAACCAGTCTTTCCACTGCAGTGTCTCCTTCTTCGCACTTAGGCACAAGTTTGAGTTGGTGTCTTGGTAACCTGGGTCCCTCTGCTGAGACTCCCTTCTCCTCTTTCTCCCTGTGGTCTAGTCCTTCCCTCTCTAAGGAACCAGCCTAAACTCGCCTTCTCCCTGTCTTCCCAGACTGCCCCGGCCCCAGCCCCTTTCCCCTCAGCCCTAGCTTCCCTCTGTGCCCTAGCATAGCACTCTAGCTGCTGTCCCATTCATTTGTTGTTGTTTTGTTTGGAGGTGCACACCCCTTGGTGCACAGAAGCCGTTTCCAGCGTGATGCTCTGGGGGTCCCTGCTGTGAAACCATGTGGTGCCAGGGATAGGATGCAGTCTCCTGTACTGAAAACATAGCTCAGCCCTGGGGTCCCATTCTCTTTGTGGACCTCTCCTGTTTGTGGGGAAGGCATCCTTCGCCCGAGTAAGTTGCGCTCTTTCGCAGGCAGGGTACATGTTTCATGACGTCCCCTTGGTCCTTAGAGCACCTTATGATCCAAACACAGGTCTGCGCCTCTCCCTGGCGCAAGCCCAAATCTGGCCTCTCAGCCCTCTCTGCAGAGCTGCTGAGTCATGGTCCCCCTTGTCATCACAGGGCACATGAAAATGTGAGAAGCTTGGCTCAGTTCACACAGCCCCCGCCTGAGGCGGGGACTCCACAGTCCACTGGTGAAAGGCAAATAAACTCAACGTGAAAGGCTGAAACTATTTCCTTTGATGCAGGGAAAATGCAAGATCGTCCCACCACCGTCATTGACGATGCCCTTCTCAGCCTTGAATCCTGAGGACCGTTTTCTCATCTTTGAAGCCTTTGAGTGCTTGGGGCTGGGGAGCTAGTTCATCATGCTCCGGCCCCGAGTTCACCCCCAGGGGCTGCCTGGCTCCGCTGGGTCGCCCTGCGTGTGGCTCTGGTGGCCCCCAGCACTTCAGGGTCTAAGCAGTACCACCAAGTCTGTGGACACTTGCATGAACCCTGGCTGGCGGTGATGCTAGGAGTTGCCCCGGGCCCACGGTGGCGCCTGGGAGCGCCTCCCACCAAAAGCAATTCAATGAAAATAAAACCTTTGAATTGGTTCCTGGTTTTGTCTTGCCTTGGTTTGGTTTGGGGGCCACTCTTGGCGATGCTCAGGGGCTACTTCTGGCTCTACACTCAGGATCACTCTTGATGGTGCTCGGGGTGACCAGATAGGATGCTGGGGATCGAATCCAGGTCAGCCGCGTGGAAGCCAAACGCTTGGTCCCAAACTTTTGAGTTGTTAACACAGAACACAGTTGGGAGTTGTTGGATTTTTTGTGTGTTTGTTTTCCCTTTTCATCCTTTAAGCCCTTCACAGGGCAATATTGGTCTTAGATGAAGATATCTAGAGAAAACCTTGCCAGTTAGCTCTAAATATAGATTATGTGTAAAACAAGCAACAAAAAACCACTAACAAATGCTGGTTCTAAGTACAAGCATTCAGGGCATGCACTGTTCTGTCGCCTGAGTCAGTGGCACCTGAAGGCCGCCTTGGGCCTCTGTTCCTCTGATTTGTTGGTCTTGCTGTTAAATGCAGAGCGCCATGGCATGCCGTGTGCCTTAGTGTCCAGAGTGCCAGTGACCCCTTGTCAGAGCACCCTTCATGTTCAGATGGGAGAGTGAGGCATAGAGGAAGGAGGCACACCAACAGTGCAGTCTCGGCAAGAGTCCTTTTCACTGAGGCCCTTGTGGGAAGTTGGGAAATCATCTTTGTGTATTACAACCATTGGGGACGACATTTTCGTGGGCGTAGCTGGGTGGCCTGCGGCCCCCTGAAATGCATCATGGTCTCGGTTGTGAGGAGTGGAACCCATGAGGCCTTTTCTCCAAACCAGGGTTTCTCCAGCTGTTTTCAACCATGGCCCTCCCAATCTTGTTTCTTTCCTGTAACCCCTTCCCCCTCCCACTGGCAGAGTCCCGGCTTCCCAGGTATGCTTTTTTCACCCATGGATCCCTCAGAGTATCCTGGGGTCCCTTGGGGAATCTGTTGACCCTGGTTGAGAAATGCCACTTTAGACCAATAGTTTTGGGGGGAAAGATGTTTATAGGAAGAGATTTGGGGCGACAGTACAGTGGCTAGGGTGTTTACCTTGCATGCAACTGACCCGGGTTCCATCCTCAGCATCCCATATGGTCCCCCAGCACCTCCAGGAGTGATGATTCCTGAGTGCAGAGCCAGAGGAACTCCTGAGCGCCGCCAGGCACACCCCTCCACCCCTGAGTAAAAGATGTTTATATGAAGAGACCTGATAATATTTTATAGAGAATCAGAGAGCTTTTTAAGTCTATGCTGATTTCACAAGATGCATCCACTACCATCATTAAGAGGAGATTAATGTTTGCTTTCTTCAGAACAGTATGTGGGTTTTACAAAGAGACAGTATACCCTCTCAGGCCCAAAAACCCAATGCAGAAAAACTATCTGCACTTCCGTGTTCATTGCAGCACTATTCACAATAGTCAGAATCCAGAAACTACCTGAGTGCCTGAGAAGAGATGACTGGATAAAGAAACTATGGCATTATACACAATGGTATACTATGCAGGCACTAGAAAAAAAACAGTCAAGTCCTGAAATTTGCTTATACATGGATCTGCGTGGAGAATATCATGCTGAGAGAAATATCAGAGGGAGGGACAGACGTAGAATGATCATACTCTTTTGTGGGATTTTATTTAAAGTAACCTAATGTGAGACTAATAGCCAGAGACAGAAGAAATGGGAGCCAGGAAGACTGGTCCGTGGTTGGAAGCTTGCCACAAGGGGGGTGAGAAATGGATTGCAGTTAGGACATAAAAGGGACCACTATGGCATTGATAGTTGGGAATGATCTCTCTGGGCAAGAACTGAGTGCTGAAGGGAGGTAAAATGATATGCATCATGATCTTTCAGTACCTGTATTGCAAATTCCTGTGCTTAACAGGGGAGGTAGGGAGGGATAGAGGGAGAGAGGGAGGGGTAGAGAGAAAAAGAGAGAGAGACAGAGACAGAGAGAGGGAGGAGAAAATGCCTGCCATAGAGGCGGGTGGGGGTGGTGGGAAACTTGGATATGGGGGCCACTGACATTAAATGGACTCTCAGACTGTGGCCTTGACCTTCTGGACTGTCTGGGGGGTTCCCTGGGACCCCTAGTGATTGCAGCCTGCTTGTACCTTGCATGTTTCTTGCATGTACCTCTTTCAAGAATAGCTGGATATTATTTTTGGGAAACTACATGACCAAGCACGTTTCTGACTAATTCAACCTCAGGCTGTAAAGCCGCCTTGGGCCTCAAGACCTGAGATGTGTCTGGCACAGACTGCTCTTGGGTTCTTGTTGGGGAGAGTCGAGCAAGGCTCAGGCTAGGTGGGGGAAGGGCCAGAAGGTACATCCAGCTGCCCAGAAGCTGACCGAGGGTGGGGGTAACTGCTGAGGGGTGTATAATGGGCTCAGGGCAGCTATGGGCACCCCAGAACTCTGACTTCTGGTACGCCTTGGAAGCTGAGCCCCATTCTTCGGATGGACTTCCTTAAGACTCATCACAGGGCACGTGGACTGAGGTGGGCCAAGGTCCTCAAGCTCATGTGAAACTTTGGCATTAAGTATCTATAAAAAATAAATATGGAAAGTATCATGTTGAGTGAAATGAGTCAGAAAGAAAGAGACATACATAGAAAGATTGCACTCATATGTGGAATATAATGTAACAGAAGTACAAGTTGGCAGTGATGCAACTTCTGACAGATATCTCTCTGGACTTAGTTACTAAAATACTAAAATACAGAAACCCGAAACGGAGAGGCCACTAAGTGTGGTCACTCGACCTCATACCTCTTCATCCTCAGCAATGGAAAACAAATTATCTAATGCTTCGTTTTCAGCAGGTCTGACTTTAGGGGAGAGACTCTCCAAACAATAATAGTGAGTTTTGTTGAAATATTGAATGCAGGGGCTGGAGCAATAGCACAGCGGGTAGGGCATTTGCCTTGCACTGTGGCCGACCCGGGTTCGATTCCCAGCATCCCATATGGTCCCCTGAGCACCGCCAGGGGTAATTCCTGAGTGCAGAACCAGGAATGACCCCTGTGCATCGCCAGGTGTGACCCAAAAAGTAAAAAACAAAAACAAAAACGAAATATTGAATGCAATCAAAGTGAAAGTAAAGTGAAATTTATTAGTTACACAGGCGGGGGGGGTAAGGGTGGGGGGGCTAGGGGCGGGGGGTGGGTTAGGGGTGTGGGGGTGCAGGGTGGAGCTATACTTGGATTCTTGGTGGTGGAATATGTGCACTGGTGAAGGGATGGGTATTCGAGCATTGTATAAAACTGAGATTTAAACCTGAAAACTTTGTAACTTTCCACATGGTGACTCAATAAAAAATTTTAAATTAAAAATAAATAAATAAATAAATAATCATTTGGAAGAGGGGGAAAAAAGAATGAAAAAGGGGTCTGGGTACTGGGAGACTCAGCATCCAGAGTAATGCTTGGGCTCTGCAAACCGGGGGTCCTTGGCAGCCTCTTCAGCTTCCTTCCGGGGACACCTGGCTGTGCACGGAGCTCTTTGCAAGACAGTAGGGATGAGAATGGGTTTTTGCATCCCATCCCCTTTCAGAGGAGAATAATAACTAAAATGGGATTCCTGGCTTTATGGTGCAAACACAAAAACTCTCTTGCCCAGTGTCAACATAGGCATCCTGCTGAGACGGTACAGAGGGGTACAAAGGGCCCTCTGTACCCATTGCCCCTTTTTCTTTTTCTTCCTTTATTTATTCTTTATTTCTTTTCTCCCTTTCTTTTTCTTTTCTTCTTTTCCCTTTCTTTCTTTCTTCCTGCCTATCTTTCTTTCTCTTTTTCTTCTTCCTTCCTTATCTATATTTCTTTTCTGTCCCTTTCTCTTTTTCTTCTTCCTTCCTTTCTATTTCTTTACTTCCTTTCTTTCTTTCTTTCTTTCTTTCTTTCTTTCTTTCTTTCTTTCTTTCTTTCTTTCTTTCTTTCTTTCTTTCTTTCTTTCTTTCTATATTTCTTCTTTCTCCCTTTCTTTTTCTTTTTCTTCCGTACCAAGCCTTTATCTTTGAGCCCCGCAAGTAAAATGTAGAAGAAATATACATTTTTTGGGAGGATCACATGACTGTCTCTGGAGATTTTTGTGTTGTGGCCTGCCGGAAAGCAGCCTGTTCAACCCCCTTTTATTAAGTAGGTTGATGTACTAACCAATGATATTCAGCCACATAGGCAGAATATGCAAATTAACTTAGTCAACGGAAACAATATCAAAGTCGGTTACATACCTGGAAGTATAGTCAGTTAAAGTTACA
The DNA here is from genome assembly GCF_027595985.1 of Sorex araneus. NCBI lineage: Eukaryota > Metazoa > Chordata > Mammalia > Eulipotyphla > Soricidae > Sorex > Sorex araneus. Next base: position 56,471,212 of record NC_073310.1, on the reverse strand, counting down.
GTAACAGAAAACGACATATCCAGGCCTAGCTAGGCCTGAGATTATGGGATGTTGTATACCAACATGGTGCAAACACAAAAACTCTCTTGCTCAGGCAGTTTGCTTTGGGGTAAATTGTTGCCATCTTTTTTCAAAGTGAAATGTTAGTGCTTAGAGAGGTGAGCCCATTGTGGTCACTCGAGTCTGGTCTGATCCTTCTCCCAACCTCTTCACCACCTCCTCATTCTGTGTCACCACAAGTTCTTGGTCTTGAAGGAGTGAGAATAAACGCATCCTTCTCCCAGTCTGCTCTAAAGGCCTTTCTCTTCAGTGTTTCCTGCTTGCTCCTTCTCAGCTCTTACCTGCCTTGGGGGTCTGTCTGCCTTTTCACAGCTGCTTCCTGGTGTTGGCATCTCAGATGGCAAGTGCAGTCCCCAGAGACAGATAATGTCCTCTGCACTGTTCTAGTTAAACCCAGAAGATCATTTTTGCATTCATGGCATTTTCAGAATGCCCTAAGCCATGAAGTATTAGAAACACCAAAACCAAACCTTTAAAGGTGGCAGGAACTTTGTGGAAGCATTTGTTCTGAGGGTGTTGCCCATCCATGCTGCTTCTTTAAACCGCACCTACACTTCGTGTCAAGCATAGTGGGTGACACCACACCCAGGTGGCCAGTATCTGCATCATTGGCATTTCATGGCAGTGAGCCCATTGCACCAGGCCTAGTGGTATCTACGGTGCTTCTGGTACATCCTACTTCCTAGTCTCCCCAAAAGTCCAGGTTTTCTCCCCCATGCTGCTCCACCTCTAGCTTGGACCTTGCTCTCCTCAGCGGGAAGTGACTCACCTTTTTCTGAATTCCCCTGGCAGCCTTTTGTTTGCAAAGAAAGTGGGCAGCAAATGCTCCACATTTGGTCTTTTTATCTTCATACTTTATCTTCCTCTGTTTAAGACAGCAAAGACTAGCATGGAGTCTGGCAGGGCAGATGGTGACTGGCTCATCTTTCTCTCTGCAAGGTGAGATTCACTACACTAAGGCCTGTCTCCCGCTGTTTGGAATAAAGAACCAAATTGATAACACCACCGACTCTGTCTGGGGTTGCATGCGAATTGACTCCCCACCCTACTCAAAAAAGTTGACCCAGAGATGAACCAAGAGCCGCGGCACGAGAAGCAGAGCCTCCCGCCTACTGACTGTGATCCTGAGGTCTCCTAACCCATTTTGGCACCAGAGCAGATTCTTGCAGCCATGCATTTTGACTGTGAACTGAACTACAACCTCGTGCAGCCCGGGAAGGGATTTTTTTCCCTCTCCACCCCATTTTTCTGAGCGAAAATGGCGGCAGCGGCAGCAGCCACGCGGTGAGAGCCACCCTCTAAGACCCCCACACCAGGAGGTAGGACTTTCTTTAGTGACGTAGCCTGTAGGTGATCCTGGGAGGGGAGGTGTTCCCGGCGCGCCTTCCGCCCAGAGATGAACCAAGAGCCGCGGCACGAGAAGCAGAGCCTCCCGCCTACTGACTGTGATCCTGAGGTCTCCTAACCCACTTTGGCACCAGAGCAGATTCTTGCAGCCATCCATTTTGACTGTGAACTGAGCTAAAATATTAGAAACCCAAAACCGCGCGGCCGCTATTGCGGACTCAAAGTCTTCACCTTTACCAAGGAAGAGAAATTATTAGATGATGCTTATTCAGCAGGCCTGATTGTTGGGGAAAATTTCCAATCAACAATAGTGAGTTCTGTATGGAAATATGAAATGTACTCAATATATAGAGAGAATAATGGGAATATCATCAGCTACTTAGATGGGGGGAGGGGTGGGAGGGGGGTGTATTGGGGTTCTTGGTGGTGGAACGGGTGCACTGGTGAAGGGATGGTGGTTTAATCAGTATTTGACTGTGACTTAAACCTGAAAGCTTTGTATTTTTTTTGTTTTCACGGTGGTTCAATAAAATATTTCTTTAAAAAAAAAAAAAAGTTGACCCAACACCACATACAGTCTCCCGCCAGGAGTAAGCTCTGAGCACCGCCAGGTGTGGCCCCAAAGCAAACCGCCCCCAAATTCCAGTAGAAGGTTATTTAAAAGAAAGTTTCAGGGGTGGCAAATAATCCTTTTGATTTCTTTTTGAGCATGAGAAGTCTGTATCTAATCGAACGGCCTTTGATTGTGGCAGTGATTGGTACAAGTCTTGCCATCGTTTCAGCTATCTCTTAATTCCTGGCACAGGACAAGAGGGTGTGTGACGCCCCCCACCTAGGTGTGGTAGCACAGCAGTAATGAGAACAGACTCTGCCCTCTCAGGACGGGGGAAACAAGAGGGGTCGAGCGTAATGGAGGAACTTTCTGGAAAGTAGGCCTTCCAAAAGAAAGAATCGCTGGAGCAGAGAGGGAGACCCAGGAGGTGGCCACATGTTCAAGGTGGCACCTCACACCCATGTGTTTACTCTTGGTGGGTTTTTGGGGCAGCTGCCTCTTGCTCAGTGGATACTTCCAGTCCCCATGGGAGGCTGTGCAAATAGGATTGGCCTGCTTCGATTTTTGGAAAGTGTCCTGTAGTGTCGCTCCAATGTTATACTCGTTTTCATCCTCATCTGAAAAGGGAGAGAAAAGACCCTTGAAAGGAACATGCTGAATGTGGATCGAACTAGGAATGATGCTGACAGAAGGTTTAGAAGTGGCGAATCGAGAGCTGCCACCCCACAGTGTGTCAGCACAAATGCTTCTCTTGCGATTCCACACCTCTCTTCCCGGGTGTGGCTGGCTCCACAGCTGTTTCTAGGACCACAGCTGTCTCATTCCACTGCCTTTGCTTTCATCGGGAAAAAGTACTCTAGTTGGCCATCGCTTTGGTATTTGTAATTTTAGCTCAGGTTCTTTGCCCTCCATTCTTTTGAATCAACTGTTTCTGAATGTTTTCCTAGGGAGGGGGTGTTTTTTGGTCCCTTTGTTAGGGGGTGGGTAGTGTTTGTCTTTAAAGCCCTCCAGACAAGCTCTTCAGTGAGGTTTAGAAATACTTGGCTAAGGACGCTTGTTGATCTGGTTGAGTCATATATGATGGAGTGGGTGGTGGATGGAGAAAGTTCTCACAGGCAGAGGGAAGGACAGAGCAAAGACCAGCATTTGGTGAAGTGGGCTTCAAAGACAGGAGCAAAGGTATTTGGCAACATGGGCTTCATAAGGAAGACACTGAGCATGACTGCAGAAAGAGCAGGTGAGGGGCGTGAAGGAAAGGCGGTAGGCGGCTGAGCTGAAGGTGATAGAAACTGGGAGGGTGACACAGGAGTCCTTATGCCACGCTTCTCTGATGGTCAAAGGAAGAACAGGTGGCAGGGAAAGAGCAACTGGTTAGAAAGTTCTTGATGATGAAGATAAAGAACGCAGAGTGTCTTAACAAAGTGTTTGAAGGGTGACTGGCTTAAGTGTCTATCAAATCAACTTGAGCAAACGAAAGTGGACCCATTTGAAATGCGGAAAACTCAGGGTGGGAGCGGCAGCTCCGGTGTAGGATCGCAACCCTCCCCTCCTCGGACACGCAGTGATGTCACCCCTGGATGACGAGCAGCTGAGGTTAACTGGGTTCTGTCTGGACATGTTTTTTATGGTATCCACTAGTCGGCAGGAAACATAGCTCTAGGGTACAGCAGAGACACATTTAGAACATGTTTAGAACATGTTTAGAAGCCACCGACACCTGGGCAGGAAAGAACGAGCTCTCCCCGGGAAAGGAGCTAAAGCAATTTGAGAAAATAATCAATGAGGGAGTTCTGGGGACACTGTGTGTGCCGAGTTAAGTCTCTGCTGCCACAGGCCTTCCCTCTAAGAGCGTTGGCTCTAGAGGGTTGTCTTCAAACCCAGAACAATTTCATCTCCATGAAGGTTTTCTGTCTGGTCAACTGTAATCCCCAGGAAAATTGTATGTGTTTTCATTTTATTGGAAAATGGAAGACTCCAAGCCCTTGGTCTCGCCTCAGGCAGGGCAAACGGTGTCAATGAAAGCATCTCAACTAGATGGCTGTTCTTCTGTAGAGACCCTCAGTCAAGCAACTTTGAAATCATTGCATATTTACTCCATGTTCTGCCTTCCCCAAGCACCACGAACCAAAGCAAACACCAAAGCAAGCCTGGACTGTTATTTTGTTCCTGATACTGAGCAACTACTGAGTAACTCCAGTTGGTGCTGGAGACTTCTGGGACCTTACTAAAGTGAAGTACAGCATTATTTTATCCCACACTAAAGCACCACCACAGTAAACCAAGTGGCCTCTTACCAGAGGCCTGAGTTCCTCAAAGATACCACGGAACAAGAGTACATTCCTCAATTTGAGACTTTTCTCCCCAACCCCATGACTTTAACATGCATTGAAAGCTGACTCTTTGGACCCATATGTCCAGCAGTGTTTGAATGGATAAAGAAGTTGTGGGATGTCCACACAATGGAATACTCTGCAGCCACTAGGAAAATCCAGGGCATGCAGTTCGCAGCAGCCACTCAGTTGGAACTGGAGGAGATCATGATGAGTGAAATAATCCAGAGGCAGAGGGAGAAATACAGGATGATTGCACTTATCTCGGGTAGAGAAACAAAGCAAGGTATGAACAGTAGCAATCGAAAAATAAACCTTGAGCACTGGGCTAAAGACCTGAGATTTCCAAGTTGGCGGGTGTGGGGGGGGGGCGGAGGTTCATAAGTGCAGGGGATGATGAGTTGGACCAAATGTAATGCAGGGTGACAGGTCAGGAGCACGTGGTTAGGAAGCTAATAGGGTATACCAAAACCATAACAATCGGTCAACAAATAAAAGGGGTGTAAGGGAAGAATAGTAGGACCAGAGGTGACTTTAGAGATGGGCGAGGATAATGACATTTCAATTGCAATGATGTGCATCAACTTTGCATGCTAATACCATAAACATGAGCAGGATTGTAACCCTATTCCCTAAATCTCAGTCACAATAAGAAAATACTTGGGGCCGGAGCGATAGCACAGCGGGTAGGGCGTTTGCCTTGCATGCGGCCGACCCGGGTTCGATCCCCGGCATCCCATATGGTCCCCCAAGCACCGCCAGGAGTAATTCCTGAGTGCAGAGCCAGGAGTAACCCCTGAGCATCGCTGGGTGTGACCCCCCCAAAAAAAAAAAGAAAATACTTCAGCCGCTGGCTCTGTCAGGATAGCTCGCAGGCCGCACCAGCCTTGGGCAGGAGTTATTCTTGGGAGGGCTCCACCAGGCCACGCACATGCACGGGAAAGAGTATTTCCACGGCAGCCTTCCAGGTGACAAAAATAACCGCTCTGGTCACGGAAACCCAGTGTCCCCTTTCACTTCCTCCTGCACAAGAACATCTTGTCTTCCACGATTTGGATTGCAGTGTTTCTGCTCTTGTGTTTGATTTGTTTCTTGTGTTGAGAGCACATCCAGTGATGCTCAGGGCTTACTCCTGGCTCTGTGCTGAGGGATCACTCCTGACAGGACTCTGGGGACCGTGTGGGGTACTGGGGATCGAACCTGTGTCTAATCTGTACAAAACAAGTGTCCTACTCACTGTGTTATGGCTCCAGCCCATCTCACTTTTTGAGTTGTCTGATGCCTGTCTGCTTCTCCCCTTGAAGAGTAATCTGGAGGGTCATCTCTTCTGGATACTTTGTGTCCCTTGTTCCTTCCTTCCAGGCCCCAAGGAACTTGGATTCCGTTCATTTCTTTTGCTTCCCAGATCTTTCAGATCTGAGCTGTTGACTGACTAGTCAATGACTTTTATGCCTATGATTCTCTTAAAAGTCTAACTTTGGAGCTAGAGAGGTAATACATTGGGCTAAGGCACTGGCCTTGCGTGTGGCCAACTAGGGTTTGATCCCTGGCACCGCATATGATCCCCAGAGCCCCACCAGGAGTGATCCCTGAGCACCGCCAGGTGTGGGCCCCCAAAAACAAGGTTGCAAAACAAAAGTTTTAACTTGCTGTTATGCTCCCAGCCCAGGAGACTCGCCTCCTTCCTTATGATCCTAGATTGATGAACTCGTGCAAAACATCACTAACAAAATAGCACCCCCCTCTTAGAAGTCAGAGATGCTTCCAGAGTCTCCTTTTATAAAGGAGTTATATCTATGGACTAGTGAATACCATTCCCTCTTTGCCCTCGGCTTCAGCTTGAGCCCCTTCTCCAGCCTCAGCATCTTCTCAACATTTGTGTTAGAAAGCCTGCCTCATGCTCAGGGAGGGAAGGAGGGATGGTGGGTGTTGAGAATCATCCAAAAATGGGCCCGCTGGAATGCAGCCTGACCCCACACGCTCTCCTTCCTGTGGCTAAGAAATCCATGCTCAGCACTCACTGCAGGAAAACCTTCGTGTCTCTGCAAAAACAGCTGCCAAATGGTTTGATAGAGGAAAGAGAAAACAAAAGGCTTCGGGGTCTACCTGATCTTTAGGATCAGTCCCTGGGCCAGAGAAAGTTTTTCTGGATTTCCGTGGCCATGTTTAACTGGCCCATGTCACTTAAAAATGTGAAAGAAAAACAGAGCCTGTGATCATTGGATGAAGCCAAGCCAATTTATTGTACCTGTTAACAATATATACCAAAGTTGTGGCTTGCGTACCCTGGGCTTTATGGCTCTATGTGTAAGAAATCTTCCTTTTGAACTTTCTTGGCGCTCCTCTTCATTGCCCCAGCCATGTTCCTTCTCAGCCTCTTGTGCTAACTGATAGCACATGTGTTTCAGAATGGAACCTGAGCAAAGAATGTGTATGGCCCTCGCATGGAAATACCGTGCAGAATTCCATATGCCATTAGATAATACACTGGCTAGACCGTCAAAAGTCACCCCAGTATGGGGGAATTTGGATTGGAAAGCAATCAAAGGGATTGCAGAGCGAATATAATTGACTGCAGTTAAGCAGAGATATAGGGTGGACTGGACAATTGGATGAAGGCCAGGTTCAAAATCCCCAGCAATTCCCTCAACTCTTTTACAATGAGGTGAGGTCTAGAAAGGGGAGAACAGGGAAGGGCATCAGCTTGCCTTGAGTTTAATCCGAACATAGGCCCTGAGCTTTGTCTTTGATTCTCCATAAGGGGACAAGAATATTGAATTCAGTCACAGCAACCTGTACTTGTCCATCATAAATATCTGCACAGTCATTTCGTTATGCCCTTGTCTCTTTCTCAGAAACAGACTTCTGAAATAAGTTCTTGATTGTATTAGATAAATACTAACCAATGTCAGTGACTGTTTTCTTTGTTCCTGGCATCATATCTAGCTAACATACTTGTTTAATGAATGGAAAGATGGATGGACGGATGAATTTATGGATGGATGGTCAAGTGGATGTAGTGATCTGGTGTTCAAAACCAGTAAATACCGTGTGGAGGAAAGGGTGAAAAATGGAAGAATGAAATGCCTTCAATTGGATGAGGGGCAAGATATGAGGACTGTGGAGTTAGGAAATTCTATTCCCTGGAACAGTAGACAAACTAAACTCATTCACAGACACATACACACACACACACACACACACACACACACAGACCCTTCTGGTTGGAGAGATGTGTCATACTACATCATACGTACTATGGGATCTTCACTGTATGTAGGTACACCAACATCTCTGAAAATGCAATAATGATAAATAAGTGAACTCTTATTTAACTTCATTTTTATCCCACCATCTCTTTTCCATTCAGAATCTGCTGCACACATCTTGGCCAATACAGGTAGAAATGGACCAAATCACCCTAGACCTGGAGTCCAGCTTAACTGGGTTTAGTCACAACTTACGACTTATGGGTGTGATTTGAGTCAGATTAAGTAAGCTCAGGGTCCCAGCTCCCTGATCTGTTATAGGGAAACAGTGTCCATTTCCCGAAGGATGGAATGAGAGCACAGAATGTGGGCATTGCCTCTTCTGTGCCCCCAGTCCAGGGTGGGTTCCTTCAGTGTATTCCACCCTAATGAACTGCGTTTCTCTATCCCACCCTGCAGCCCACACACACATCCATGCTTCTTAGTCTGGTATCCTGGCTAGGGGCAGACAATTATTTGCGTTGGTAAAATATGAATGATTAGTCTTTAAAAAGGAAAATGGAGGGCCGGAGGGAGGGAGAGAGAGCACAGGGGTAAGGATACTTGTCTTGCAGGATGCTCACCCTCATACTGGGATATAAGGAAAAAATATCAAATGCCCAAAGGCAATAGAGACAAAGAGCAGGAGAACTGGTTTCCGGTAAGAAGCCTGCCCCTTGGGGGCAGAGCTATGGGAGAGGTCAGGAAGGGGACAGTATGACAGTGGTGGAGGGAAGTGGCCACTCTGGAGGAGAATGGAGTGCTCAAAGGAGGTATAAAGTGCCCCCCATAGAGGAGGCTGGAGGGACATCAGTGGAGGGAAGTGGACACTGGCGAAGGGGTTGGTGTTGGAAAATTGTGCGCCTGGAACTCAGTCATGAATAACTTGATAACTTTGTAGTCACAGCGATTGAGTTTTAAAACGATTTACATCTTGCATCACCCAGCCTGGGTTCCGCCCCTGAGACCACCTGCTCCTCTGAGCATGACTAGGTGCAGCCCAAGAGGTCCCTGAACGCTGCTGGCATAAGCTGGGAGACCTGGTATCCCAGAGCCTGAGCAGCACCACAGGTTCAGGCCCCAGAACTCAGCCTCATCCCCTTTGGCAGGGAATCAGCAAGAGGAGCCCCTTATCCTCCCACAACCCACACCCACTCTTCCAAAAGAAAAGTGTGGCTAATGGTTGCTGGTTATTTTTGCATTTGTTTGGGTCATTGCCTCTTGTTCTGGCAACATTATTTTCCTGTTTTGTTTTTTTTTAACTCCCTTGGGCTCTTTGGAATTGGATTTTCAACAGTAGACATTCCCTGCAAAATGTCTTTTTATTAGCCTGCCAAATCCAAAGCTAGCCCACAGCTCTGTGTCGCAAGAATAACAGTCATGAGCGATGCCGTGGCTTTTGCTCTGTAGTGGAGATGACTCTAAACCCTGGATGTCTCTAACCTTGGAATCCACACAGCTCCCAGAGCGCTGTGGGCTGGTAGTGGTGAAGAAACCAAGGCTGTAGAACCAACCGAAGACCTTCCTGACAAGAAGACAGGAAGGTGTGGACGAGTGGGGCGCCCCCAGGGGAGAACCTCGAGGCTTGTATTTGTTATTTTCAGAAATTATAAGTTATAGATCTGATATTAGTAAAGGTACTATAGGGAAATAGAACCAGTAAATTCTCTGTGTCTCCCTTGTCTCTCTCTGTGTACATGTGCAATTTATAAATATATTTTTTGGGGTGGGGGTCACACCTGGCAGTCTCAGGTCTTACTCCTGGCTCTGAGCTCAGGGGTCCCTCCTGTCGGGGCTTGGGGACTGTAGACAAGTGCCTGCCCACTATATTATCTCTCTGGCCCTGAGGGATTTGTTCTAGTGTATCTTATAAAGAACTTTGGTGCAAGGAATCACCCTTCCAGTTCTAGAGACTAAGGGTTCCAAGGTGTGTGGTCAGTGGTTAGCGCTGATGCTCCAAGTTCAGTCCAAAACTCTAATGGGCTTGAGACTCGTGTCTTGCAGACTCATGGTCTGGTGTTTAATGGCAAATCCCAAGGCAGAAAGAAGAAATGTTCCAGTTCAGGCAAGCAAGGGGAGCTTTCTCTGACCTGTCCATGCTAAGGCTAAGTTTTTGGATCTTTTTGTGCCTTTTTAGCTGCTTGACTAAGACTCCGCCTCACCCCTCCACCTCTGACTTCCTCCACCCCCAGCCACCAGGAAGGGCACCTTGTTCTCTGCCAACTCAGATATTAGTCTCACTCCCCAGCACTCTCACTGACACCCCAAATAACATCTGTTTGGCTCTATGAGTTCTCCGTAATGCAGTCATTTAATGCATGAAATGAACCATCAGAGATCTCAAAAGTTTCAAATCCCGGATTAGACCTTCTCCGTCCCAGTTCTGTGTCTTCAAGCAAGATTAACAGAGAACACTGTTCAGGCGCCTCATTCCAAAAGTTCCACGAAACTCAGCCTCTTTCCATGAGCTAGCACCTAGATAATGGAGCATTTTTCAGTATTCAAATGTCAACTGCCATTAACAATATCAGTCATTAAAATTGGAGCTTGGGTGTCCTGTGAGTCTAAATCTGCTGCCCCCCCCCCCCCCCCCCCCATACCTCACACCATGCCAGCGGCCGAGGATGTGATCTATAGTGATGACAAATTCGGGGCTCTGTGCTCCATAGGCGTAATTTAAGCTGTGTGAGTTATGCATCAGATGTGTATAATGTGTGAGTTGTGCATCAGATGTGCCTAGTGTGTGAATTATGCATCAGATCCCAGCCTGTGTCCTTTGGTCACTGGGAGATGGAGCAGCTGGGAATTCTATCAGGAGAATAAGAATAGGCTCTCTGAGACATTGGTGGTGGAGGAGAATGGGCTCTGATGGAGGGATGGGTACTCGATCATTATGACTACGATGTAATCAAGAAAGTTTGTAAGTCTGTAACTGAATCTCACGGTGATTAATTAAAAAAAAAAGGCAAAAGCTCCACTATTAAACTACACTTCTAGCAAAAAAAAAAAAATAGATTCTCTGGAGCTAGATATAGGACACGTGCCTTGCACACAGCCAACCTGGTTCGATCCCCAACATCTTACATGGTTCCCTGTTTTTTTGCCAGGCGTAATTCCTAAACGCAGAGCCAGGAGTAATCCCAAAGCATTGCTGGGTGTGGCCCCAAAACAAAATTATAGATGCTCTTTCATCCGAGACTGTGCCCTTGTCTAAGTAGCTGCTAGCAAACAGATCTTGGTTTGGTTCGTCGCCTGCCCACACCCCTTGCCTTATGAACAGGAGTTAAGCAGTAAACACCGGCCAGTGGAGGCAGCCAGTGTTTGTGTGTCCACAGTGATATTTGCTGGGGTAACAGGGAAGGTGAAAGGCTCAGAGAGAATTGTGATGTGGTCCGAGTTGCCTTTCTGTGTGAAGTTCAGCTCCATGGAACAAGTTCTACCCTCTTAACTGAAATAACTCTCCCCCCTCCATCCCCACAGCCCTCCTCCCTGACCCCTGCTGACTGTTTCTGCAGTTGGAGCGGTTGGGGGAGGGCTTTAAGTTTGAGTTTGGGAAGTTTGGAATCCTTCACATCACACGGAGACAGACTGCCATCCGTGTCTACAGGGAGATGTTATAACTTATTTGGGCTAGTTTTTGATTGTTATTAGAGGGAGAAAGACTTTTTGGAGGACTTTTGGGTAAGTTTATCTCAGGATTAAAAATGAGAAGAGAGAGATGCTATTGGAATGAAAAGAGGCTTCTTGAGACTGGGAAACAGGGATTAGATTGCCTACGGCTTTATCCAGCACTGGGGACAGGAGAGATGAGCGGGAGCCCAGGTTTGGGGCTTTCTTTTTAAGTAAGAATCTCCCTCAGCAGTGTTTGGGTCCTGTGGCCACTCCTCACGGTGCTTGGAAACTGCTTGTGCCACACCTAGGTAGTACTGGGGGATGGAACTCGGAGCCTCGAGCCTGCTAGGCATGTGCCCTATGCGTCATCTGCCACCCATCACCACCCTCTTTCAAAGACCGACGGGCTCACCAGTAAGCTCTCTGCCCTGCCAAGGGACTCCTTGCAGTCGGGCTTTATGTCTCCTTCCGGGCTGGTGTTAGATTCTTTGGATCCCCGAGGTGACTCGGGGAGAAACAGATGATATCAGCATCACAGTTTATTTGTGGATCTGGGCCATCTCCTCAAGGGCAGTGTGACTCCTCAGGAGGGGACGGCTCTGCCAGAGCCCAGGGACCCGCTTGCGTGCTGGGCCGAAGCAGGAAGGAGACAGGGCCTGGCTGACAGGGCCAGGCCAAGGGAAAATGGACACCGAGAGAAATGCCCAGTAGGTGGGGGGTGTTCATGTGGGAACCCATGTCCTGGGTTTTCTGAAAGCAGGAATTGGGAAGCCCACCAGTGATGGGATTGCCTGAAAGAAGGAAACAGAGCTTTGCTAGCCTTGCGCCTTCCCTGGCCCTGGTCTCCTCTCCAGGGTACTGCTGGGAGAAAGGCCACAGGCAGGTGAACAGAGGCGGCTGCAGTTTAGCTGTTGGTTTGCAGTGGTGGCAGGTTTGTTGGTTTGCTGTGGAGGGGCTGAGGGAGTAAAGCTCTTAGTGGCTCTTGGGGTGGGCATGGGAGCCCATCTGCAGAGCTCACAGTGGGTCCCCTGTTCCATGCGACAGTGCCAAGCTGAGAGCTGTCTTTGATGGGCTGGAGAAGAGCAAACTGGTGACTCTGGGTCCTCGTGGGAGGGAGCAGTGTGGAAGCACTGAAAGGAGCCCTGTAGGGTGAGTTCGAGACCAGCCCACTCAGAAGCAAAGGAGGGCATCCATGGACCTCTCCAGGGACAACTGACGCTGTCTGGGTGGGCAGCCACGTGGGCCTTTTCTGTTGTGAAGTCCTCACAAAGCTGAGTTTGCCATACACCAGGGGTGCGCCTGCAGAAGCAGGTATTTTTACCTAGTGAATTGTTTTGCTTCTTCGCCCTGCAGACACCTGTAGGTCTGGGTAGAGGCTGTGCAGGCTGCTGAAACTCTCCGGGCAAGGAGCGTTCTGCGGGCGGATACACTCTTTGGGTGACAGTGCCCAGCCAGGAATCATTAAGGGGCTAGAAGTTTCAGGCTGAGAGAGTAGGATGGAGGGTCAGTTATTGAACCGCTGGGCATGGTTCGGATGGGAAGGATGGAACGGACTATCTGGATCCACTTCTGGAAAATTACTGCATCCTCAGCAATAAAACTTCAGAAATGTAGTAATCTGTCCTCTCATTGTAAAAATAAGACATTGGTGTCTGGGAGATAGTTTAAAGGGCTAACGTGTACAGGGTCCCCAGTACTGTCTGGCCTCCTGAGCACTGCTGGGTGTAGCCTGATACCCCCCAGCAGCACTGAGGAGACAGCCACCCCCCAAAAATCAAAGAGCAATAATAACCACAACAAAAATCCCTTACTGCCGTCCATGCAATTCCTACTTTAGTTCTATTTGTTGATGATACAAAAAAGAGAAACAATTGCATGTCTTCACGGAGAATCAGCTATGTTTTTCCGTGAAGATATTACTGCCTAAAATGCAGCATCTTGATGAATGATGGGACAGGACAGGGGTTAAGGCGTTTGTCTTGTACACACACAACCTATCCTGGGTCCATCTTTGTCACTGCATTGGGTGCCCTAAGCACCGCCCAGGTTCACTCCTGATCACTGAGCCAATAGTAAGTCCTGAGAACTGCTGGATATGGTCCAAGATCCTGGGTCATGATAACACGATGAAGTCTCAGTGAGGAGGTGGAGGCTATGGACTGGTTGCCAGCAGAGGGGGTTCCTCAGCAGCAAAAATGTTTCACGGCGGAATCTTAGCAGGTGCTGTAAGCACAGGTGTGCACTTGCGGCGTGAGGAACTGCCCTACAGCACCAGGTCCGGGAGATTCAGGTGTGCTATGTAGTGATCTCCATCAGTTCCCCATAAACCCACTGTTCACTCCCCAAATCCACACCTGTCTTCTGGGAGGCTCTCCATCTTATGTTGGGCAGTGCTGAGGTCTTGCGTGAAACCTTGCCTTGCCCAGCCACTCTCTGGAAGTCTGGTGCAGCGAAAAGACGTCATGGAAGAGATCAGGGAGGGGGTACTGGCAGGAAACGCCACAGAGAAGATCCGCCAAGCTGTCGCCCCTCTGCTGATGTTAAAGTGAATTTAGAAAATCAGTGCTGCAAGCTGAAAGGGAGCTGTAGGAGGCGGTGTGAGGCTTGAGGCAGGAAGTCAGGTTTTTCAGAAGGTGAAAATGAGCTCGAGAGTTTTACAAGAGTGCCTGCAAAACAGGAACTCCTCCTGTCTTTGCCAGACCAGCCTCAAAAGCCGTCTTCTCTCACCAGGCCCTTACACAGCGGTTCCAGGCTGCAGGAGGATATGGACTGAATATACAGATCACAAATAATTTGTTTTGCATGTTTTGTTCTTTATGATTTATTGTCAGTAAATGCTTATTGTGTATACTTGTTTTCCTTACTTATATGAGCAGAGAATAAAAATTTCTCTCCACTACTTGGTGCTATTGGTGTTGGAATATTGAATGCCTAGAACAAATTACCATATACACCTTTGTAAACCACAGTGTTTGAATAAAGGAGAAAAAAATTTTTTACGTATGTAGGCCTTGGGAAAATCTTTTTTTTTTCTTTTTGGGTAACACCGGCGATGCACAGAGGTTACTCCTGGCTCATACACTCAGGAATTAATCCTGGTGGTGCTCAGGGGACCATATGGGATGCTGAGAATCAAACCGGGGTCGACCGAGTGCAAGGCAAATGCTCTACCCGCTGGGCTTCCGTTCCAGCCCAAGAAAATCCTTTTATACTGCATTTAAAATTTATTTTATACTTGCTTCTTTTATAGTAATAGTCATGTCTTCCTGCCATTAATAAACTTAAAAAAGTTCTTTTCATGTATATCATGTAAACTCCAAAATACATGAGCATAGAACTTTTTAAAGTTTATTAATGACAGGAAGACATGACTATTACTATAAGAGAAGCAAGTATAAAATAATTTTTTTTCTTTTGGGGTCACACCTGGCGATACGCAGGGGTCATTCCTGGCTGTGTGCTCAGGGGACCATATGGGATGCTGGGAATCGAACCCGGGTTGGCTGAGTGCAAGGCAAACACCCTACCCGCTGTGCTATCTCTCCAGCCCTAAAATAAATTTTAATGCAGTACAAAAAGATTTTCTCAAGCTAGAAGAGTTGTGAGTGGAAGAGGTTTCAGAAGCCCCGCCGCAGTGAGGGGAGTCCTAACAGGCTGGTGCCAGGGGCCTCGCCTATCTACGAGGCGAGGGGTGGAGCTTTGCCCAGAGGGGAGAGCAGCGCTCTGCTATTTTCGGAGGGGACAGCTGCCGCTCTCCCTCACCGGCGCGCCTCCCGCCACCCAGCCCAGCCACAGTTTCCAGACGCCACATCCACTGATAGAAGTGATGACAGTTTTGTCTGTGAGTTAAATATTCTAAAACATGAACACACATGAAGGAAGATGGGCTTCTGCTTCACACATGAGGTGAATAGCACACATTGTTTACACAGCAGCTGGATGGAACCTTATCCTGACATCAGGGAATACTGGAAGAATCGACAGAGCTTATCCAAGAGATACCTGGTCACTTAGATTAGAGGCAGGATAGTTACCTGCTAATCTGAAAACACTGCTTACGCAGCTGGGGTAGGGCGAGAGAGAGTGGAGTGGGTAGCACCTTGCTTCACACGTGGCCAACGCAGGTTTGATCTGTAACATCTGCTAGCGCTCCCAGAGCCCCAGGTTCCAAGCACAGAGCACCAGTGGCTTAGTCCTCAGCATGGCCAGGTGCGGTCCCAAGCCACCAAATTAGTAATACACTTTCAGATGACTAGATGCCCTCACCCCTTTGGCTCCAACGTTCTGTGGTCTTTCATGAAGATTTGTTAATTTTCCAAAGACTGTGAGTGGAATGATTTAAAGATAGCTTCCAGTGCCAATGCTTCCTGTGATAGAGAGAGATCCTCATTGTGTGGTCCTTTTATTTTTAGTAATAGTGTTGGAAAAATCAGGTTGTGTTTATACTGGGTGTCTGGGAGTGGTGGTGAGATTGTGTAGTCTAGAAAATGCTGGAATTATAAATTATGAATGTTGACATGGTGGGCAAATTCATATACCAAATATACCACACTATATAAAGTCAGCCTATAGAGCTTCCCAAGCTCATTGCCTCAAACTGTACACACTGGACAAAAAAGAAAAACCCAAGAAAAGTATTTCTCAGAGAAGCATAAATACACTTAACTGTGCTATGCTTTTATCAGATGGTTTTTTTTTAAAAAATAAGTCACATTTCCTGCTTGTCCCCCAAACCCCCAATTTTGAATTCATTTATTTTTGGTTTTCTTCGTCATAAATCTCATCGTGGGTGGATTTGTTTCTCTGTGTGATGAATGCATTGAAAGGGTGAACATGAGCTATTCATGTGAAGCCCCATGACTGTGGTATTCACTGGAGTTCTGAGTTTTCTACCAACTTGACACTGTCCTGAAAAGACAGGTTGGGGGGGGCGGTTATGTCTCTTAATAATGCCTCCCCTCTTTGAATTGCAAATGTGCCTCCTATCGAAAGAAGCTTACTTGCTTAGATATCTCAGGAGCGCAGTTGATAAATGCCATGGTGTGTGATGGGACAGTATCTTACTCAGTAGAGCAGATACTGCCATCAGAAATGAAAAAATGGAGGAAATTGCTTCTGGTGGTTTCTAGCGTTACTTAGAAGAAATAAGGGAAAAGGAACGTTTACCATCCAAATTTTTGGGTTTGGGGTTTGGGCTTTTGTTTTTTTACAGTAATAGCTGACTCTTATTCAAGGGGGCCCCTGCTCCGAGGAGAAAATCAAGTGCATTTCTTAAAATACTTTTTGCCTGCTCTGTTTGCTCCAGAAGGTTCAATATTACACTTGTCCTTTTAGCCACCCACAGACTCAGCTTTGTGGCTGGAGTGGCCTCCTCTCTGGGCAGCGGCTGGCCCAAGTTTATTTGTTGTGGGAAGGCCGCCCCATATCAAAACTCATTTTAAAGAAATGTGTGCCTACATAATGTCTCATTAGTGACAGTGTTTGACAGTTTTGTTTCTTCTAAGGCAAAGAGACATTCCCCATGTAAAAGAATCTTTATTTATCACCGCCCTGGGTACTGTTCCTTCCCTATCTTGATTGTTGCTTCTTAGTAGAAGATATGGAGGAAGTTAAAAATAAACATTTTTTCCACTGGAAAAAGATAAACCCATAATTTTTGACAGAGGCTTTAATCTCTCTGTATTTTATTTTCATAATAAAATATGGAAAAGATAGAAATTATTATATTACACTTCAAGAGAGTGCCTGCATGGAAAAACAGAGATTATAAAGGGAGAATGCTGATGAGGATTGAAGAATAGGTTGCTGGAAGTAATATTCACGGTGGGTTAGTGGAAGAAACTGAGTTGAGGACACTTGAGGTGAGGTACTACAAATATCAAATAATATTCGATAATTATTATTACCAAATAATAATATCAAATTCTTCTCTTCGCAGTGTGCATGGTACACTGTACAGGTTGGTTCTTATTTTGTTTGTTTTGGGGGCAGTACTCAGGTCACCCACTTAGGGATGACCGCAGGCAATGCTCGGGGGACTACATGTGGTGCCAGGGATTCGATTCAGGATTCTGACCAGTGCAACCACATGCAAGCCAAGTGCCCCATCTCCTGTACTCTCTGCAGTCTTTACAAGTTGATTTTCTTTTTCTTTTTTCTTTCCTTTTTTTTTTTTTTTATTTGTTTGTGTGGGGGTTATCCTGGTTGTGCCTAGAGCTTACTTCTGGCTTTGTGCCTAGAGATCACTCCTGGCAGTGCTCATGGGACCATATGAAGTTCCAGGGATTGAACCTGGGTCAGCCATATGCAAGGCAAGTGCTCGATCCACTGTACAATCACTTTCTTTGTTCAAAATTGCCTTAGTGCCTGTAGGTCAAAAGAAATAACAACAGTTCTGCTTATTAAGTAGGAAAGTCCAAACAACTTAATGAGTAGTTGTGTACTAATAACAGAGTGGCTGGTTGAGAATATAATTGCACCAATTGAGAGGCACATAAATATATATATGGAAATATGTATATTTCCATTCTTAAGTGATGGTTACTTACAGGTGCTAACTTGGTTTGGTTTCAGGACTCAGATATTTGATTCAATGGCAGTCAGTACGCAGCTGCATTTTTTTTTTTTTTTTTGCTTTTCGGATCACACCCAGTGATGCACAGGGGTTACTCCTGGCTCTACACCCAGGAGTTACTCCTGGCAGTGCTGTGGGACCATATGGGATGCTGGGAATCGAACCCAGGTTGGCCGTGTGTAAGGCAAATGCCCTATCCGCTGTGCTATCACTCCAGCCCCCATTATGCATTTTTTTTAAAAAAGATGTGATTAAGAATTAAATGAGTCTATTTGAAGAAAGGCAGATTATCTTCCATTAGTTGAGGGGTTTCGCCCATTATTTCATGACCTTTCTAGAAAGCCACGAAGATTCCCCCAATGAAGAGGGACTTCTGCTATCAGAGTAGAGCTTCAACATGATGGCTATCCCTACACTATCATCAGATATGCTAGAAATGCATTATTGTCATGTATACATTCACCCACTCTCACTTCTTTGTTGGATCACTGCAATCTGCGAAAACCCTCCTCTGTAACAGAGGAGGATGCCATAAAATAGGGCCTTCTGAACAGAGGTTGTACAGGAAGACCAGAGACATGGGAAGCCCAGGAGAATGGCCTGGAAGGAGCGGGTAGATGTCTATGAAGTTGACATGGTTGGGGGAATTCAAATAGGGGGCAGGGTAGTAGGTTGACTTTGCTTACTTTACCAAAATGCATTAGTGTGTATATTATATATCCTCACTGAATAAGGGTGAAAACATTCTCAACTCAATTGTTGGTCCTCAAAAGCAGTCATAAGAAAACACACAACAGAACTACGTGTGTACATGTGTGTATTTGCATTCGTGTGTGTGATGAGAGTGTTTGCAGTGTGCTCTCAGCAGTGTCCAGGTGGCCAGCACAGGACCCCTGGATGGCCACCATTCTGTGGATTAGATCGGCTGGTGAAGATATTGGTTCAGCGTGTTATAATCATCCCACAATATGTACCTGATTCAAATCATCTTAGTCTATGTTCTAAGTCAGTTATATTTCAGTAAATCTTGAAGAAAATACAGAACAAATTATCTGTGTTCCAACAAAACTTTACTTGTAAACACACAGGACCAGACCAGTAATTTTAATTTTCCAAATATAACAAACTAAGGCTTGGGGGTTAAATTTCATAGGAAATAGATTTTTGTATCCATTTTGATGCATATTACACCCCTAAAGTCTTGTTGGTCAAGAAGGAAAATCTATTATTTCTCTTCATGCTGTGGACATCCTGGGTAATCATTTTATCTGGAATGGCTTGAAAAATCTGTTTTAACAGGCATTTTGTTTGGGGCTATAGGTTTTAAGTATTTTGTGGATTGAATTTTCATACCTCCTTTCACCACCGACACACACACCAAATATTTGTTTAGAAGATGAAGAGCCTGTTGGTTTTTAGTTCTCCACATAGCTGGCTTTTTTGTTTACTGTTTTTCTTTCTTTCTTGTTTTGGGGCCATACCCAGTCGTGCTCTGGGGTTGCTTTTGGTTCTGCACTCAGGAATTACTCCTGGCAGGCCCAAGGGACCGTATGAGATGCTGGGGATCAAACTCAGTCTGCTGCGAGTAAGGCAAGTGCCCTACCTGTTATACCGTCTCTCTGGTCCCTTGCTCTATTTTTATTTGGCTTGCACCATTTTTCTTCCCAGCATGGAGCAGTTGGAGTGGGTGGAGGTTGAAGAAGGGGAGATGTTAAAACAAGAAGCATTACAGAAGAAAATGTGTCCCATTCTTCCTGACATGATGAGAAGAGGTAGGAAGGTAAGACTTAAGCAAGTTCACAGAGGGTAGGATAATGAATGACGCCTCAGAAAGTCAGCAAGGTCACGTGTGCTTGGGAAGGAGGTAGGTGCGCCCAAGCCTGTCCCCCTCTTCAAGGCTTGAGGATTGCATACAGGTGGAAGGAACATGTGGGAGCTTTAGCAGAACACTTGGACAAGAAAGACCCCAACTCTGGCCTTCAGGAATGGCCTGAGCCAATGATGTGCTCCCTTCTTTAGCTCAGAGCCCAAGTTTTCCCTAGCTAGCCTTAAAAACCTCCAGTCTTTGCTAAAGGATTTTGAGTCTCTAGGCATTTATGGAAATTAATTTACCTGCAAGAAAATTCCAGTATCAGCTATGTTTACTGTCCACACAGGTAAAAAGTTTCTATGAGATCACTAGAACCCGTTTAATGATACAACTATGTGACAGAATGAAGAGGTGATAAAGTATAGAAGACTCCAGAGTTAAAAAAAAATATTTTCTACCATCTTGTCTTGTCACAGGTTGCTTCCTCAGATAAAAACTGGTTCTGAGCATCATTGGTCAGAGCATCCTGTTCTTAGAGCAGGGATTAGGCCAATTAAATGAAATGCTATCTGGCATCTACTTTTATTTAAGGAGGAAAATGTAAAGGGCAAGAAATCACTCATTTCAAGTCTCTAAGGAGGTTATGTTTTTAATTCTACAGCCCAGAAAATACAAACAAATTTATAATTACTCTTCATGCATGGAGCTCTGTAGAGGAAAAATAAATTGGTGCCCACCTACCCAAAGCCATAAATCAGACACGGGATGGTTGATTTCAGATATAAATTGTATGTGAGGTGCTGACTACTTTTTCTTCCGTCTACTGTGAATAATTAAGAACTTAGATCTGAGGCTGGCTGTACTGTTTTTGAGGTATGGCTCAAGACTAAAGTTCATTTTAAATTCTTCCAATCCTGGTTTCTACTTTTTCCTCTTTGGTAAAAGAATTATCTTTAAGAGGCCCCATATTAAACGGTAAGTACTGCCTCAGAGCACTACAGAATACCACAAAACAAGGTGCTTACTTAAGTCATATTAACCACATCTGTCTATGACAGAGAAAACACAATTGTATTTATTGTGCAAAATCAAAACCACTTTCAGAGTGTATTTATACATCACATGAAACTCAGTGAGTTTTGGCAACATGTTAAAGATGCTTATACATATCGTATATATTATATATTAACATCTTGATAATATTAACATCTTTAAACATCTTGCCAAACCCCACTGAATTTTATGGGATGCAGAGGGGCCTATTGATCCCAACAGAGCTGGTTCTATACTTCTCGCTCTCATCAAGGTCGTCTTTGAAGCATCTTAAAAACTAGAGAACAGGGGCCAGAGCAATAGCCCAGCATTGGCCTTGCATTCAATCAACCCGGGTTCGATCCCCAGCACTTCATATGGTCCTCTGAATCTTGCCAGTAGTGATCCTGAGTGCATAGCCAAGAGTAAGCCCTGAGCACTGCTGGGTGTGGCCAAAAGATGAAAACAAAAAACTAGAGAGAACAGGTCCCCACCAATGAAAAACATGCAGTCCTCGGGGGGGAAAAATAGAATTATCACATGACCCCAAAATTTAACTTCTTGGTGAATAACCTTGACACATAGAAAATAAAGCCTTGTTCAGATGGAATAGAGAAGGGATTACTAAGAAAATGATAGCTGGAAGAACCAGTTGGGATGGGAGATGCATGCTGAAAGTAGATAATGGAACAAACATGATGACCTCTCAGTGTCTGTGTTGCAAGCCATAATGCCCAAAGTAGAGAGAGAGTATGGGGAATATTGTCTGCCATGGAGGCAGGGGGAGGGTGGGAAAGGGGGTTATACCCGGGATATTGGTGGTGGGGAATGTGCACTGGTGGAGGGATGGGTGTTTGATCATTGTGAGATTGTAACCCAAACATGAAAGCTTGTAACTCTCTCACAGTGATTCAATAAAATTAAAAAATAATAATAATAAAATTAAAATAAATAAACCAATAAATAAAATCTACAAAAAATAGGGAAAGCCTTGTTAAGAGAGTTGTAGCTGCATGTTCGCAGCAGATGATGGTCAAGAGGGCAAGAGGTGAAATTCCTACATGTCCACCTAGGGAAGTAAGGAAATGTGGAGTGTGGTGAGATGTGCAAGGGAATGTTTACTCACCTTGAAGAGGAAGGGAGCCCTGTCACACACCCCAGCATGGGTGGACCTTGTGGACATCATGTGCAGTGAGAGAAGTCAGTTGTCAGAGGACAGAGACTGCATGTTCCTGCTGACGGCTGGCGGGAGCTGCCTGGAAGTCTGAGGCTCCTGGAGGCAGAGGTGGAAGGTGGCTGTCGGGCTGAAAGTTTGTGGAGCAACTGCAGTGGGCATAGAATTTCAGTCTTGCAGCATGACATGAGCTCGGGCTGGTGATGGTGGCTGTGCTTTGTCCAGCCTTGGTACTTTAGAACCGTGTAAGACGGTGACATCAGATCCTTTGCAGATTGGTCTCTCATTTGTCTGTTTGGGTTGTGGACCACACCTGGCTGGACTCAGGGCTTACTCCTGATTCTGTATGCAGGCATCACTCCTGACAGTGCTCAAGGGATCATAAGCGGTGAACTGGGATTGTAACAGGGTCAGCCATGTATCAGGCAAATACCTAAAGACCTGCACTATCTCTCTCGCTCATAGCCTTTAAACACACACACACACACACACACACACACACACACACACACACACACACACACTAGAAGGAACGCAAAGCAACAAAGCAACACTGCAGCGGAGCGAGTCCCCCGACCCGGCACGGCCCAGCTAAGGCCAAGCGGCGCTGAGGTGGTTCCCACTGTGCTCAGACCCAAGCAGGCAGTCCGTGTAGCAGGACGGGGAGAGCTGAGCCCAAAGAAGAACAAGAGCGCCCAACCCTGCAAGCTACTTTAGCAGAGAAATGTCAAGGAGCAGAGGTTCGGGCCTTATCAAATAATTTGGGGGAGGTGGCAGGGACCGGAATTTTCCTGGCCCCTACCCACCCACCCACCCAAATCACCAGTACTGTCCCAGGTCTGCCCCGACCTGGCTGCTCTGGGGAATCTTTGGGCGAAGCAGTTAGCGAGGAGGCTCAGCACCCACCGGCCTGACTCATTTCTGAAGAAAGCAACACTCACAAGCGCTTACCAGAACAACTGGGCAACGTGACTTACAAGTGATTCCCGCCTCTTTTATGTGTGAGGATGTGAACTTGAGTCTGCCCTTTGTTTCATTAGGAGCCTGGACTTCCTAATAAGGAACCTCGCGGCCCCTTATTGAATATTGCCTGAATGGAGTGACCTGTGTATCAATTCACTTTCTCCACAGGCGCAGGACTTATGCATGCTTCAGCGCTTACCCAAGTAAGACAGCCTATGGTTGCATTGAGTACAACCTTCTATGCCATGAGCAGGGCCCAATAATACTGGGCCTACTAAGAGAAAGTTCTACTTTTCCAGAGAAGGTTAGGGCATTCAAGAAGGACCAGGCTTACTGTCCCTACTGAAGCTCATTATGGAGTTTAATTCATTTTGTGTGACCTTTACTTTTCAATAATAGCTCTTTATTTGTGAAGTGCAGATTGCAAACAGTCTAATGAACCCTCTGGCTTTTATTCCCCAGTGTCCCATCTGCTTTATAATGCCCTTGTAAAATCCAGCTGTGTCAGAAAGGGAAGAAATATTGACAGAATCCTTTCTTCTGGAAGAAAAATTAATTTGACTTTAAGATGGTCAAATGTGTTCTCTCTCTCTCTCACTTTCTCTCTCTCTCTCTCTCTCTCCTCTCTTTCTCTCTCTCTTCTCTCTCCCTTCCCCCTCACTGAAGTGTTAGTCATATTTCTTCTTTGTTCCTGAGAATTCATGTGCCATAGTCAATGTTTATTTTAAGTTATGAACAAAAAACCTTCTAGGAGGAGTTAGCGAGATGATCGTACAGCAGGTAGGGTGTTACCTTGCACTTGGCCAATTGAGCTTTGATTCCCAGTACCCCATAGGGCCCCCACATCTTATCAGGAATGATTCCTAAGCTCAGAGTCAAGAGCAAGCCTGAGCATTGCTGGATGTGGATTTCCAAAAACAAAACAAAAAATAGTTTCTGTCGAAGGGGAGATAACTCAAGTGGGAGCAACACACTTGTCAAATGCAAGGCCCTGAGTTCGATCCCCGGAACTGCATGGCATGGCGAGCACCTGGCTTAGCTCTGGAACCACCAGGTCAATACTGCCGGGATCCCTCTATTTCACTGGGTGTGACCCCTATAAAAGCATTCCAAACAAGGAAAATAAAAACCATTTTAGTTTTAAAGAGCTGTAAATAATTGCATTGTAAAAATGAAAATGTTATAAAGTTAAGCACTTGAATGTAGGCTGAGGAGCCATTGCAAACAAGAAGAAAATACAGGGAAATGTTGAGTCCAGAGTGTCAGTTTTTGTAAGAATTCTTGAATGTATCTTCCCGGGCTGTGGCCTATTAGCTGTTTATTTTGTCTTGTTTTGTTTCACTATTCAAACCTGGAAACAAACCAGAGATAGTTGTTTATTTTAGAGCCTTGCTTCTTCAGTAAGTGTTGAACTGCATCTAAGACCCAACTTTTTTAAAGGATGATGTTGCTACTTGTTTGGACGTGAGTCCTGTCAAGTCTTGCAAGCTCCTAGCGCTATTGTGCCAAATTTCTTGGAGAGGTGCCTAAGATGATCGTGCTCCCATAAAAGTGCCTCTGTTCTATTTTATGCTGAGATGCATACATGACCCTTACCTTCTTACGTTGATCGTGAGCTTGGTCCCTCAGAGAGCACCTGTGCAGAGCTAAATTGGAGAAAGTATAAGTAGCTGACCATCAAGGGGTCTGTTGTTTGCTCCATTCACAGATAGACAAAAGGCAAGAAATAAGAGCAAGGATGCTGGAATGGGCGGTGGAGCACTTGAACGGAAGCTCGTTCTGTGTTCCGGTCTTCATTGCTTCCCCACCTTACAGCACTGAGGAGGATGGCTTGGGTCCGGTGCTCAGCTCTTTGTTTGCAAGGAGGAGAGCTGAGACAGGCTGCAACAGTTGGGCTCTCTTGTTGGCATCCGTCCCAGTCGTTGGAAACGCTGAGGGGGGTTGTTAGAGAAGCAAGGTGAGATGAAAAAGAAGGATGTGTTTGGTCCCTGGGTACGCCTCTCAAAATGAAAGTGGGAAATTAATCGGGGTCCCGGCTTCTCCACTGACAGATGGAGCTCCAGGGAGAACGCGGGCTCTAACCAAGGTCTCACGTAGTCAGCAACAGGCCCCCCGCCCCATCAAACAGCCTCTCACACCCCAGTGTGGCTGATTCTCATAAACCTCTCCAACAAGACTAATTACAAGCAGACCAATAATGCATCCAATAATGCACTGATTTTTCTGGTGTGGCAGTAAGATTAGAGAAAATTATGCTCTTGATGCAGAGTGAAGATGAAGAAGTAATGGGGTGGACATTCTGCTTTGCATGTGGTCGCGGCATGGATGTGAAGAGAAGAAATGGAAGAAATCTGCCCTGTCAGTGTTTGTTTCTCCCCTAAATTCAATGCCATAATCTTTAGTACCTGTATTACAAACCATAGTGCTCAAAAGGGTGGAGAAAGAGAGGAGGCGGGGAGGGAGAGAAGAAATGTGCTATGGCTAGAGGCAGGCTAGTACCTGGGGCAGGGGGTGGTGGGAGGGAAACTGGGGCATAAGTGGTGGGAAATTTACACTAGTGAAGGGAAAGGTGTTGGAACATTGTATGACTGAAATCAAATCTGGAAAAACTTTGTAACTGTGTCTCACAGTAATTCAACTAAAAACATTGTAAAAATTTTTAAAAATTCAATGTTAGTACTTTTCCATCTGTCTGCCTTGTGCCATTATGTACTGGCGGGGGGGGGGGGTTGAGGGGAGAGCAGAGAGAGAGAATGAGAGAACAGGGGAGGATTAAGGCACTGGTCTTGCACATAGCTGCCCTGTTCAATATCTAGCACTGAATATGGTTCCCCAGGTCCCACCAGGAGTGATCTCTGAGCACAGAACCAGCAGCGAGTAAGCCCTGAGTACCACCGGAAGTGGTTCAAGCAACCTCTTTCTACCACAAAAATCTTTATATTCTCTGAGTTATATTCTCTTGGACTGTATTTGGAGTTCTCAGTCTTCAAATTCAGTCTTCTTGATTTATTTGAGCTTGCAGGTGGGAGAGTGTCTGCAGATTAAGTCACTGCCTATCTCTCTGGTCCCATTGCTGATTTTTCAGTAGATTCTCAGAGGGATTCTGTAACAGCAATGAGATTCTGCCTGCTCACCTCTCTCACCTACTGTTGGGTTTTGTTTGTTTGTTTGTTTGTTTGTTTTGCTTTTTGGCTCATGCTGGCAATGCACAGGGATTCCTCCTGGCTCTGCACTCAGGAATTACTCCTGGCGGTGCTTGGGGGACCATATGGGATGCTGGGTATCGAACCTGAGTCGGCCGCATGCAAGCCCTACCTGCTGTGCTACCACTCCAGCCCCTCACCTGCTGTTTTGAATTTATCATTGGTACATTGGTTAAGAAAATATGAGCTGGGGAATACAAGCAGGTAAATAATAGGTGTTCCCTTATTTCTTTAGTTATACAAAATTCACTTGTTCTCGAAAACTTGGCTCTACTTTTAGTGACCTTTTTTGTTAACAAGAGGAAGTTTTCCTGGCATGATTCCCTATATGAAGTGGAGAGGGCATAAGGATTAGTTCTTATGTCTTTTCTTCACCCTGCTCATCTCACCTCTGATATGCTGGGTTTTTTGAGGGTGGGTGGGGGTTGCCTCTTTCTAAGTCAAAGGCTGAGGGCCTGGTCTTGGTTTTATGCACACTATCTACGCTAGCACTCAAGAGATTGTCTCTCTCCCAGGCATCCCTAGGAGGCCAGGCAGATACAGACCCCACACCTGCAGGAGAAATTTCTCAGAGGACACCACTGACCCCTTTTCCTCCAGCCCTTAGAACGTTCTTTCCCAACTGCCTTGGGAATCTGCCCTGCCTCCTTTGTCCATGATGTCTTCACCAGAGCATCTGTGCATTTGAGAGAAAAGCTACACTCAACGGCCACTCTTCATTACGCTCATTGAGTTTTAATCACACTCTGCTTTTGGGGGAAGCAATCTTTTTATTTGGAGACATATTTTTTAATTATTTCTATTAACATCAGTATCTTATCTTTTTTTTTTTTTTGGTGGGGGGGACAGTTGAGGCAGGGACTAGCATTGATTCTGAAGATGTAATCCAGAACCTCACGGGTGCAAGACCTGTCCTTAGTCATGGGCCATGTCCTCAGCCCCTACCATTCTGTTCATAATGGCTCGAGCTGAGTGTTTAAGTGGATTATTAATTTAATGTGCAATTATTCCTGAGTTATCAGACATTAAAATCTTTCCATTCGTGGTGATCATCGAATAAGCCCTCTCTGAACCCTAGCTAGATGCTATCTTCAGCTGTAGGGAAACCAATTAAAAGGACTGTGAGCATCCCTGGGAAGGCCTTGTTGGGAGAAAAGTTTCCATTTCAGCCAGTTCTGGGTAATATCGGAGAGAAAATTCCATTGCAAGGACTTTGAACACCTGGGAAAGTAAAAGAACCTTACTTTAGTTTTAATGTATTCATCTTTTCCATCAAGCCCTTTTGCTGCTGGTGCACCTGTGCCAATACTGTTAGAGCTGTAAGTTTTAAAGGTTCCTGTGGGCCATCTGTCATTTTACTCATCGCCTCTGCTAAGATCATTAGCAGATAGCATCCATTTCACCCAGGATCTATAAAATTATGTCTTGGGGGAGAAAAGATAGAATCACAAAAATTCTACTGGTTTCCTCTACTGCATCACTCCCTACAAATGCAAAAGATTGCCATTTTTTTTTGAAAATTTTGATGGCAGATTAGTTTGGTCTAGCTCACAAAATGCAAGGATTTGCAGTAGCTTGGAGTGAGAAAAGTTGACAAAAGTTCTTCACAAAGCAGGTGTTGTTATCGAATTCATTTTTTCCACTCCGTACTAGCATTTCCCAAATCTAAAGGTGTGAAGGGCATGGTTAGCAAAACCAAATAGATGCCAACAGCACTGTGTTATTAAATGTCATGCTTCTTGATTTGTCAGTCATGTTTTATCTCCCATGAAAATAAATTTTTCTCCTCTGATGCTCTGGCATCTTGCCCTGGGCTGACATGACATTCCTGGGTGTGAAGACATCTAAATGACTTTTGGTCTCTTTCACAATTATTTGAATGAATAATAGTGACCCTTGAGTAAAACTCTTACCTGTTCGAGGGTATGGTTGAAGTAGAACAGTGTTGTTTTGATGAGAGCTTGAGAGATGCAGAATAATAGCTCCTGGCTTTAAGTTGAGCAAGGCGGTAAATTGAGGTTCACCTTACCCAAACCTTGTGTGCACTGCTTTGAGTTTTCATTCACTGCTTTATTTTCAAAAGACACTATGGAAGATTTATTTTTGATTTCTTTTCTGGAAGATAAGATGAAAAGCATAAGCTCATCACATTTATTTTAGATGGATGCATGCTAGTTGTAGTCTTCTAAATTTGTATTGCTTATTCTTTGGTGAGAAATAGCCTGGGGGTGTCAGCATTTTAGAGAAACATTCTGTGGTAGTGGTGGTCGTGATGGTCGGGAGTGCTTGTTCATAAGACCAGGTCAGATGTCAAATACCAATTTTTCCATAATATGGTTCAACAGGTCAGCCTCACTTCGGTGCCTATATCAATCTTGGCAGTTCACCTGAAAGACGTGGCTAAAATAATTTTATTCTTAAGCATGGTTACACATGTCAGTTTTTTTTCAATTTAAGAAATACTGGTTTTAATATGGACAGTCCTTCAAAAACTAGAAATTGAGCTTCCATATGACCCTGCAATACCACTTCTAAAAATATATCCTGAGGCTGCAAAAAAGCACAGTAGAAATGACATCTGTACCTATATATATTCATTGTAGCACTGTTCACAATAACCAAAATCTAGAAACAACCCAAGTGCCCGAGAACAGACGATTTGTTAAAGAAACTTTGGTACATCTACACAATGGAATACTATGCAGCTGTTAGGAAAATTGAAGTCATGAAATTTGCTTATAGGTGGATAGACATGGAGAGTATCATGCTATGTGAAATGAGTCAGAAAGAGAGGGACAGATATAGAAGGACTGCACTCATTTGTGGAGTATAAAATAACAATACAAGACCAACACCCAAGGACAGTAGATAGAAGGATCAAGAACATTAATTCATAATTGGAACTCTGCCTCACGAGCAGGTGGGGAGAGGACAGCTGGAATAGGGAAGGGATCACTAAGAAAATGATGGTTGGAGGAATCGGTCGGGATGGGAGATGTGTGCTGAAAGTAGAGAAAGGACCAAACATGATAACCTTTCAGTATCTGCATTGCAAATCATAATTCCCAAAAGTAGAGAGAGAGTATGGGGAATGTTGTCTGCAATGGAGGCAAGGGGAGGATGGGAAAGGGGGGGTATACTAGGGATATTGGTGGTGGGGAATGTGCACTGGTGGAGGGATGGGTGTTTGATCATTGTGTGATTGTAACCCAAACATGAAAGCTTGTAACTATCTCACGGTGATTCAATGAAATAAAATAAAATAAAGAAATACTGTTTTTTCACACATACTGGTTCTGAGTAGACACCTCTTGAACCAGGATCTACTTGTGCTGCTCTGTGTTTGCTACTGGAGTCGAGTTTGCATCCTTTCTGTGTGTTTTGGTATTTTTCTTTATTATATAAAGTTTCCTTTCTGTGTAAATGCTAATGACTTGCCTTTTGATTCCTTCCTATGTTTGTTGTATGTATGTGTCTGTGCCTCATGAGTGCACTTGGTATCAGGCATTTGATTAGTGAGCAAATAGACATAGAACTTACTCAATTCACAGCTATCAGAGCGCAGAACCAGGATTTAAACTCTAAGTCTGGAGTGCAATCCAATGAGGCTGCATTTCCTGTAAACTCCCCAGATTATAGGACTTGATGTTTTCTGTCAGAAAGTAAAATCATGGTCCTCTCATTCTGGGGGCTAAACATTCATTCATCTCTGCATGGAACTTGTGACTTGATTGGCCCCCAGACTGGGCCAGAAACAGAAACAGTTCTACCAGCAGACATGCTGGTGTGTTGTTCTTTATTTATTAGAAATAAATTAGCAAGTATATGTTGTACTTTGGTCATTGGGAGTAAAGAAAATCAGGATGGCCAGAGGCTGGGCAGATGCACTAAGCCAGTATTGTTTTTGGGGGTTTGCCTAATAAGCAGACAGCAAGGGAAATTGTGGTCAAGAAATGCCTCTTTTCTTTTTTCCTTATTTTTTGGTCACACCCAGCAATGCTCAGGGGTTACTCCTAGCTCTGCACTCAGGAATTACTCCTGGTGATGCTCGGGGGACCCTTTGGGATGCTGGGGATGGAACCTGGGTTGCCCGCCTGCAAGGCCCTACCCACTGTGCTATTGCTCTGGCCCCCAGAAATGCCTCTTTTCTTAGTGTTGATGCCACTTGACTCATTTAACAGATAACTTGAGAAACCAAAAGTGCCATCTGTTTAAGAATTAGCTAAGGAGTGGGCCAGAGAGATAATTACAGTGGATAGGGTGTTTGCCTTGCATGCTGCTAACATGGTTCAATCCCTGGTAACCTATCTGGTTCCCTGAATGCCGCTCGGAGTGATTCCTGAGTGCAGAGCCAGGAATACCCATGAGCATAGCTGGGTGTGGCCCAATGGGAACAAAAAACAAGAATTAGCTAGGACTCAAATGTGTTAGCCTCTGCAATTTCAGAGGGCATGCAAGGCCATGATCAGATGGAAAGTTTGCCATTTCAGAAAATTTTAGGGAAAAAATTCAATGAAAGGAATTCTTTCAAGTAAAATTAATGCAAACCTTTCCGTTAAAAAAAGTGGGGGAGGGACTGGAGCAATAGCACAGCAGGTAAGGCATTTGCCTTGCACGTGACTGACCCAGGTTCAATTCCCAGCATCTCATATGGTCCCCTGAGCACCACCAGGGGTAATTCCTGAGCGCAGAGCCAGGAGTAACCCCTGTGCATCGCCGGGTGTGACCCAAAAAGAAGAAAAAAAAGTGGGGGAAAGGCTTTCTAAACATCTGACCAAATCCTAAGGCCAGATATCAGGAATACCACATCAAGTCATGGAGGAACAGTAGGTCCTTTTAGAAAAGTGGAAGAATCAGCTTGGATAGGTGACTATTTGAAATGAACTATTACAAGTGCAGACATCAGATCAGCACTGAATAATGGAAAATGGTACAATTTCATTGGCACTGCAAAGGCCTCCAAAATCAGCAGAATTACCAAAGTTCGTACTAATAAAGTTAAGCTGTGAAAGAGACTTTAAAAGAGTATTTAAAAGGAAACTAAGACAGGAAATGAAAAATATGAGAATCTCGAGGAGCACAGACTATAATTAGTATTTCCTCCTCAGGAATCTAGGAAAGGGGCTTCTAGCTAAGGTAGGCAAGGTAGGAGGGAACACAACCCATGAACAAAGAGCTGCTTGAAGAGCTGAGACTCGCAAGAATGCTACTACAAAGCCAGAGGATGGCAGAGGGCCAAGAGACAGCATAAAGCAAGAAGAGCAGAGTTGAGTGGGGCAGCTCCAGCTGGAAATGAGAAGCCACTTTCCAAACACATCAAGGGAAACATTCTTTAAATATATCTGAAGCAACAGGATAGGGAAATGTCCTTCCTCTGTTAGGCAGAGAGGGAGTTGGTTTTAAATGATGGCAGTAGGTCAAGTTGTCTACCCACCTCCCCTGACAGAAGAAGAACTCCTTTGTTAAAAGAATCTGGTAGTATTGACTGGGGGGAGGAGGAGGAAGCAAAATGACTCAAAGAACTGACCTGACTGAGGGCTTTTATCAGACCATGTCCGTGAAGAGCTGTCAGCTGTAAACGCCAACAGATACTGAAATGATTGTTTGGAGTGAGTGCCTCCGGAACCCCAGTTGGGGTGTGTGTGTGTGTGTGTGTGTGTGTGTGTGTGTGTGTGTGTGTGAGAGAGAGAGAGAGAGAGAGAGAGAGACAGAGACAGAGAGAGACAGAGACAGAGAGAGACAGACAGAGACAGAGACAGAGACAGAGAACAGAGAGACAGAGAGAGAGGATGGAATTGTGAAAGGAGCAATGTACCATTTCTAGTTGAGAAAGGATGGTATTGAAAGGTCCAGTCTTTAAGCATGAATGATCTAGAGGGAAATGAAAGGGTTGAGGGAAGAAATAGTAGATCTCATCACGGAGTGGGCCAGAAAACGTCAGGTTGAAAAGTGGCCAGGTATACCAGTATGGTTTGGGAGAGAGCAGACTCCGTGTGGCCATGTGGCTCTTTGTGGCTCCACGTGTGATCACCACGCATGGCGTGAGACTGTGGAAGAAGTCATGAGTTTCAGGAAAGCTGTCGTTATTCATCCATTCCCTGGTCACACTTATGAGACCTCAAAAAACTGATTGAGTATTTTAGTCTACAATCTTCAAGTGGTGACCTCACTGGAGAGCATCAAGGCATAATTAGGAATCCATGTTCTTGATGGAGTTTGTACAAAATGATCACGATTAGTACTTTTCCAACCCTTATTCAAAAATACTGCCTCCCGCTTCGCTGATGACATCATTCTAATAACACCAAACATTAGCCAAGCGGCACAAATGCTGGCCAACTTCGACCATGAGTGTGGAAAGGTCGGACTTCAGCTGAATCTCACGAAGACAATGTTCATGAGAAACGAACTAGTTCCTGATGTTCCATTTGCTCTCAACATAATGAACATCTCCGAATGCAGCAGTTATGTATATCTAGGTCGAGAACTCAACATGACGAACGACCTGGCCCCTGAGCTGTGCAGAAAGAAGAGAGTAGAGTGGAACACCTTCAAGAGCATGGAAGAAGTGGTTAAGAGGACAAAGTACCTCCAGCTCTGGGCACATCTTTTCGACTCCACCATTCTTCTTGCACTAACATACGCCTCAGAGACCTGGGCCCTACGAGAACAGGATAAGGATGCTATTCGGGTATCCCAGGGAGGAATTGGAAGAACTATGCTTGGAGTATCACATTTCACTCAAGTGAGAGAAGGAATCCAGAGTTCCGACCTCCGTCGATGATCGAGGATCGGGGACTTTACCTCGTTTGCCAAGATGTCGAAAATCAGATGGGCCTGACACATAATGCGATTTGGAGATGACCGCTGGACTAGAGCTGTTACCCACTGGGTTCTACGGGATGTCAAGAGAACGCCTGGCTGTCCACCTACGCGTTGGTCAGACTTCTTCACCAAGACCCTGAATGAATGGTTTAAGGCTCTTTATGTTCCTGGAGCGAGCAGATGCCATTGCGCTACACTAGCACACAACAGGGATGAATGGAGATGTTTTTGGTGCCCACTCAAGCAAATTGATGAGCAATGGGATGACAAGTGAAGTGACACAAGTGATTCAAAATTCTCTGTAGCCAGCAAGAGGTGCATGAATTACAGAAAATGATCAAGTTGTTGGTGGGGGTGGAGAGGAAGAAGAATTTATTTATTTATTTATTTATTTATGTGTGTGTGTGTGTGTGTGTGTGTGTGTGTATTTCACTGCTGCCGATCCTTTCACCAGTGTCTACTTCTCTCCATCAATACTGCCCCCACCACCATTTGCCGACCCCCCCCCCTTACCAGTCTCCTACAAGAGGCTCTTCTCTGTTTTTTTAACATCTGTTCTGCACTGTGGTTTTTGGTACTGTTGCTGATAGGTTTCCTGCCTAAGCACCACCTACTCCTTCCAGTTGAATGTTTCCCTCCACCATAGATGTTGCCCCTTCCTATCCTATCTCCCAGCCCCTTCAAGAAGCACGTTTGCTACTAGTTCTCATGAACTTTGTTTCCATTGTCTTTGGGTATTTGTTATTCTACCATTATGTTTCTTTTTATCTCAAATATGAGAGAGATCATTCTTTGTCAGAGGAAGAATATAAATCAGAATAATGGTGGCCATTTGGAAGCATGGTTGAAAAGAGTAATAAAGGGTAATGTCGAAAGTAGAGCATGAGGAAGTACTTAACATTTTATTTGTTTATTTTGGGGCTACACCCAGTGGTGCTCAGGGCTTACTGTGGGCATTGCACTCAGGAATCACTTCTGATTGGCTCAGGGGGCCATAGGAGTTGCCAGAGATTGAACCCAGGTTGGCCATGTGCAAGGCAAACATACCCAAGTACCCACTATACTATCTTTCTGGCCTCAAGAGTACTTAAATTTTTATAAAGGATCGTGATGATCATATTTTACATGGTTATAAGATAGACATTTTGAGTTTATCTGATAGTACCATTTTCTTTTCCTAGAAGCACTGTTGAGCTGATTTCAGTCCTACCAGTTAATTCTTTGTGGCTCAAATGTCTTTGTAAGTAGAGTTAAGAGAAGGCCTGTGAGTGTGAGGCTCAGAATCAACAGTTTGAATTGCAAGGTCAAGTAACAAAATACATTGAACTAAGTATAGGTCTTAATCTCAGGATTGCAAAGATCTAATTTTAGCTCTATATAAAAAGGAATTTTGAAGATGTTGAAAAGGGCCATAAAGATGATTAACAGGTTGAGAAAACTAAGGATTCTGGGCAAAACAAAACTCAGATTCACTGTGGAAAATGTTGAGAGATAAATTGTCCGTGCTAAGTATGTGTTGGACTCCTACAAACATGTTCATGACATCTGTTGTGTATTTTATCAGATGACATACTAAGAGGGCAAAGACTTGAGCAAAGGATCAGAATATATTTAGAAGATTGTGTGACCATTATTAAGCATTGAGTTAAAGTAGTCTAGACCAGGTGCCTCCTTCCTTGGAGATCTCTAAAATCAGAAGTTAGATTTACATTTGTAAAGTGTTTGGTTTGAACTTAAAGGACAAACAAGGAAAATTTCTGATCTCTTTCAATTGTTTGTTGACATTCAAAGGACTTGGTCTTTTGTGAGGCAGTTTTCCCTGGGGTTTGCCTTTCCTTATAACTATTCCATTCTCTTTTACTTACCATGTAATTCCTTTGTGGCTCTGTTTATACATTTTTGTTGTATTTGTTTCTTGTTGCAAATACAAGTTGTCTTGGTGCCTCTCAGCTCTGTAAATGGACCAGGTTTATCTTGTGCATCATTGTCACTGGTTCTATCACAGCACCTCCACACTGGCACACAGTTGTAACGTGTACATTGCATGATAATGACATATGGAACTAAAGGTGATTTTGATATGTTAGCATGATTGCAGTATGCTGAAATTTTGTTAAAATATATTTTTCTATCTTGAGTTTTGTTTGCTGGAATTGTATTTTACTTGAATCAAAGAACTTCCCGTCTTGTCACATCCCAACACCTTGCTTGTCCTGGTGTGCTAGAGTTCTCGGAGAGAATACACTGATCTAGATTCACTGGCAGAGGCAACCAGTGCCCCCGTTAGTGCCCAGGTCAGAAACATGCCCTTCGTAGCTCCTAGGTAGAGTAAGTCAAGCATCTAGTGTCAGGGTGTTGGGCCTACAGCGGTGTATTATAAATCAAACAATAAAACTTAAATAAAAATAAGAACTTCCCCTCTTACCATCTTATAAAATGCAAAAAGAATTTCACATGAAAACCTGCACATTGATGTTCAGAGCATCGTTCTTCACTATTACTCAGAACTTGTAATAACCCACATATTCATCAACTAACAAATGGATAAACTGTGGTATAAATGGACTGGAGCGATAGTACAGTGGGTAGGGTGTTAGCCTTGCACGCAGCTGACCTGGGTTCGATTCCTCCGTCCCTCTAGAAGAACCCAGCAAGCTACTGAGAGTATCCCACCCACACGGCAGAGCCTGGCAAGCTACCAGGCTTATACAATATGCCAAAAACAGTAACAAGTCTCACAATGGAGACGTTACTGGTGCCCGCTCGAGCAAATTGATGAACAACGGGAAGACAGTGCTACAGTGCTATATCTGTGAATGAAATATGACTGGGCAATAAAAAGGAATGAAGTATTGATATGGGCTCTAACATGAAAATTGCTGAAACACCTGCTAAGCAAAAAGAAGCCAGTTAGAGAGAACGATTGATTATAGGACTCCATCTATAAAAAGTGTCCAAAATAGGGAAATTTATAGAGAGAAAGCTAAAGAGTAGACTTCTGGTTGAGGAAGCCAAAGGATGTGGGAATTGATTATAATGGGTATGATTTCATTGTGGGATGAGCAAGGTGATCTAAAATCAACTGCCACAATGGTTGTACAGCCCTGTGAGCAGCTAAAAGTTGTGAAATTGTACACTTCAAACAGGTGTGCCCTAGGGAAATATGACACCATGGTAATGATCCTCTAAACCAAAGAAATCTCATGAATAAAGAGCATTTTTTCCTACTAGCAGTTTTGTCTTTACCTAAGCAACTCAACATGCAGCTATTTGTTCTCCTGCAGCCTCACTTTCTGGCACTTGCCCTTTTTTTCCTGCCAGTTTTACCAGTATCAGTCACAGAGAGACATTTTCTCTCTAAATTTGGAGTAAGACTCTCAGTCTCCTTCCAGCCTCACTCCATTGGCCTTGGGGTCCAATTGTGGCCAGACGTTAGTATTCTGTATCCCGGGATGGGTCATTTTCTAGATTCCTCTGTCAAGGCTTTTTCAGGTTATCTTCCCAGCTAATTCTAAGTGTGGGACATTCAGAGCCTTTGTTGGCATCTTTCAGAATATTTAATATCTCACTTTGGGGCACTGCACATTAAATCACCTTCTTAGCCCTTGACCTTCTGTGCCCCTGGGGCTTAAGCAAAGGGTACCATCACCCCTCCCTTCTCGGGGACTGGCAGATACGCTTCCTGTTCTTTGCCTTGTGAATGTGCTGGAAAGAGCCTCATGAAATTATTCATGAAGCTGGACTGAATTTAATCCTTCCCAGAGAGGCAGCTGTCAAGGTTTTAAGATGTGGAGCATATTTTACCATTGTGGCCTTGAAGACCAAGACATTTTTCTGTGTCTACCAGGAAATTTGTTTGAAATGGGTTCATAGCATATAAGTCTATATATTTTTTTAAATCCTGATTCTAGAAATAATATGCGTTTTTTTAAAAGGATTATTGGCACTTTCGATTTATTTGCTCTAGTCTTTTCTAATTCCTAGCTCACAGATATCTCTATTACGAGTGACTTCCTTTTAACAGAATTATGCTGAACTTCACATAGGGAAAGGGGTATTGGAAGATGTAAATGAACATTTCTGGATTAAATTCCATTACACAGTGGAGAGAAACTTTAAAATGAAGTGTCTCACATTTATGCCTAAGCCACCTTCCTTTTTGATGTTTGAGTTCCTTAGCTGTTAAATTGAAGTTGTTAGTTTGCTTCCATGGTAATATGAGAACTAAATAAAATATTTCATGTTCAAGAACCTAATAAAGTATCTGGTTTGGAGAGTAGCTTCTTAACTAATCATTTCCAGCCCTCCCCTGCAAAACCATCTTCTTTACCAAATCTCAGTTTTCTTGTGTCTTTTACTTCCTTGGTGTCTATTAGCACAGGAAATATATTTCTCTGGAGTTATAATGTTCCAGTCATTAAATAATTTTTCTCTTTTTGGGGGAATTTTCACCCTCCCTTTTGTTGTTGCTTTTGGACCATACCTGAGTGTGCTCAGGGCTTACTTCTGGCTCTGAGCTCAGGGATCACTCCTGGCAAGGCTTTGGGGGACTGTATAAGATGCCAGGAGTTGAACCAGGGTCCACTGCGTGTAAGGCAAATGCTCTACACACTGTACTATTTCTCCAGCACCTTGGATAGTACAAAAATGATCACCCCATTTTTGGTCATTCAAACAAACCATTCATAGCTCATTAGTTACTGCTATATTAGTTATCATTTCTACTTTCAGTAGAAATAAAATTAGCTTTGTCAGTTAAAGGAAAGCCTATGTCTTCCTTTGTAAAGAATTTGCTTTCCTCGTGTGCTGGCATGCTTAGGGCCTGGTTCCATCACATGGATCTATTGAGTTCGTAGGTTGAGTTAGTAGTTTGCTAATCATCTCAAAGATTCATTTCTGTCTGTATCTCTGTCATCCCGTTGCTTATCGATTTGCTCAAGCGGGCACCAGTAATGTCTCCATTGTGAGACTTGTTGCTACTGTTTTTAGCATACCAAATATGCCACGGGTAGCTTGCCAGGCTCTGCTGTGAGGGCGAGATACTCTCAGTAGCTTGCCAGGCTTTCCGAGAGGGGTGAAAGAATCGATCCTGGGTCGGCCGCATGCAAGGCAAATGCCCTACCCGCTGTACTATCTCTCCAGCCCCAGATCCATAGTAGTCAGAAAAGTCAGCACCACTGTGCATAATGACTATCATGGGGCAGGAAGCAGACCAGGTGCTTTATGCGTTTTCATGTTTTATCACCCCAACCATGTTCTATCTCCAAGGGGCGTTATCATCAGTACTTTATGGAAGAAAATGAAAGGTCGGTGGAAGCTGACTAATGCACCAAAAATCACATGCTAAGGAAAGTTTGGGACCAGTGTGATATTCTGACCTGTCTGAGACTTGCTATAGTTCACAACTTTGTTTCCTTTAAGGGTTGTGATAAAGGGAATGTCCCCGAGCCCCCAGAACCAATATCAGAGTCTTGATCACAAGCACGTTCTGTCCTTGCTCCTGACTCCGTCTTCTCCCCCACTGCCCCTCCATGGCTCAGAAAACCACTTCCTTGTGCAGAGTGTTCGTAAATATAGCCAACCCCGAGGATTCCAAGTGTCAGGATGTCAGGAAAGAAAGCCTACAGCGGCAGAGCAGGTCAGCATGGAAGAAAGGGGGGCGTCGCAATGGTTCTTGGTTTCCAGAAGCTTGGGAGTGGGTTGGAAGGAGGGCGCCCTGCTTTGCCCCCCTGTGCTGAAAGAGAACGTGTTTGGCATGACCACAGTTGTGATACTGTTGGGTGGGGAGATCCTAGCCCTGATCTTTCCTCTCCCGTCCCTCTGTCCATCCCAACACAAACCAGATAAGACTGTTTGATCCAAGCAGATAGATGATTAGAAGTTGACTCTGGCTGCCACAGAAAGCATGTGAGCAGCTCCTTCCCAGAGTGGACCATCTCACATGTCCTGCAATCTCTTTACTTCTGAGCCCACCACCTTACAGAATAATCAGAGTTTTCGTGAAACATTGTTCTCAGGTCAGCACAAACACCTCAGCATTTGGTCAGCTTGCTAGAGAG
The DNA here is from genome assembly GCF_027595985.1 of Sorex araneus. NCBI lineage: Eukaryota > Metazoa > Chordata > Mammalia > Eulipotyphla > Soricidae > Sorex > Sorex araneus. The sequence continues at coordinate 56,432,422 of NC_073310.1, read as the reverse complement.
TAGAAATATCGTGAGTGTGTAAGAGTGAGATTACGTGCACACACATCTATATATGTGGAGATAATCCTAAACAGGGTGGATATTTTTCTCTGATTGCCTGTTTTCTTTGTTTTGTTTTTTGTTTTTCTTTCCCTGTAGATACTCGCTTGGCTGCAAGGCTGTGTGGATTAGAGCTGTTAGTTAGCCTCCTGCCACTCTTGTCAGAATAAAAAAAAGCAAGGAAGTGGGGCAGTGTAGAGCCAGTCCAGGGGTTATGATGCTGACATTACACATGACTGACGATGTGGGTTTGATTCCTCACATATACTCACCTATATAGTCTTTCAAGTCGACCAGTACTAATCCCTAAGTGGAGAACCAGGAGTAAGCCCTGAGCACTGCTAGATGTGACCCCAAACACTGGCCCACTCCCCACTCAAAAAAAAAAAAAAAACGAAGAAAAAGAAATGCTTTCTTCCTGGACTAAAGTGGGACTCGATCCCCTTCCTATTAAGTTCTTTGAAGTATTCTACAGGTGTGTGTGTGTGTGTGTGTGTGTGTGTGTGTAAGGAGTGTCATTTTATGTCTTCTGTGTGTTGGAAGTTAGTCATGTCAAGCTAATCTGGGCTTCATTTCTAAAAATAGAGACCTTGAAGTTCATATAAATTAGATGTTAATTACTATTCTGGGTTGCATTCCCCTTTTGCTTTCCTTCTCAGTGAACACTTGATGTTTATGCTATTAACTTCCCTTTTATAATGACTCCTTACAATGATGTTGTTTGAAAAGGAGTGCTGATGAACAGATCTTGGACTAATGAAAATTTAAGCATCTACAAGATCATTCTTGCAGGTAATCATGCTCCGCAGCCAAGCCCTCACACCTTTCTGGGCAGTGAGACTGTGTTTCAGAAGCCTTGTCTTCCGTGGACATCAGAGTGGCTGGGAAGCTCTGTGGGCAGGGCCATGCAAAGCCACAGCCACAGAGAGCAACTGCCCCAAACATCTGGATGATCTTTGTAAATTCAGATGTGGAGACAAAGACAGCTGGTTAAGACTAAACAGTTTAATCAGAGCGACACCCGCCTACCACACGTCTTCGGCCAATTTAGAAGAGGACTATGACCACAGAGAAGATGGCAGCTGACTGCAGAAAGAAGATTTTTATTGTCAGTTCAACATTTTTCATAGTGTCATCTATGGTCATGGTCAAATCTTCAGATCCTACGTGAAGCCTTAGATGCACTCACAGCATTTGAAGCATCAGTTCTTTCTCAGAATAACCATTTTAGTAGTTTCCTATTGGATCTGTTCCAAAACTGCTTGATGCATTCTCCAGTAGATCTGCACCTGGCTTCTTTCTACATTTCCGTAAATTATCATGACGTACAATTGTTCTCGACCTTGCTCTTCACCAGAGGATATATCAGCAAAGTATCCCACATCAGCTCAGACAAGATCATGTCATTTTTAATGACTCTTATTTGCCACAGTGTGGATTGTACTTTCTGGAACCAAATCTCCTATGCAAATTGAAAACTCTGCTCTCTTTTTACCAGCTTCCTCAATCTGGAACACCTGCATGTCAGTCTCTGTCGCTGTCTTTAGGACATCAGAGCTGCATAGAACATTTTGTTTTTCTCCCTTGCTAGTTTATTCTACAGAATATTCTATTAGCGGGTAGGGCATTTGCCTTGCACACGGCCGACCCAGGTTTGATTCCTCCACCCCTCTCAAGAGCCTGGCAAGCTACCGAGAATATCTCGCCCGCACGGCAGAGCCTGGCAAGCTATCCATGGCATATTCGATATGCCAAGAAACAGTAACAACAAGTCTCACAATGGAAACGTTACTGGTACCTGCTCGAGTAAATCAATGAACAATGAGATGACAGTGCTGTAGTGCTACAGTGCTATATCAATTCTATAGAATTGATTTTTCAAAATATTTACAAAATATTTCCAAATATTTATGAAATATTTATAAATGTTGTTGGTTGTACCAATTTAGCTACACCTCCAATATTGAAGAATATTTTGGGTGTTGGTTCCTGATACCCCAATGAAGAGAGAGATGATGCTTGTTATTTTTAAATGCATTGTGTTAACAAGTATTTTCCATTTAATTTTGTGTATACATTTGCAGCTTGTGTTTTTGCCCATTTTTAATGAGATGATTAGTCAGTTTTTGTATTGTTTATGTGACTATGCCATAAAAGAAGGAATTAACTGTCCATCATACTTGTTGCAGATATTTTTCCAGTCTTTCATTGTATTAGTAGAGAACTTTTTCCATCAAGAAATTAAATTTTGGGGAGAGGGTGTTGGGCCATATCTGGCAGTGTTTGGTGCTTAATCCTGTCTCTGCTCAAGGGTCACTCCTGGCAGCCCTCCAGGGATCCTGTGTGGTACCAAGGATTCCAACTTGGATCAGCCACACGCAGGCAAGCTCCTTACCTCCTGTACAATCTCTCCAGCGCCCAAGAAATCCAATATTTGTATGTAATAAAATTGAAAAATATTTCCTGTTTAATTTCTGTCTTTGGAGTCACACTTTTAGAAGGGGCTTCTCACTTCAGTATTGTCTGAGCACCAAATATTAAAAATTACTTGTATGATTTGCATGGTGGAGGCCCAAGATCAATTTCCAGTAAAACATGGTGCCCAGGTCCCTCTGGGAATGACTCCTGAGCACAGAAAGAACCAGAAAGAACCCCAAGAACTTCCAGGTGCACCCCCCCTTTCAAAACTCAAAATAGACAAAATGAAAAAAGTATTTGCGTGTCATTCTGATGCTTCTGGAATTTAGCTTCCTTGGGTGGTCACCTCTGCTCTGTCTGACGTTTCTTATAAAGGAGGCCGTTTGATAGGGATCCTGCTGCTGTTTGTTGCCCAAGTGGCTCGTTCATGGTACCGTTCCTAAGACCAAATACTTCCTCTCTTCCTTACTGCGTTCAAGTGCTATCCCATGAGACCCAACTTCTTGCTGGTATGTGATCTCCATGTTGAGTCCCTTGAATCATTTATTTCTGAACCCAGGTTCCATTGAATTGCTTTTTCTTCTCCAACCTCACTGGCCATTGTTCTGCTCTGTTTATGGGCACAGTACTTGGAGGCTGCCTCATGAAGGCACCTCTGTTTTCAATTTCTGCTGGCTTCAGAATGAATGCTCGCCTCACCTTGTGGCATCTAAAAAGAATTTGGGCCAGAAGTCTGGCTCAGTCGGCTAAGTGTATACTTTGCATGTGGGGAGCCCGGGTTGGATCCCTGGCACCACGTGATCCCCTGCCTCCAGCACCACCCGAAGCGACTCCCCATCACAGAGCCAGGAGTCATGCATCACTTGGGGCGCCCAACTCCTCCCTATCCCCTGACCCCCAGTCACTTCAAAGAATTAACTTCTATCATTTTGCCGTTTTACTCAGCTTAAAGAGACTGAATGTCAGCCAAGTTTAAAAAAGAAAGCAGGAAAAAAAAGGTTTATAATGTTGTATGAGAGAGAGTTGGTAAGTCTTCTCTGGAAATCTCGCTTTTCCATAAATAAGACATTAATATATCTGTTTATGCAGGTATTTGTAGGCGACCAGCCAGAAAAGTATTTATATTTCTTGTGCTGCGTCATTTCATATGTGGCATTTCCAGTAGAGTTATGGGTTGCCCTTATCTGATTGATTTCCTATAAAGGATTTCGCTTTGCCAGTGGTCAGGACCTACTCACTCTAAGGTAAATCGTACACAGCAGGAAGTTGAGGTTTGGGTTTAGATTCCAAGAGTCAGTTCTGATCTTACTATTGGGGAATGTGGAAATCAAAAACCCTCCTTTACTTAATCACACGCGTAGTAAAGAACTCTCCCCACCCCAGTCTTGTGTTAATTATTTTCTAAAAGAGGCTGAACTGTTAATAATAGGAACATAACTTCATTTTACACAGATCTGTGTTTCAACAGAGCCAGAGAATGGCCTTCACTCTCAAATCTCCTTATTTGTCCATGTTCTAGTTCAAAGGAGAGACCTTGCTATTTATGTGGTGAGAAAACAAATGAGATTTTTCCCCCCTATCTGCCTTCCATATGTTTAATGGTGGGATTGTGTCTAGGAGCCTATTTTGAGCTAAAACAGACGGTGCATCCAGTGAGTGGCTGCAATTAAGAATCATTCTTATCTCTGAAGCAACTTCTGCGGACTGTCTCGGAGAATCCTGTACCCGCTGTCCAGGTGGCGAGGCGGCTTAGGCAGGCTAGGGGAAAGACTGTTTTTCTTTTCAATGAAACACACAGAGTGCTAATGATTCCCACAGCCCAGACAGAAGCACTGGGGCGGGGTTAATGAAAAGGTGTATCTCCTACTGTCTTGTCTCTAAGTCTGAAAAAAAAAATCTTTCTGCACTCGAACTTGATGGGGACTACCATTGTGATTTATTTCTTCACCCACAAGCAGCATTGACTATGAATATTCATGTCTTTCATCTATTCTGAGAAGGGCTATGAAAGCCACAGTTCGGCTTAAGTGTGTGGAGCACAGAGCAGCCCCCGTTAGTGGGAAGAAAATGATATTTGGCCACACATAACACTCTTCTACAATTTAAAAAAAAAATGGTAACACAAGCCAAGAACTTCTCCCTTTGCTGACTTATCCAAAGGGCATCTGTATGTAGTCCGGACTTTGAGCTAGTGTGCAGTTCAGCATTTCCAGGAATCAAGAGATTGGATACTACGAAAGAAACCGTTTGGAAAATGAGATGTGGTTGAGATGTTGTTGAATCTTGATTGAGTCCAGAGCTTTCACTCTGGAGAGAGCTGTTAGGATAAGACTTAACTCTGACTCAATAAACAAGGGAGACTTGCCCTGCATCACAAAATGAGATGCTAATAATTGTTTTGCCATTTGAGACCTCCTTATATATATTTAGCTATTATTACGTTTGGCTGTTATAAAATGCATTTAACATTTAAAAAATTCCCGTATTAGCCATTAGTGAGTACATAGTTCAGTGGTCTTAAGTCTGTACACATTGTCATACAACCGATCTCAAGACATTTTTCATGTTTCAAAGCTGAAATGCTGGACAAGAGAAATAGTACAATGTGTAAGGAGTCTTCCTAGTACCTGGCAAACCCAGGTTTGATTCCCCGATACCACATATAATCCCCTGAGCACTGTCAGGAATGATCCTTGAGTGCAATCAGGAATAAACCTGAGCACTGCCCACCCCCCAAGAAAGCTGAAATTCTATCTTCATTACACAACCATTTCTCCTCTTAGCTCCACCACCCTGGCAATTATTATTCCATTTCTCTCTGTGTGAGGGTTCTAAGCACGTCACAGAGAGAAGTTTTGCATTTCTGTAACTGATTTTACTTCTTACAATGTCTTCAAGGTCCATCATGTTGTACAAGGGTGAGAATCCTTTCCCTTTTAGGGCCGAATAATATCCCAGCATGTGTAGAGACTACATTTTGTTTGTTCATTTATCCCTCAGTGATCACTTTTGTTCATTCTTAGCAAAATATATGCAAACTACCCTAATCCTTATGAATATGTCACAACAAAATACTTTTAAAATCTGGAGTTTCTTCCTACCTAGACTTTTACGATTTTCAAAAACTGAGTTGGAGTAGTGAGTGGTTTTTTGTTTGTTTTTTTGCACAGGGTACCCAGTGGTGCTCATGGCTGACTCCTGGCTCTGTGTTTAAGGATCACCCCTGGCAGTGGAACATATTTAGTGCCAGAGATCAAACCCCAATCTGCTACTTGCAAGACAAGTGCCTTACCTATATCCTATCTCTCTGACTCCTGATTTGTGAGGTTTAAAGACACATGAGTCATCCAAGTGATTACTTCAGGAATAAATTACGGGAGTGAATGACTTGGTCTTGAGATCTCAGATCTTCTTGAATGGATGGGCTTTGCCCAGCGTTTCGAAGGGTATGTTTTTTTCATGGGCTTTTTCGGACCTCTCAGCTTGAGATGTGGTTTCATTTCCTCAGAAGCTTAGTACGTGATCTTTCTTCCCAGACTCACTCAACAGTTCCACTAAGCAAACACTCAAGAGTCCAGAAAAGGAACTAAACGGAGCCATTTGAATGATTTCACATCCCCTTGCTCTGGAGTACTTTCCTTCGCAAGGCTTTCTTTGCATTTCTCAGAGGAAGAAAGATATGGAAATTTGCTCCATTTATTTTTTACATACGTGCCAGTTTTGACCACTCTTGGCATGGGGCAGTAGCAGGGAGATTAATGATTGGGCTTATGCCATGGAAAAAAATGTAAAGCGTTACCTCATTCTTTTTGTTTTTTAAAACATTTTGTTTTCATAGCTGGGAATTACTCTATTGGCATGGGAGAAAGAGGAATGAAAAATATCTAGTAGGACAGAAGGAGAAATAATGATTTAAAATGCACATACACACACCAAATTCTATGTCATTTGAAGGGAAGAAATGCTTTGAATTTTAGGTAATTAAGACTATCCTATGCATATACCACTTACATATCATTAATTGCCTTTGGTAATGTGTGATAACACTAAGGGTTACTGACCCAGTGAATTTAGGGTATGGTTATTCTTATCCTAAAAAGATTACTGATCAATTTAATTCTAAAATAGTAGAGACTCTAGTTCATTTCCATTATCACATATTAGACTCAGCTTATTTTATATCTGTAGATTACATAACTTTTTAATTTTTTAATTTTTATAAAGTTGTACACAATAATTTAGTACATTCAATAGTTCAACACCAAATCCACTACCATTACATCTTCCTACCACCATATTTTGAATGTTTCCACCTCGACCCCCAATCCCTGCCCTTAAAGCAGGGCCTAATTAATTTATTTTTTATTGCTTGTTATGAACAATCTGCTAAAATAATCCAGAAAGTTTCCTTAGAGGAAAGTGTGTGAAGATTATTGTATTTCACCCTGGAGCCATCAAGCTTGGTACATTTGTGGTGTAGAGTGTGAAATGCCACAGCCGTACCCATGGTAACATTTTAATTGAGGATAAGCTACAAATGAAACATGTAATTTGGATATTAGGAAATCAATTTATCAATTAGGAAATGATAAACAAATTTCTGTTAGAATTTATCTGCAACTTTCCAGGAACATAACTGCTGGGTAACCGGATCTCAGCAAAGTGCTGCAGTGTGTTAGGACTTGCCGGTTTTTATGGTTAGTGGATGTGTTGCCTATAGAATAGTCTATGTGCAATCTTGTAGCCAGTGGACTCATTTATATGCCTTCAGTATACAGTCACAGCAGCTATAGGTTTTCTTTTATTTGTACCTAATTATGTAAGGAATCATTTGTTTGTTTGTTTTATTTTTTTTAATATTTTTAATTTTTTGATCACACCCGGCGATGCACAGGGGTCACTCCTGGCTCATGCACTCAGGAATTACTGCTGGCAGTGCTCGGGGGACCATATGGGATGCTGGGAATCGAACCCGGGTCGGCCGAGTACGGGGCAAATGTCCTACTGCTGTGCTATTGCTCCAGCCCCAGGAATCATTTTTTAAATCTTTGTGTTTTTCTTTTTTATCAAGGTTATGTAAAACAAAGGAAAAAATTTTTTAATGGAAAATTTGTAAAGTCTTAGGGAAAAAGGAGAAATACTGTCTACAGATCAGGAAACTTACCTCCTGCACATTCCATAGGATCTTGTAGATAATGGTAACCAGGAGACTCTTAAGTTAGCACAACTCAAATCATTTTCATGCCCATTTCCTGAGTTCAATGAAAAGCGGTGACTCTGGAAGAGAAATGGGGTGCCCTGGCCCAAAGGGGATGGGGCCCTGGGCAAGTGACCACTATCACAGTGGAGGCCCAAGAAGTGAAAAGGGATTGGGAGCAAATGATTATAGAGGCAGTTTCTTTGCTTACTCTTGGATGTCGGTTGACTTCGATATTTTTGTGAACAACTTGTGATCTTGATTACTTGATGAAATAATGACTTCCGTGATCATCAGTGTAAAATGGAAAATGCAGAACATAGCCCCCTCCCCCATACAGACAATGTGGGACCCTTCACATCTGGACTTAGTCCAGCAGGATTTGGGGAGAGAGGAAGGAGAATGTGCCTCTCTCTCTCTTCCCAGTTGCTTTCCCCTTTTATCCAAAGGATGTCTGAGGTACAGTGAGGCCAGTCAGTTGTCAGATGTCAGATGATGGAACATTGAGAACATTCCGATTCCAAGCCCCTGCCTCGTCCCAAACCCACCAGCCAGTTTCTATCAGATCCCAGATCCCAGAGCTGCCTGGAATCAGCCGAGATCGGGTTACGGTGTCTGCTTTGGAGGTGGGATTGCAAAGGGTGTAATGTGCCTGCCAATATCTGAGAGCCATATAGAAAGATGAGTCATTTGCTGGATGCTTGGACCTTCTTTAGATGATGAGCACTTCATAAAGCCCAAAAAGGAATTTTTTCTTTAAAAAAAAAATTGAATATTTCTCCCAAGCAGAGATTGCTGGCAAGTTCTGTACAATGATGGTCATCAGAAAAGAAAGTTTAAGCGGTAACGAAAAGCTTGTGTACTTGGAATGCTGTTGACCCCTCGAGCTGAAGAGCAGGCCACGGTGTGTGTGTGTGGGGGGGGGGGCAGGATGTTGAAAGGAGTTTGAGGGGGAGCTGGATCCTGAGTGCCCAGGCTGGTGGCAGATGCAGGCAGAGCCTTCCCTTCATCCTGGGCCAGCTGGTAGAAATTGCTTTTGTGTCTCATTCCTCACCTCTCTTGTATTTTATTTTTGGGAGGGAAGTGCACACCTGGCAGTGCTCAGTGCTCACTCCTGCCGCGGTGCTCAGGATTCACTCCTCTCAGGCTTGGGGAACCCTATGGGTGTTGGGGATCAAACCCAGGTCAAGCTGTGTGCAAGACGAGTGCCCTGTTCTCTAGGCTATTGCTCTGAACCCTTGTAATTTTTTTTTTTAAGAAAAGGAAAAATAGGTCTGAGGTAATTCGTTGCCTTTGGAGTCAGGGTCTAGAAGCTTCAGACATTAAAGGTGATTTTATACACTGGCGGGTACTTCCTGCTTGCAACAATGTGACCTGGCTCCCAAGGGATCTTGACGATGATTTGTGGACAGTGTCCTCCGCATCATTTCATCTCAGTCACGACCACAGATGGGTGTCTGTGACATTCCTGGGTCAGGAGGCAACCTGATGGCACTCGGGCATCCACCTCTCCCACTGCTGTGAGTGAAGCTCACGTCTTCCCAGACAGTATTCCAGCCCCCTCTTGCCAGCTTCTCCTTTCAAGGGGCTTTGTTTTGCTTCTCTCCTCTCATTATCACTTCAGACTTCCCATACCCAGAAACCCCAATCATTCTAATTATCTTAATATAGACTCCTTTGCTGTAAAGAATTCTAGAAGAATCCTTTTAAAAGAGGTTATTTCCTTTGTTGGACATCTTGGCAGGCATAGGCTCTTTGATCCATTAGTACTTGACCTTGAAATAGGATGTGTCTTGCTGCCGAGTCTTGGTTTTATTCATGCTGACATGAGGCTAAGTGATGGAACCCAGAGAACGTTTTTTGAGACACACACTCCCCTCTGCGTACATTGGGTCTGCCTGACAGTAGAGGCGTCATTTGGATGGTGGATCATACCCAGGGGACCTTCTTTTCATCCATTCCTATTTCTAAGTTGAATGGGCGTCCAAGTAAATAGATACTTGGAATCTGACTTCACATTTTCTCTCTGGCTTCCTTGTTTTCTTCTCTAAGAGTTTTCCTTTCCTCCCCTGCTCTTCATTCTATTGCAGTCTTTTCTTGAACTCAGCCCTACCCTTCATACCACAAAACAGGTCACAGTCATCCATCCATAGCTTCATTTGGCCAGAGGTGGTTCTAGTTGCCTCACCCCAACTGATAGCAGATAGACACGCCCAGAGTGTCAACTGCAGCCTGATCCTGTTCCCCCTGTGGAATTGGGAGGAGAGGGGAGCTGGGAGATCAGGGCGGTTAACACTTTATGTCTAGGCAAAAGTCATGGAAGATAATGAAATAAGTGGTCATCGCGTCTATGTCCCAGCTATTTCCTCTCCGGGCCCCTTTCCTGCCTTTTACCTAAATCTTCCTTCAAAGAAAGTTATATTCTGGGGCTGGAGCGATAGCACAGCGGGTAGGGCGTTTGCCTTGCACGCGGCCGACCTTGGTTCGATTCCCAGCATCCCATATGGTCCCCTGAGCTCCACCAGGAGTTAATTCCTGAGTGCAGAGCCAGGAGTGACCCCTATGCATCGCCGGGTGTGACCCAAAAGACAAAAAAAGAAAATAAGAATAAGAAAGTTGTATTCCACTTACTGATGCTGTCTGTCACTGTCAGTGTCATCACGTTGCTCATCGATTTGCTCAAGCGGGCACCAGTACTGTCTCCATTGTGAGACTTGTTGTTACTGTTTTTGGCATATAGAAAGGCCACAAGTAGCTTGCCAGGCTCTGATGTGTGGGCAAGATACTCTTGGTAGCTTGCCAGGCTCTCCAAGAGGGGCAGAGGAATAGAACCCAGGTCGGCCGCATGCAAGGCAAATGCCTTACCCACTGCGTAGTCACTCCAGCCCACATTATATCCTTATTAATGACAATTTCAATGAAGGTGCACATAATCTGATCTTCCATTTGGCCACTATTGAAGTACTAATCTCCCATAATACTTAGTATTGGATTAGTATTTCATGATAGAAATGCAAGTCTTTCTGCACCTAGGAATATGTATCCATATATAGTCACTTATTTAGTTTCCATTCTTTTTCACAAAGGTGATGCTATGTGTCAGTATATGTTAAGACTGCCGTGTATTTGGTGTCTGTAATGCGCTATTACTAACAGGGTGTCTCACCAAGGAATTGTAGATTGGTAGGTCCAGCTGTAGATGGGTGACATTCCTGAGGAAAGATGGCATCTTCATTTCCTTGGATCACCTTCCTCCCTGCACAGCCCACCCTGAGCTGCTCCCCCGCCTGCTCATAGCTATGACCCTGCCCTTTGGCTCAGGAGTGTTCCTCCCTCCTCTGATGGTGCTTGGGAGGGCTATGTTCTCCTCTCCGGCTCAGGGCCAGGAATGGGTCACGGGGCTGGGATTGTTTATCTTTCCACAGGTGGGAAGTGGTGGCAGTAATGGAACTAGAAGCACATTGAAACCTGCCTTTGCCCACTGCTGCCTATGTGGACTGAATCCATGGAAAGTTACACATGGACTTCCCTGTGACTCTTTTCAGCTGACCTAAGAAATGCAATCTGTAGGGGGCAAAGGGATTCACTGAGACAGTCCTTTAAAATAAGACCCACATCCTGCCAAGTCTACTCTTTCCGTGGGCCACATAGGAGTTCCATGTTTCCATGCATTCCATTGTCAAGTATGAGTGTAAACCAGTGCTGTACCTTCTTGCCATATGCCCCATGTCAACTGTGGTAGCCAGGCTGGCACCATTCATTGGAAATATAAACATTTTTATGCCAACCCACCAAATGTTCTACCTCAACTTTGTCCTGTACTCTGGGTTTTGAATGCTCTTCGCTCCCTGAAGAAAATTAAGCCTGTTTCAAGCAGTCAGTGTCAGAGGTGAGCTAGATGGAGTGTCAAAGTTATTGCTGCTTTTCGAGTATGCAAAAAATGACTAACTGTTCTGGAGGCAAAGAAATCACTGCTCTACCATTGCTGGTGATCTGCAAGTAGGATTTATGAGCTTGGTAAATGGACTAGAAGGTCATCAGGATAGTTGGTGAATTATGAGTGGGGTTAGGGTCAAGAGCAGGGAGATTCCATACCAGACATCTTAACTAAGAGTGAAATGGAACAAATGGTCTGAATATGATGAGTGGCCTTTGCAGGGATTTCAGAAGGTGTGTGTACCCGGGGCGGGAGAGGGGCAATGGGGGCTGCTCATTTTTTCCTGGGTTTCTCTAGGCAGAGCTGTGTGGGAGCATGGTGTTTGGGTCTCCTTGAGAGCCCTATATGATACCATATACCCCCCTCCAGCCTCAGACCCAAAGCAGTGGCTAAGTCTTCTTGGAGGACAAGGAACGCACAGAAGGCACTCAGAAGCAAGAAGCACTTGGCTTGGTGAGGGATTTCCTTTTCACTCCCCAGTTGCAGATGCCTCCTCGGCCTGCCTCCACCCCAAAGCTGATGACCTAGACCTGAAGTGGCTGGCATCCCAGGATGGCACCTGCCCTTTGCTCTAAGGTCAGGCAGTGGTACAGTCCAGGAGGGTGACCTGGCTGGAAATAAGTATCACCTCAACACATATTTGGAGCTTAATGATGCCACCCTTCCCCAATATCTTTAAAGTATATTTTATACTGTAATGTATTTCTGGGCTGGAGCGTTAGCACAGCAGGTAGGGCTTTTGCCTTGCATGCGGCCAACCTGAGTTCTGTTCCTCCGCCCCTCTCGGAGAGGCCTGCAAGCTACCGAGAGTATCTCGCCCGCACGGCAGAGCCTGGCAAGCTACCTGTGACATATTCGATATGCCAAAAACAGTAACAACAAGTCTCACAATGGAGATGTTATGCCAGTCCACCAAAATGTTCTACCTCACTTGAGCAAATCGATGAGCAGTGGGATGACAGTAATACAGTGACAGTGATGTATTTCTAGCTCTGTATTTTGTTGGGAAGTACAATTTCTATTCCTCATTTTGTTCCTCTCCCAAACGTATTTTTCCTAAGGTCTGTTTCCTATATATTTTAAGTGATTTTTTTGAAATTTCCATGGGAATTCTATCAAGGGCATTCTTCATTGACGTTTTGAGAGCCTTTTCATAGCACCCCCCAGTGTCTTGCTGATTTCCTGTGAACTGTGCTTGCACCTCAACTCCAAAAGGTTTGCATTTATGATGATAAATAGGGGCTCCCTGGCTATTCACTTCGCTCAGTGGCTGTTTCCTTTCTCTTGATCTCCCTGTTTTCCAGTGGAGGGCCACAGGCTGTGTGCTCAGATTGTTTTCAGTTTTTTTGCTCATGGGAGTTCTGGGCAATTAGCGAAGTCGGCTTTGAGATGAATTGTTGCACACATACATTCTATTTCAAGTTATTTTAACTAGAGGGGCTTTCCTTAGACTTCCTCAAAATGGAACAAAGCAAAACCATCTAGACTCAGCCTTCTGATCTCAAACCACAGAAATATTTAACTTATTTTATGAACTACAGAGTTGACTGGCTATTCAAGAACCCAGTGTAGACCGGTCACCAAGCGAGAAGAATGAGTGAACTCTCTTCCAATCACTTCAGAATCAAGCACAGGATGGGATGGGGAGAAGCTTTGGTTGAGGACTCAGGCACGTACTTTGGTGATAGAACCCCCTGTTGATTTATTTTTGTTTTAGAGCCACACTCAGCAGCACTCAGGGCTTACTCCTGGCTCTCTGCTCCTGCAGAGGACACTCCTGGTGGGCCCAGAGGATTATGTGGGGTTCTGGGGATCAAACCTAGGTTGGCAGTGTGCAAGGCAAATGCCCTACCCACTGTTCTATCTCTCCGGCCCCAGGAACCTCATGTTGAATCTGAGACTGCATTTTCCCTTAAGTATAGCCAGGTATTGCCTACCCCCCAACACACCCCCCACTGCAAAAAACAAACAAACAAAAACATGAGAATGAGTTACAGCTGGGTGGATTTTTTAAAATATTGTTTTCTTTGGCTCTTTGCAGATTATTCTCCTTCACTGCAATGTTAGAAATACTAATTTATAATAATGCCCCAGTCATACTGTATTGATATAATGATGATGTTTGATCACACAAACTAGGAATTGATAGTTTCCCTTGTCTGTTTAAATCACATCAATCCACCCTTGCATAGAAAGATTGATCTGATCTGACTGCCTTTGGCGATGATATAGAACTTTACAGAATAGTATTTGTAGAAGGAGGTGTCCCCCCACACACACCCCCGATTATATTTGGGTCTCTCTGGGAAAGGAGGCCGGGCGGCTTGGGCATGGAGCTTTTGGGTGATGTGAGCTGGAGAAGGCAAACCCAGTTTGATCAGGCAAACCACAGACCTTCACCGCCCCCTGCAGCAGGGAACCAGAGATCCAAGCAGAAATGAGCTCGGGGTCTGCGAGATACTACCCAGAGCTTAGCTGTGTCTTGGCCCAAGCCCCCAATGGGAGCTGGGGTGCTGACACCGTTCTCCCTGACCACCTGAACTGGTGATGTGTGCTGAGCAGAGCAGGCTATGCTGGGCATAGTCCTCATCCCACAGCAGATGGTGAGGAAGTCTTCAGTGTGCGCCCCTCTCCCTGGGCCGGGAAGATGGCATGCAGGAACTCTGGGCTTGACTCACATGTGGTCCTCCAAGTGCTGAACACAGAGCCAGGGGTGGCCCATTTATACCACTGGGTGTGAATCACTCCTCCTCTCAATTGAAATACTAATGGTAGTACTGAAGCGATAGTATAGGGGAGAGAGAGTTTGCCATGCATGCAGCCGACCCATATTCGATTCCTGCCACCCCATATGGTACCCCAAGCACTTCCAGGAGTAATTCCTGAGTGCAGAGCCAGGAGTAACCCCTGAGCATTGCTGAGTTTGACTCCACCAAAAATGCCCCCCAAAATAATAATAGTAATATTACTCCTGCCTTCTTATTTTCAGAGGTTTACAGTGGGTTCAATTCCTCTGTCCCTCTCAGAGAGCCCGGCAAGCTACCAAGAGTATCCTGCCCACACAGCAGAGCCTGGCAAGCTACCCCCGTGGCGTATTTGATATGCCAAAAAGAGTAACAAGTCTCACACTGGAGATGTTACTGGTGCCTGCTCGAGCAAATCGATGAACAACTGGATGACAGTGCTACAGTGCTTTTGTCTGATGTACTCTCAGATCTGTGTTTCCTTATATCCTTGTCAGGGAGACATGGAAATTGTTGCCATTATACAGATGTGGAAAGTGAAGCTCAGCAGACTAGGCTGAACCTGAGAATAATGAGTGCTGGAGCTAGGTCTTAAATCCCGGCCTTCAGGCAACAGAATTTCCCCCATCTGCTCCTTGGAGATTTGGAGAAGGAACAGGCAGAGCTCCTGCCCTCAAGGACAACCTTTCTGCCAGTGTCTTGGGTCTGTCGGGGAGCAGGATAAAGGGGCGTGTGCTCTGGGCCTGGCCTGGGAGCGAGGGCGCAGCAGCAGTGAACTCTTACTAGATATGACAGTCTTAGGATGAAGGATGGTACAGCAGGTCGGCACTGGCCTTGCACATGGCCAACCCAGGTCCAGCCCGCATGGCCAGGAGTGATCCCTGAATCCAGAACCAGGAGTAAGCCCTGAGCATCATTGGATGTGACCAAAACAAACAAACAAACAAACATCCCCCATCCCTAAAAGTATTTTAATATTTTAAACTTAAAAAAAAAAGCGAATGACATAGGAGTTGGGTTTTAATTGGGCATAATTGGGTAACATTTTTTTAAACCCTTGAATAACCTGAAATTGCTTTGGTTATCAAATGCCTGAGAGAATATCAGTCTTGCAGAAAACACCTTTCTCCCTTGGCATTGATAGGATTGGTATGTTGCTAGTTGGTGGTGGTGGTGGTGGTGGTGTTGGGGGTGGGGGAGGCGGGTAACATACAGCAAAGTGAGTCTATGCTAGGGACTCCAAGAAGCAAATTGAAGGTGAAAATTGACCCCAAAGCTTAGGGTTTCCTCCACTTCCTTCTGTCACGATTTTACTTGCTAAATTTAAGGCGCCCCCTCGTGGTACAACTACTACCTGAGCAACATGAGGAAAAACCGATGGTAAATCATTTGGCAGCAAATCCTAAACTTCCAAATAAGGGAATCGAGCCTTCAGGAAATTAGGTGACTTCAAAAAACCAGGAGACAATAGGTGTTCTGAAATTTGATAAAAATAGCACTTTGCATCCCTGGAATCTTGAACTGAGTGAAAAGTAATACCAATAATCATCCACTGGCAAATTATAGGACAAGGATGTTGACAGAGAAGAGGAAATGGGAATAAACTTCCATGAATTTAGAAGTATGAATAATAGTCCAAATGAGGGCTCTGGAAATTATAACTTCATGTTTGAAGAAGATTTGGTGAGCAACTCATTGATCACTCTGATTTCAAATTTCAGGAAAGTCCTAACGTAAAACATGTTTTCACTGGATCTTGTTATATTGCCTTGTGAATTAATTTTCTTGAACATGTAGTCAACCTTCAAACTGGGACAGAGTTTCCAAGTGGTCAAAAGTTGCCTGGAAATAAAGTGGGTATCTGGAACTCATCCATTCCTGAAACATACCAGACCTTTTCAGAAATTTCTAGATTTTAGCCATCTCCAAAGTTCCTGATTCAGTTCTCATTGTTACTCACTTAAAGTTATGCCATTCACTTTTGCCATCTTTATCTATGCCCCTTTTTGTTGTTTTTATGAAATAATTATTTGTACTGTAGAAAATTGAAGGGGAGAACCCAGAACCCAGTAATACAAAGAACTAGGGCTCAGAACTCAGATGCTGTGCATTTTTGGATCTTCTCTGTTGAATATGTGCATTTAACATTTTCACAGTATTTGTTCTTCTCAGAGTCATCAGCATTGTCTTCATTCTTAGGAGGGGAATGAATGGAATTCCCTTCCATCCTTCCACACTTAGCTTCCCAGAGAGATCCCCGTTACTATTTCTTTTAACAGTCACTTCCTTGGTCTTTCTTTGCCACTTTACTCTTGTGATCACTTTTAGATCAATATGCAATCTGAAATAATCCAAGTATCCTTCTGTTTCATTTGTACTGCATTACACTGGTTGCTCCCACTGTGTTTCTGTGGTGAATCTTGTGTTTTCCCAGTTACATGTCCCTGAGCTTGATGTAACCTCCATAGCATTATAAACGACTGGGTTATTGGTCCCATTCTCTCCAGTGACTCAAAGACACTTAGCTTTTTTTCCCACCCACTTGTGTATTCTTAGGGATGATTTTCTCTTTTATATTCACATCCATACACACAGCTTCTAAGTTCTACACACTTGATTGAACGGGAGTATGTGAATGGCCTCATAAAATTCAGTTTTCCTTCTCTGCTTTCCTCTGGGGGGACTCAAAACCTATTTGATGCAACATATTCTCCACATAGAAGAACGTGCAGAGAAGTGTATTTCCTGGGGGCTGCCTGTTTGGAACTCAGAGAAAATGGTCATCATAGAAGTTCAGAGGGCCTCAGATTTTGGAACTTTTCTAGGAGTCACTATTAATTGACTATTGTACTGCCTATATGTGGACCCACACTTTGTATGCCATTCCATGATTCTTCTGTGTTAAGCCATGTGGCAAGATATCTCTGGAAGGAATTTCATTCTAAGCATTCCTCTTTAGATGCCTGCACACCTACGCTCATTGCAGCACTTAGTCCAATAGCCGGGATATAGAAACAACCCAGCTGTCCAATAACAGTTGACTGGATAAAGAAGTTATGCTATATACTTAATGGAAAACTATTATGCCGTGAGCAAAGATGAAACCTCGCAGTTCACTGCAATGTGGACTGAACTGGAGCGTATCCTGATGAGTGAACTCAGAGTGAGAAGGACAAATGCTGGATGATCTCACTCATCTCTAATATATAGAAAAACAAAACAAAGAAGTGGACACTATGATATGATAACAAACCTTTGGACTTGGATTACAAAATAGAGGTCTGTCAAGCAGTGGGGGTAGAGAATGGGATGAAGGTATGGGGGACTAGAAACGACATTTGGACAGTAGTGGGGGTCTTGGGAACTTTGTTGGTGGTGGGGTGCATTGATACCTTAAACATAGCACTATAGTAAACAGTGATACCTCAACTATCACTGTCATTCCATTGCTCATTGATTTGCTCAAATGGGCATCAGTAATGTCTCTCATTGTGAGACTTATTGTTACTGTTTTTGGCATATTGAATAAACCACGGGTAGCTTGCCAGGCTCTGCCATGCGGGCGGATACTCTTGGTAGCTTGCCGGGCTCTTCGAAAGGGGTGGAGGAATCGAACACAGGTTGGCCACGTGCAAAGTGAATGCCCTACCACTGTGCTATCGCTTCAGCCCACTTGAACTATAATAAGAAATATTTTGAAAGTCTGAATAATGCTCCATTTATTTTGGTTTTGCGGCCACACCTGGTGATGCTCAGGGGTTACTCTTGGCCCTTCACTCAAGAATTATTCCTGGCAGTGCACAGAAGACTTTATGGGATCCTGCAATTTAAACCCAGGTTAGCCATGTGCAAGGCAAGTGCCCTACTTGCTATACTGTCTCTCCAACCCTGAATTTTAAGTAGGGACACTTCATATCCACTCTTCTGTTGATGGACACTTGGGCTGCTGGCGCGTTGGCGCAGTGTAAATAATGCTGCTACAAATCCCTTTGGCTTCACCAGCTGATTCAGGATTCATGTGCAACTGATTATTTTTTCATGCATAAGGACAATAAAAATTTTTTTTCACTTTTCAAAACACACAAAAATATTTTTTCTGTCATGCTTAAGATAGTAAAATTTCCAAAACTTGGTTCACGGAATGAGGGAGCATTCACAGAAACAATAAACTGAAGCCACGCTCAAGGTTGGATATTAGAGTTTGATTCCTCAATGATCATTTCAGTGTTCTCTTCTTGTGAGTATTCACATTAGATCCAGGCATGCAAAAGCTTTGCCATCCTGAATGACCTATGTGCACACAGACATACCTCGGGAGAGGAACCCACTGGCCAGTTTATACGGCCCAGGCCAACCAAGATGGCAGCCTACAGTTAGCACCAAACTCCCCAGCCATGCATTGCATTCTGGGGAGATGCTGGTAACTTCCCTGTAGCTTGGTGACAATCTTAGGGACTAAAGGCCAATGGGACAATGGCTCCAAAATGACATACAACAATCTTCACTCTAAGGAAACTTTTTGGAATCATTTTTAGCAGATTATTCATAACAAGCAATACAAAACAAATTATTTAGTTCCTGCTTTGTGGTCAGGCTTTGGGTGTCGGGGTGGAAAAATTCAAAATATGGTAGCGGGAAGGTGTAATGGTGGTGGGATTGGTGTTGCAATATTGAATGAAATAAATTACTGTGAACAACTTTATAAAAATAAAATAAAATTATTTTTGAAATGGCCAATGAGGCACATTGTTAAATGCACTGAGTTTAGGGAAGTGGATTCAGATGCATTAATGGCAGAATATTTGGGGGGGAAATTCACTATCAGGGCTTGCTTTCATCATTTCTTTCCAAAATGTAAGGATGAACTTACTTTTATTTATTTATTTGTTTGTTTGTTTGTTTGTTTTTATTCTTTGGAGGAGAGGAGATCGCTGTGCTACGTTGATTGCATTGTGAATGAATGAATGATCCGTTTGGTCAGTCTGTTCTTTGCCTCTTCATGTTTTCACCCTATTTCTTTTCTATGTTTTTTTTTCTCTCTTTCTTCTGTCACACAGGCTTTGCAGTGCATGCTGATCTCTCTTCAGGCAGAACTTGACATTCAAAGGTACTTGATGAAAATTGAATCATCTCAGCGAGTTAGTACTTTCCCTTTTCTTTCTCTGCTTTGACTTGTTTTAATCAGCTGCGTGTGGCATTCTAACCCGTGCCCGGCCCTAAGCCTTCTGCCTGACTTTGATCTGCTTACCCCAAGCCCCATTTTGAACCTGTGAGAGCCAAAGTGCAGGCAACGTTCAGAATTGCACTTTTAAAAATTATATTTGGTGAGATTTGTTAGTAAAATGAATACTAATCGCATGCTTGCTGTGAGATACTGTTTTGTCTTCTGGTTGAGTTGTGGACTCAGCAGTAAGCCAACGGCAAGTCAGGGATCTGGGCTAAGAAGTGACGCTCTCCAGAGAGCCGTACCAGGAGGGGTTTTCGCCCAGGCAGAGACGTGAAGTCAAAGAGGAAAGCCCGCAGCATTCAGCCTTACAGTTCTTGGTACTCTCCTTTTGCTCAGACTGTGTTTGAATAATTGGGCTGGAGCGATAGCACAGCGGTAGGGTGTTTGCCGTGTGCACAGCCAACCCAGGTTCAATTTCTTAGCCCCTTTCAGAGAGCCCGGCAAGCTACCAAGAGTATCCCACCCGCACGGGAGAGCCTGGCAAGCTACCCGTGGCGTATTCAACATGCCAAAAACAGTAACAAGTCTCACAATGGAGACGTTACTGGTGCCCGTTCGAGCGAACTGATGAGCAACGGGGATGACAGTGACAGTGACAGAGAGTGTTTGAATATTTATGGATATACATTCTCAACATATTCAGGTCTTTCTGGAATGCATCTTAATAATACAAAAAGGATAGGAATAGACACAGTCACACAGACCTCCCTCTGCTCCAGGCACAGAACTTTACAACCTAAACATCTCAGAGCAACCCCATGGGCTTGGCAACCGGTATCCCCGTGGTACAGATGGGGAAACTGGGCACAGAATGGTGAAGTAACTTGTCTAAGGACACACAGCCTGGCAGGAACAGAATTGGGAAATTATTTCAGGTCCTCTGTTCTAGAGACAACTTTCACATATCACTTATTTCCCTCTGGTCCTCCAGGGGTAATTCCTGAGTGCAGAGCCAGGAGTGGCCCCTGTACATTGCCAGGTATGACCCAAAA
Source organism: Sorex araneus (assembly GCF_027595985.1). Classification (NCBI taxonomy): domain Eukaryota; kingdom Metazoa; phylum Chordata; class Mammalia; order Eulipotyphla; family Soricidae; genus Sorex; species Sorex araneus. Next base: position 56,411,868 of record NC_073310.1, on the reverse strand, counting down.
AAGCCAAAAAAAAAAAGTGGGCAGCTACTTGGAGATCTGGCTGGTATTGGACATCTGTGTCAGCCATTGGACCCTGTACCTCCAGCATCACCCTCATCTTCTTTGTCTCTCTGAAAGGACTGCATCTGAATTGTCTTGGGAACAGCATGGGGAGGACCCTTCGATGTTGACTGTAAGCCTGAGACACACCACCTTGAAATTGTCCAGTTCCTGTCTACACCAGCGACTTCTTTTCCTCTTGATCAGCCTCCAGTGACCACACCACTGTCCCTTCCTTTGTAATTTATCTCTTTGATCTTTTGGAGGGCAACACTGCTCCCATGAGAAAAGTTCCTTTTCAAACAGAGTCAGAGAAGAGGGAGGAGGATGGGTCACATTACAGAGAACTGGACCTTACCCGTCTCAGTTCCAGAACAATGGGGTGATTCCCTCACTATTGCCATGCCTTCTTCTGTTTTTGCATACTGGTTATTTATGCACACAGGCACAGCTACATACTATAAATGATGTCCTTACGGTGTATTGATATTATATACTTATCTTAAGACAAGATAAGTATATAACTCATAAGTATTATAAGTATGTAAGTATATAACCCTCAGAGGGGGCCCTCCCTGCCCTGAGCAGAGCCCCGGCAGTTGAAGACCTCTGGAACCTAGCCACAGCCATGCTCAAGGCAACTCTCCACACATTCAGATGAGCCTCACACATGAAGGATCCGGCAGAAAAACTCAGGTGTCCGGGACCCGGAGCCAAGATCTCCAAAGCTGCTCAGATCAGGACTGGGCCTATTCCACCCAGATTCCCCATTTTCCAGTAGCTAGGCAGTCACACCCAGAAACTGCCCCTGGCGCTGTGTAATCTCATCAACTGCCAACATCCAGAGACCAAGCTCCAGGAAGTGGCATCTGATAGCCTAGTTCTCCGTCTTGGAGAACCTGGCAAGCTACCGAGAGTTTACTGCTTGCACCCGTGACGTATTCATATGCCAAATACTGTAACAATGATGGGTCTCATTTCCCTGACCCTGAAGAGCCTCTAATGCGGCATCACTGGGAAGGATGAGTAAAGAGAGGCTACTAAAATCTCAAGGCTAGGATGAATGGAGACGTTACTGTGCCCGCTCAAGCAAATCAGTGATCAACGGGTTGACAGTGATAGAGTGATACAGTGATACAGTGATCTTAAGACAAAATAATACTTGTTACTCCTTCATGATACAAAAAATTATTTTCTTTCTTTCCTTTTTAAAAGCAATCTGATAAATATATATTGGAATGAATTAAATCTTATATATATACATATACATATATATATATTTTCTTCTTCTTCTTCTTCTTCTTCTTCTTCTTCTGGGACAAATCTGGCACTGCTGTGGGCTTCCTTCTCTCCGGACTCAGGAATCACTCCAGTCACATCCTACCTGCTGTACTGTGGCTCCAGCCTCTGAATTTAATGTTTTACATGACATTTTCCTGTTTGTGAATGAAGTTCTCACCCAGTATGTTTGTGCTTTATGACAATGCAAGTCTTTTAATGAGTCCCTTACTTTCCTTCTTTGAAATTCTGAACAATCTTGTTTGCTCAGATTTGAAAAGAAAAAAAAAATACCCAGCCGCATGCTAGGGAGAGTGAGTAGGAAAACAGTCTTCATCTGCCCTTTTATTTGGTATCAACCCATTTAAAAGGACAGCACAACACAACATCGCAGGCGTGCGTGTCTGGAAGTGTGTGCATGTCTGGAAGTGGCCGGAAGCTGCACGAGGAGGGATTTGGACTGTCTTTTTCAAACTAGAGGACAGGGCACTAAGTAGAGATGATGGAGCATGAGGTTTTATCTTTTTTCAATAACCTTTACCCCAATCGGGCTTTGGCAGGAAGTCAGAGAACATTCAATTCCAGGTGTCAGTATTTCAGAAGCAGCTCTGTGTCCTGTTCCAGGGAGCACACCTGGTGGGCTGGTGGCCAGTGGACGTCCAGTTCTAGACATAGAAAAAAGGTCACCATGCGCCGTCCCTGCCCCCTGCCCCCATTGGCAGCACCAGCAGATTTAGCTGCTTCTTTGGGCACAGATGAAGGTCCTAAAGGGAAAAATAAGGTAAATCATGTCCATTCATGGGTGTGCTGTGTGAGGGTCGAAAGTGGAAACTTCCAAGAGATGACCCCCCCCAAAATATGGGCTCGATTTTCATATCAATTTTAGAGTCTTGCAGCTAAGTCACTGTGATGGTGTCAGGGTTAGAGGTATAAGGGTCTGTCTCTTAGTCCTAAATTCTTTTTGCCAGATCTTTAATGCAAACAAATATATGTGCCATGTGTCTGCCAAATTATGTGTCTGAAAAAAAATTTGGCATGGCATAAAAATGAAAAATGTTTCTCCCTTCCTCTGATCTCTCATATGAATTTGTGTTTTCCGATTAGGGGCCATCTAAAGAGTCTTTTATCTTAAATCTAGTCAAATGGAATATATGCAGAATGTGGGCATTCTTTCCAGTCATCACAGAGAAAAGTTCTTTTGAATTTTACATGTTTTATGACAAAGTTACCCTTTCTCCTGATCCACTGTTGTCAAAGATGCCCATTCAATAACTTACTGGTTTGGCAAAAATAATATACTCTCATTTTGGAGAAATTAGAAAGCATATTGCTCAGAATACTATCATAGAAAAAAAAGAACCAATGCTAATCTTACTCCCTTGCATTAAATTTTACATGTATGTATGTAAATATCCTAAAAATCAACTTAAGCACCTATCAAATGATGACTAGATAAGAAAGCTGTGATCTGTATCTTCAATGGAATGCTACCGTGCCTCCAAAGGTGATGAAAGCATGCTTCTTGGGACAAAAGAAATGGAACATGAGATTATTATGCTAGTGTAGTATGGAAGTATGGAAGTAAAAGACAATGATTGGTTTCACACATATGTGGAATATAAATCACTAAAGCTAGTGAGCTGGCAAAACAACAAAATTAATTCCTAGACTTGGTAAAAATCACTGTCACTGTCATCCTGTTGTTCAGCAATTTGCTCAAGCGGGCGCCAGTAACGTCTCCATTCATCCCTGTTGCATGCTAGTGTAGCCCGATGGCATATTTGGGCATCTTTCAGGATTAGGGGAATGAGAACTGTCATTGTTACTGTTTTTGGCATATCGAGTATGCCACAAGTATCTTGCCAGGCTCTGCCGTGCAGGTGGGATACTCTCGGTAGCTTGCCGGGCTGTCCGAGAGGGAGGGAGGCCTATGGGGCGGCTAGATTTGGTAAAAACAATAGTAACTATAGGAGGGAAAGAAGTAGGCATGGGAGGAAATAACAGAGGGTCTTTTAAGTGAAGGGAGGCTCTGGAATTTGGGTGGTGGAAGCCCCATGATATAGGGAAGTATAAAGCTCCACCTCTGAAAGCCTGTAGCATATCCACTTTTCTTTTTCTTTTTCAGTCACGCCCAGCAATGCACAGGAGTTACTCCTGGCTCTGCACTCAGGAATTACTCCTGGCAGTGCTGGAGGACCATATGGGATGCTGGGAATTGAACCCGGGTCGGCCGCGTGCAAAGCAAATGCCCTACCTGCTGTGCTATCACTCCAGCCCCCGAGGATATATCCACTTTTAAAATGACTTAATGATACCTTTTTTTTTTCTTTTTGGGTCATACCTAGCAGTGCTCAGGGGTTACCTCTGGCTCTGCATTCAGAAATTACTCCTGGTGGTGCTCGGGGGACCATATTAGATGCTGGGGATTGAACAGAGGTCTGCCGCATGCAAGGCAGATGCCCTCCCCGCTGTACTATCACTCCAGCCCGAAGATGTCTTATGACTGCCTGGCATTCCATAGTATGGTTTTCTTGGTTTATTAACCAGCCATCTAAGTTGCTTCAGGTTTGTTTCTTGTATTAAAGATATGTGAGGTACAGATTTGTTCCCTGATTCTTTAGTGTAGGAAGTACTACTTTGGGAATTTTTGCACTCAAATTTATCTGGCTTGGCTTCAGCAACTATTGAGACATGCATGTCACTGTAATGAAGGGGCATGATCTTTCCCCTTGGCCTTACAGAACAACCTAATTCAATAAAAATGAAGATAATTTCAGAGTTTTTCCTGGACCCTCGGGGAATGCCCCTCCTGCCAATCTGTTTGAAGTGGGGACTTGGGGTTTTCTGTCTCCTAAATTTGCACATCCATATTCAGTCCCTCTGAGCCATATCCTGATCGTCCTGCCTGATGCTATTCCTTCTCAGTCGAACCCACTTGCCCATAATGTGAAGAAGACCTTCACCATCTCTACCACCCCACCCCCCAAAACTAGCATACTCTCCCTGGTCTTGGACAGTCATTCATTTCTCCAGCCCCAAAACACACACACACACACACACACACACACACACACACACACATCTTTCTGCCCTCTTAGCAGCCTTCTTCCTCTCCATCTGGGTGGGGCACCTTCAGATTCATTTTTCAAATGCTTTCACTTTCTAGGCCCAGTGTGGAAAAAGGGTCTTCAAAGTGTAACACAGAGAATGTTAAGAGGGCTGGAGACGTAACCCAGTGGGCTGAGCACATGGTTTGCCTGTAGGTGGCCTCAAGTCAGTCCCCAGCACCGTATAACTCCCTGAACATCACAGGGAGTGAGGTCCCTCTCTTCCCCCTACCCCAAAGATACTCTTAAGATTCCTTCCTTCAGGGAATTCTTAGAACTTGAGACTTGGCCATTTTCTCAGGAAGCTGGGTACAGAAGTGTTATGTTCCATATATTTTTTGTTTGTTTGTTTGTTGCTGACAACTACTCAGACAGGATAAACTAAGAGCACCTCAAAAGCGTAATCTGACATAAACTAGCTTGAAAGGGCGCCTCTATGTGGGAGGTGTCTTCTCTCTGGAGAACCATTCTCGCCATTCATTCCTTGGCATCTGGAGGAGGTGACTTTACATAGGGACAGTGCACAGTGTGGTTGGATGGTGGATCCTGCCTGGCTCCTGTGGCCTAACACAGAGACCCCGTGCCCCAAGATGCCCCTGGCAATGGACAGTAACCACTGGGCGTCTCTGCCTTTTCATCTTTCTGCTCTGATAATGAAGTAATCCAGGGAAAGCAGACGGTGGGAACAAAAGACTCAGTTGTACTTGGTGTGACTGCTGAATCATCTTATTTGACTCCAGACCAAACATTGTTCTGTTTTCACAGGTGAAAATCATAAAAAGAAAAAGAAAGAAAGAAATGTCTGGGCATTCTTTTTTTTTTTTTTTGGTGGGAAGAGGGTGAGAGCGGTTGAAATGTTACTCTTGAAGAAATAAGGTATCAGTCAAGTTTATCAGAGTTTGGTCTTCAAAATACATCCTAGAGAAAGTGCCTCCCCTTGGTCTTGGTGGGAAAAGGAGATTCTGATTTTCAGAGCTTAAGGTAGGGGGTGCCTCTGAGAATCTCAAAGCTGCCTAGCACAAAATTGGAATTCAAATGTGGGGTGTCGGGGATGCACGCACCTGTGGCCTTCTTGTGAGGTGCAGTTCTTAATTGGAAACTTGGTGTGTGGCCACAGGCACAGATTTCCAGCATGAAGCACCCGAATGTCCGGGAAAGACGTGTATGTTTATCTTAACAGCGAGACTTTTCAGTGCCAGCACCCAACTTTTCTATTAAAAACTCGGCGACATCCACCTGTCACCTTTTAGGACTATGTATGTCCAGAGTATTCCCCAGATTGGCATCCACCAAAATAATAGCACTGCAGAGAGTTTGGCCTGGGTTTTGTTTTTCTTTCTGTCAGCCACATAAATGTGGAAATTGGCTCCGGAGCCCTGCAGAGACCAGGGCCAGGACTGCAGGAGTATATCTGGACCCGGGACTCTCCTGGCAGGTGACTGATCCGCAGGGAGATGACCTCAGTTGATTTGACCACCTGGAAGGGGGGATCAGGATGGGGTGGGGACAGGGGGGTGAGGGTGGGTTGAAAGTAGATGTACCTACCCCGGAGGAGTTTTACTTTCCTCCCATCTCCAGCCCCCAATCAGCACAGACCTTCTACTCTGCAGACATGAAGGGGCCCAGAAGGATGCAAAGAGAAGGTGCTTAGTGGATTGTAGGAAGGGCTCGATCAGCAAACTCAGAAGTGTTGGCCATCCCTAGTGATGATTTGTCCACTCTTCTGAGACTAGAAGACTGGGCAGCAGTGAGGACTAAGCATGGTGTCTCCCTGCCAGTTTCTCTCTTAGTTCATCTGTTCTTGGGCACCTGGGCTGTGTCCAGATCTTAGCTTGTGATTAGCACTCTAGTGAACCAAGCAAATATCCTGTCTTTATTTTCTGGGTATTGAAGTAGCTTTTCTTGCTTATAGAAATAGTGATGGTATCGCTTAGCCATCAAGTCCATGTTCTCTCTTTTTGTTGTTGTTGTTGGTTTGTTTTTGTTTGTTTGTTTGTTTTGCTTTTTGGGTCACACTCAGTGATGCTCAGGGGATACTCCTGGCTCTGCACTCAGGAATTAGTCCTGGCAGTGCTTGGGAGACCATATGGGACGGCAGGGATTGAGCCTAGGTCAGCTGCGTGCAAGGCAAATGCCCTACCCGCTATAGTATCACTCCAGTCCCGCCCCGTTCTCTCTTGAACATGTACTTTGCTTACTGTTCTCTCTGTTGCTTCGCTTGCTTGTTTCCACTGTGGAGAAGCCTGTGTTCTCTCTTAAACACATTTTCTGTCTTTCCTTCCATATCTTCCTAAGCAAGTTTCATTCAATAAAAACTTTCCTTCACTTTAAAAAAAAAAAAAGCAAGTCATCTTTTCAAGAAAGAGGGCATTTAGGAGTATCCCTGACTTTGCGAAATAAACTCTTAGTAACCCTAATTTATAGCTACCCCATAACTTGGAGAGTCGGGCCATACCCAGCTCTGCTTAGAGCTTAGTCCTCACTCTGTGCTCATGGATTATGCTTGGCAGTGCTCAGGGGATAATATGTGGTGCCTGGGATCAAACCCATGTCAGTGCATGCAAGACCTACCCACTGGACTATTTCCCGCATAATTTTTTAGAAAAGTCTTTGGTTTGGATCACCCAGCAGTGCTCAGGGCTGACTCCTGGCTCTGTTCTCAGAGACTGCTCCTACTGAGGCTCAGGGAACCACTTGGGATGCCAGTGGTCAAACCCAGGTTGGTTGCATGCCAGGCATGCTCCTGGCCTGCTGTACTGTCTGTCTGGCCTCTCCCTCCTAATTTTAAAAAGAAGATTATTATCGGAACCAAAAAATAATGGGGAATCATTGCCTTAGAGGATTTTGCCTTTGCCATAGTTATTAGTAATATGAGGAGTGTGTGAGCCTCCAAGCCACCAGGGCAGCGACAGTTGGAGCTGATGTGGTGGGTTGTCTTCGAGGCACAGAAGCACCTCAAGACAATTTGCAAACAGAAATGAGGTTCAGGGCTGCAGCTCCGTACTAGGGCTCTTCCCTTGCTTGTGTGAGGCCTGGACATCTATTCTCAGAACTAGCACCACAATAATAGTAATAATAGTGATAATGATCATAATAATTTCAATAGTATAAAATAAAGTGGGCGGAATGATGACAGGACTAGAAGTGACAGAGACAGCAGTGGACAGTCTTGGGCACCTTGGTGGGAACTGCAGTAAGTTTCTCCATGAATAGCAGTAAGATTTCAAAAACACTATTGCAATCACTTAAACTGTCATAATAAAAAGAAAAGCACATCATAAAACTAAGTAGACTAGTGGCATCCAGGGGCTGGGATGCCCAGACATCTAGGCACTCCCCTTCTTTCGTTTCCAAATTCTCCCATCAGGATCCTGTCTCTGCTTTCCCCTGCAGCTATGCTTCAGCCCTTCTCGATGCCGCTTCCCTTCCCGCGCACCTTTCTCTGTCCACGCAGCCACTGCAGCCCATCACATCCCATTTCTACTGCTCCTTACGCGCCAACTCCTCGCTGCTCCTTCCCAGCTGTATTTCCCGGAGAGAACATGCTTGTCCAGCCAGATGAGAGAGTCTGGGCTGGGAAGGGGCGGCCAGAGAGTGTTTGCTCAAACCAGTTTGTGTCTGAGAATGCAAACAGCCGTGAGGACCACCGTGCAGCTCAGGACTCTCCCTAGGGAAGCGAGTGTGTGCTCGGGGTCTCGTCCTCACGCAGCAGTAAGAAAAGGGAGCAGTGGCTGGAGTGGATGGGAACCGCTTCGAAGAAGGCTGCCAAGTCAGGTCCTTGTATTAAAAAAAAAAAATACATATTTATTTTTGTTGTATTTATTTTTTTAATAAAAATTTTAATAAAAAATACATATTTATTTTTTTTTCTTATATGTTTGTTTTATTTTGTATTTTATTTTTGTTTATTTTTACTTTGGGGCCCATGCTTGGTGTGACTTAGGGCTTACCACCGGATCTTCTTCAGGGATCATTCCTGGCCGCATCAGTGCATGAGGTGACACTGTATAGTGTGCCAGGGACTGAACCTAGGTCAGCTCTTTGCAAGGCAAGTGACCTACCTGTTTGTTCATTTTTTAATTAATTAATTATAATTTAATTTAATTTAATTTTTGGCTATAAACCAAAAATTTAGTCTTTTTGGTTTACTCCTGGCTCCACACTCAGGAATTATTCCTGGCAGTGCTCGAGGGATCATATGGGTTGCCCGGGATCGAACCCGGGTCAGCCCCATGCAAGGTAAACGCCCTACCTGCTGTCCTAATACTTCAGACACAAGTGCCCTACCCATTATATTATTGTTCTGGCCCCTAAGTCAAATCCTTGAAGTGAAGCATTTTCAGGTGTTCAGCATCCCTGGAGAGGATTGCAGGAGACAGGCCTGCAATGGGTGAAGTGCCTGCAGAAGGACACGAGGCTCACTGCATTGGTGGATGCATCTGGCAGTCAAGAGCAGAGGAACCAATAGCAGGCCCCCAGGCCTTGTTGAAGGTAGGGTGGGAGCCTTTAGGGGCTACTGCTTGGCCTCTTGGCTTGTTCCTGAGCACACAGAGATCTGTGACCATGAGACAGTGAGTTGGCAGGGGGTACCCCAGAGTCCTCCCCACCCACATTCTCCCCATTTCCAGCCCAATCCTTAATGCCGGTAACTCTCCCCTCAAACGCTCCTTTGCACTCACTGTGACACACTTCGTGCTGAGGGCACTTGCCTTGTAAGTGGCCGACCTGGGTTTGAACCCCAATACCCCTTAAGATCCTGCGAGGAATCCTGGAACACAGAGCCAGAAGGTAGCCCTGAATATCGCTGGGGGTGCCTCCCTCTCCCCCACCAAAAAAAAAACCAAACACTTAAAATCATATTTCTTAGTGCTTCCAGCGGGCCCCCATGCTTTTTCCTCAGCACCCACGCAGCCACTGAACATCTGAGGTGCCCCTGCACCCCATCCGACCCTTGGAACCCCATCACTCAGCACCAAGCGGAGGACAGAGTCCCTGCTCCAAATGCCTTTTGATTTTCCTTTTTCATATATCAAATCACAGGGTATCTGACACAAGTGTCAGCAATTTCCATTGTTTCTTCTCTGCACTAAATGATGTCTCAGCAGCGGGCTGGCAGCGGAGGGGAGGGGACCGTGTGAGGCGATTGCTAATATGCCATGACAGTTTGCAGTGGGAAAGTAGATGTCACCCCGAAATGGGGGAAGGAGCTTGTATTTGGGATGGAGGAACTGAGTACAGAATGGTTTTGTTCTTTAAGAGAGAGCTTCCACTCTTACAACTTTATTTTTGTACATCTGAATCCATGAACAAAAGAGACACTTGACTTTAATTTTCTTCAAGGATTCTTGCCTTTTGCAATGGGAAAGACAGCTCGTCAATGCCCTGTGCTTGCCAGAGGCTGCAAAGATGACCAAATTGAAGAGCTTATAAATGCAGCGGTGTCGATTAAAGTATGTTATTTCCTAGCTATTTTTGCTAAACTGAATGTCTTTTTTTTTTTTTAAATTGAATCACCATGAGATACACAGTTACAAAGCTGTTCATGGCCGGATTTCAGTCATACAGTGTTCCATTCCTCCCCCAGTGCACATTTCCCACCACCAATGAATGTCCTTTTTCTATTTTTTTTATCAGGGAGGAAGGCTTCTTAGCTTGATATGTGCAGAACATAACTAGGTAACTACTTCAGTGATGGGCTTGCAAATGTCTAAGGGCTTTTCTCTTTTGGGGGAGGTTAAGATTTGGGGACCACTCTGATAGTGCTCAGGGGCTACTCCTGGCTCTGTGCTCAGGAGTACTTAAATGCAATAGTGCCTAGCTTTAAAATGCACTGATTAAAGTAGAGAGAGAGTATGGGGGAACTTGTCTGCCATAGAAGCAGGGAGAGGGTTGGAAACGGGGCATATACTAGGGACATTGGTGGTGGAGAATGTGCATTGGTGGAGGGGTGGGTGTTTGATCATTGTATGACTGAAACTCAACCATGAAACTTTTGTAAAAAATATAAAGTGTACTAGTATTCTTAACATACAGACACACAGACACACACACACACAGACACACACACACACACACACACCTACAGAATGTAAACAAGCCAAGCAGGCTACCAAGGACTACCTGTCACCACTGGGCATCTTTGAGAAAATCCCCCTGCCTGATTCATTCAGATCAGCTGCCCTCTCAGAAGGACCTGAAATCTGGTGATGTACTTCAGTTGGAGGCACTGGGAGACGGTGAAGCTGAACAAATGCATCTTTCCAGTTCATCAACCCAACTGCTGAAGGTCGTTTTCTGACCTCCCCCTGGTTCTATGCTCCACGCAGTAGTCAGAGAGATCTGAAAAATGTGTCTCATTTGGCTTCTGCTCCCCTTTGTCTACCTATGATGTGTCAAGAGCATTCTGGTTCCATAGCATCAAGTTAGGATTTTGTTTTTGTTTTTGAGTTTTTGGTTTTGGTGCCATACCTGGTGGTGCTGAGGGCTTTCTCTCTCTCTCTCTCTCTCTCTCTCTCTCTCTCTCTCTCTCTCTCTCTCTCTCTCTCTCTCTCTCTCTCTCAGTTCATAGCTTCTGACCTGCCTTGTGCTCCCAACTACTTCCATCTTCCTTAGAATCAATGTTCCCATGTCTTCCCAACTCTCTTCCCATGTGCCCTCCCCCCAATTTGGGTTACAAACTTTCGCTGTCAATAGAGAGTAGACACTAAGAGGGCAGGATTATGTCTGGTCTTAAGCATCATTCTGTCTCCAGTACCTAACCTAGAGCACATAGTAGCTCACACTCACTGGGTGTCTGTTGAAACGATGACTGGATATAAACCACACAGAGTGTAGTTTACACTTAATCATCCATGGGTTTGTGTTGCTTGTTGTCATTCACTAATTTCATCAGTTCTGGGATTTTTGACATTAGTCAACATGTCATTTTTGTTTGTTTGTTTTTATCTCCCAGCTTGCTCAACTAATAGTACATGTTCAAGGAATGTTTTTATTTACTGAAGCATGATATTCAACAAATGAAATTCACTGCCTTAGTCTGACCAATAGAGTCCAACATCCAACCCCCTACCATTATAGTATGGATAATAGGAAAGAAATTTTGGTGTGTGTCTGAGTGTGCATGTGTGAGTTGTTATAAATACGTTCAAAGTTAGACATGTGGTTTGTGCCTCAAAAGAAAAAGTCCAGTGGATACATCATATTCACTTGCCATCTTAATTTACTGGTTTGGGGAAGAGTCTGAGTAAGGAGGACCTGGTTCTGTGTGGTATACTGTGGGATAAGTGCATTGTCCACACTAGGAGACATCCCAATGCTCAAAATCTCACCCGGTATGCTAACAACTCCCTACTCATTTTGGAATTTGGCAAAAAGAATTTATTTGCCACCCTATTTTCCTGTCTTTCACTTCTTGATAAAAATGGCATTTGTAGTGTAGACATCCCGTGATAAAATTTCTAATAGTGAGGGGCTGGAGTGCTAGCACAGCAGGTAGGGTGTTTGCCTTGCATGTGACCGACCCGGGTTCGATTCCTAGCATCCCATATGGTCCCCCGAGCACCGCCAGGAGTAATTCTGAGTGCATGAGCCATGCAACTCAATAACCCCTGTGTAACACCGGTGTGACCCAAAAAGCAAAAAAAAAAAAAAATCCTACTAGTGCACTAAGAAACCATATATCATTTACAACAACCTGCATAACTCATACTTGTCCTGCTGGACCTCTATATCCAGTCCTTCCCATGGAATTGTTCCCTTTGCCATACTGTTTTTCCTGATGGCTTTGATGCTCTTTTTTGGCATGATTAACAGTAGCCTCTTTTCCCACTTTCTTTTTAATGTCTTTTGCAGACAAGAAGCCCCAAACTTTCTCACAGTCCTCAGCCTCCCAGTTTGGGCGATCCGGTGGAGCACCTATCAGAGACGTCTGGGGATTCTTTGGAAGCCATGTCTGAAGGAGAGGCCCCAAGTCCATTTTCTAGAGGCAGCCGGACTCGAGCAAGTCTTCCGGTGGTAAGATCGACCAACCAGACAAAAGAAAGATCTCTAGGTAAGCCCTCCTGAAGTTTCTAGTGCCCCTTTATTACTCTATGTCTGTACTCTGTACCTCTAAACCCATCCGCTCTTTCCCGATGTCCACTGGATCATCACTGTAAAAGACATAAGTACTCAGAAATCATATTGCTATACATAAGACATTGGGGAACCTTCCAGATGAAAAAGCAGCAGTGAGTTGGATCTTGGGCAGGGTTAGCAGCTCAAGCCAGTTTTCGGATTTGCCTATGATCCTGGTATAGAAACGAACAAGGTGCAGAGTACAGAGTGAGTTTGTTCATTTCTCAAGGACCATGCTCCCAAGTCTCAGAAGCCTGGGCAGAGTGGGATAGAAAGTTCCAGAAAGAAGAGGTATTACACTGCTAGTACCTCCGTGGCTGGTACTGAGAACAGAAAACGAGAGCTGTTCTTGCACGAATGGTGTAGGGACTTAGTCACATCTGGCACAACCCTTCCTTTCAGCGGACATTTTTGTTTATTTTTCTGCTTTTGGGGTCGCACTGAGTGGGCTTTCTCCTGGCTCTGTGCTTAGGGGTCATTTCTGAGATAATCATTTATCTCATTTCTGAGATAATTTTTTACCTAGCCCTTCAACACAGTGTATTTATCGTGAGGATTTAGTTCTCTGTGCCAAATGTGCAAGTGTTTCATTTGGTTAATCTGCCATTTCAAAGCTCTTCCTGGATACCTTTGATTGCAGGCAAAGGGGGTGTGGATATGGCCCAGGGTTGGGGGCAGGAACAGAATACCATGCTTGAAGAAGAAAAGAAAAAAATGCACCGTGGAATCTGATTTGTTTCTCCTGTTATAGAATGGCAACTAAACAGAATGGGATCAGATATTGTGCTAAAAAGTCATTATTAGTTGCATTAAATTTGTTTGCTCATCTTTGTTAATAACTGCAGGTTTTAGGCTGGGAAGGTTGTTCTAGTTGGAAAGCCACATGCCTGGCATGTCCAGGGCCCTGAGTTCAGTACTTGGTACTACGTTCACTCCCTAAGCATCACTGGACTATTGCCTGTAACTTAGTAACTTCATAAAATAGGGCTAAAGAGATAGTACACTCTTAAGCCATTTGCCTTGCCATAGTACACTCTTAAGCCATTGAACCCGGTTTAATGAATGGCATATCATACGGTCCCCCAAGAGCCACCAGAAGTCCCTGAGCTTATATCCCCCAGGTATAAGCCCTGAGTACTGTTGGATGTGGCCCAATCCGTTCTCCTCCACCTACCCACCCCCAAATTAGAGTTTAAAGAATGGGGGGGTGATGGGAGGGAAACTAGGGACACTGATGCTGGGAAACGTACTTTGGTGTAAGGATGCATGTTGGAGCACTGTATGACTGAAACCTAATCATGAACAGCTTTATAAAGGTCTATCTCATAGTGATTGAATAATAAAATCTATTTTAAAAAATAAAATATTGCAACTAAAATATGTTTTAGTGCATTTTTCCACTTTGAGAAATAATTCGCTTAAATTATGTTGCTGTTCAGAACTATATAACTTCAAAAACACTGTTAAAAAAATCATAATCTCACAGCCTAGTTGTTTTGTGAATAAAAGAAGAAAACCAGAGAATAATCTAATTTGGTTGTTCATTTGTCTCTGAGGTCAAAGAAAGCCTCTCATTCTTATTATTCCCTTTACAAACAAAAGCGGGGCGGGGGTGGGGGGTACACTCCTTGTGATAAATCTGTCCTGGGGCTTATGAGTGGGGGCTGTGTCGAGGTGACACTCGGCCTTTCCCCCGGGCTGGGCTTCCTGTCTCGGCCTTCTGTTACGGAGTCGCCTTCGTACAGCACCCAGGCCTGCCGGGGAATAGGATTTCCCCCTTGTGCTCTGTAGGAAGCGAGGGAGGTTGAGGTGTCTGTCAAGGTCGCCTCGGCTTTGCAGAAGCAACAAAGGCAACAGAGACGCCTGTGCACCTTCCCGCCTCCCTGCTGACACTGGGTGTGTTGAGAATGGACCCTTTGTCGTATAGCAGGAATTCCCACCCTGTGCCAAGGGCCGTTGGCAGTGCGGCTTGCTGCTGCCACTGATCACAAGCCCAGCCCCAGGCCGGCGAGGCTGCAGGAGCTGGTGGCAGCCTTGCTCTGGGAACTGCTGAGTGCCCGTGGTGTTTTCCCACGGGGCAGCTGTGCTTCTGCAAAGCATTCCCTGTCACTCTTGACATACCTTACTGTAAAGTTTTGGCATGTCCCAAGTCACATTGAAAGCTCTTTTGACCCTTGAGCTCAGAGCCAGAGTAAGTGCCACTGGCTGCGGTCCGAAAACAAAACTGTGGTAAACAAGACCAAAAAAAATGTGGTAAAGGTGTTTATTCCTCTAGTTCTCAAAGGGGCTATTTATTTATTTGGTTTTGGGGCCACCTTGAGGTGTTCAAGGACTACTTCCTTCTCTGGGCTGGGGGTCTCGAGTGGTAACGCTCAGGAGAACCAAACCTTGGCTCCCCACTCCAGCTCTCTCTTCAGTGCTCAAAAAGGACCTTGGGGGTCTGTGATTTCCACAATTTCCAGTGAGAAACAAAGGATGACACCCTGAGGACTGGACTGGCATCAGGCCAGTGGTGTTGGCACTGCCCTTGCTGAAGTCTTTGTGGCCAATTTGGGAATGTCCACCAGCTGCACCTGGCCGCCTGGCATAATTCATTTGCGCTGTGGTGGGAAATAAACAGGAAAGTGTGAGTCAGGAGAGTCTAAATACGGTCTCTGTCAGGGGCCGGGTGCAGTCTTGTGTTCTGGAGGGAAAATCCCTGTCTGGGCTTTATTTAAACCACAGGCTGGAAAGGGAGATTCTCCAGAGAGCGAGGGCCTGGAGGCCGGAATTCTGTGACCTTGAATCTCAGCTGTGACACCAGCGCTGAGGCCCAGGTTGGGGGACTTTGAGCTCGGACCCCTCTAGATCTGCACCAGTGCCTTTTGGAAGCCCATGGTGTCATTGGGGAACTCTACATTGTCATTTTGCTTTTTGACTTTTTTCTTTTTCAGTATCACTTTAAAATGTCAGTGGCCCTGGTTCCTAAGTGTGGGCACCTCTGAAGTTATGTCCCAAGAAGAGTCCCTTACTTAGCTTGCCACCCCACATCACACAGCCTCCAGCCACAAAGCTCGGAATCCAGTCCACTGGGCAATCCCGGAGCAGAGGGTGCTTCTGCGCATGCACAATGCCTAACTCATCGTCTTCACGTAAAGCCGTGCTCCCAGGAAGCCCTGAGCACGCAAAGGGTGCAACCGGGGCAATAATGGATGGGATCAACCCTCCAATCACTCCTTCTCCCTGGAGGAGATGGAACGCCCTCCTCACATGAGGCAACCTGTTCCTGGAGATAAACTTAATCTTTTTTCCACTTGAATACTTTGTCCTTTCTGTTACACTCGCTCATATTGGGAATGGAAGGGAGCCGGGAAGGTTGGACCTGGCGCCGTTCCAAGAGGCTTTCAGAAGACGCAGAGACAAAGGAGAGAGGAAGTTAGCATTTCAGGTGATTGGTAATCCCTGAACGCTGCACTGCGTGCAAGATGGGAACTTTGCCTTTGGGAGAGGCATTGTGGGACTGCAGGTCCTAGCAAAAAGCAAAGTGCGTAAGCCCTTGGCTATGGCTGGAGATAGAGCGGAAGGCGAAAGAGGGAAGTGTACCTACCAGCTTTTAATTTATAGCATGACAACTGTGTTCCAACCATCCCCCACCTCTCCCATCGCGAGCCCAAATGAAATAGTTCCCTAAAGAACTGATGCCATTCTTCCAACCATTCTCTTCCATGAAAATAGAGATGAGGCAAAGAGAGGTCTCCAAAATGATGTCAAAATCATTTTGCACAAGAGTTTGGTTTTAGAAATAGTTTCCATGAAAAAATATCCCAGTGATATTACTAGGTCTGGGTTTTAATATTGAAGTACTTTCTAATAATATTATTAGGTTTGTATTTTAATGATGAAATTGTTTCTTTTGCAGCTTTGCTGTCTTGTTAGTGTCCATCAGGACTGTGGCAGAGTCAGGGCTGGGAATTCCACTGTTGGCCTTTGGGGAAAGTAATGGAATAGGGTGTGCAAGATGTTCCCACTCCTCTTTCTCCTCCTCCTCCTCCTTCTCTTCTTCTTCTTCCTCTTCTTCCTCCTCTTCCTCCTCTTCTTCCTCTTCGTTTTCCTCTTCCTCTTCCTCCTCCTCCTCCTCCTCCTCCTCTTCTGCTCTGCTATTCAGCCACTGATTTAACTGATTGAAGCGGACATGAACTCTACAATACATTTTTTTTTATTCTTGTTGAATATCCATGAGATAGACCGTTACAAAATTGTTCATGATTGGGTTTCAGTCTACAATGGTTCAACACCCATCCCTCCACCAGTGTACATTTCCCATCACCAGTGTCCTCCATTTCCCTCCCACTATCCCCCAACATCCCACTTCCTACCCCAGACTTGCTCAATGGGAGGCACTTTCTTCTTCTCTCTGTCTCCTTTTCCTTTTGTGCATTATGGTTTGCAATACAGGTGCTGAGAGATCATCATGTTAGTTCAGGGTGTTCAGTTTTTTTTTGTTTTTTGGGTCACACCCAGTGATGCACAGGGATCACTCCTGGCTCTGTACTCAGGAATTACCCCCTGGTGGTGCTAAGGGGACCATATGGGATGCTGGGGATCGAACCCAAGTCAGCCGCGTGCAAAACAAACACCCTACCAACTGTGCTATCACTCCAGCCCCCGGGTGTTCAGTATTTTTATTAGGACATTAAGGCTGGAGTAGCTTTTTAACTGGGTGGCAGCTTTGGGGTGTGGATATGACTGCTGAAGCTTCTGGAAGTACAGGGAGGTGGGGGCGGCTAGCCCATCTCAACCCCAAGAAAGCCTGGAGATTTCAGTCACAAAACCTGCATACCTGAATTTTCAGCACACTGTATCTCCATGAGGTCCGTCCTGAGACAGTGGAGTCAGGCCGGGGCTGTGGCGGTGCTTTTGGGTTGTGGAAGCAAGTAGCTGCTGAGTCCTCTGCTTGGGTGGGCACCGAGCTGACCTGCCCCCCTCTGTCTTACCCCAGCCTGTTCAGCCTTGTGCACGTTCAAGGTTAATTCTGGCTTTTGATCTCCTTTGAAATTTATTTATGGGTCTCTGAAGCAAGGCCAGTAGAACTTACATGGTGGAGCCGGAATTGGTTTGTGGGGGTGACTGCCAGTGTTCCCAGGAGTACAGGGAAGTGGGGGAAGGTAGCCCATCCTAACTCTGAGGAAGCCTAGAGATTTCAGTCAGAAAACCCACATATCCAAATTTTCCATAGGTTAATATCTCAGTGAGGTCTGTCTTGAGATGGTGGAGTCTGGTCAGGGGCAAGGTGTCAATTTTGGATTGTGTTCCCACTCTTCTCTGTGCTCTCAAGAATTGGTCAGACAAAACTTCTGTGAATACAAGAATAGCAACTTCTCTTTGTTATGGTCAGATGCCTATGGACCATATTATGAAGGGTTCACTTTAGCAAAACTACTTCCCTGACCAGCCCTGTGGCAGAGGTATTGCTATTTCTCTACCTCTAAACACTCAGACTCAACAAGCAAGAATGATTTAAATGGCACAAGGGATGTAAAGCTGAGGGATGACTTTCCCAAACTGAGGAGCAGTTGGGTATCTTATGTATTATTCCCCTGTGGTAACCAAGGGTGACCATTCTCTGAGGGGAACTTAAGGAAAATTACATTCATAATTACCAGGGTCAAGGCCAGGAAGATAGTACAGTAGATAAGATGTTGACCTGGGTTCAACCCGGCACCCCATATGGTTCCCCCAAGATCTTTCAGGAGTGATCCATGAGCACAGAACCCAGAGTAATCCCTGAACACTGCTGAGTATAACCCCAAAACAACCAAAGCACAATTGTCAGATTTTCCCCATTGGGTCAGGTGGTCAGGAGCCAACAGTCTTCTGGGGGAAAGACTGAAGGATTCCTATTAGATTGCTCGATCAGGACAAAATAATCCTGGGATAGTCTTTCAAAAACAAATCAAAAGGAAATATCGCTGTATAGAGTAAGTGAAACATTTATGAAATTTGTTTTTCTCTGCAACAGTGGTACTGAATCTGGATCTTATAGAAACTAAAAATTGCCAGAAGAGCATTTCTGAGCAGATCTGTAGGTTTGGGGCCCATTTATATCCGTTTTTGAGTACTATCAAAAGTCAGAGCCATTTCTGTAGTAAGGGAAACTCATAGAAAAGGGTGGCCAACTGCACAGTAGAGACCACTTCCTCCTGTACCTGTCTTTGCTTCAGATACTGGGAAGAATGTTCCAGGATCCTGAAGGCTCTGGGGTCGGGAAGGCAGAAACCAAAGCCATTATGTGGGGAAGCTTGGATTTTTCTTTTAAAAATTATAGGGCAGAACTGCTCACTAACATTATCGAGAGTCAGAGTACAAGATATTATTTTTTCTAGAACTGAGAGCACAGATAAACTCTGGCAATTTCCTGAGCAAGGCAACAGGATAACCAGGGGTCACCCTGTCCAGGGTGGCAGGAAAATTACTCTTGTCAAATGTGTTCTGCAGCATCATAGTTTTTCAGTGAAGTCAGCGCAGTGACTTCAGACCACTGGACAAGTCTATTATTGGATGTGGAGGGGGTCCGGCCACACCCGGCAGCCCTCAGGGCTTTTTCCTGTTTTGTTTGTTTTGTTTTTGGACCAGACAGTGGTGCTCTGGGTTTACACCTGTCTCTGTACTCAGGGATCACTGTGGGGAGTTCAGGGGACCATATGGGGTCCTGAGAACTGACCCCAAGTTGCTGCATGCAAGACAAGTGCCCTACCTAATGTATTGTCACTCCAGCCCCATGGATAAATCTGTTGTTTAGACATACTGTAGTCATTCAGTTCCCTTCAGGGGACCCCTAGCTTCCACTTAGGGTCTGACTGACTGTCTTTGTAAAGGTTGTAGTGTGCCGCTGTTCCAGGGTGTCACCATCCTACAGTGACCTGAGGGTCCCCTGGTGCATTTGGAGCCCATCACCATCCCCCTGCCAGGCTGGCCAACAATGGACAAATGAAGGAACAGAGCCCATAGCCTGGATTGTAATAAGTGGTCATTTATTCAAGTCTCAAAGCATTAGTTCGTTATAGAGAAATCATGGAGGGTTGGAAAATAGCAGTTATACATAGATGTGGTTGAATGAACAGATGAACCAGATGTAAAGCTGTTCCTTCAGGGGAAGTTCTAGGAGATCCATTCAAGGACAGAACATCATCTTGGGGCTCCGCACACTAGATTCCTGGTAGGAGATCCACCCATGGGCAAAAATTTATCTAAGGGTGTGTTGCTTTCTCCTTTCCTTAGCTAGTAATCCATCTAAATAGTCATCTTAAATTCATATCTTAATAATATTTCTAGTCATACAAATGAACACAGTAAGAAATATATTAAGCTTAAAGGTTGGCTCTTTCTGGGGACATCTTGCTATATATCCCAGACTACAGTCCTCAGGCCAGGTTAGTCTTTCCTAACTCTAGTAGGGTCCTTACTCAGTCACTTCTTTTCTTATTTTTATTTATTTAATTTCTTTTTTTTGCTTTTTGGATCACACCTGGCGAAGCACAGGGGTTACTCCTGGCTCACTCAGGAACCACTCCTGGCAGTGCTCAGGGGACCATATGGGATGCTGGGAATCGAGCCCAGGTCACTCTACCCACTGTGCTATCGCTCCAGTCCCGTTACTCAGTCACTTCTTTTTCGATTCATGCAGTTTGTTCCCTGACCGTGCTCTAAACTTATTATACTTCTTATGGTGCTTAGCCTATATGATGCTTAACCTGTGCCTTTTCAATGCCAGGGTAGCTTACAGTTTGGCCTGGGCCCATCCTTGTCCCTCACTGGGACCCCTCTTTTGGGGTGTTAGGAACTAAGGGCAACTGAGGCTTAAATCAAGTAAATATGACAGATGCCCAGGAGTAAATGTTATTCAGAGTCCATTAACTCCCATGTTACAAAAGCATAGCATTAACTGTCTTCCTGTGTTTACACAAAAAGGACATTTCTCTAAAATAAACTATGTGAAGAACATAAGGGAAAGAGAAAAACAATATTTCATTTACATGTACAAAATCCAGAGCCCTCAGAAAATTTGACCTGCAGATTACAGAGTGTGACTTGAGGATATTTGTGATTAACGGGGGAAGAAGAGCACAAAGCAGAGGTTAAAGATAAACTCAGAGGATTGGGAGTGCCTGAAGGAATTGGGTGTGCCTTGGGAGCACCGTGATGGGTGGAACTCAGTAAACCTAAGATCCCTGCTGGGGAGAAAGGACAAACCAAAGTTAAACCGAAAACATTTAGAACTAGAAACACACAATAGCAGTATGTTTCACAGCGGGTAGGGCGTGTTTGCCTTGCATGAGGCCGACCGGGTTCCATTCCTCCAGCCCTCTTGGAAAGTATCTCGCCCGCACGGCAGAGCCTGGCAAGCTACCCGTGGTGTATTCAATATGCCAAAAACAGTAGCAACAACTCTCACAATGGAGATGTTACTGGTGCCCACTCGAGCAAATTGATGAACAGCGGGATGACAGTGCTACAATGCTACAGTTTCAGAACCATAGCAAGTGCTGGTGGACGTGCTCACTCTCACATTTAATAGCCCATGGCCTGGAGGGAAAAAAGAAAGAAATTTTGATTCCTGACTATTTTGTACTTGGTGAGTCCAGAAGATTGCCACCTTGCTTTCTTATTCTTGACATAATGAATATCCTGAAAGGTAGTTTGGCAAATGGAATCAATTATTAAACTAAGGAGGGAAAGGGGATCGAGGCTGGGAATATTTTAAGAAATCCTTCAGAATAGTGAAACCTGTTTTTGTGATACAAGTAATCACTACTAAGTTTCCTATATATATATATATATATAGACTTTTTTTTTTTTAATATGAGATTTTCTGAAAGAAGGAAGAACTCATTCAAATTTTCCTGGAGCCAGGCCAATAGTACAGTGGGTAGGACTTGCACACAGCCAATCAGGGTTTGATCTCCATCACCACATACTGTCCTTGAAACCTTACCAGAGTGATCCTGAGTGCAGAGCCAGGAGTAAGCCCTGAGCACCGTTGGGTGTAGCACCCAAAAACAGAAAAACAGAAGAAAAAACCAAAACAAGTTTGCCCACCTGGCTCCCAATTCTCTCATTTAAAATGTTCCTGTAAAAGATCATGTTGACGCATGATTTGTTTATTCATAACTTAAAAAATAAATTAAGCTAGATTTTGAAATCTCTTGCTATGAAATGGTGCAGGCTGGAACTCTTAATGTTTTTTAGGTCTTGAAGAAATGTTTTGGTTAATATGGCACCTGTGCCTAGAGCAGCTATTTAGAGGATAACCTGCAGGGAGGCAGGTAAACACATCACCGGAAATGAAGGTAATATATTTGAGCGGACTCTCAAGTTCTGCGTCCTCTCTGAGCCATTATTATCGTACAGGGTCTGGTGTAGATTAGGTGGGTAACGGCTAGGACTCTAAGGGTTTGCTGCTTCTCAGTCTTCAATGACAGCCAGCTATCACTAAGCCCAAATTACAGTCACCTTTTTGCAAAGTAAACAGACATTTCAGTACTGCAGGTGGAGCTATGGGGTTAAAATAGTGGAGAGGTGGCTTCAGTTTTCAAAGCTGATTCCAAAAATCAATCCATCCTCATGAACTATTTCCTTCTCTTTGTCTCAGCGTGGCCCTCTGTCCTTCCTAACCCAGCTTTCCCCATTCTGATGTGAAAAAATACTGTCTCTGACCAAAACTCTTCAAGTTTTATAAGACAACAGGAAAAAAGAAGGAAACTTTACTCTGATACAAATACCTACCTCTGTTATCGATACCAAGATAGATATGATTTAGATTTTCAGAAAGCAATAAAATATAAAAGAACCATTCAAACAAAATTATTTCCAGTTGTAGTTGAATGCAATTTGTGTGTCAGCCATTAAGATAAGGGTAATTGCAGTAATTGCAAACTCCACAAAGGAAGAAGATCAAAGGAGAAAGTAATGGGTCAAATAGATTCCATTATTTAAGAAGAGGCTCATAGTAGCTCACCTGAAAAACAATTTTTTTTCTTTTTGGGTCACACCTGGTGGTGCTCAGGGGACTATATGGGATGCTGGGATTCGAACCTGGGTCGGCCGCATGCAAGGCAAACGCCCTACCCGCTATGCTATCCCTCCAGCCCCTGAAAAACAAAATTTTAAAGCATTATCATCCAAGGATTCTCTGTTGATGTTGGTGACATGATACTTCAATAAATATTATTTATTTAAACTCTGTTTTATTAAAATATTTTTAGGGAGAAATATTTTTAGGTAGTTCGATCTTTACACAACTTCATCCAAGGACACAAGCAATAAATGATGCCATTAGAAGTTATAACATTGGCTCCATAGATTTCTGGTCTCTGATATAAGACATGTAAAGAATGGATCTAGTATTGATAATTCACCTGATCTTCATGTTTATTTTTATGGCAGAGTAATTTTATCAGGAGAGTAAAGTTTGAAGGATAGATCTTAGTTGTTAATTTTAGTTTTTTTGTTTGTTTGTTTGTTTGGGTCACACCTGGCAGTGCACAATGGTTACTCCTGGCTTTTCACTCAGGAACTACTCCTGGTGGTGCTCAGGGAGGCTGGGAATCAAACTCGGGTCAGCTGCATGCAAGGCAAATGCTGTGCTATCGCTCCATCCCCTACCTGCCTGTGCTATCACTCCATCCCCGTAAATTTTAGCATTCTAATAATACCAACTGATAGACTACATTTCTTAGATAAGGGGTGAGGGAATTGAGGTTGTCAGTTTCTTTGGTTTTCCTTTGCCCAGGAATCTCTACCTTAGATTTATTGACCCTTGCTTGCTGTCTTGTTTTGTTTTTTGTAACTGTAAATTTTCTTCCACATTTAGAGGTTTCTTGCCAAGTTAGTTTGTTCTTTAAAAGCTGGCTTAACTCATTTGTGGATTATAAAATAACATAATATGAGACTAAAACCCAAGGACAAACGAGACAAGGGCCAGAAAGATACAGTTGGAAGCCTGCCTCATGAGCTGGGGAAGAAGGCAGCTGGGATAGAGAAAGGATCACTAAGTCATTGATGGTTGGAGGGATCGCTTGGGATGGGAGATGTGTGCTGAAAGTAGATAAAGGACCAAACGTGATGGCCTGTCAGTATCGACATTGCAAACCATAATGCCCCAAAGTAGAGAGAGAGTAAGAGGGAAATTGCCTGCCATAGCAACAGGGGGAGAGGTGGGCCAGGAAGGAGGTACTGGGGACATTGGTAGTGGAGATTGTGCACTGGTGGAGGGATGGGTGTTTGATCATTGTATAACTAAAACTCAAACATGAAAGCTTTGTAACTAACTGTATCACACGGTAATTCAATTGAAAAGAAAAGAAAAGAAAAAACACATTCGAGTATGAACCACCGATGGTAAAAATCAATCAATCAGTCAAATAAGTAAATGAAAGGGGTGGAAAGACAGTACAAGGTTCACACTAGACTGAGCTGATCCCTAGCACTATGGGATGGGAGCACTGCCAGCATAACCAGGTGCAGCCAAGAACACCATCCCTCGCACACCAAGAAAAGCTGGCTTGCATTGTTTTGAACCAGAATGTGGTTCCAGTAGTAGGGCATATGCCTTATGTGTGCAAGACCCGGCCTAATCCGACTCTCCTTTTAAGAAGAGACAGGGGGCTGGAGCGATAGCACAGCAGGTAGGGCATTTGCCTTGCACGTGGCCGACCTGGGTTCAATCCCCGGCATCCCATATGGTCCCCCAAGCACCGCCAAGAGTAATTCCTGAGTGCAGAGGCAGGAATAACCCCTGAGCAATGCTGGGTGTGACCAAAAAAGCAAAAAAAAAAAAAAAACAGGAAGAGACAGTTAGGACTAACCAGGTACAGAGGGAAGGCCCAGGGGGTAGAGAGCCATTTTCAAATGCAAAAGAACCCACTCCATCCTAGTCCCCTCACCCATTCAGCCAGACCAGTGGCCCCTCAAACTGTGAGAAAGGAAATGCTGGTTGGTTGACTCAGCCACCCTGAGCCAGGGGCACTTTCCCCCATCCTAGGGCCTTTTTCATAAAGGGAACCTGAAGATGATGTTTGAGGTCACAAATCATAGTGTTTCAGATCCAGTGTTTGAATTGTTTCAATGTGGTGGCACACTGGATTGTTCCATATTGGTACTGTGCATTGACTTGGTCTCTGAAGGTGAAATTTCCACACCTCTGATGCCAGGGCTGCACTTAGCAGGGGTCCCTCTCTTTTTGTTTTGCATCCCCCCACCCAACCCCTGTCTTCAGACTTAGCAAATAGAAGTTCTTTCACTGCATCTACATGAAGAAAAGTTCCTATTTTCATCATGCTGAGCCTGATTTCTCTAAAGTTGGGTAATGTCATTAAAATGATGCTCCACCAACTTTTTTTTTCCACTTTCAGAATTTTTCTAAGGTGTTAATTGGCTTTCAGACATCTCTGGCTAAATGTCTCTCAGTCATACAGAACTAAACATAATAAAAATAAACCCTTCACTTGCCAACCTGCCCCCGCCCCCACGCCCCACATAATTTGCCCACTTTTCAATATTTCCTCATCGTTCATCTTTTTATGCATTCATTAGGAGTCTCTTTGGTTTCGGGCATGGTGAAAGGTGCCATGGTGAATTATTTCAAAAAGAGACACAGTCTGGTTCTTGTGTAGGAGGAATGTTTGGGATAATGAGAATCACATGGGAACCACATAAGGCCTTTAGAATGTGCATCAATCACAGATTACCCAGATGAATGAGTGAACCCCGCCCTGGCCACCCGACCCCTGCGATTCCAGCAGTCTCCCCGCTGAGAAACTATGGCCACGTTGCTCTTTCTGCCTGGAGTCAAGCCCAGCACCCCCCAAATCTGCATCATTGCTCCCCTCTCTACATTCAGACACTCATGAGAAGTCTCCCCAGGGACGAAAAGTGCCCCCATCTCTGCTGCTTCTAGTCATGGGACACAGCATTCAGCCCATGGTACCCAGACTTGAGCAAAAAATTGGTGAAAACACTTCTGTGTGTGGCTCTCCGTGAGTTTCTGATGCTCTCACACTGCCTGCCGTGGGACCAAGATTCTGGCACCTCTAGCAGGTTCCCAGGGGATGCTGAGGCTGCTTTGACAGGGCCTCTGGGATTTAGGGTCCTTTTCAGTCTCAGGAAAGATGATGTGTCATTCCACACTAACACCACATGGGGGCATTTCATCAGTTCCTGCTGAGCCAGGGAAGGAGCCATTGAGCTGAGGCGGGGAACTGCAGAGGCTTGAATGTTCAGATCTCGTCCTTAGACTGTTGCCCCCTTGTACACTGACCCACGTGGCTGCATTAGAAGCCTGGAAGACGGATTCTTCCTCCATTGAACTGTGGGCCATCTTCCTAGCTAACCTGTCTTGCTGTCTTCATTCTTTCTATTTTTGATCCCTTTCAGTGCTCTGAAAGGAATTCATTCTACTTAGAATTGTAGAATGAAAGGTGGCTGGCCTCATCATATGACTTAACACCTTCTTGTCCACCAGGTCCCAATTTCCCAAATTTGGAGATTCTTCCTCCAGGATCAGGATCGTGCTGTTGTCTGCCCAGGGGATCTCTGAACCCAACCATAGTCACTTCACACCAGCTTTTTTTTGTAATTGAATCACCAGGATCCCTTCACCAGATACCAGTGTCCCCAGTTCCCTCCCGCCACCCAGTTTTCACCCCACCCCCACCAGCCTGTCATTTTCCTCTCTCTCTCTCTCTCTCTCTCTCTCTCTCTCTCTCTCTCTCTCTCTCTCTCTTCTCCCTCCCTCCCCCACCCCCAGGCACCCCCACCGCCTGCAACACAAGTACTGAAAAGTCATGACATTTGTCCCTTTACCTACTTGAAGCACTCAGTTCTCGTCCGGAGTTCACGCTAGCTTTGAGATTGCTCTTGGCACTGACCAGCCTGTGGATGATGCTGGGGGGGATTAGCTGGGCCCCTGGTCAAGATGCTTTGTCCTATGAGTCGTCACAGCTTTTGTAGGTTTCTGGGATTCTGTGCTTTCAGATGCCACCATTTGTCTTTCTAAGAAGAGCTGTCAATAGAGAGGCCTCTTTTGAAAGGACAAGGGGGTGAGAAATCCAATGACACTTCAGGGTCCCTCCTGCTGGTGTGGAAAACCATGCAGGGCTGGAAAATGGAATCCAGGTATTCGGCATACAAGCCGTGTGCTCCAGCCCTTTCGCTGTCTCCTAATCTGTGGGAGTTTTTTGTAAAAATAAGAGAATTGTGAGCAAACAATGCCAGTTAGATACCTGCAGAGTATATGGTTACTATATTAGCACTGCACTGTAGCACTGTTGTCCCGTTGTTCATCAATTTGCTTGAGCGGGCACCAGTAACGTCTCCATTGTGAGACTTGTTGCTACTGTTTTTGGCATATCGAATATGCCATGGGTAGTTTGCCAGGCTCTGCTGTGCAGGCGGGATTCTCTCGGTAGCTTGTTGGGCTTTCCGAGAGGGACGGAGAAATTGAACCTGGGTCGGCCGTGTGCAAGGCAAATGCCCTACCCACTGTGCTATCGCTCCAGTCCAGTTACTGTATTACGTGGGGGGAAAAAAATAACTTTTTCCTTTTCTTATATATTTTGCAGTGCTGGTGATCCAACCCAGGGCTTCACACCATTCAGCCACATTCCTGCCCCCAAACCCTTTCTTTTAACCAGTGCATGTTGAATAATACTTAAGGAACTGTCGGGTGCCATCTAAAGCATCATAACACTTAGGTCTTCTGGAACATTTGTATTTAGGGCGGGGTGGGGGGGGGGTGACAGGTACTAAACAAAACATAATGAGAGGGGATGCAAGTGATTTGAAGAGAAGTTACGTAGGAGAGGGGGTATCAAGTTGAAGATGGGAAACTGGCATTTAACAGCTCACTGAGGAGGAACATAGTGAGAAATCTGTGTTGGAGCCGTGTCAAGGGAGCAGCCAGTGCAAAGTCTGAGCAAAAGCACGGTCACAGCGTTCAAGCGGCATTGACTAACAGTGTTCTGTTCTATTCAGCCCCATTGTGATAGGGTCTCGCGCTAACGGGGAAGGAGAAGATAAAGTTGGATAAGCAACAGGTGCCAGATAATACGAGGTTTTACAAAGGAAGGTCGTGGGCTGTGCTGGTCTCGACTAGGTGGGAATGGCTGTCCTGCAGTTATGGACAGCAGTGGCACTCTTTTGACGTGATTTCCCCCCTTCCCTTCACTTTGTTGTTATTGCAGTGACTAGAAGGTAATTGCATATCAGGTTGTGGAGCTCAAAGTAGGTTGCAGGGCTGACACACATCACACTGTGTTCTAGAGATGGCTCTGTTGGGGACTGGGGGGGGGGGGCTCCCTGAGCAGAGCCACAGGGACCTTGCTCAATGCATGTGGCAGCACCAGGGTTCAAACTTGTGACCACACACAATAGGCATCTTTGCCCCTGAGCCAACATGCATTGATTTCTATTCAAGATTGGATTCTGACTGTTTGGTATAGACTAAAGGCTTAAAGGGCAGATGTTAAGAGACCAGTTACAAGTCTTTTTTTTTTTTAACATTTTGTCATTTTGATTTATTTCTCTAAGCAGTCAATGGGAACATGAAGCAAGCAATAAAAATTACACACACCCTTTCCTTTTCCTTTTTTAAAACATGGACACTCTTATTTTTACCTTCTAAGAAAGATTTTTCTAATACGTGAAATCATTACTCTACTCGGGTAAATCTTTTTTTTAATTTATTTTATTGAATCACCATGTGGAAAGTTACAAAGTTCTCAGGCTTATGTCTCAGTTATACAATGCTCAAACACCCGTCCTTTCACCAGTGCCCATATTCCACCACCAAAAAAAGAAGAAAAAACCCAGTATACCTCCCTCTCCCCCACCCCCCAACCCCACCTGCATAACTGATAAATTTCACTTCATTTTCTCTTTTCCTTGATTACATTCCATATTTCAACACAAAACTCACTATTGTTGTTGGAGTTTTAACACAGAACTCACTATTCTTGTTGGAGTTTGTCCCCCAAAAATACGGCCCTATTGACAAGGAAACATTTGATAATTAGTTTTCCACTGATGAGAATGAAGAGATATAAAGTCGCACGGCCGCTACTTTAGGTTTAGGATTTCTGTATTCTAGCAATCAAGTCCAGGGATATTTAAGTTGGAAATTGCATCATTTCCCTTCCTGGGGCAGCATGGAGCAAAAGCTTAGTTCACAGTCTGGAGACATGGCTGCAAGCACTTGCTGGGACCAGAAGTAATATAGCTGGCTCTGGATCCTGGTCATTCAGCAGCAAAGCAGCTGTGCAAAGGCATGGCAACCCGGGTCCAGCCAGTTACAAGTCTTATAATATTTTATAGAAAGGAAGATGTTAGCTCCGGAGGCAGTGAGAAAAATTTGGATTCTGTAGGAATTTTTGAAACAATCAGATGAGCTTCTGCCTTCTAAGAGTTTGAGTTCAAATGAAAGAGACATGTAGACATGTATATCAAAGCTGAATACAGATGTGGCTGGCGTGGCCTGTTTGCTGAGGAAATATGGTGGGTGTGGCATGTTTGCTGAGGACCTCCTTTGCCAGATACCCAGTTTCTAGCACAGAAAGCAGCAAAGCCAGGATTTGAACCTCATAATCTGTCTCCAGAACCACCTGCAGGCTTGCACACTCCACTATGCTGAAGAGAGGGAGAAAGACATTCCTGGTGGGTAATTTAGAAAGGTTTTCATGGAAGTAGCACTGGGGTTGGACTTTGAAGAATGGAAAGAAGTGGGATAGTTTGAGAAGGAGGCAACTCTGTTGGGAAGGAAGTCACCAGCATAATCACTGTCATTTGTTGCTTAGCTCATCTCATCCCAAGCCAGCTTGGATCCACAATCCTGTACTCCTCTTTATAGCAGTTTTTCAGCTCTGAGCTGTGTCATTCAAGCCTGTAACTACAGGCTTCCCTTTCCCCTTGAAGAAGAGCACAGAGTGCGAAAATAGCAGTAGAGTGAGTAGAGACACCCGTACCCTTATACTTGCCTGGGGGAGACTGGCAAACTGTTTCATTAGAGCATTAAAAATAATTGAGAGCAGAGCCGGAGAGATAGTACAGTGGGAAGGGCACTTGCTTTCCATGCGGCCAACCTGGGTTCGAATCCCAACAACCCATATGGTCCCCCAGCAGGAGAAATTCTTGAGTGCAGAGCCAGAAGAAACTCCTGGCTATCGCTGGATGTGACCCAAAGCCCAATAATAATAATAATAATAATAATAATAATAATAATAATAATAATAATAGTTGAGAGCATGCAGGTAATGTTCTTAACATGCACCAGGCATAAAGTAAGGTACTGTGTAAGTGACTGATGTACGTAGTAATGACCTGACATATAAAAGAAAATACCAGCTACATTTGGCTCTCTAAGATGTGACAGTGCCATTTGGGTGGGGGCAGGTGGTGGTGATCCATACCCAGTGGTGCTCTGGTCTTACTCCTTGCTCCGTACTCAGGGATCACTCCTGGCAGTGCTCACAAGGATCATAAGAGGAGCTTGGGATTGAACCTGGATTGGGTGCATACAAGGCAAGGGCCTTACCCATGATACTAGCTCTCTGACTCCAGAGACATTATTCATTTCATCTGGAAATATTCAGGTCTGGAGAGAAGATAGTATGCTTGATTGGCACACATCTTACCTCCCACCGCTCACACTACACAATGATCCCCTGAATGCCACCAAGGGACATTCCTGAGCAGAGCTAGGAATAGCCCCTGTATACCTCAACGTGAAACTCAGATTCCTCCCCACAAAAATTAAAGGAGTATTTACATCAAAACCATTAAAGTCAGAGTATTTCTCATTTGAGGTTTATCTGCTTTTCATTTAATCTGTATATCTGCCAAGATAACTCAAACACATCACCACAACTTTCTTCCAAGTCAGAATAAATACCCCATCATTGCCCTTTCTTCTGGTATTTCATTTGTTACTTATAAATTATTTTTCAGTAATTACATTTCAGGCTGGCTGATTTCTGATAATCTTCACTTCCATCAGTTATATGCCTTTAATGGCATTCTAGACTGTACTGTGTGGAAATTTCCCTGGAGGCAGCTAGCCCCACTTGCCGAGTTCCTTCCACTTAGCTGTTAGATTACTGCCTCTGAATGTGTCCCTCCCTTGTGTGTTCTAGTGTTCTTCTGGGTCTGAATCTTTCAAGTCCCTAGTTCATCAGCTCTAAGATAAGACCCAGGCATCATCCCAGCAAGGAGAGAGTGCCTAAATTAAACGTAAATAATTCTTTAGAAGAAAAGATTGAAATCAAGGAAAGAAAATCTCAAGGTCCCAGATGCAAAGAAGCACATCAAAGTGGAAGTATTAGTGGGCATGGGATACTTCAGAATATAGTTCATGAGGATTGATGCCAAGAAGTTGGGCTAGGACTCTGAGCTGAGCCAGAAAAATGAGCCAGTGACTGCTATACAGAAAACCTAGAAACGGAAGTAGTTGATCATCTGATAAAACAAGATGGAGCAGTGGGGCTGGTGCTTAGAGTCAAGGAAAACAAAGAAGTTTGCTTTCTGAACTGTCTGGATGAAGCCAGTGTTAACTAGATGAGAAAAACAATTGGGAGAAACAGACGTTCTAAACGTGAGCCATGCACTGGTGGGATCTTGAGCTTTGAAAAATAGCACTGGGGGGATGGATAGATAGTATAGTGGGTAAGGCATTTGCCTTGCATGCAGCTGATCTAAATTCAACCCCCAGCATCCCATATGATCCCCCAAGCACCTTTAGGAGTGATTCCTGAATGCAGAGTCAGAAGTAACCCCTGAGCATCAGTGGGTGTGGCCCCTTAACAACAAACAAACAGTAACAAAAAACAACGCTGAGGAGGAATCAGTATCAGTGAGCATAAGCCAGGTAATGCTGCAGTAACAGTCTCTACATCTCATGGCCCTTATCACAGCTATTTTTTTTTCTCTTGCTCAAAATGCGTATGTCTTATGCAGGATGGCAGGCGTCTTTGATCCACTATAGCCACTCAGGCACCCAAATTGATGGGGGTTCCATTTCAGCAACATCACTAAAGTGAAATATAGGAAGCACACCAAAGCTCTCCCTTTTAGATACAGAGAAAGAAAATGAGAAAGGACAATTCAGAAAACATCAAAATCACCCATGTCTATAGAGTTCCAGAAAATACAACTCGAATCTCCTTGGAGAACCACATTAGAGGAAAACTCAAATGGGTGAGAAGTTTTCTAGAACTGAAGACAGACCTGAGCCCTAACATTCATTTACACACACACACACACACACACACACACACACACACACACACACACACAATTTCCAAGCCCTTTTTTTATTCCATATACAGGTTTACTTCAAAGCATCAAATATCAAAAGAAAAAATGTTAAACAGCCAGAAGTGAAATGGGAGGTTATCTGTTTAAAAAAAAAATAAAGAACACTTGTCCATAATATATTTTTATTAGCCAAAAAGACAGAAAACAAATGGAATCAAAACTCTGAACAGGGTGGTAAGGGGTATCACTTTCAATCAATATTTCTTTATTTAGCAAAGTGCTAAGAATGGGAGCAAAAAGCAAACATTATTGGGTAACCCTGAGTATTTTCCATGCAGGGCCAGTGAGAGGTTTCAAAGGGCTGGAGGGCAGACTTTGCATGCAGGAGCCTGGGTTCAACCCTCAGCTCTGAGCACCATCTGGTGTTGCCCAGAAACTGAAACTAAACCAAACCAAAAGTATTTTATAGTCATAGACTCTCACTGAAAGAAGCACAGAGAGGCATGTTTTACACAGAATCTTCAATAGAAACAATGAACCTAATCAAAAAATGGGGTGAAGAAAAAATTAGAGCAAAGAGATGAACAAAAGGTTCCTCCAGAAGACATATAGATGGCCAAATAGTGTTGGAAAAAATGCTCTGCATAACTTGTCTTCAGGGAAATGCAAGTCAAAACAACAATAATATACCACCTAATACCAGAGAGACTGGCACACATCACAAAGAATAAAAACAACCAATGTTTGTATGGATGTGAGGACAAAGGGACTCTCTCTCTACTAATGGGAATGTTGACTGGTTTAGCCTTTGGGGAGAACAATATGGACACTTCTAAAAAAAAAAAAACTAGAAATTGAGCTTCCATGTGACCCAACAATGCCACTTCTGGGAATCTATTTCCAAGAGCCCCAAAACTCTATTCAGAAAAGTCATTTGCACTACTACGTTCATTGCAGCACTATTTGCAATATCTCTAACCCAGGGACAACTCAGGCTCTCAAGAATAAATGGCTGAATAAAGATACTATGATACTTATATGCAGTGGAATACTACTCAATTTTAAGAAAGGACAAAGTCCTCAAATTTACTGCCACATGGATGGATTCTGGAGAGTATCATCACTGTCACTGTCATCCCGTTGCTCATCGATTTGTTCAAGCGGGCATCAGTAACGTCTCTCATTGAGAGACTTATTGTTACTGTTTTTGGCATATCCAATACTCATGGGTAGCTTGCCAGGCTCTGCCTCTTGGGCTCGATACTCTCGGTAGCTTGCCGGGCTCTCCGAGAGGGGCAGAGGAATCGAACTCCGGACGGCCGCGTGAAAGGCGAATGCCCAACCACTGTGTTATCACTCCAGCCCGGAGAGTATCATGCTGAGTATAATTAGTCAAAAGGTGGGTCAGACACAGAATGATCCCTCACGTGCAGGTTATAAAGCAACATATTAGGAGAATAACCGATGCCCAAAGTCACAGAAACTGAGCACTGATCTTCAGTAGGAAACTTGAGGGCTGGGCAGAGGAGGAGTCACTAGGATAGTGGTGGAGAGAAGCTGTGCAGCTGTGGTGTGGGAGTGTTTTAGGTATGACACCCTACCAATAGCAGCTTTCTAATCCACAATGCCTAAAATAAAATTTAAAAAAGAAGAATACTTCTCAACAAAGTACTAACAAATCAAATCTATAAATGCATAAAAAGAATAATGTAACCCGATCAAGTGGGACTTATTCTAAGTATGGTGAGTGGATTCAGTATTTGAAATTCAATCAGTGTAATCTACCATGTCGAAGATTAGGAACAGTGCCAGAAGGTCCAATCTCATCACTCTTTCTTAGTCCACGTCATTGGGGGAAATTCTTGTTAGTTCAACAGAGGAAAAAGAAAGGAAAGTTATGTTAGAGTGGTGGGAGGGAGTCCTGTCACTCTGGTGGATGTATGGGAGAGCAGCAACATGTGTACCTGAAACATTAACAGTATAATAGAACACGCTGCCACATATATATGTATATGTATTTGTATATGTACATCACTGTATCACTGTCATCCCGTTGCTCATCAGATTTGCTCGAGCGGGCACCAGTAACGTCTCCATTGTGAGACTTGTTATTGTTTTAGGCATATCAAATACACCACGGTTGGCTTGCCAGGCTTTGCCGTGATACTCTCGGTAGCTTGCCAGGCTCTCCTGGAGGGACGGAAGAATCGAACACAGAAATATATATACATATATATATATATATATATTTTAAAGAAAGAAAGAATGAAGGTGCCCAAAAGCTAAAAAAGAAATTTTCTATCTAAATCTGAAAACCTCCTCTTCCTGCTCTGTGCTCAGGGGTCACTCTGAACAGTGCTTGGGGAACCATAGATGGTAGCAGGGATGGGACCAGAATCAGCCGCATAAAAGATAAGTGCCTTAATGCCTGTCCTTTGTCTCTGGCTCCAGGAATGATTTTAAATGTAGATTTCAGTTTGGAGAGAACTGACAGCTTGCTGATTTTTCAAAATTATGTCTCTTCAATGGATAGGTCTTCCATTTCTTTCATCAGTGGATATTATAATTTCCAGCACACAAATGGAAATTTAAATATTCTTTAAATATACTCAACCTGTTTTGGTAGATTTATACCTAGGTCTATTTCCTTTGCTTTGGGGAACTGTAAGTGGTGTGATTTGGTTTGGGTTTTATTCGTTTGATGTGAATATGCAGCAGCAGTTCAGTTGGTTTCTATGCTGATCTTGTCTCCTGTGATCTTGCTGAACACGCTTAGTCCTTCCATGAGGGCTTTTCTTGCTACATTCTTTGAGATTTTCTATGTAAATGATGACATCTTGGAAAGTAAGGCAGCTTTATTCTTTTTTTTAATTTTTTATTAGTGAATCACTGTGAGGTGAATAGTTACAAACTTACGAATTTTTGTATTTGCATTTCAGTCATACCGTGATCGTTTACCCATCCCTCCACCAGTGCCCATTCTCCTCCACCAGTGTTCTCAGTATCCCTCCCACCACCCCCACCCCAACCCCCACCACCCCACCCTGCCTTTGCAACAGGGCATTCCCTTTTGTTCTCTCTCCTTTTGGGTGTTGTAGTTTGCAATAGAGGCATTGAGTGGCCATCATGTTCGGTCTATAGTCTACTTTCAGCTCACATCTTCCAACCTGAAAGGGTCCTCCCAACATCCTCTACTTGGTGTTTCCTTCTCTATCTCAGCTAAGGCAGCTTTATTCTTGTGTTTGTGTGTGTGTGTGTGTGTGTGAGAGAGAGAGAGACAGAGACAGAGACAGAGACAGAGACAGAGAAGAGACAGAGACAAAGACAGAGATTGAGAGATTATGTGTGTGTTTTGTTTTGTTTGGGGGCCACATCCAGCGGTGCTCAGGGCTTACTCCTGGCTCTGTGCTCAGGGATCACTCCTGATAGTGCTGAGGGAATCATATTCAGTGCTGAAGAGCAAATCAGGGCCAGCAAGGCAAGCACTGAACCTCCTGTACTGTTTCTCTGGCCCTTCTGTCAAATGATCTTGATGCCCTGTATGCTAAGAAGGACTCCAAGAAGCACCCTAAGAAGCATCCCCAAGACGTGCGCAGTCACAGAGCGTGTAAGGAGCATGTAAGGAGAACCCATCTTAACCCCACTGTGCACAGGCTAGTGATGGGCCCCTCAGAAAGATGTGTTGGGACTTAGTCACCCATGTGTGTTGACAGGTTTGAATAAAAGGAATCTGAAGATCTGTCTGCTCTCCCAGGCTTTTTCTTCTTTCAGTTGGGAACAAATGACTAAAGCTCTCCATTTTACAGGGTTGAAAAGAAAGAGTGCTTTTATCTTGCTTGAAACATTGTGCGACAGAAGCTCCTCTTTACTGTCTCATAAAAGATTTTATGGCTCATCTGTTGTACTTAGGATGACTCTCACGAATCTTCTGGAAAAAGATTTGAAATGTGTTGCTTCCTGAAGATAGAATTATAATCAGGTGTATTACTGAACCATCCAACATTCCTTAAGGCACACAAATTTCTGCATTGGCCGGAAGTACAGAAGCAAAACCAAATGGAGCATTAAGCAAAATATAGCCTCCAACTCTAAAAGCACGTATGATTGCATGCCACTCTGTGTGCCGACTACAGAGCATGTTTGCCCAGCTCTTTCACAACGAAACCCCTAATGCACCTGTCACAGGTGGAGCTCACAGCCTTCTGTAGGAGCGTCAGGAACTGGGCCAGAGTGATAGTGTACAACAAGAAGGGCACTTGCCTCGAGTGCTGCCAACCTTGGTTCAATCTCTGGCACCACATGTGGTCCTCCAAGCCTATCAGGAGAGATCCCTGAGCACAGAGCCAGGAGTAAGCCCTGAGCACTGCCAGATGTGATTCTAAAACAAACAAAAAGCATCAGGAACCAGCTGTGTTATGGATTGAATCCTACATTAAAGTCTTCTTTTTTTCCTTTCTCATTCTCAGTTTATCATCCTTGAAACCCCTAACCCATTTTTTAAGAGATCAGATAGGAAGATTGGCACTAGAGAAAAGATTATGAAAAACAGAATGTCTAGTCATTCTTGCTGATGAAAAACCTGGGACTATTGATTTGTTATGTGCCTGAGATAAAGTAAAGGTAGCTTCTCTTCCCAAAGGAAAAATCCAAAGGAAATCACTTAGAAGAAGGGATGCACCCAGAGGCAGGCCGTCTGGCCTTAGCTTATTCTTATGACCACCATGGGTACCGGCCCAACAGCACCCATCATCCAGATGGCCACTCCTGGGAGCCTGGCTGGCATCACATTTTTCAGTAGAGTTAGGAAAATGGCACCCTGCAAATCAGCTAATTAATATTGCTTTAATAAAATGTGGGAAGGATAGTTCTTAAACTTATATTTGAAATATAGTTCTTTCATGAGTGAGCATCATTAAGATTTATTTCCCCTTATTCTTAATGGACTGGGCTCCATCCAGATCAAAATAGTTATTTCTGTTAAATATTGACCTTGGGAGGCATATGCCTATGGGTAAGCCATAGACTTTAAAGACAGGTAGCCTAGGATAACAACCTACATCTAACGCTCATCTGCTACTATGAGATACTGGTTAAATGACCTAATCATTGTTTGCCTAAGTTTCCTCATTTTCTTCATTTGTAGATGACTATAAAAGTAGGACAGACTTTGTAATGTTTCTTAAAGATTAAATTAGTTCATTTATGTTATTTGCTCAGTATACTGCCTGAACCACATTAAGGATTATATAAGTCAGGAGAATTGTTATTACTGAACTATTCATGAAACCACGGTGGGAAAGTAAACCATGAGCTGTTGTGACACCTTCAAAATGTATCTGACTGGACCAGAGTGTTAATTCAAACACATGCTTTGCCTGCAGAAGGCCGGGGTTCAATTCTTAGCACTCCATGGTCAGTCCTTAGCAGGTGCAACCCCCAAACATAGAGCTGGGAGCTGCCTCAAAGTACTGCTGGGTGGGACTCCTAAACAAAACAAATCAAAAAATGTATCTGTCTATCTGAACAAAGCATGACCCTTTCTTACCTTCTCCACTCTGGCCCCCCACTGCCTCTTGCTGAAACAACTGTAGTCGTCTCCTAATTGGTTCATCGGCTTCTCCTCTTACACAACAGCTTCCATAGAACAACTTGGGCAGCATTTCGACCCCTAAGCCCTGGCATGTTCTCCATGCCCTGCCATCTCAGTGACTGAAAGACAGCGCAGGGGTTAAGGCTCTTGCCTTGCTGCATGCAAGTTTGATCCTTGGCATCACATAAGGTCCTTTGAGCAATGTCAGGAGTGATCCTGGAGTACAAAGACAGGAGTAAGCCCTGAGCACCACCACCAGATGTGACCCCTCCAAAAAAGAGTCAGTCATGGACTGACTGGGTTTGTTCACTGCTATGTCACAAGGTCCTGTTAAGCGGTGTATATATATTTTTTATATATAAATAATGTAGGAGTACTGCTATTTGTTCATCCATTGATTAAGCTGATTGAATTGGGCATGAACTTCAGATTACTTTTTTATTTTATTGTATCACCATGAGATAGAGTTACAAAACTTTCATGGTTGAGATTCATCCATACAATGATGGGGCACCTACCCCTCCCCCAGTGCACATTTTCTACCACCAATGTCCCAAGTATGCCCCTCACCCACATTCCAGTCATCACCCTGCCTCTATGGCAGACAATTTTCCCAATACTCTCTCTCTAATTTTGGGCATTATGTTTTGCTCAAATTTTCCCACCACCATTCAAGCCTACCTGCCAGGGGCAGACGCTAGATAATATATTTTCCATAGCTCATTTTGAATATCATGAGAGCCCACATGGCCACAATTGTTAATGTAAATTTCTAGATTGTGAATGGTTGGGTTCCAGAGACATCTTTGCATGGCACTAATCCATTTTGGGATTCAACTGGGAGTCTCTGGGCCAGGGCTGTTGGTGTGCTAACATGGCGTCTGGAGGCAAATTGTGGGTGTGACAGCTAGTCTTCTGGGCAGATGCGGACCCAGGGAGGGACAGCTCGGGTCCTCTGCCGCCATGTGGCCTGGAGATTTAGTCCTGAACCCGCATACCTGGGCCTTGCTTGTGGAAACTCTCGGTCATTGGGATTCCATCTGAAGTAGGCGGGGAGATTACACCTGCTCCATCTGGGGTGCCTGGTGATATTGGCTCCATATGGGGCCTGGAGAGATCTCTGGTGATTAAGCGGTATATTTATCATAGTATATGCTATATGCTGTATTATAGAGTAAATGCTTAATACATAAGTGTGGAATAAATTGATAAATAAATTGGAGTCAATGTGATCATGGTTTTTTTTTGGGGGGGGGGGTCACACCCGGCAATGCACTGGGGTTACTCCTGGCTCTTCACTCAGAAATTACTCCTGGCGGTGCTCAGGGGACCATATGGGATGCTGGGATTCGAACCCGGGTCGGTCGCGTGCAAGGCAAATGCCCTACCCGTTGTGCTATTGCTCCAGCCCCAGATCATGGTTTCTTTTGAACTTTTGCATCCACTATCGTATTGAATCCAATGAGATAGGAGCACAAAAGGGCAAAACTTTTTTTAAAAGTGGTGAATTCTATAACTTTATTTAACTAAACTGATCAGGACTCATGAACATTGTAGATAGAATGTTATAAGTCTGTAATGAAGGGCAAACCTGCCTTACCTTCAACAATATGAAAAACAGAGGCCACACCCCAAGAAATTCCTCTCTTGATTTTGCCTTTTAGAGATGTTCTCTCTCACTCGAGTAAGATTCTCTCCCTTTAATGAGGTAAAGATCAAAAAAAAGAAAAAGAAAAAAATAGAATCGAAGAACTGCAAGTTTAGAGAATTTTCAGGTGGATAAATGAAGAGAAATCAGTGATTTGAGCTAGGCCCTCTAGATTTGTAATTCTCAGTATTTGTCCAGCTATGGCACCTTCCAACTCTCCTTCCTTCCTGTAGCCTCTGTCAGACCATTTCCACCCCTCACCTAGAGCCATGAAACGCCCCCACCCCATCGACACAATTTTCAGCTCTCGGCTGTGAAAATTATGATATTTAGGATATCTGGGGACCTACTAGGAATCCGCCCCATGGTCCTTAGGTGAGAAATGCTGACCCAACAACAGCTTTGGCCCAGGAATTAGAAACCAGATAACCCTAAGTTTCATTTTCAGCCTGAAGGCCACATTTCCCTTCCTCCCATTCTTTATTGGAAAATTGCAGCGCTTTAAAGAAAATAAATAAATAAAAAACAAAGTACTGAAAATATCTCTTTCAAAGTCCTTTAAGAATGTTTTCTTCTTCCCTCTGGTGAATAAGGTGTACAGAGTGCTCCTGGCACAGACGCCTCCCTGTTGGATTCTTTTTGTGGATTTCTTGTATAAAGGAGAAACCACCTTTTGGAAATAGTATCAGCACGACTAAAGCCCTAGAAAGCTCACTTAGCAAGAGATACATATCAGATTAAATTGATATGAGTTGATTTTGCTCTTATCATTCAAATGCTATTTTAAAAATTCTTTGTGCTACTGAATATGTAGTTAATGCCGATTGTCCATCAATAGAGGAGGTAAGGGGGAAAAACAGACCACTGTGGGGCCAGAGAGCTAGTATGGGAATTAAGGAAGGCATTTGCTTTGCACTCAACAACGTGGGTGCCTGAGCCCCACCAGGAGTGATCCCTGAGCACAGAGTCAGGAGTAAGCCCTGAGTACCACCTGGTGGGATCTAAAAACAAAAAGCAAACAAAAATAGGCGGTCTAACTCTCCAATAAAGAATGAAAAATAAATGCACAAGTGTTTTGTCTGACAAGTAAAACGTACTAATTTTTGCGGCTCTGCAGTTTATATTTTTTGTTTTGAACCTTTATTTGTTTGCCTTGCCAGGTGTATTCGATATGCCCAAAACAGTAACAAGTCTCACAGTGGAGAAGTTACTGGTGCCTGCTCGAGCAAATCCATGAGCAACGGGATGACAGTGACAGTGACAATGACTTATTTGCCTCTGATTTATTTGTTCATCCCCTTTATTGAACTCTATCTCTGTCCCTCTTGGAGAGCCCAGCAAGCTACCGAGAGTATCCTGCTCGCATGGCAGAGCCTGGCAAGCTACTGTAGCATATTCAATATGCCAAAAACAGTAACAAGTCTCACAATGGAGACGTTACTGGTGCCTGCTCGAGCAAATTGATGAACAACGGGATGACAGTGCTACAGTGCCATCCCCAAGGCCATTAATCTAGTTTCTAATTGTGATTTGATGTGCATTTTGTTATGAAATATGACTTAGAATATATTTGGTAAATTCTTTAATACTAGTAATAGATCCCTAGAATGAGAAACTGTATGTGTGTATGCCTACATATATGTACATAAACATTCAACATGTTTCTTAAACCAAGACACTGGGCTGGAGTGATAGCACAGTGGGTAGGGCATTTGCCTTGCATGTGGTCAACCTGGATTTGATTCCCAGCATCCCATACCTGAGCACCGCCAGGAGTAATTCCTGAGTGCAGAGCCAGGCGTAACCCCTGAGCATCACTAGGTGTAACCCAAAAGAAAAGAAAAAAAAACCTGAGACATCTTTTTCCAACACATTTACAAGAATCATAAAGTATCCTTCTAACAAGGCTAATCAGAGATAAAGCAAGCAACAGAAAAATTCAAGCTCAATTATGATTAGTTTTGTTTTTGAGATACACCCGGTGGTGCTCAGGGCATACTGCTGGCCTGAAGATCAGGGATCACTCCTGGTGGGGTTCAGGACAATATGGGGTGCCAGGGATTGAACCCAGATTAGTAGCATACAAGGAGAGAACCCTGCATTCTATACTGTCTTGCCAGCCCCTCCAACATGATTTTTAAAACTATATATGATGCCTTCCATGGAACAGTTCCTAATGTATTATTTCCTTGAGTCTATGAATGTTCAAAACTTTTTAATTTTCTTTGGAATTTGGAGGCCCAATACCATCAGTAGGAAGTTACTCATGAAAATGGGTCGTTTTGCTTTTGGCCAAGCACACTGCCACTATAACTAAAGTAGCCTCCACCTCGGCACAATCCATATCTAATAAAGCAAGTCGCTGCCAGGAGTCTCATCCTGCCTGCCTAGAAACAAGCCACAGCTGGACTGGCAGCAAGCAGACACAACTTTTGTGACCAAAAGTTGTTTGTGTCTGCAAATTCTCAAAGAAGGAGCCTGTGCAATTTTTATGTTTGTCATAACTTTCCAGTGATATTGTAACAATACCACAAAAATGTTTGGGGGAGAAAAAGAAATTTGAATCTTCTAAAAATACGCCTGTTATTGCTGAGGGCATTTCAACAGTGTCTCGTCTGACTTGTGTGTTGGTCTTCAGTAATCATTTGGGATATTTTGAGACCGGGCAGCTTCATGCTTTAGCTTAAGCTCCTGTATTTTATGAACTATCCTTTGAACCACTCATAACAGAATGACTCTAGTGTTGTCCAAGCAGCATCTCCTGATCCTTTCCTGTGGCTTCAGTTGAACTTTACCACTCAGAGCTGCAGACCTGTCACTCTGGTAGGGGCTAGAGAGAGAGTAGAGCTGATAGGGCACCTACCTTCTTTCCTTGCATGCACCTGACCCAGGTTCAATCCCCAGCATGGCCAGGAGTGATCCCTGAGCACAGGACCATGAAATAGCCCTGAGCACTGCTGGGTAGCACTGCACTGTAGCACTGTCGTCCCATTTTTCATCTATTTGCTCGAGGGGACACCAGTAACATCTCCATTGTGAGACTCGTTGTTACTGTTTTTGGCATATCGAATATACCACGGGGAGCTTGCCAGGCTCTGCCGTGCGGGTGGGATACTCTTGGAAAATTGCTGAGTTCTCCGAGAGGGATGGAGGAATCGAACCCTTGTCGGCCGTGTGCAAGGCAAATGCCCTAACCGCTGTGCTATTGCTCCAGTCCAAGCACTGCTGGATATGGCACAAAAAAACAAACCAACAAATCACCTACTTGTACTTGTATTCTCATCAGTTCCAGAAAAGAGCTTTCAAGACTCCTCTTCGCCAACAAAACCAGCTTCCCCCCGAGGTCTTTCCCATAAGACTACCACGTTACTCCATTCTACTAGTTGCTCCTGCCAAAGCTTACCATGCTCCTCGAGTCTGCATTTCAGCCCCCTTTGTTTACACTCTGGAAATCACCTTCTCTCTCTTTTCCAAGAACCTCCAGAAATCTGGCCCCTTCTCAGCCTCTTGAGCACTCTGCCCAGGTCCAGCCCACCAGCATCTCTCTCCTGGGTTATTGCCCAAGTTTGCTGTGGTCTCATGATTTCACTCTCTGTTCACGATCATCCATGCTTATCAAAGCAGTCTTGGAAATCTCAATTCATCACAGTCCTCTGTGGGTTTCCCAGCTCATGCAGAGACAAGGGAGCACATGGTCTCATCACGACCTTTCTCAGCCCATCTCAGCGCCTGCCAAACCACCCACTCATGTTCCTCCCAATGCACTTGCCCTTTGCCCTTACTTCTCTGTCAAGAAAACTCACCATTCCCCTGCATATGGTCCCCTGATCCTCCCAAAAGTGAACCCTGAACACAGAGCCAGGAGTAAGCTCTGAGCACTGCTGGGTGTGACCCAGAGAGAAAAGAGAAGGAGGAGGAGGAAGAGAAAGCAGAAGAGGAAGAGCAGGAGCAGAGAAAGGAGGCAAAGGAAGAAAGGAGAAGGAGGAAGAGGAGGAATTGGAGGAAGAGGAAGAAGTGGAGAAGCAGGGGAGGAGGGAGGAGAAGGAGGAGGAAGAGGAGAAGGAGGGGAGAAATAGGAGAAGAAAAAAAACAGAAGAGGGTCACAGAAAATAAAAGACTTGCCATTCCCTCTGCTGTATTGCTTTCTGACCAGGTAGATCTCGGAGCCCTAGCCCACCCCTCTTTGGGCCTCTTCTTATAAGCAGGATGTCCTACTATTTGGAACCACAATGCAGTCACCCAGTTCATCTCGCTCCTCACTGGCCTCCTCTAGCCTTCCTGGTCTCTGAGTTTACTCTCTCTGCTATGCCAGTACAAACGCAAGGATCTGAGCTTCCAGCCTTTAGAAAACAGTGTGGCACTGGCAGGAACTCGGCCAATATTTCTAGAATGAATGAAATCCACCGTCTCCTGGGACTAATTCAGTTTTAGTGCCTGCAGCTCTGTAAATCTAACACTGCCCTGGGGGTTAGCAACAAGGTCCGAGCGCAGAGCTTTCTCTTAAGAATCCAAAGAGCCGCTCCACCCCATTAGCACCTGCATGGAGGTGGACAGCCTTGACCACCGGCCAGGGTTTGCTCGTCACACAGCTCGGTGTTTCCGGCCCAGTGACGCGCTGGCGTCCGAGGTATGAACGCTCAGGGAGGGCGCAGAGGAGGGAGCCTGGCTGGGTTTCTTCCCGCCCAAGGCCAGTGCTCCACGTGGGTGTGTTTTGAGGGGACCCGCCCCTGAAAACAACTCGGCTTCCCGAACACTTTAGCTTATTTCTCCTCCGGGGCTCGGAGTGTCAGCCGTTATCATCTTGATGCTGAGGCATTGAGAGGGGTCTCGGACCCATGAGAGTGGTGAAGAAGGGACAAAGGTGAGCCGGAACCTGGGCTCGTGCATCACGGTCATGACAGGGACACATGGGGGAACTGAACAAGGACGCTTTGCCAGCGCGGCACCACCCCACGCGCCACTCCCCAAGCAGCTTCAGCCACCGCCGGCTTTTGTTCTTTATTGTGCCCTCGTGGTGAGACCAAAGGCTGCGCTGCAAGGCAGCCCCGGCACTTCACAGGAACTGGGCAGACGGAAGTAACCTCTTATCTGCCTCCTGAGAAAGGGCCAGAGGGGACCAGCGCACGGAACAAAGTCTCAGGCTGGGGGATGAGTTAGTTGCTCAAGCCCAGCTCTGCAGATTTATCTCATGGTGCCAACACCCCCCAGCCAGCTCTGTCTTCAAGTCCCCGGTGCTGAGCCGTGGAGGGGACAGACAGCCTGACCCTTGTCACCCCGAGGCACCTGGAATGCCATTCCCGGCCTCTCTCTGCTTTCCTACTTGCCCTTAAAGCAAGCAAAGGCCCTCACTGCACCAGGCTCCCCAACATCTTTGCCCGGTTTCCCCTAGATCAGGAGCCCTGCCCGGGTCCCGGCTCGCTGCTCCCTGTCCAGGCAGCCGACCTGCAGCCCTGAGTGATCAATGTTCTTCCTGCGTTCACTGCGTTCTCCCGACAGTCTCGCCAGCCTTTCGATTCCGCTGTCCTCTGTCCAGGAGTGAAAGAACATTCCAGCTGTCCCCATGGGGACAGGGTGTGGAGAGGGACAAACACGAGACACAGAGGTGGTTCCAGAAGATCCCCGCCCTCCGGCACTGGGCACTGGAGCAGGAGGCCAGGCTGAGGGGAAGTTCCGGGAGGGAGGGGGTGGCTGTCGTGGCAGCCTGGGAGTGATTGGGGCAGCATGGTTTGGGCACAGGGTGGGAGAGTGGGGTGCAGGGGTGCTATTCTAACACCCAGGAAGTCTCTTGGAACCATGAGGCCATGCACATCTTTGCATGGAATCGTCTTCCCACCATTCCAGCTGCAAATGTCCTCAGAAGCAGCTCCGCAACCATTGCCGATGTGTGG
This sequence comes from Sorex araneus, assembly GCF_027595985.1. Classification (NCBI taxonomy): domain Eukaryota; kingdom Metazoa; phylum Chordata; class Mammalia; order Eulipotyphla; family Soricidae; genus Sorex; species Sorex araneus. The sequence continues at coordinate 56,366,922 of NC_073310.1, read as the reverse complement.
ACCCTCCACACAGCTGGGCGGGACTCAGTCCCTACCAGCCTTAAACCAGGCGGCCCGAGAAGCAGCCAGTGCTCAGGGGCCCACAGCCCAGCAGAGAAGTTTCTCTTCCTGGCTTGGACCCCTGATGTCCCAGGAAAAGTGCTGACCCCCTCGATCTCCTGGGTACCCTGGCCCCTGGCAAGTGTCAGGGCTCATATGGAGTCTGTCTAAATATTTTTCCAGCTATAAATCAAATCACAAAATGCTGGATAAAAATACACTCTCTTTCTCCTTGTGATTTTGACAAATGAACCCTCATGGTGACCTAGAAAGCTCGATTTGATTTCAGAATTCATCAGGGTCCCCAGAGGCTGGTGGGGACTGTGGGGTACAGAAGCCCCCGCCCCCCACTCCCAGCCTAGAGCTGACTTTATTCTCTTCCCAGCTCCCCGGCATTGCACACACAGGTGATGCCCACCAGGCATAGGCAAGTGGCCCACCCACATACACCTGCAGAGAGTGCATCCTCCAGACTTGGGGGACATGCTCCAGGGTGGGATACATACTTTAGTGTTGGGGTGCATGCTGCAATATTTCAGCATATGTTCCGGTGTCAGGGCACATGCCCTGTATTGGAGTACATGCTCTGGTGTTGGAGGTACATGTCCCAGTGTTGGGGTACATGACTCCGTTTCAGGGTGCATGCTCTTGTGTTGGGGTATGTGCCCCAGTATTGGAGTGCATGTTTCACCGTTATGGTTCATGCCCCAGTGTTGAGATTCATGCTCCAGTGTTAGGATACATGTCCCAGTGTTGGATACATGACTTGGTGTTGGGGTGCATGCTCTCATGTTGGGGTATATGCTTCTGTGTTGAGGTTCATGCCCCAATATGGGGGTGCATGCTTCAGTGTTGGGGTTCATGCCCCAATGTTGAGATTCATGCTCTAGTATTAGGATACATGTCCCAGTGTTGGGGTACATGACTCGGTGTTAGGGTGCATGCTCTCGTTGAGGTACGTGCCCCAGTGTTGAGGTTCCTGCCTGGGTATTGAGGTTCATGCTCCAGGGTTAGGATACATGTCCCAGTGTTGGGGTCCATGACTCATGACTCAGTGTTAGGGTGCATGCTCTCATGTTGAGGTTCCTGCCGGGTGTTGAGGTTCATCTCCAGTGTTAGGCTACATGCCCATGTTGGGGGCATGTTCCAATGCTGGGGGGCATGCTCAAGATGGGGGTTTGTGCCCAGCGTTGGGGCTCATGCCCCAGTGATAAGGCTCACATTGGTGAGCCCCACCTCGTGCCTGGGAGGTGGCTCCAGGAAATGTGCCGGGAGCAGGAGGCCCTAAGGCGCCGGCCTCTAGGGCCCCTCCCCCCCAGGATTCCCCTCCGGAAGCCCCTCACACTCTAACAGCTGCTCAGGGCGCTGTCCTAGGTGGCTGGGCTCCCTTTGCTGCCTCACGCAGGAGACGAGGCGTCAGTTTCTCTCCAAGCTCCCAAACGCAGGCCAGTGAGAGCTGAATTCCCCCAAACCGCCCACACTCTTTCTCACCGTTTCTGGAAAAGCTCCACGAGCCTCCCCCTCAGGCACTGAGAAACTGAGAAAAGGCCGCCCGGAAGGAGACTGCGCAAGCCTCGGCCCGCGTGGGCCACCTCCCCGGACGACCTAGGGCAGGACACAGCGAGGAGGGAGGTGTGAACGTTCCCGAAATTCCCTCTGCGGCTGCATATGGCCAGAGGAGCCGCCTTCCGCCCGGCCCTCCCCGCCCTCCACATTGGGACGGCCTCGTGATGTGCGTGGGTGCACCCCGAGGTCTAAGACGGGCTAGTCACAGATGGCCCGTTTCCCCCAAACGTTCCCCTGAGAGGCTGGAGCGTGGACGGTTTCCTTCAGCGGCAGACTCGGGATGAACCTTTGCAGAAGGCTGTACCGTGGCTCACTGAAAGGGAGGCCAGCTGAGGGGCCAGGGAATGGAAGAGGAGGCTGGACACAGAAGAGCTGGTGCCCAGGCAGGGTGCAGTGTGGGAACTTACAGGAAGTACAGGCATGCTCCTTCAATAACCAAGATGGGCGCCTCATGGTATATATCCCGTATGATATATCATCGGACTGGAGCGCTAGCACAGAGGGTAGGGCATTTGCCTTGCACAAGGCTGACTCGGGTTCGATTCCTCTGTTCCTCTCTGAGAACCAGGCAAGCTACCCAGAGTATCCCGCCTGCACGGCAAAGTCTAGCAAGCTCCTCATGGCATATTTGATATGCCAAAAACAGTAACAAGTCTCACAAAGGAGACGTTAACGAGCAAATCGATGAACAACGGGATGACAGTGACAGTGACAGATATATCATATATATACAAACAATTTTTTGAGAAGCAAGGTAATTTTTATTGAAACATATTTAGCAAGATGTGAGAGGAGAGAAAGGGGAAAACTCTGTGTGCAAGAAAGAACACAGCCTTCTCCAGAGTGGAAACGGGCAAGCAAAGGCACAGAGACAAGCAAGTGAGACACTTGTTCAAGGAAGCATACGGGCTTGAAGAGCGAGTCTCGTGTCTAATAGTTTGTCTCTCTTCACCCGTACTGTATAAATCTCCACCCATTGCCTCCCTCAGAGCCTGCCCGGCAGCCTATTCCCCCAAGCCTGACAATTTCCTAACAGCTGAGAGGGGAAAGGTGAGTCTTGTTATGTCAAGGAGATGATGTTTGGAGAGAGTCCCTAAGGATGGGGAGAAGAGGGAGAAAGGAGGGCCAACCATGGACTCCTTGGATGGGAGAGGCTGGTAGTTGAGTCAGTGACACAGGCTTGACTCAGTGACTCCTCAATAAAGAAGCCTCCGGCCAGGCTTCGGAGCAGGCCTGGGAAGATGCGCACCTGCTTTGATGCGGGAGGCCTGGGTTCCATCCCCAACATCACTTGGTCCCCTGAGCACTGCCAGAGGCATCCCCTAAGCGCCTAGCCAGAGTGGTCCTTGAGCACTGCCTGGTGTGATCCAGAAACCAATTCTTATTTGGATAGATAAGAATTTAGCTAAATAAGAACTGAAAATTCTTATTTAGAAAAACAAACAAAAAAAATGTTCCAAAAAACTTTCAAGCGGGTAGACCCTTGGAGACTTGGGGGGATGTTGCATGTGGAGGAGGCTTGGGGACCCCGCCCTGTGTCGCCCCTCCATTCTCCTGCTGCTGGGGCTCATCTTTAGCAAAGTTGCTGGGGAGTAAACATGTTCCCCTGTGAACCATTCTAGTAGAGTTGGGGCCCAGAGTGACAGCACAGCGGGTAGGGCGCTTGCCTTGCCAGTGGCCAACCAGCCTTCCATCCCTCATGGTCCTCTGAGCACCACTAGGAATAATTCCTGAGCACAGAGCCAGGAGTAATCTCTGAGCATTGCTGGGTGTGGCTCAAAAATTCTTTTTAAAAATATCATTTCAGGACTGGGGAGAGAGCTCCAGTGTAAAGACGCTTAGTTTGGTCTCCAGTACCTGCCCCAAAATCCCACACCCCAACACCAGGCACCCAAGGGTCAGGCCTACATTCCAAGGCTGAGTATTGTGGGGAATGGCCTCAGCGCCCCCAAATTCATGGCTTCTATGGCTTCTCTGGAAAAGGTAAAAATAAATTTAAAAATAGCATTTCATACAGAAAACTTTCTAAAGAGGCACTCATTCATCTGTAATAACCACAGGTTATTACTATATAAAATACTGATCATTTGGCAGAGAAGGAAATTAACTTCTGGTTAACTCAAACTCTTATTCTTGCCTATAATCTTTATGCCTAAGTCTGCTTATTCGTGTGATGAACAGAATGCAGGTGATATTACTCTCCCTCAGGAACAGTTACAAACTTCATTTTGAATCATAATCATAGTTTTTCTGAAACTTTGAGGATGGGTACCAGAAGCTTTGCATATGTTGGCTTTTCATATCTGTACAAAGCCAATTAATTTTTTTCTGAGACCATGATTACTGTACCTTTTATGCTTTAATTTTTTGCTTTACGAAAAATCTAGGTTGGAATGATAGTAAAACAGGTAGGGCACTTGCCGTGCACATGGCTGATCCAGGTTTGATCCTAGCACACCATTTTGTCCCCTGAGCACTGCCAAGAGTGATTCCTGAGTGCAGAGTCAGGAGTAACCCCTGAGTATCACTGGGTGGGGTCTGGCTCCCCTGCAAAAAAAAAAAAAAAATCTTTTGTTTCTTTACTTTTCATATTTGAGAACTTCTGTACTCACCCATTACAAATCAAGAAAATTTTCCAAATAACTTTTTTCAAAATGTACTTATATTTATGTTTTATATTTAAAGCTTTTAAGTATAGTTTAAAAAACAGAAAAAATTACAATTTAAGACTTTATCAATGTTGAACAGATATGGACATCTGTTTAACATGAGAGGCAGTGCAGCACACTGGTTATAGATATTGCCCAGAAGGTCCCAGGATGCAGCTCAATGAAAGAACTTCTGCCTTGCACATGTGAGCACCTGGGTTAAATTCCCATGATTAAATGAAGAAAAGGCAATATTATCTAAAGAGAGTTATACAGGTGAACTTTTCTTGCCTTCAGTGTTCTTCTCCATAAGTGGGGATAACCGTGATAAGTTTGAGTGAGGACTCAAAAGATAGTACAGGGGCTAAGGCACTTGGGTTGCATGTGACCAACCCTGATTTGCTCCATGGCACCACATGGTCCAGCAAGCACCTCCAGAAGTGACCCCTGAGCACACAGCAGGGAGTAGCCCCTAAACACTGTAGGTGTGTCCCCCCCAAAATATGTTATTTAACCTTTAAATAGGGCTAAAATCTATGTCGGATACATAACAAGTGCTGTAACTGTTTCTGTCAACTGAAATTTAAAAGAAACAAAGCGCCTTTCGCGTGTTGCGGTGGGCACCTTGCCTTCCCAGAAGACTCTCCCCACCTTTTCCGTGCCCATCCTTCTTTCCTAGAGCTGTGTTGAAGTTAGAGCATTTGCTCTCAGTTTCAACACTTTGACTCTGTGTTGTGTATTCAGAAATAATCAATACTATTGGGTTGTGTGTTATAAAACCTCCTATAAGTGGGGTCCAGCTGCTTGCATTTTTTCGTGACTTTCTGTGTTCATTCACCAGTCTGGTTTTTAGATGTGTTGCTAGATGTGCATCTACTTCATTCCCAGAAACTCTGGGTTACTTTTCTATTGTAACCACTGAGCCTAAGTCCACGTGACATTATGTTGAATTATGGCCCAGTGCCCAGTGCGCACACCTGAGATTTTTCTCCGTAATGGAATAATTTGAAAGAATTCTTCTGGGTGCAGGAGATGCTGGTAAAGCTTTATCAAGTGCCACGAATGGTTGTGCAAATTGAATCTCCTACCAGCAGTAACTTGACTCCATTTCCCTCACCACCTGCCCAGACACTTGAGCCCATTAGACTTACTGACTTTTGTGTCCTGGGGGGTATAAAGTAAGTAACATCATGGTTTCCATTTTTATTTTCACAGTTACTGTGAGGGTGGACATTTTTTTAACCTTCACGTGCTACTGATTGTTGGGTGTCTGCGGCAGGGCAGGGGCTCGTGAAGTGCCAGGGATTAAACTGGGTTGACTACGTGCAAGGCACTTAATTCCAGTACTCTGTCTTCAGCCCTCTCCAATGATAGAGTTCAGGAAATGAGTTGATGTGTTGATTTTTTTCTCAACTAATAGAATCCCAACTCCACCATATATTTATTTTTTTATCCCACATATATTTGTAAGTGATGCTTTTATGCACATCCTGTATTTCTTTGTGCTTACCTGGTATATCGTGCACAGATGTCTGTATATTCAAGGACTCTTGACATGTATTGACCTTTTGGAAAAGTACTATTGGTTTAACTTCCCAGAAGTGGTATGTGAGAGAACATTCCTACCATTTATCAACACCGAATGTCAGTGTAAAAATCTTTGACAGTTTCCTAAGTGTAAAAAGTTATATTAATGTTTTAATTAAGTTTTTAATTAAAAAATTTTAATTAAGTTGAAAACTTTTTCATCAGTACTCTAAGTTGTTTATATTTTGAGGGGGTTCGGTGGGGGTTTGGTTTGGTTTGGGATCCACACCCAGCTGTGCCCAGGGCTTACTCTTGGCTCTATACTCAGGGATCACTACTGGAAGTGTTCTAGGTACCATATGGGATAAAGGGATCAAACCTGTGTCTTTTGCATGCAAGGCAGGTGTCCTACCTGCTGTACTGTTTATCTGGCTCCTCAGCACTTAAGTTTTTAACTCATGTGTTGTCATTGTAATAAGGCAATTATTGATTTGCCTTGTCCTACATTTGGAAAAACTGAGGAATTTTGGTCTTTTAGAATTGTCACCAGTATCTGCCTATAGTTAATGCTGTTTCAGGGAAAGTGTGGAAGGCATTTTAGAAAGCATGCATACATTATGCTCATTTGGCCACATTACAAGAAGAATTGAATTCACTTCAACTAAAAGTTATCTGAGCATCAACTATGTATCTAACACTATAATCTATTACCATCTGATGAATACAACTAATTATAATACAGAATCCAAAGTCATGCCAGATTAACAGGCTGAGCTCTGCATGATGCCTCGGTCCCCAGCATCTCATGGGCCCTTGAGCACAGCCAGGAGCGACCCCCAAGCACTGCCACTGTGACCCCAAAACCAAAATCCTGGTGGTGCTTCTTTCTGGCTCTGTGTTTAGGGATCACTCCTGGTGGTGCTCAGGGAATCAGCACTGGGGATATATCTGGAGTCAGAGTGGACAAGGCTTAACCCCTAAAGTTCCTTAACCCCTAAAGTTCCTTAACCCCTCTCTCTAGCCTCATTCCTCTGTTTTTAATGGCAGAGTGAAGGAGGACTAAGTAAACTGGCTCCAAGGAAGTCACATGCAAGCCAAAGAAGTGGTGGGGTATGGCAGCAGCGTGGATGTGCGTGGTACACTCGGAGGGCAGCAAGACTGCCAGCTAGCCACAGAGCCCTCGGCAGGGCATAAGATGAGGATTGGAGACTGAAGCCGGCTGCGTCCATTTTGGCTGCTCTATTGAACTATCAAACTATCGTGGACCAAGTGTTTTAAACAGCAGTTGATTTCTCACTGTCCCAAAGGTGGAGAACTTTAAACTCGAGGTACCCACGGATCCGCTAACTGGCAGTGAAAGCCGGGTGCACACCTCATTTTCAGATGGCCGTCTTGTCTGTCCTAAACCTTCTAATAAAGGGGCTCAGCGCCACAGGGAACTTGTGCCTCATGCCCTAATTACCTCCTGGAGCATCCCCGATGCCGTCACATTGGGGATCGGGGCCATTTGGAGGTACACAGAGACTCCTTAGTTTATTGCACACAGAGGAAATTTGTGCATGCCCTCTGAAGAATCTCATGGAAAATCTCCCATGTTCTGAAACTAATCCTGAGTCGGGAGACTTGGAGGATAGGCAGCAGCAACAGGGTCTGTGAGTGAACCTGGTTTTGGCAAACTGCGGCCAGAAGGTTTTGGTGGAAAGCTCCTGTGGCATTGGAATCCCCTTGAGGTATAAGGACTGCTGAGGGCTGAGAACCCCAGTCCATCCCCCAAGATCTTCCTTCATGGCCATTCTCTGTGGCCATCCCCTGCAGCTTCCCCAGCTCTGGGCCATCTCTCTGCTGTGCTAGCATGTGGATGGTTTCTAACCCCACCTGTAGTGACTCAAGACCGGAATCTTTTCTTCTGGCTGCCCCCACCCTTCTCCCACCTCTTCCAGCAGATGGTCAGACTAAAAGTGCAAGGCATGCAGAGCTCGGGAGCTTGGGGGAGACGAAAGTGACTCAGTGCAGAGTTGAGGGAGCTGCAGGCCTCCCCTTTCAACCACACCCGCCCGCCGGCCTGCCCCAGACCTCGGCTTCTGCCGTTTGGCAGAAGTGGATCTGAGTCAGTGTCGCCATCTGCTTCAACTGGGGTGTTTGCACGTTGCTGTGACCTTCTGGATGCCCATGGTCCTGCCTGGGCAGTGGGGTGTCCTTGAGACCAGGTGCCAGCGGAGGACATGAATGACTTGTGCACTGTGAGACATGGCAGGCACCCTCCAAGGCATCTTTCTTCTACATTTCCTACTTTATGCCACTGATATACCGAGAGTAGCACACCTACCCGAGGTACTCTCCCTTCTGTCGTTGATGTGCTTGCACACACCTGGCTGTGCACCTGGAATCACTTTTGATGGGGTGTAAAGTAGAATGTAAAGTAGAAGGCAATCAATCTTCTTCTTTTTTTTTTTTTTTTTTTTGCTTTTTGGGTCACACCCGGCGATGCACGGGGTCACTCCTGGCTCATGCACTCAGGAATCACCCCTGGCGGTGCTCAGGGGACCATATGGGATGCTGGGATTCGAACCTGGGTCGGCCGCGTGCAAGGCAAACGCCCTACCCGCTGTGCTATCACTCCAGCCCCGGCAATCAATCTTCTTAAACATATATATAGAGAGAGAGTCTTATATATAGTTGAGTCTTACGTGCTTTTATATATACATATATATGTGTGTGTATGTGTGTGTGTGTGTGTATATATATATATATACATATATATATATACTTGGACATAAGACTCAACTATAAGGGCTTAATGGCTCCAAAGTGAGATACAACAATTTTCACGTACTTTCCTCAAAATACATACATACATATTATTATTATCATCATCATCATCATTATTTATTTATTTCTTTATTTCCTCTAAATACATATGTTTCCTTTTTGGATAATTTTTAGTGGATTATTTATAACAAGCAATACAAAATAAATTATTTAGCGTCTGCCTTTGGGTAAGACTTGGGTGGTGGTGGGAAAATTCAAAATAATGGTGATGGGAAGGTGTAATGGGGGTGGGATTGGTGTTCAAGTAGTGAATGTGATAAATTATTATGAACAACTTTATAAAAATAAAATAAAATATTTTTTTAGGAAGGAGGGAAGGAGGGAGGGAGGGGGTGGGAGGGGGTGGGAGGGAGGGAGGAAGGGAGGAAGGGGGTTGGCAACCCAAAGTCCTCCAGGCTTCTTCTGTGGCTCAGCAGCTACCCACGCTGGCTCAGGCAGTCTGAGTCTGGTCATGATGCCGTGGCAGTGAGGCTGTGCATGAAGGTAACTGCCTGGGCTGTAGTATTGTGCATGGAAGAAGCAAACTGAATCAAGTCTAGAAGCTCTCTTCTGTTGTCTGGGAAAGCATCTTTGCTGTCTTCTCCAGATTTTCATGATCTGTCACCCGCTGATGGACTCAGCTGGCAGCTGGACTGGCCAGACACTGAGATAAGCGTGTGTGGAGGCCCTCCCTTTTTTTCTCTTTCATTTAGAGCCTCTGGCTGCAGCTCTCACACATGTACAGGATGCAGATGTGGGGATGCACAGCAGGCTGTGAGCTATGCCTGTCACAGGGCTTGAATGGCCTTTTAGCAGAGACCTCACCCAGTCATGGTTGGGGCCCATGGTTTTGTTTGGTCTTTCACTGTGGCATTAGCCATGCATGGGATTGGCACTGCATTTCCTGTTTGGCGTGAAAGTATCACTTGGTCTGTGATTAGGCAGTCTTGAAAGGTTTGTCTCTTCTGCCTTCTCGGTTCTGAACTTGCCTAGCATGGCAAGTCTGAAAAAAAAAATCATCTTGCTACAGAAGCCAAGCATCAAAATGGATGGGGTGAGAGGGGATGTGGGGCCTAGCAAGGAAGCAGCCACTTCAGCAAGTATTTCTAATGTGTATACAAACCAGGAGCAAGATTGCTAGACTGTGTGTCAACCATGACCGCCAGCTGCTGACGGCTTGGGTAAGATCCTACAATGTACATTCTTTATGGGTGAAGAAGGAATCATCCATTCATTCAACAAACGTTTATTGAAGCCTCCTATCAGAGAGGTGGGGTCACACATCTGGGCTGACCAGGCAGAACCTTGACGTTAGCCCCAATACTTGGTCTCTCCCAGGAGGCCATGCAGATTTCCTGACTGCTCTGTCGATGGTCAGAGCTGTGTGCCCTGCCCAATACTGAGCCTATTGAACCAGGGTCCAGCCAGTTGGTTGGGTTGGACAGCTTCAGACCTTGGGGGGCAGAGGAATCCCCTTGACTGGGGTGACAAGAGCATGTGGGCACTGCACTATGATGTAAAAAACATTCAATCAGTCTTCCTGCACTTCACTTGCCCCACTTTCCCACCTTCAGAGGGATCTGATACCTCATTCCCTCAGCTTCCCCAGCTACCATTTTCCAGGTGTGTGTGTGTGTGTGTGTGTGTGTGTGTTACTTCTTCCTTTCCCTTTGCTGTTACTACAGCGATAGACTGCTGTACACATGTGTATTTGTGGCTCACATCTCTGATTGAGTGCTCACACACTCAATGAAGGCATGGTCTGGGGAATCTCACACTTCCCACTGCGGCGCTCAGCTACCCAACGTACTCTCACGTCTGTCCTTGAGTTGCTTGCACACACCTGGTTGTGCACCTGGGATCACATATGTTATTGTATCCTGGGAGTCTTAAACAACAGAGTTGCCGGGCCACACCTGGAGCATGTGGGTAGCACTGGGAATTGGACCCATGACCTCACGCACTTTGTCCTCCCTGGATGCCTGCCTGTATGAGTTTTGTGGCGTTCACCCTGTAGAGTATCAGCTTTTTCTTGTTTGCTCTTTTTTTCCCCTCTGTTCTTTGATTTATGGGCTGTTGTTTTGTTGTTCTTTTTAATTCCTCCTCATCACATTTCTGTGGAATGTCTGGAAGAAGCAGAGACAAATTTGTTTCACAAATGGCCATTTGTAAGGAGAAGTTTCCATCTATTCTTCTTTGAGTCTGTCCTGCCAAAACTTCATCTAGTGATTGTAGCTCCTCCTCTCAGTGGGTTCTCAGAAGGATTTAAATTATCAATCAGTGTCTTCGATTCTGCTTGTTGTCTGCCTGACGAGTAAGTGACCTAAACATAGTGACTTAAAATAACCACACCTTTGTATAGTCTCATGATCTGCTATTAAGAGGACTTAAGGAGCCTCTGGTTCCTGTTCAGTGATGCATGAATGGGGGCAGCTTCTCCTGCCCGGAGGTCCATCCACAAGGTGACTCTCGTTCCAACTGCATAGTGAGTGATTCTGCTATAGGAAAGGGGCTGATGAGGACTTCTGTCAGAGTTCTTGCTCTTCTCATCTTGACTAGGTTCACAGAATCTTGGTTCCATGAGGTAACATTCCAGACCACACTCCCTAAGAAAATACAGTCCTGGGCCCAAGCACTTTTCAAATCTGCTGTTTGTATCAGGCACAGCTAGAGTCCTACTGGTCAAAGCAAGTCACATGACCAAGTTCAAACTCCATGTGGAAATAAATCACTCCACAGGGTGTGAGAAGTGGGAAGCATGATTCCTGGGGGTCTCCCTGAGACTAAAATTCTAGGATCTCAAACTTGTGCTTTTCTAAGTGTGACTCACTTGTTCCGTTTCCTTTCTAAAACATTTGTGGACCAGACTCCTTCCTTATAGGCTAGTTTTCTATGAAACAGACATTCAATGAATGTGTATTAGGACGACATGATGTTGTAGCACTTTTCATTTAAAAATGTTTCTGAATGGACCGTAATGATTCAGACTAAGTAGCTTACTCATTGCCGTAATGATTGTGTTTCTAGTGCAGGAAAAAAAAAATGTCCTACAGGGGCAAATTTCCTAAATATACCTCTCAAGGGAATTAAATATTGTCTTTTGATGTTAACCAGCAGAAGTTAGCTTCTTGTCTGTTTGGTTTTTAAAGGTTGAAAATTAGCCTGGAAGCCAAAGAGTAAGTGTGGATTCTTGCCTGATCGTCGGAGAATGAATCCCTTGAAAAGTCTGAATCTGCATCTCTCATTTTATGCCTTGAAAGTGTATTACAGATATTCTGGAGTGCTTTTGTCACAGATATTCCTTAATGTGCTGCGTGTCCGGGTAGCTGGCCTGCTGACTGATGTCTCTCCATTTTCCACACAGGGGTTCTCTATCTCCAGTACGGAGATGAAACCAAGCAGCTCAGGATGCCGAATGAAATCACAAGTGCAGACACAATCCGTGCTCTCTTCGTAAGTGCCTTTCCACAGCAGCTCACCATGAAAATGCTGGAGTCGCCCAGCGTAGCCATTTACATCAAAGATGAAAGCAGAAATGTCTATTATGAATTAAATGATGTCAGGTGAGTAGTTGTGTGTGTGTGTGTGCGCGCGTCCTCACAGATTGCCTTTAATCTCACTGTGTTTGCAATCTCTAATCTCTCCACATCCCAGCAAATAAAGCAGAGCCATTATCCTGATTGGCAGGCTTATCTCTCAGATGTGAAGTCACTATCTGCTTTTCCAGAATTCATTTGCAAATCGTAGTTTACGGAAGTGAAGACAGGCATAGGTCTTCAGTAGTTATATCTGTAAAAAAAAAAAAAAAAAAATCAAAAAGCATTTCAAACTGGGTTGGAGAGAGACGACAGGGGTTCAGGCAGCTTGCTTTGCATGCAGCTGACCCTTATTTGATCTGGCTCCTCATATGGTCCCCTGATCACCACCAGAAATCACTCCTGAGCACAGAACCAGGCATAAGCCCTGAGTATGCAGGGTGTGACTTAGCCCTCCTCCCCCTCCTCCTCCTCCCCCCCCAAAAAAAATCACTTTGGAAATGATTTGATCCACTGTTAAACATTCACACTGGCACTATAATTTGTGTTAAGTCACAGTCAAGTGTGAGCCACCAGTGATATGTGCCGGCATCAATGTGTTAAACTAAGAGTTCCGGGAACTCAAACCCAGAAAGGCAGAGGAAAGAGCTCAGGAGATGAAGATAGCACTTAGAACTAACCCTTTCTCAGTTCTCTCTCAAGTGGTCTTCCTCCAGTCCATGTGCATTGTGGGTAATAGCCCCACTCTGCTATTAAGAACATGTCAAGTGAGTTAGACTAAAAGCAGTGGATTCTACACTGTTTACCAGAAGGGGTCTGAGAAGCACTCTCACTGTCCATCAGTTTCTTAAGTAGCTGGCTTTTACCAGTGGACCTCATTTTCCACGTAGGTTATCTCCAGGACACCCCGCCCTCCCCCCTCCCCCCCCCCCACCTGCCGGTAGAATATACTCCAAACTGTGACTAAAGGAGCTCTTGCTATCCCAGCAAGCGCAGAAATAAAAGCATCTCAATTGACTGGGGAAGTATTGTGTATTGGGTAGAAGAGGCCCTTCAGATCTGTCCCAGACAAACAACCTGAGAAGTGAGGCTGAAATCACCACAAACAGGCAGTTGCTAGTATTGCCTCTCAGCAGTTGAGAACTTAAAAAATGAGTGAGCGACTAAGCCAGCTCTTTCTCGCCTTTTATGGAACCAGAGCCTCAGGTGCATGAGAAATGATGGGAGTTATTCAGATCATACAGTAACTTCCAAGCCCAGCTCCATACCTGACAGTTCACAGTTTTGGTCAAGGACTCTAGTGCCAGGGAGATTGTATAGGGGCTAAGGAGCTTCCCTCGCATGCTACTGACTCTGGTTCAAGCCCTGGCACCACACATTCGCCAAAAATCCCCTGACCACTGCCAGAAGTGATCCCTGAACTCAGAGGAAAGAGTAAGCTCCGAGCACAGCCAGGTTTGGCCACAATTCCCTCCACCCTAATCCCCACCCCCACCACACACACACACAAATAAACACTATTTATTTCTTCCCAGTGTTTCCTCCAAAACGCATCTCGGTTACAACTTCGATTTCCAGGTCTGTGCCCTATGGGGAAGAAGCTGGCAGAGAATAACAAGTTGCCTTGTTTCTTCATTATGAAATTAATGGGAACCCCTTTTGAAAAGTGTGCCTCTAGTGCATAATAAACATAAACTGATAAATATCTAACGATGATCCAAAATGACATATTTAGGCGTGTGCCAAGGCACATGAGTAATTTAGGGTTTTGAAAGTTTGACACACGCCCTAAGGTATAGGCACTACATCTGTCGCACAACACTGGGCTTTGAAAAGGTGTTTAAATATTCATGGGTATCCGAAAATTCAAGTGTGTTTTCTGAAATAAATGATTCATCAAGCTGTCACCAAAACGTTTTAAATTTGCAAACCATGAAGTTCAACATGAAGGGGTTTCATAATATTTAAAGAGAACATTTGCAGCAGTAGCATCCTGTGTAGCGTTTCCACAACAGTATGCCTTCTTACGACAAGGAAAATGAGGGGTGTGGTAGCAATAAATAAACACGAAGCCACTTTGGACTATGGTGTTCAAGGCTGATGAAATTATTACGAACAATTTGAGTTCATCCAAAGATTTTTATATCACAATATATATATATATATATATATATGTGTGTGTGTGTGTGTGTGTGTGTACATATACATATATATATATGTATATACATATATATATGCACTTTTCCCAGTATTGCTCCTTGGACTACCTTTATTAATTCCTGGAATGGGGTTTGGGGGTTGTAATGTCACCCCAGTGTCACCCCAAAGAGAGTAGTGTGAGATAGGACAAAGAGATAAAGGGTCTCCAAACTTTCAAGCTGAAATGATCCTTCTTGGTCCTTCTTAAATTCAGATGGCAGATGGAGAGAAGACTCACTTTAGATGGTTCTTTTAAATGAGCTGAATCACTCACAATTCAGCTAACAAGTCTCTATCTGCAAAAATTAAGATCTTTTTGATCCTTACTATGCAGGACCAGCAGCTCAACTTTTGTCAAACCTTACTAGAAATGTTGAAGTGTAAAGTCACTGATTTGTGTCTGCTATTCTCCTTTTCACTGTCTTGATGTACAGAAAAACATGGATCTGGGAAGATTTGAGTGGTTAGAATGATTTTATTGGATCAGGACTATGCTTACGTTAGGTGGGAATTCACCTGTACACCCCATCTCAAGAATTATTCCATCTCTTTATTTTCATCTGTAAAATACGTCAATTATACTTTCTTTGAATGGTAGAATCAGCATTCTGCAGAACCCACTCACCACCCCCCACCACACACACACACACACACAAAGTGATTCATATAGATTGTACTAAATGAAGACAGTGGCATTCAACTTCAAAACCCCAAAGAGAAGTTCATTTTACAGCTCAGATATATATATATATATATATATATATATATATATATCTTTTTGGGTCACACCCAGTGATGCACAGGGGTTACTCCTGGCTCATGCACTCGGAACTACTCCTGGCTGTGCTGGGGAGACCATATGGGATGGCGGAGATCGAACCCAGGTCGGCCGCGTGCAAGGCAGACGCCCTACCCGCTGTGCTATCGCTCCGGCCCCACATCTCAGATATTTTTTGAGTGAGCAGGTATTTTTTCAACAATTGGCCATTTCATCCTTGCTTTAGGGTCTCTTTTTTTCCTATAGGGCTAGTTTGCAGTTGGGTTAAAATCTGCGTTGTAATGGTTGCCATGGCAAATGCAGTCTGGGCCTGTACTGTTGATTCATCTTGGATGAACGTGTTTCTAAATTAATCCTAAGCCAACCTCATGTATTTTAAGCACCTTGGGAATCACACAAAGTTCTTTCTCCTGGCTCTAGTGGGATCTTCCATTTCTTCCCAATGTCACTGTGACAGCCGTGTGTGTGTGTGCGCGCGTGTGTGTGTGTGTGTGTGTGTGTGTGTGTGTGTGTGTGTGTGAGTTCCTCTAGCGATCCTGACCTTTAACTTCTCTGAATGCTCTCCTTGACACCGATCCAGCTCCTCTGAATCTGTAGAACCCTGAGCTCCCCCAAGCTGTCTTCTAATGAGCTCCTTAAACGGACAGAGCCCTGCAAGCTGGGACTAGTCCGGCTTCAAAGCCCTGACGGACAGGTATTTAAAGGAGGGAAGCCAGACTCGTCCAAGAATCCTCCACTTGGTTTAAAACAAAAACATCACCCAATAATCCCCGTGATTGCAATCAGCCCACAAAAACGTGCGGCTGCACCTGGAGGAAAGGAATGCATCCTTCTGCACTCACGCCCCAGAGCTGCCAGTGCTGGGGCTGGGAGGAATCATCATGTGGACGGGGCTGAGCGTGCCTTGGGTGGCCCTTCTGTGCGGAAAGCTGAACTCAGAGGGATAAGGATTTCCTAGACATTCTTTTGCTCTTAACTAATTTTAAGGTAGGATCTGGGTAAACCTCTGGCTTCTCGATTTTGCTGCTGCAGACTTCCGGGATCAGAGAGAGAAGTAGACAAGTCAAAGAATGACTTATCTACGACTATTCCTTCTAAATACTCTTGACTGTTCAGTCATTCAAGTTACAGGTAGAAAAGTATTTTTAAAAACTTATGATGGGGATGAGGGAGTGAGAGAGAGAGAGAAAGAGAGAGAGAGAGAGAGAGAGAGAGAGAGAGAGAGAGAGCTTTTTTTTTAAAAAAAGGGCTTTGTTGTTTTGATCTTGGTGGTAGTGCTTTTTCTTTTTTTCCTGGACTGCAAAGACCTCATTGTCTTCGCTTAAAAAATTTTGAAAGCAAAAGAACAATTTTTGCGTAGGTGGGCATTTTCCTGAGATACACAGAAAACCGGGTGTTTGGGCAAAGTAACCTGAGGTGAAATATTTAAATATTAACCAACTCTTTTTGAGCGGATTGTAAATATTGGAGCTTGATTGTTTCTGAAGGTGTTAACTTTCCCTGTTGGGAATTTTGTGCTGCCTGGTATGTGTGGGTGGAGAACTATCCAGAAAGAAGTGGGAAGACAAAATGAAGGAAGAGAAGCCCAAGTCATTTCTTCTCTTCTTTTCCTTCTCTGAACCTCTTTTATGATAGAAGGCTACTGTGTCGTGGGGTGCTGGGCGGAGTGGTACCCGCCATTTGACAGCCGGGTAAAGGAAATGACGCAAGTGTGGCTCCTTTCATCTGCTAATATTCTTGATGTCTTTGCCTCCAGGAACATCCAGGACCGGTCACTCCTCAAAGTCTACAACAAGGACCCTGCACATGCGTTCAACCACACTCCAAAAACCGTGGATGCAGACATGAGGGTAAGTGTGCCCGCTGGGTCTGCTCTGCATTCTCTTCAGTGGGACAGACCTGAAATCAGGGGCCTCTGCCCTGTACTCTTGGTGTAATCGTACCCACTCCCAGGCTGAGGGCTGCTCCGTCTGCATCAGTCTCAAGGCTTCTTAATTGTACTCGGGCTTCCTGCTCACTTGGGGCAACAGGATTAAAGTAGGGCTGGACACATCCTAATTCATCTCTAGATGGAGTTGACTCAAGTTGTCCAAGAGGATCCTGACAAATCTTTATATTTTTCTTGGTTCCTAATATATTTCCTTAGTGCATAATATGTTAACTCTCTCTAAAGATCTCTTGCTATGCTTTTCTTTGATGAAAACAAAATGAGGTTACTAAAAGCAACAAAAACAACCCCAAAACCTGTAAACAGTCACACAGTAAATGTAGTGAATTTATTCATAGAAGTTAACAGCCAAATCTCCTAATGTTTTTTATTCAGCGTTTCTAGTCCTAGCAGTCTAATGAAATTAGTCACCTGATTCATTAACACAGGTCCAGGACTATTGGTTCGTATATTATTTTGAATATTAGTAAATCTTTCCTGAATCCCTGAATTGTGTTTAAGGTCACAGTACAGAAATTTGCATGATTTGGGAGTTAACATTCTTTAGTTAGACTACTCGGAAGATTATCCAAATATTCAGACGAAACAGGGGTATTTTGAAAAAGATAAAGGAAAGAGAGAAAGAAAGAAAGAAAGAAAGAAAGAAAGAAAGAAAGAAAGAAAGAAAGAAAGAAAGAAAGAAAGAAAGAAAGAAAGAAAGAAAGAAAGAAAGAAAGAAAGAAAGAAAGAAAGAAAGAAAGAAAGAAAGAAAGAAAGAAAGAAAGACATTGAAAGGGTAGGTTTAGAAATCAGTTTAATACACATCTACTAGGAAGGTATCAAGTTTCTAACAATAGTGCTACCTTCCTCTGCAGGAAAAATGGGAGGTGAGAAAATGTTTTCTTCTCTAGCTGTACCATCCTACACACACACACACACACACACACACATGACTGAATACAATGGCTTAAAACAACATAGATTTGCTAATGCGCAGTTGTAGGTTGTAGAGGCTGGACGCCCCCTTGCTAAGTTCCAATGAGCTAAAACCAAGGGCCTTCATCAGACATCAGCTTTTTTTGCTTGAAGTTCTAGGAAGAATCTATTTTCTTTCCACTTTCCAGAGGTCACCCCCTTTGCTTGGCCCCCAGTCTTCTTCCTTCTACAGACCCAGAAAAATAGCACCTCTGTCCTCACCTTGAGCATGCCATCTCCAACCCTCCCGCTTCTGCCCTGAAGGATGTTTGTCCTTCTTCCTGGTCCCATTTCTCACTCCAGAATAGTCTCCTTATTTTAAGATCAGTTGCTGAGAACCCTTAACTGCCCCCCTGACCCCCGACGCCTACCCCTACCCCTGTTTCCAGATTGACAAAGATTCTGGAATTTAGACTGCAACATCTTTGTGGGGTAAAGGGATCATTGTTCCACCTACTACGCCGTATGTGAGTTTAGAACTAGAGACCCAGAGTATTCTATGTTATCTGTGCACTGGAACATTTGCTTGTGCTGGAAAGTTCAGAGCCTGCGGTTTTAGAGGAAAAAAATCATCTTCCATAACTTTTTTCCTGTCCAAAATGATGTATGGAGCTTCAAACAAATAAGTCTAGAGTTCTAAGGTTGATTTTTAACCAGTTACATTTTAGCCAGTTACACGAGCACCTTAAGCAGACAGATTGAGTCGTGCGGTAATATTCGGAAACCCGGGCTGAATATTACGGGTCCTTGTCTGTAACCTTACTTCCTTACTTACTTTCTCAGTGACATCTCTAAGAGCCTTAGCTCGCTTGAGTCTCTATTTATTATTTGTGTTTGTTGGATATGTCTAGTCCTTCTCCTGGAGTTTAATGATGCCCAAGAGTTGCATTTCTATTACATAGAGCCCATGTGGTAATCCCAGGATCGCCTCTGAAAATTCTGTTTATGGTCTGGGGGACACCTGTTTTAGCTCTCAGACAGATGTGGACCTCCAGAAGGGCCGGCAGTGTGCATCAAGAAAAGCAAATATCAACCATATGCACAGAGCCTATTACAATTCACAACTTCTGCTACAGATTTCAGTCAAGTTCTGTTATACTTTTAAACAAGACCCATGTGCTCACATTCTGCGTTGCCTGCTGCCTGTTTGAGGGAGCACATTTTTGTGTCATAAACTCTGTCGTGGTCTCCAGATGAGCAGACCCCAAGTGTTCACCATCTGACCAGCGACAAAGTTGTCATGCTTGCCATGAGAATAGCTCAGAAATGGACATTCGGGGGCAGGAGTTTTATTTCTTCGATTGTAGACCACAGCTGGTGATGCTCAGGGCTCTGCACTCCGGGATCACTTCTGGAAGGGCTCAGGGGGCCATAGGGGATAGGGGATAGAACCTAACTTGGCTGTGTTCAGGGGAAGAACTCTACCCACTGCACTATCTCTCCAGCCCCCACAAAGCAACCAGGCCTAATCGTGGGTAGGTTGGCTGACTGACAGATTCCAGGAGCTGGAGGATCTGGAGTTCTCTCAGCCTCACCTCTTGGCTCTGGACCTTGGGATTGTCTCTCTTGCCTTAGCACACGTGTGACTGGCCTGGAGCTTTGTGGAGCCCCTCCTGAAGCTGAGCTATAAAGACCTATGGCTCATGGAGCATGTGAGACCAGAGCAGAGCAAGGCTCAATTGTTGTAGACTAAATCCAGCTACACGGTGGGTCCAGGGATACTGTGTTCTTTGTGGGATTTTCCATTTGCATGCACATGAAAAGAATTTGAAGGTAACTGCCTCGATGAGTCAGTGAACAGCCCTGCACCTGATGCCACTGGCCTTCACCTGGCAGCCTGTGACAGTCCAGCTGCTCCCTCGCCTGAGATTCATGGGATGGGCCACACCAAGGCCTGACAGCCTCCCCAGAAATTAGCATGGCCCTGGGCTTCCCTTGGGAAGCATCTTTATTTAAACTTGGTCTGAGGTTGTGGGGAAATATGCTTAGTTAAGAAAGCGTGTTCTTGCTTTAGCTGCTAGCTGAGCATTTTTGAGATTCCTGGTTCTCTGCTGGAACCGAGCAAGCCCTTCTCCTGATTCTTTACACGTGGGCACAGATCACCCTGGTCTAATTGAATGCTGAGGCTCCGGGTTGGTTCCTTTAGATAGTAACTTTGATCATTCAGTTCCAAGAGGGCTGAGCGTGACATATGGACTCTTTCTGCAAAAAGCCTCTGTTTTCACAGGGTTTTTAATTCACAAATGGACAACTCAAACGTGAACCATGCCGTTTTGAGGCTGTCAGAGGGCACCAGCAATTTCCTGTTTACCCAGAACAGTGGATTTTTTTTTTCAGAGTTTTGTGTCGCCTCTGCCTTCTTGTGCCCTTGGTGTTGATTCCCAGGGTTCTGTGCTCCCCGCCTTCAATCCTCTCCTCTTGGGTGCCTTTTCACTTTTACTTGTATAAGAAGGCAACCAAATTTGGAAGTTTTAAATGCTTCCCAGAATTAACCTGCATCTTAAATTACTCCCTAATGTCCAAATTGGTTGCTGCCTCCCACGCCTCTCTCTCCTCTCTGAGCTCGATGGAGGAACGAATGTTCTCCTTAGAAATGTTAGTTTCCACTCCTCTGCCGTTTCTAACCCCCTTGCTTTCCTTCAGGCCCTCAGCAGCTGCCTTCATTCACTACTTCACTTCTTGTGCTTCCTGAAAGGTCCACAAGTGCAAGTTCACCTGTGTGTTTATGTGTACATGTTTTCATCGTCCCTTAGAAAAATCTACACCTGTGATTTTTTTTTTCTCTCAATACTGATTTTACTTTCCCATCAATGCAAGCTACCAAGTTCCATCAATGAAACTCTCCTGAATCCTGCCGTTTCTCTTGAGTTTCAGACCCTGCGTTCGACTACCCAGTGGTTCTCTCTGCATGGACAGTCTTACGTTATTTCCATGTTTCCTTTTGGAGGCAGAAACACCCTAACCTTTTCCTCCCTGCAACCTGTTGCCTCCTTGATTGTGTATCTTTGTGAGTGACAGAGCAGCTGTGATGTGTATGCACACAAGAGTGTGTGTTCTGGGGCTGGGAGAGAAATCGTGAATGTTTGAGTGATCCCTGCTCCATCCATTGCCTTGACCAGACCCGGGCACACTCAGCCAGTCACCGGAGCTTCTCGGTTCCTCTCCACCAGACCCTTCTGTGACTGCTAGCACAGCTGCTCTCGCAATAGCAAAGGCTACCGAGCACTGCCTGAGCACTTTAATGGGTATTTCGTCTAATCCCTAAGACATCTGAGGCAGGAATTTGTGTAAAGCCTGTTTACAGCTCAGGGAATGGTTGCTGATGTTAAGAGACCAGCAGGAGCTATAGTGATAGCACAGTGGGTAGGGCGTTTGCCTTGCACGAGGCCGACCTGGGTTCGAGTCCCCCGAGCACCACTAGGAGCAATTCCTGAGTGCATGAGCCAGGAGTAATCACTGGACATCGCCGGGTGTAACCCAAAAAGAAAAAATAAAATAAAATAAAATAAAGCACACCTCTTTAAAAAAAAAAAAAGAAAGAAAGTAAGTAAGTAAGTAAGTAAGAAGAAGACCTTCCAAAGCCATGCAGGTAGCTAGTGCAGAGCTGGGATTTGATCCCACGTACTTGGGCTCTAGGATTCTGTGCCCTTAATAGCACTATTCTGCTGTTGCAGTCACTATTCTGGGGGCTGTTGTGCAACAGCACGGAGCCAGTCTCGCCACTCTAGTCTAACGAGCTGCTTCCCAAGTCATCCTCCCGAAGCCCAGCTCTCCACTGTGCCAAGAATAGCACGGGCCAGCAGACAATATTGTCCCCCACCCCAGCACCGAAGCAGAGCTAAATCTAAAGCGTCCCCTCTCTCTACCCCACGCGTCTAGCTTTCAAAATTCTCCCCATAGCACACTGCAGAACAAGGGGCCTTCATTCAGTAAAATACTGGCTTGATAATGTTGTAGGAAGGACCCTGTTGTGTTTCTCGATTTTCTTTAATCTCGTGTTGTAACAATCAGTTGCCATGTGTGCACCATGTTTGGATTCTGATTGACACAAATGAACATAAAAGACCTCCTTTAAATGATTTGGGAAATCTGAATATGTGTCAGGAATCAGATGGTTTTAAGGGATACAGGGGGTCATTCTGTTGGGTATAATAATGGCTTGGTGGTGTTTTTTGAAGTGAGATGTCCTAATGTGCTTTTAGACTAAATGGCATGATTAATGGGATTTACTTGAAAATATTCCAGTAAGATGATACCAGAAAGTGCTACTAGATGTAACAAAATGGGAAAGATCCTTGGAAATGACAGGGCTGGATCCTGGGAGTTTATTTCATTATATTCTCTATTTTTTATGCTTGAAAACTTCATAAGAAAATTTAAAAGAAAAATACCTTATTTTCAGAGGTCAAATGAAAGCGTCTACTCTGTGAAGATTTCTTTAATGCTCTGATAGAATTTATCTTTCCTCTTGGGGCCATGTTGCACTTTCTCCTCGTGTTACAGTGTCATCATTTTAGATGCTTGTTCATCTCATCAGACAAGGCAGTAAATTCTTTAAAGGCACAAGCTGTCTCGTGTTCATCTTTGTATCCCTCAGAGAGCCAGTCATGGTGTCTTACCATGGTGAGTGTAAACACTCTGAAACAAGATGCATTGAGTACTCTAATGATAGCATTACAAACGCTCTATTATTCATTTTCTGTCATTAACGAGAACCCACTGTAAAAATATCTCTCTGTTCTCATCACCAGAAATAGTTGTGCTTCTCCTGGTTTATTTTTAACATGGGGGACGTTTTGAATCTTGTAAGTGATCATTTTCCCTCTTTGTGTTGCTACTCTAAAACTTAGAATTAAATTTGTGGCCCGCCCACAGTGAGCATACAGGCATTTGTGGCATGTATTTTGTGTGTTGGCTTTGTTCCTGGCCTCTCTAAAAAATGTTCTTCCACTTTTATCTTCCTCTTGTCATCTATTCCACTTTGACTTCTTAGGGGGGGAGGCGACAAGACTGAAATAATGTCTGTGAATTCTATTAAAGTCTTTGTGGAATAGGCAGAATATAAGTAGTGTTTGTTCTATGTTCTTGGGTTTTGGGTGTAATATAATAGATTTCTGATGCGTGTGTGTATATTATAGGCAACCTATTAAATACTTTATGTATTATTTAAATTAGTTCACAACTTTGCAAAACAGGTCCGGCGTCTCCATGTTTACAGACTATACAAATGAGGCCATAAATTCTTTCCCAAGCCTGCTTAGCCGGTAAACATCAGACACCAGCTTGGAACCCAGTTCCTTTGAGTGTATCCAGCCCATAACTTTCCTTCCTTGACATTTCCATTTTAAGTCTTTCAGGTTCTGAAATGATGCTAATTAAGAGTTGAGAACACATGAAGTCTTTTTACAGCTTGCGTTTCACTTCTGAACCCTGTCTGCGTCTTCGTTCATGGCACCTTTTTATTTGCTAATTTATTTGTTTGTAGTCCCTCTTCATTGCTTGCCTCACTGTCTGCTGTTCTTTCTGGGCTGGGCTGTGGTGCTCATTTATTTGTATGCATTGTGATGTTCACCGGCGGCTACACATCCGGTGCCTGCTCACTGAGGGTCATGCATCTTTGGCAGTGGTGCTCCCAAACGTGTTGCTCTGTTGTGCCACTCACATATTTAACTGGAGTACAACCAAGACTCACTTGAAATGCCAGGAACCACTCATGGCAGTGCTGCCAGGATTGCACTTGGCACATGTGGTGGCCAGGGATTAAACTTGAGACCTTATGCTGAAAGGCAGGTATTCCAAGCTGCTGACCTATCCTTCTCCTAGAGAAAGCTTTAGGATTGTGGGAGGATAAAGTAATCTGGAAAAATGGATGAAAAGAGGATCCCAGAGAAGTAGAAATTGCGGACACCACTCCTCGCCCATGTACTCTCATCCATTCATTCAAGGTCCAAGAATGTCTGTCTTGGAGCTGGAGAGATAATACAATGGGGACCATATTTGCCTTGCACACAGCAGACCCAGTTTTAATCCCCAGCACCCCATATTGTCCCTCAAGCCATACCAGGAGTGATCCCTGAGCACAGAGTCAGGAATAAGCCTTGAGCATTGCTGGATGTGCCGCCCTTCCCCTCACTCCTCCAAAAGTAAGAAGAATATTTAGCCATCCTAACACAATTCCCTGCCCTATAAATGTCTCTTTATCATGGTTAAAAACCGACTGTTTAAGATGAGAGTAGTAGATTTGAGAGATTAAAGTGAGTAATGGTCAGAAGTACTAGACAAAGCTGCCTTTTAAAAACAAAAACATAAAAGCAGGCCAGAGAGATAGTTTTGGGGGCAAGGTGCTTATCTTGAACACAACTGCTTCTGGTTTGATCCCTGATACTGCCTCTGCTTCCCGAGCACCACCAGGAGTTATCCCTGAGCACAGAGCCCGGAATAAGTCCTCGGCACTGCCAGGTGTGACCCCCAAACAAACAAATATATTTTTTTCAAATTTTTTTCAAAATTGCTAGGAAAATCCACTTAGGGAGGAAGCAGGCTAATTTCTAAATCACAAACTAGATAAGACCATATTCTTTGGGCTGTATATAACTCACGAGGGCAAATTTTGCTTTGAAAGGATTTGGGAGTGGGCATATACCCACTAGTGTTTAATGTCGGAGCACTGGTTTCACAGCTGCTGACCCTCCTCCCTTACCACAAAGCATCCAGGTTCGTGGCTGAGCCAAGGCCCTCCTCTGGTTCTGCCACATGTGCAAGGTTCTGAGGGTAAGGGCTGGAGAGATTGTACAAGAGTTAGGGCGTGGACCCTCAAGTACCGCCAGAGTGATCCCTGAGCACTGAGCCAGAAGTCGCCCTTGAGCACTTCTGAAAGTAGCCAAAACCCCAACTCCTAAGAAAAAGACTGAGCATGAAATAGTGACCAAACGTGGCAACTGTCCTCACAGATCGGACCCTCTATTAGAACATTTCTCAACCTTTTCCCAACTGTGGTCCCCTCCCAACTTTCTTTTCTTTGTTTCCCCATCCCCCCATCCTACCAGTGGGCCCCCTAGCCTCATGCTGTAGCCCCTCACTTATGCACTTGTCACCAGTGGCCCCTGATAGGTGTTGGGGGCCCACAGAAGGGTCATAGGACCCCCCAGTTGAGAACTGCTGCATTCGAAGTTTATCAAGTCCTAATTGATTTCGATACCAGCATCTTTAATGCTCACATCTGTTTCTTGCCCTCACTGTATTACTTGTTTATGTGAACTCCATGGAACTCACTTAGAAGTGAGGTCCCTAATTATGTCCCTTTGATGTCCCGCGTCTCTGACAGGCAGAGAAGATGTTTCCATTGCGCTTGGTAAGAAATCACTCTGACCAAGAGGCTTAGCCAGGCAACTGCCTTTGAATCCAGTGGCCATCCAGAACCAGGTATTGATTTCCTTCCTGCCTGGCTGCTTCGAGTTCCACTCGGGTTTTCATTTGCTAAGATGCAAGCGCGGTAATGGAGGTGCGTCAGAGAGGCAGCTTCCAGTTGACAGAAATCTCATCACTCCTGCCGGGTGGCTGCTCGCTTTTCATGGCACTTTTTTTTCCCTTTTTGTCATTGAGAGGTTATGACAACATGAGCCATATTGTATTTATAAACATCACGTGTTTCCTTGATAGGGCTTGCAGCTTCTGCCAGACGGAACACATGGAAGAAACATTTCTCGTTAGCTCAGCATTGGTTTTAGTTATGCTGATTTCCGGGACAGGAAAAATGCCTTCCTACTCAGATTTAACTTTCCTAGACTAGAAACAAAACCTCTGAATGTCCGTGAAATAGTTTTAACAAGGGTGGATACTGCTCCTTTAAACCACATATTTTGACTAAAAGCTTCCTTCTGTTGAAAAAAAAAAAATACTGGCTCGCGTTTAGTTACCATAAAGACAGGCAGAGCTGGAAGTACGGACGAGATGGATGGATTCAGGGTCTCTGCAAATCTATAGAAAGTTTCTTCTAGCAAAAGAAGGTGCATGGAAGATGTAAGGTAAGAGCTGTACCTTGATATAAAAATTAATTTTCAGAATTTTTAACCCTGCTCTGGCACCGTTGCATGCAGTTGAACCAGTCTTCTGTATTCCAGTTTAATTTCATGAGGAATTAACACTTGAGGTTTTTATTTTAACTTCTTGCCTGATGCTCAGAAGGAAACTTCTTTGTTGTGGGTATTAGGCTGTTGAGTTTTTATATTATTATTATTATTATTATTATTTAAATTATACTGTACTGTCTCCTGCAAATCTTGTTTCTATTTAGCTTTGTAATTTAGAAAAGGAATTAGAGTGTCAAGATTGTTTGCTGGTAAAGAGCTCATTGATTTATGTACTTTATGGCAATTTTCAGTATTTTTGTGAGGGTGTTGACTTGCATTCAGTTTATGAGACAAATGCAGAAAATTTGAAGGCATGTTGCAAATGGGAGGGGTTCTGTAGAAATTGCTATGTGTCTAATAATCTAGGGGAAAATATTTGTCATTTTCTTCCTTGTGGAAATCACTTTACATTTTAAAATGTAAATAGCTCTTTTATGTTGGCTTTTAATTTTTTGAATTTTTTAAAAAAGATATGCATTGAGTTTTGATAGATTGCAATTTTAAAACTTCTGATTGTTTACATAATACAAGAAAACACAGCATCAAACTTAATGATTACATGAAATATTCTTTGACAGGAAGAATTTTTATTATCTCAATCTTTATCTCAATATTTATTGAGATAGCTCTTTTGTTTTTCTCTTATTAGTTGTCACAGTTTTTTTCATTGATTGCCTTAAAATGTATTTAATAAAAATGATGCAAAAGAGAATAAGAATAATGCCCTTCCTAATCAACCTGCTTCCTTTTAAAGTACTCATAGGCATAGATTTGCATATCCATAACTCTGTGGCTATCTTTATCTTGGTTAATTGTTGAACCCAAGTATATGAGAAACTTATCCAATCTCATCTAAATAATATGCATTATTTCTTTCAGTCATCCTTAGGGTGCTATGACAGAGTTACTGTTAGACCCATTTTAGGATCGGAAAACTGAGCCTAGATGACATTTGGTGCCAAAATTGTATGCTAGTAAAGAGCAAACCTGGGATTCTAATCCATGCTATCTCTGTCCTTCTTGTTCTTAAATACTGCACCACAAAACCTTACCAACCCCTATGAGCTCTGAGTCAGCTTCATATAACTTTCTCTCCAAAAGTCACAGTTATAAATAAGTGATACTTGTTTGGCTTCGTGAAAATGTGTGTCGTATGATTGGGCATTTAAAAAATAATAAATCTGTAGCATGCAAAGCCTCGTATCATACTTGGTTGTTTTTTCAGGGACCTGGTTACAACTTACTCAGAGTGAAAGGATAACAGTGAACAGCAGATGGTGTGAGGATATTTTGGATAAACCACCCTTTCCTTGTTACTGCTTCCGTCTTTGCCTCGTGTCACTTATAACTGTTTTTCAAGAGGAGCTTATTGGTGAGCTTGATTTGGAAGAGAGAAAGTGTCTTTGCACGGAGTCTGCCTACGTGTTCCTGCTCACTTCCCGGGAAGCTTCCGGACACATAGGAGAGGGCAAGGAAGAAAGTTCCAGAACCTTGGAAGTAGAGGGTTCTGGAGTGGGGGGAGAAAGGGTCAGCTAACTAAGCCACCTCAGAGCCAGAAATGAGAGCTCTGCCCCTCTGAAAGGCAGAGACCTCCCCTCAGCAGTCAGAAGTTCACCCAGTAATTGGTGCAGAACCAGGAGTATCCGGGAAGTACAGCTGCTCCCGGAGCAGAGTACCTTGCTCACAGCCCCGGCCCCGGCTACCTGAACTCCTGCTCCTGCCTCAGCAGGTCCAGGGCTGGCTCCTCAGGAGCCCATGGCTGGCCAGTGCAGGATAGCACCGTGCCACACCCCTCTCTGCCCTTTGATATCCAAGCCGCATCCCTTTTCTCGGCTCTGATAAATATAGATGCTAGTGGAAGCCGCCTTCGACCGGGAACACACATCTACTTTGGCATTGCATCCCTTGCCATGACACACTGTCTTCTTCCTGGGGGTTGCTTTTCTGTCTTCTGATGACTCCCCACTGGGGCTGTGGGGAATAGAGGAGATCGTCCTGTACCCTCTCAGGTCCCTCCATCCAGATCCTTTTCTCTCATCCATTTCCAGGGGTCCATCCTTTTCTGTTTGTTTTTTGTAGACTATCTCAGCTGAGCAGGAATTCTTTTTCTGTAAAGTGTGTGTGTGTGGGGGGAGGAGATCTTTATTTTTCAATTATCAAGTTTTAATTGAAATGTTAATGAAAACATTTAATTGTTTTGTTGTTGTGGTTGGTTTATTGTTGAGTTGGGGGGTGGGCATACCCAGCAGTGTTTGGGGCTTACTTCTGCCTCCTCCGTGCTCAAAGATCACTCCTGGTGGTGTTCAGGGAACATATGCAGTGCCAGGGACTGAACCCAGCCACATGCAAAATAAGTGCCTCACCCACTGTAATGTCTCTCCGTCCTCACAACATGTTCATGCTTGAGAGAGGAGAAAGGAACTTTTTCAGATACCTATCACCCTGTAGCATGTCATTTTCTCTCTGCTCTGGTGTTTTTCCTGCCCCCAAGGCAAAGCCATCCCTTAATTTGTGTGTCATCAGCGGGAGCAATCCTGTTGTCTGGGAGTTGGGTGCCGTAGCTTGGTGGCTATGGAACCTGATCCATATCTCTGGTGCTACAGGCCTGCCTTCTTGGGCCCTGAAGGCTTCGGAGGGAGAAAGAAGGTCTTACAGAGTTGGCGTCTATAACCCAGTCGGTTAGGATTAAGAAGATCTGGTGTGGTTGGAGGACCTGGTCAAGCTCACAAAGTCAGAATATAACAAATGTAGACTTGGAGCCCAAGCCTGTTACCGCCCCCTCCCTCCCGACCCCCCCAGCCCAGTCCTTGCTTGTGTCCAGAGCGCCCCTATAAGTCTGTCTTGGCTGATCTGGGATGGTAACAGGTAGTTACGTCCCAAGACCAGCCATTGCTGTAGTTGCAGATGACTAGTTTCATTCCAAATAGCAACCCAGCTCTGTGGAAGGGCCGAGCTCGTTAATTGGAAATGCATGAGCCTGCACCCAAAATAAATGGATTTTGAGCTAACCAGATTTAGATTATCCAATATTTTTATTGAAGGAGAATAGGCCATTAAGTCAACTGGAAAACAGCAGCTGCTTCAAATTATGAAGTACTTTGAATAAAATAATATTGGCTTAAGAGGGTTGGGTTGTGTTAAAATGTTATTTTCAAAAGTCAGTCTCTTTTGCTAAGGCAAGTGACTCCTACAGTGACACTTGGAAACTGTCATGTAATGCCACTTAAAACTCAACCATTTTTAGCCAGTGATTTTAGCTAGTGCTTATATTTTTTTATCTTAATAATTAGTGTTATTTTAATGAATAGCAAAAAGTAACTAGCACAAAGAACACCATGAATGTTATTTGTCATGGATGATATTTAAAGGAAAGCCCACTTAAAATTTATTTCTGGAGGGGACAGAGTGATAGTACAGCAGGTAGGGCGTTTGCCTTGCACGTGGCCGACCTGGGTTCAATCCCCGGCATCCTATATGGTCCCCCAAGCACTGCCAGGAGTAATTCCTGAGTGCAGAGCCAGGAGGAACCCTTGAGCACCACTGGATGTGACCCAAAACGAAAAAAATAAATAAAATTTACTTTTAGGGCCAGAGACACAATACGGGGGTTGGGGGGGGGCAGGTAGGCACTTTCCCTGCATGTGATAAACCTGGGTTTGATCTCCGGCACCACATATGGTCCACTGAGTACTGCCAGGAGTGGGCCTTGAGCACTGCCAAGTGTGCCGTAAATAAATAAATAAATTTATTTTTTTTCTTTTTGGGTCACACCTGGTGATGTACAGTGGTTACTCCTGGCTCATGCACTCAGGAATTACTCCTGACAGTGCTCGGGGGACCATATGGGATGCTGGGAATCGAACCCTGGTCAGCTGTGGGCAAGGCAAACACCCTGCCCGCTGTGCTACTGCTCCAGCCCTCTAAAGCCCACTTTTAAGAAGCATTAAATTACTTCGCATGATAGTCAAAGAGGTAACAGTATCTTGTTTGACTCAAGACTTTATTTCTAAAAAATAGGTTTTCAGGGGAGACATTGTGTAATCTTGAGTAAGACATCATTTTAATTAACCGTTATCAAGTTTACATAATGGAAAAAGTGAACCACTTGGATGAAAGCATCCAATCTGATTCTTCTATGAGGTTCAACATCTCCAGCCCTTGGTGCAGAGCAGGAGAGGGGCTGTTGCTGCAAAACCATCTCCAGGCGGATTGATTTATTGGGCCTCGGTGGAGACGTGTGACTATCCAGTGTGTGATTTGTTGATTGATTTACTTTTGGTTTGGGGACCAAACCTGGTTGTACTCAGGCTCTGCACTCAGGGATCATTCCAGCAGGATTCGGGGGACCATATGATGTTCCGGGGATTGAGCCTAGCCCTGCTCTGTGCCAGGCAAGCACCTACCTGCTGTCCTATCTCTCCGGCCCACCATGTGTGATTAAACTGAGAGGGTCTCCTCTCAGTGTTCCAGCCGCTCTGACAGTCGCTCCATATTCCTGCAAGACAAAAGCGAGGCTGTGCTCACCTGAGTACCACAGGGACTTGTTTCTTTCTCTTTCTTTCTTTTTTTTGTCTCCCGAGGCATCAAAGACCATGCTTCCTCTTGTTTTGACTGAACTCTTTGAACCTGCTTCTTTTCATTTGCCCTGGACACAGTAGGAAGAGCTGCCAAGGGAAAACCCAAACAGTCAGATTGAAAACTACTCCAGCGTATTAGGTGTGTTCGCTGGCGTCCAGTCATGGCTTCCAGGTGAGGCCTCTGGTCCCGTTTCTCACATTTACTTCCAACGAGGAAGGCTGACTGGAACTTTCTTTTTTTTTTTTTTTGGCTTTTTGGGTCACACCCGGCGATGCACAGGGGTCACTCCTGGCTCATGCACTCAGAAATCACCCCTGGCGGTGCTCAGGGGACCATATGGGATGCTGGGATTCGAACCCAGGTCGGCCGCGTGCAAGGCAAACGCCCTACCTGCTGTGCTATCACTCCAGCCCCTGACTGGAACTTTCTATAGATGGTTGGCCCCATGTGCTGAGGGAACTTTCTGGATAAGTGGGTCCCATTTTTGCTTGCTTTCAAAAGCAAATCTAAAAATATATTTCCTAGCAGCTGTGTCGCTGCAAAACAAAACAAAAAAAAATTCTGCTCCACTGCAGCACAAATTACTCACTAGATATCTCCAGGGTTCATATCTTAATGCTTCAGAAATTTGCTGCAGATTTGAATGTATATATTTAGACCAAGGAGCCTTTTAGCTTGTGATCTGGGAGAAACTCTGCACTCTCATGAAAAAGCAATGTGCCACCACTGGCTACCTAAGGCTATAATTATGCTAATTTGACCATTTTAGGGCGAAAATGTGTTGTTTTAAAATGTTTCTGTGTTCTTACTATTCCTAACAATGATCTGAAGAAATTTAGTGAACTGCTAATAATATATTTTTATTCAATATCATCATATGATGAGAGCATAAAAACGACTGGAATGCAGGTTTTTAATATTTTTTATTTTGCTAGAGAATTTTTCACCTACAGATGTGTACTCATATATGGGTCCTCTTGCACCTTAACATAAAGATTATCCAAATATAATTTTTATCTTTGATATTGTTGATATAGATATAGCACATATCTGAGCTATACCACCTCAGCATTTATGTTCAATAACAAAACATTTCTTCATTTGCATTAAATTACACTTGGTTAGAATAGAACAACAAAAACTCAGTATTCTTTTTTGAGCAATACCCCAATATAAATGTTTATCAAAATTTTCATAACATGTATCATGGATCCCCACTTCTGTTAATAAATGCAGAACAGAACTAGAATGTGTTGAAATTGTCCATAGAGTTGAAATTTTGAGAACATCACCAATCCAGTCTTTGAGGTGAACCTTTACCTCGCCAACCAAATCTTTTCTTTTGGCCACAGGCAACTGATGAGTTAGAATTTTTTTTCCTTCTCAAAACCAAAGTCTTCCAAGCGTTTAGATGGGATGGATCCAAACAAGAGACGTGGGTAATCACCTGTCTCAAAATTTATATGAATGACTGTTATTTGGCCCTATTTGTCAGACAAGTATAAAGTGGATGGGCCTTTTATGTGGCCTGATCTGGGCTCACAATTGCCAATTAATTTGGAAAAGCACCATCTTAAATCCACAGTACACAACTGGATTTGGTTTCTCAAAGGCAGTATCTTTGGAATATAGGAGGGTGCTGGCTCTATCCATAATCTCTGTTCTGCTTCTGGTCTCTCATAAAGTCTATGTCGTGCCCCACAGCCTCCTGGGAGTAGATTAAAGTGGGCATCACCCAGGCTCTTCATTTTGCTCTCACAGTTCGTGAAAGAACTCATGCATGCTTCTTGGCAGTTTCAGTCACAAGCACGTGTTCATCATGCTTGTCAGCATGCAGAATTATATAAGAAAAATTTGGTTCACGGGCTGTTTACAGCACCCTGGGGCTGAGTACAGAATCCCTGGACCAACTTAGCAGCAGAACCAGAGATTCCAGAGAATCTCAGTGACTATCACATACTCCAGAGAAGGAGCCAGATCTTTCACTCATACCCCAGCATGAGTTCCCTGATATCCTCTGCCTTTTCTAGGTATCACTTGTATCACTTGTCATCCTGTTGCTCATCGATTTGCTCGATCGGGCACCAGTAACATCTCCATTCATCCCTGTCGAGTGCTAGTGTAGCCCAATGGCATCTGCTAGCTCCAGGAACACGAAGAGCCTCGAACTGTTTATTAAGGGTCTTGACAAAGAAGTTTGACCATCTCATAGGTGGGTGGCCAGGCATTCTTTTGGTGTCCCGTGGAATCCAGTTGGTAACAGCTCTAGTCCAGCAGTTGTCCCCAAATCGCATTACATGTCCAGCCCATATGATTTTTGACGCCTTGGCAAACAAGACAGCATCCCTGATTCTCTATTGTCGACGGTACTAGGGAGGAATACTAATTCTAGGGCTAAACCCTTCAGATCTTTCAAAATATGGTTTTGGCAACCAATCCATTTGTCCTCTCCACCTTATCTTCCATTACCCATTAACCCAAAATTACCCATTACCCCATTAATCCAAAAATATTACAACAATATCTGTATGAGAGACATTACCGTAGCTTTCATTAGATATATTGTTATCATGGTTCTCTGATTTTCTTGTTCACCTCTGACTGTACCTAACTTACAAATTAAACATTAGCATAGGTTTGTGTATATAGAAAATACTATGTTGATAGGGTTTTAGTGTCTGTGGCTTCAGGTACCCAGGTGGTCCTGGGAGATATCCCCCTTGGAGAAGAGGAACTAGGGATACTTGAGTAGATGAGAGTTGAGAATCCGCAGGTTCTCTGTCTTGCTGCTCCAATGTTAAGACATTCCCTTTGTCCACTCCTGAGCCCCATCTGCCCAGCCTCTCAGGGGCAGTTGTGCTCAACAAAGCACTTGCCTTTCAAGTGGCCGACCCTGGTTTGATCCCCAGTACCCATATGCTTCCCTAAGCACTACCAGGAGTGATACCTGAGTTCAGAACCAAGAGAAATCCCTGAAGGCCACTGGGTGTGGTCAAAAATACCAAAACAAACAGCTGAACAAAAAAAGCTTTTTAGAGTAAGGGAGATAAAGGATCATAGAGAGCAGAAGAATCGCTAAAGGTCCTGTTAACCAGTGGAGAAGAACAAACACTTTGGGGTCAGCCTGGAGCTTGTTTCTCTCCCCGAAGGGAATCTAACGCTTTTACTGCTAAACAATGAAAACGCACCCCTTCATCGCATGTTCTCCACCTGCCTGTCTCCCTTTCCCCAAGTCAGTGTTTGGGTGGGAAGAGAACAAGTAGAGGTGTCTGCCCCCGCCCCGGGTGAGCACTTGGTCACAACAAGTATGGATTTGTTTATCCTGAGCCCCTGATTTTGTTTCTGGGGAGCGCCTGTTTCAGGAAAGCAGGGCTTCTGGCTAGTGTAGAAATGCCCAGAGGCCTGGCAGCCGGGCCCGGGGACACTGGGTAGCCGATCTGGTCTCTGGAAGGAGGCTCCAGACAGTATTGGAAGCAGCTAACCGCCCCCCCACCCCCCACCCAGCTGTGGGCAGGACAGGGCCTGGGAGTGTGGGGGCAGAGAGGCTGGCCAGCCCAGCCTCAGGCTATGCAGACTCCCTTACTGGTTGTCTTGGAGACTGCTCTTTATCCAAATAAGGAGAAGCAGTGGTTTTTGTGGACCATCTCAGATTTCCGGAGCCGTGTCCACTGGCTGGCTGAGTGATGGCTGGATATTTGAGCTGAAAACAGAAAGGTATTCCTTTGAAATGGAGCCTGGGGGGTGCAGGGGGTTGGGGGGAGGCAGACTTGGGAGGCACTATCTCCCACATTGGGAGATAACAGTAACGCCTCCCTGTCCATTGTACTGGTTTCTTGTGCCTCTTGCAACAGTCAGTGCCACCATTGACTTTGTTGCGATATTTCCAGGCCGGATGAGAGATGAAAATAATGCCGAGTTTATGCTTCTTGAAGCACTGCCTTCTTTGGAAGAGTAGGGCCAGGCCCTTACCCTGATTTCGTAACCCTGAGGGCCAGGATGATGCTGCCCTTCAGGTCCTGGCCCTATTATTTGGGTGAATTCCTTGAAGGTCTCTGTCCCCCACCTTCACTTTCCTCAGCTATCAAATGGGAGTCAAATATGCATTGGATGGGAATGTGCTGGGAATTAAACAAGGTAATTTTCTAAAGTATTTGGTAAATTGGAAATCTCCCAACATATTTGTTTCTTTGCCCTATTTTCGTCTTTCCCTGGCTGGTTTCATCGGAAATATCTGCTGATAGAGAAGGTAATGAGGCCAGCTTTCTCGGTTCGGAGCTAAGGAGGCCCATGTTAGCGTGGAGATTTTGCTGTGAGCTTCCCTGAACCCTCCGTGACCGAGAGGCTCTCAGAGCATCTCCTGGTGACTTGTTAGAAAAGCCTGTTCTTTGGCCTTACCCAGACCTGCTGCTTCCAACACTCCAGCTCCCATCAATCTGTTTCAGGAAGACCTGCAGGTAATCCTGAGATCTGCAAAGTTGGGGACCCTATGCCCCAGAAAGCCTACTTGGTTAGGTCCAAGGTGCTGGAAGTGTTCTCCTCTAAACTATCCAAAAAGAGCTTGATTTGTTTTGATTTTAGCAACGGGTCAGCCCTGGCAGCAGTGCGACCCATTACTGGTGGGCATCAGTGGGAGAAGGGATTAAACCTGGACCACCCACATGCAAAGGATGTGCTGCAGCTCCTAAAGATATCTCTCTGGCTCCAAGAGCTTTATTTTGAACAAATTTTACTGATTTCCCATGGGTTTTCGATACAGTATAATGTTGAGAGTACCACTTCATACCTCAGTGTGAATATGCACTTCACCTGCCTACGGTTGCACTATCAAAATGACCCTTCTACCCAGTCCTCTATACATCTTGCCCTTCGCTTTGGTCCTGATATAAAAATATAGAACACGCAGAAAATGAATCTTTGGACCCTACTATATTGAAACGAGTAAACCATCCAGAAATTGTCTTTCACCTCTGATGTATTTCACTTGGCAGAGTCATATCCAGTTCTATCCTTGGTGTTACCAAAGGCAAGAATTACCTTTTTTTTCTTTCTTTCTTTCTTTCTTTTTTTTTTTTTTTGAGGCAGAGTGGTGTTCCAAGGAGTAGATAGATGTACCTCAGCTCTTTCACCCGTCATCTGAGTCCTTCAGGCAATCATGAGTAATGTGACTCTTGAGTCTAGGGCTGCATAGATCCTTTCAAACTAGTGCTTTTATATTTTTTGTTTCCGTTTGCTTTGGGGGGACCACACCCAGCGATGCTCAGAGGTCACTGTGGCTCTGTACTTGGGAATTACTCCCAGCATTACTCAGGGTACCACTGGGATTCTGGGGATCGAACCCAGATCGGCTACCTCCAAGGCAAGTGCCCGCCCCACTCTATTATCTCCCCAGCTCCCGACATTTTTATATCGTTTGAATAAATATCCAGGAGTGGTATTATCAGGCTACATGGTACTTATATTTCCAGCTTTTTTGGAAGGGGAGAGGGAGAACTTCCAGGCAGTGTTCAGAGGCCTGATGCAGCCCTGGGGGTCCTTGGCCAGCCTCACTGGACATTTTAGTGCCCTGCCTGGCGATGCTGGGCACTCCGAGGGCCGCACTGGGTAGTGTTACGAGCCGGAGTGGAACATGCAGCACCAGAGTTAAACGCAAAGTTTGCACCCCACA
This sequence comes from Sorex araneus, assembly GCF_027595985.1. Classification (NCBI taxonomy): domain Eukaryota; kingdom Metazoa; phylum Chordata; class Mammalia; order Eulipotyphla; family Soricidae; genus Sorex; species Sorex araneus. Next base: position 56,330,547 of record NC_073310.1, on the reverse strand, counting down.
CCACTAAGATACCGTCCTGGCCCCCATTTTTAGCTTTTTTAAAAAGTAATCTTCATTATCCCAACCAGAAGAACCATATTCTTCTATGCATCTCAAGAGCAGTTTTTGTCTGTTGTTATTTGACACTAGGCAAAGTTAATCTTGTTCTCTCTTATTTTGGATAGTCCTACCTATGCCTCATTTTTCCCCATGGGAAAGCTCTTCAGAGGTAGAAATGAAATTGTGCAGAGCCCTGTCCCCCTTACCAGCCCTAACTTTGTGTTTCACATACCTGGTGGATGCTCAGGAACAGGGTCATAGATGTACAAACACTGCTGTTGAGTGAGCTGTAGAGACCTCTAGATCAGACTTCTGTTCACAGACAGAGACGCTGGCATGGAGCTGGAGAGAGCACTCCAGGAATGGAACGAAGCGTGGGGTGCCAAGGCCGGGACTCCATCCCCAGTGGGGCCAGATCCCCTGAGCACAGAACTGGAAGCAGTTCCCGAGCACCACTGGTTGTGGCCAACAAGCCAAAACCTGACCTTGAGAGCTGCTTCAGCGATTGCTGGTCAGTGAGTGTCCTTTGCTTCCTCCGCGCTGCATTTGGCTGCCTAGACACAGCATGAAAGGGAGCCTTCGGGGCTCAGGAACTGCTTCAAACCAGCTGTTGTCCCTGGCCCCTGATTTCGGGGAAAATCCAAGGCAAACCAGTAGGTTTTCACCGAATTCGTAAACCTGGAACCTTTCAAACTCGGTCATAATTTCAGAGAACTGGGAAGGTTTGTGAACTTCTGTAATCTGAAAACAATTGGCATCCATTGCAAGCTGACATGAGAGAACTTTCCCGGCTCCCATTTCCCAGCTCCGTGTACCTGGATTAACCAGGGTGCTTGGAAATGACTGTTAAAAAAAAAAAAGCCACGGGGCTGGAGTGATAGCACAGCGGGTAGGGCGTTTGCCTTGCACGCGACCGACCCGGGTTCAAATCCCAGCATCCCATATGGTCCCCTGAGCACCGCCAGGAGTAATTCCTGAGTGCAGAGCCAGGAGTAACCCCTGTGCATCGCCGGGTGTGACCCAAAAATAAAGAAAAAGCAAAAAAAAAAAAAAAAAAGCCAGTCTCCCACCCATTGTACCCCAAATCTTCTTCTTTTTTTTTTTTCATTTTGGGTCACACCTGGCAATGCACAGAGGTTACTCCTGGCTCTGCACTCAGGAATTACTCCTGGCAGGGCTCAGGGGACCATATGGGATGCTGGGAATTGAACCCGGGTCGGCCACGTGCAAGGCAAACGCCCTACTGCTTTGCTATCACTCTAGCCCCCGTACCCCAGACCTTCAGAGAATAAAATGTTCTTCCTCTTGGTGCTGCCCTGGGGGCAGGGGGACTTTATGTTTTTTCTTAACAGGCTGGAGCGATAGCACAGCGGTAGGGCGTTCGCCTTTCACTCGGCCAACCCGAGTTCGATTCCTCCACCCCTCTCGGAGAGCCCAGCAAGCTACCGAGAGTATCTCGCCCACACGGCAGAGCCTGGCAAGCTACCCGGGGCGTATTCGATATGCCAAAAACAGTAACAATAAGTCTCGCAATGAGAGATGTTACTGGTGCCCGCTTGAACCAATGAATGAGCAACTGGATTTATTTATTTATTTTTAATAAAAGGAAAGCCAGGGCTACCTCAGGACGCAGAAGAATGGGCAGGGTGGTGGGGGAATGCTCTGATTTGCATCACCAGCATTGTTTTCTCATTCTTGTGAGGGACAGTTGAGCTTGGTGGCTTTGTGAATTGACTGCCCTCAGTGTCTGCCTCCGCTGCTCCCTCCTTACACAGCCCTTCCTCCCACGTACATGTTAGCGAACATCACTCCGCTGAAGTCAAGGGGTACACGAAAACCGTTTCGTTGGAAGCCATCCCCACTGTTCAAAGGGGACACTGCAGACAGTCGCTGAGGAGTGCAGCCGGCGTGCACAAGAGCACAGAACAGAATGCAGCTCTGGCACCGGACCATGGTCATGACCCATCTTGCCGGAGTCGGTTCCAGAAAAATGGTGAAGGATGGCCAGCTGCGGAGATGGGAACGAGGCCTGAAGGGGGTGGCCCAAACCAGGAACGCTTGCTTCTGTGCACTTGAGATCCGCCTGAATCCTGAATGGGAGGCCTTGGGCAGCAGGGCCGTGAGGTTTGAATAGCTGCAGAGTGAGAGGAACTAAAGTTCACCTGTTTCCCAGCATGCATCTACTATTCATAAGTGTTTGCCACCATTTTCACCAATGGTCTCTAAAACCTTTCTTTTTTTTTTTTTTTTTTTTTAGTAGGGGGGGTGGCAGTCTCTCACACTGTGCTCAGGTGGTCTTGAGGATGCCCCTCTGTGATACTTGCCCAGCCAGGCCAGACAGGACAAGGGATGCTGTGCCTGGGATCGAATTCAAGCCCTCACCCCTGCATCCCCCAAATATCTGTCTTTGAAGCAGCTAGAGACCATAAAATTCTATGTAAATCTTCTTCAGCTCCTTGTTTAAGCTTACATGAATGGAGGCAATGTTACATCACCTAACTAAAACATTTTATTAAAAATACTGGCTTTTGTTGCTGTCAGCATCTTCTCAGTACTTCCTGTCTGAGTAAATTGACTTTTGTCATCAGAACTCCGTTTGATCACTTCCCCGGAGAGGTAAGAGGAACAGAGTGTGCGGGTGAGCAGGAACCGAGAGGCCTGGCCCTTGGCAGTGACTCATGCAGCTCGGAGAGGTGTGGCCCCAGGAATGTCACCAGTGATGTGATTTGGGCCATCATAGTAAGGAGTGAGTGCTAAGTAGATAAGACCCAGGTATTAAATTCTGAGTGTAATCTGGTGTCCATGACTGTGGACACACAAGTAGGACATAGGGCCGTCTCTGCGTGTATTGACAGCTGTACACATAGGTAACTAATGATGTAGTAACATCTATTTGCTGATACAAATCACTCTGTCACATAGTAGAGGAGTATGTCAGCATAAACAGAAGCATAACATTTACACTGAATGTATACTGGTTACATATAGTTAATGCTGTGACTAGTATAACTTGTTTGACGCAAATAAACAAAACCTAATTGTAAGACATTAGGTGGACAACTAGATCTTTTTGCTTTTGGGATCACACCCGGCGATGCTCAGAGGTTACTCCTAGCTCTGCACTCGGGAATTACTTCTGGCATCATTTTGGGGGACCATATGGGAAGCTAGGGATCAAACCTGGGTCAGCCGTGAGCAAGGCAAATGCCCTACCCGCTGTACTATTGCTCCAGTCCTGGACAACTAGATCTTAAGCCTCACTGAGACCCAGTGGGTCATTTATTTGTTTAATGATTGTTGTCTTGGGCTCTGCTCAAAGCTTACTCCTGGAGGGGATTTTGGGGTCCTTATGTGGTGCTGGTGATTGAACCTGTGTTAGCCATGTGCAGGGCAAGCGCCCTACCCTCTGTACTAGCTCTCCATCACCCCCAGGGGCTCTTTAAAGGGGCTGTAGAAATCTAGAACTGTGAGTAAAGCCAAGAAAGTTCAAAATCAAGCAAATAAACCTGAGTAAGTCCAGAGGGAAAGGCCTTGAGAACATGTGTGCCCCCATTCCCGTAAGACCCGAGATTTCACACACGTCAGTGGCCAAAGCAGCCCCACAATAGGGCAAGGCTGACCCTGGATATTGGTTGTCTGGCAGCTTCAGTTCTTGGGAGCACTGTGATGCTGGACACGTTCCTTCATTCCTCCATGGCCATTTCCAGGCCATTCACTTGGGGACGGCCACCCCTGGCCTGTGTATTTCACTGGATTCTGAGGTCCATGAAACAAAAATGACAGCTGAAAGCTCTGTGCAGACAGCAAAGCACTAGATGATGTGCGTGTGTGTGTGTGTGTGCGCATGCACACGTGCGTGTGTGTCCACTTAAAATCTTTCCTAGAGGAAGAAATGCTATAAATAAATAATGCCCAGTATTAAATATTGCATAGTTTGTGTGGACAAGTTAAATAGGCATTTTGAGAACTGTCATGGAAAGAAAAATAAAGTCTAAGGCACTGAAAAGTGACTCTCAGGGTGACAGAGGTGACTTATTACCAACAATAAATCTAGATGCACGAACGGGGAGTAGTGCCCAGGAAAACAGCAGCCATCCAGTAAAGGGAAGGACAGAGGAGATGGAGATATGTCATGAAGAGTCGTTTGTACCATCTGCTACAAGTGGCAGAAAGATAGCCCTTTCGCAAACCAGCTCTTCTTCAGTACAAAAGGAAGCCTGTGCTTGGGTTGGATAACAGGAGAGTAACCCTCCAGAAGATTAAGAATCCATGAGAACAAGCATTTTTCTCTTATCTGTTACTGTCACACGACACAGTTACTGGGGGTGGCTTGGCCGGTGAATGATTTGTTTAACTTCTTTCTTCTCATCTGGACTGACCTTTCTCCTCACCCCTGGGCCTCGTGCGAAACCAGCCAGGCCTGCGATGGATGAATTCTACACAACTTGTCCACATGACTCCGAGAATAGCATTCAGCTAAAGTCTCGCCATAAGCTAACCTTCACTCCCCTGAGAATTCAGTCACGTTGGAAACAGTCTGTCTCCTGTCTGGGAGACACAGGATGAAATATGAACAGGTGAGCTCAGCCATCACTGATGAGCATTTGCCTTCACAACGCAGGCAACACCAACGTGACCTTCCTTACGGCCTCATCATCACTTCTTCATCCTGGGTCATCTTCGATTTTAGGCTTTACAGTTAGACTTAAATTTTCTTCTCTTAGCCTCGCCTGTATCAAATGTTATCCTCAAAGCCAGTAAAGAAATGAATAAGAAAGGGGAAAGAGAAATAAATTCCACAAGACTCTTAGCCCCACCAGAGCATAAAAATTATTTCCTGTTGAGGTAATGCTGAATATTTACAGCATGTCCTCTCTTAATGCTAACTCAAGAGAAATAAATTGCTTCCACTTTGCTAAGAGTTCCAGAGACAGGAAAAGGGGGTATGAATTCCAAGTGACAGGGAAGCATCATTTCACTAGACTGCCGCATGCCTGGCTGACCCCAGACTGAGGGGGATCCAGAGAAGCAGATCGTGGGCTGTCTGATTTAAACTGCCACATGCCTGGGGAACCCCAAACTGAGGTGAGTTAGCTCTCCCAAGTCAACTCTTAGGGGAGTTAGCTTGGGAGAGCCATTCTCTGGAGAAACCACTCAGGTGAGGCCCAGTTCTCTAAGTCACGTGATATTGTTCAGGAAATCAGCTTGGGCGGTGCCTGAGCTATTCTCCAGGGCCTTGGGGAACCGCACCCCATCTCTCCTGGGTGAGCCCTGTGCTTCTTACTAGAGAGCATGTAACTCATCCTGAATCACCACAACCAGTGGGCTGGCATTCTGACTCCTGACGTGGAGTTACCGATCCTGGGTCACGCAGCCCTCAGCCCACTGAAGCTCCGGTTCAGAACATTTTGAAAGTGAAAGGAAATTGAGATGAACGGAATTGGAGGGAATAGAGTGCAGTAAGGCATGGGGAGGGGTATTTTTCTCTCATCTGGTCCCCTCACATGCACGCCCACAGGCTCCACCAAAGGCCGCTTGCCTCTAATGTGACTGGTGAGAGACACAAATGCGATTTTATGGTAGCCATGGAGGTCCTCAGCACTCTGGAGGTAGAGGGAGGCAGTAACGTTAACCCCCAAGAGCATAAACGTAAATATTGTGGTCACCGTATCACCTCAATAATCATCAGCTAAAGTGGCTGAAGTGGCCCAAGCATTGGGTGTGGCCCACTTTACTGGACCATAGGGAGCACTGGGTGTGTCCACTTTTCAGGGTGGGGTACCGGTGACAGTGCCCTAACACCTCAGTTGGGTTCTCTCTTTCAAGTAGCTGTTGCTCGCGCAAACAGCAGGTGCCTTAGCCCAAGGAAGGCCCCGTCTCCTGCCACAGAACACGGTCTGTGGGGGTGTGATAAGGGCGCCATTGGGGCCCAACCAGATTAGGGACACACACACGCCCCTTTCCTGGAAGGTACTCATTTGACTCAAGAAACCAACCCTGCTGCGTGTCTGCTGGGTACGTCAGGGGCCTCTAGTGTGGATGCTTCTCCGCTCGCTCTGGCGAGAAGTAACAAACTGCAGTGATTCGGTGAAAAAACAAAAACAAAAAAATCCAAACAGGGGCTTTGGCATTCCTTCTGCGCTTGTTCCGACCTCTCCGGCGGCATCTGTTACAACCACTTCGTCCAAATAGTGTTGCTAATGAGACATTCTAGGAGGGTGCTGAGGTCATGCGCTCTCGCTGCCCCCCTTTAATAACCACAGGGCTTCTGAGGGCAGTCACTGGTCGTTCCGAGGGACTGGAGTGCTGACTGCGAGTGAACTTGAGAGACTCCCGGCATTCTTTTGGTCAGCCAGACCCATCTCCCCCAAGCCTTGCGATGTTTGCGAAGGGCACGGGTGGCCCAGAGCTGGTCCGTAGGGACACGGCGGGTGGGGGAACCTTGGGACCATGGAGGCCTCCAGCCTAGCGTTCTGAGCTTCTCGTTGTGGGATTCCCGCTTGGAGGAGAGCCTCCTTTCCGCTCTCTCCCCGGGGACTCAGAAAGGGTGATTCAACAGAGCCGACTGCCAGCTGAGGAAACGCTTCCTTTGGTTAGCAATGCGTTGCTACCTGTCCTCTTCCCGGGAGCCACACAAGCCACTTCTTGTCAGGAACCAAAGTCTCCTTGGGTCTGTGCCCTTGAACTGTGCAGGCCCCAGGAGGAGGGGTGGGGGGAGTCCTCTAGGGAGTTCCCTGTTCCGGGTTCTGACTGAGTGAGGGCAGAGGGCTCTGCTTTGCCTTTCTGGAAGCGCCTCTCAGCCTCTCGGCCTGACCTCAGCTGACCTTCCCTGCCTCTTTTTCCTCCTTCCAGGTACGTCTGTCTTTCTTCCAGCTGCTTGCCGGGCGCTGCGGAGCGACTCCCAGAGTTCAGCTTGGCTGGTTAATGAGCAAACTGCCTCCTTTGTCGCCCTCCTGGTCTCGCTCCTGTCCTGGGAATGTCTGAGGAACCAGGGAAAGGCTCAGATTTCTTTCACGCAGGTCTGGAGCCACAGGGGTCCTCGGGTCCTGGTGGACTCTGGGTTGACAGCGTTCTCCAGCGGGCCCTGCGCTGGCCTGGGGATTAGCAGAGGGGTCTTTCTGGGGCGAAGACTTCACCCAGCCCTGCCTGCGTCCTTCCTCGGAGTGTGTTTTCCGTGTAAGCGGTTGTTAAAGGACTGAATCAGCGGCGCGGTAGCCTGTGGTTGGCTGTGGGCTGAGGTTATTCGGTGACTAATCTCCAAGGGGAGGAGAAATGGGCTTATCATGAGGAGAGCCACTTAGCCATGCCGTGGCAGCTTCACTCAAGAGGCGGGGAACAGCCCGGAGGTCCTGACTGGCGCCTCAGCCACCCCGGCTGGGGGATGTTTTAGAATCTGGATTCTTTTTGGTGTCTTTTCTGGAGAGAAAGCTGAGGATTCCCACGGAGCCAGCAAACAAAGGACTAGCAGAGTCGGGAGCTGTGCCAATGTGCCTTTCCGCAGGGTTAGTTATTCAGGTGATTGCCTTAAGAAAAAGTAAGTGGCTTTCATTCTCGGAGGATGAACTCCCACCCCCTAAGATTTCCTTTCCCATTTTGTCCTCTTATTCTCCTTCCCTTATGTACGGTCTTGAGCGAGGGGTGTGTTTACAAGCCGGAGACTTGGAAAGGGTGGGGCTTGAGATCCAATAAATTATACAGTAAAAGTCCCTCTCGGCAAAAAATACTAGGAACCCAAATGCTCTTCAGATTTGATTACATGAGACAGTTTTCCAACGTGATGGAGAATCAGCATTTTTATGGGAATTTTTTTCCTCTGAAAACAATCCTTCAATTCCTCTGCCTGCCCCTCTGACTGATAACTCATGCTTTGCAGATCCCATGCTTTGCAGGCAGGAGGTCCAACTCCATCCCTGGCACGGCCTGTCCTCGCAGGACCACGGGGAGCAGCCCCTGGAGCACCGCTGGGTGTGGTCCAAAAAAACAATAAATAAATTTTTTTAAATAATTTTAAATCCCCTTTCTTACATGAAAGAAACTTCTAAATGAATGACATTTGATTTACCTTACCATGCTTGGAGGAAATGAAATCGAGATCTATGTTAGGATTCCTAACTTGAACTTCAGAGAATTCATTTGAAACTGGTCCAGATTGTTCCCGGTTCTTTAGCAAGCGCAAGCCAAAAACGGTCTGTTGTGCTGAGTCCTCTAGGCTGGGGCAGCAGCCCTCAGGCAGAGCAGGGTGTGGAGACTCGGAAAGAACTGCTGCTGCTGACAGGAACAGGGAGAATCCACAGGAGATGGTGGTAGCTGGGGCAGGAAGGGAAGTGCGCCAGCCGATGCTCCAGCAAACACATGAGGCAAAAGCCTGTCTCATCGCTTGCCAGCAAATCTAGCACAGGTAGAGGATCATTTTCTTCATCTCTTTAGACCTAAGAGCAAGCAAATAAGTACCCATGCTATATTCTGGTAAGATGTTCAAAGAAACTTTCTATGTTTGCGCTTTTTCTGGTTTCTTTCTTTTTTCTTTTTTTTTTTTTTGCTATAAAAGCAAATAACTTTTTGGTTTGGGAACCACATTTGGCAGTGCCCAGGAGCAACTCCTGATTTTGGGGGCGGGCCCAGGCAGTACTCAGGGTCAAACCCAGGGCTCCTGTGTGCAAAGCTTGCACTCCAGCCCTCTGAACCATCTCCCTGAACCGAAAGGGGGAAAAAAATGCATATAAAGACAGTCATGTTGCTGTTTTCTGGGGTAAAAGAGTCAATGGTGAGCACAATCGGATAGTTCTAATTTAGAGATTAGCTAATGAGAAATTAGGGGGCAAAAGAGATTTGCTGCTTGTGTAATGTGTGATTTGGGTAGCACTGTCATCCCGTTGTTAATCAATTTGCTCGGGCGGGCACCAGTAACGTCTCCATTGTGAGACTGTTGTTACTGTTTTTGGCATATCGAATACGCCACGGGTAACTTGCCAGGCTCAGCTGTGTGGGCAGAATACTCTCGGTAGCTTGCCAGGTTCTTTGAGAGGGATGGAGGAATCGAACCTGGGTCGGTCGTGTGCAAGGCAAATGCCCTATCTGCTATGCTATCTCTCCAGTTTGTGATTTGGGTATTGTGCCTATTAACTTTGAGGGGTTATTTGATAAATTTTATTGTTACAGTGTCAGGATGTGGTGTCCAGGGCCACCTCCTTCCCTTATGTGGGGTGTTTCTGGGGTTGAACTTTCAGCCCCACCCGCCCCATATGTATAAGGCAGGGGCTTACCCATTGAGCCACCCTCTGGGTTTCCTCTTCTTCTTTTTTATCTTTAACATGTAATATAATTTTTTCCCCAAAGGTCACATTGAGTGTTAGTGTAGGGAAACCCCAGGATATATTTAATGCCACTTCTTTACTCATCAGCCAGGAAAGAAAGAGAATCAGTCATGGAACATATCCTCGAAATTGTGTTGGCACTCTTTACTAGGTAAAGAAGCTAGTCTTGCTCACAGCCAAACCGAGTTAGCTCCCTGGCATAACATGGGATCCCCGAGCACTGATTCAGAAGTAGTCCCTGAGCACCTCCAAGTGCAGCTCAATATTTTTAACTAATTAACTGAAATGTCTTGGCAGGAAAGGGAAGGTGCCGATTTGCTATTTTGTTACTTGGGGGTCAGGAACTCCTGAATTACAATATTATCTGTAACCGGACAAGGAGGAAACAGAAAATAGACAGGATTAATCCTGGAGGCATTAAGGTTCATCCTAAGAAGTACTAAACATTGAAGAACTTTTAAATTAATAACAGTAATAGAAACAGACCATAGTAACTGTTGTTGGTTTCATCTCATCTGCTCTACGTTCCACATGATGCTTTTTCAACACTGTGCATGACTTCGCGGATGCCATAAATTGACCTGTGCATTTGTGTGGGTTGGTTACAGTTATCACCTTGTGCGGTCTGACTGTGTGGGAGGTGAGCTGTGGCTGGCTCAGCTGGTCCTGCTCCCATTTTGTAGCCCTGCTTGAGCTTAGCAGCAATTCAGACCTTTGCCTTACGCCCTGCCTCGTGGAAACAGGTGGGAGAGGTCTTTATTGGAGCGAATACTGATTGCACATCAGCTCCGGCTGTCTGGAAGAACAGGGTCATTGGGTACGTCACCACGGAGCGGTCTTGAAACGCCACCTGCTCTCGGCTGAGCCTCTACATTGTCTCGAGAGTGCTGGGTGATCCAGTGGACTGGAGCATGTGGCATGGACGCACCTGAGCCGCAATCTAAGCTGGAGGCATAGAGGCTAGGAAGGAGGCACGGAGTCCCAGGGGTGAGGACAACCTGAGGTGACCACAAATTCTCGTCAGTCGAGGAAGAACGTGCGAGTCTCTTGAGTATTGATGTGAGAGTCTCGGGGTGTGGGCCTACAGGAGAGAGAGGTAGAACAAATAAAGCTGTTATTGCCAGTGCGGTACCAGCATCCACTGGGCCTCCCCAAAATAATCAGTCCCCAAGGAGGCTGAGGGGCCAATTAGATAGTAGTCAGGTAATGTGCACACAAGGGGTGCTCTGGGTTGCTACCTATTTATACCCGACTTACCTTTTTAATTGGTCATTTTCCACCATAAAATGTAAATGTCTGGTCAGGCGTTCTCTTGGATTCTCCCAGAGACAAGATGAGGAGCCATGTGGGGGGCCCCAAGGGTGGGGTCTGTTCCCCTGCATCCTCGTCTGAGAACAAGGTGAATGTGCCAGTGTTCCCTCTCACAGGCCAAAACATGGGGGCTTGTTTAGAACTGTGTTCTAGAATAGCACTTGGTTCTTGGCAAGGGCTTGACTGATGGTGTTTACTAGAAGGATGAATTTACCAGAGAATCAGCATTTATCTGGGGCACTGGGTCTGTTTCATTTTCACCACCTCTCCCCTCTGTTTTCTTTCTCCCATGACCCACTCTAGGTATCTCTTGGCAGCTCATCCTGGTTCTCACCCATTTGAAACCACATCCTCTGTCCTCAGACCCTTTCCTTTAACCTCACCTGTCACCCCATTTTGTTCTCTGTCTTAGCCCAGGAGTCTGATGAGAAAGGAGGACCCTGGTGACAGTGTATATATAACTTGCAGTGTGGGCTTGGGCTGAGTCAAAACTGTCCAGCTCGTCCTTCACAGCCATTTGGAGAATCTCACTGAGCACCTCCATCTTGAACTTGAACTCCAACAAAACATACCAAGTCTTCATGTCCTGAAAGGATCATCAGATTTCTTGATTCCGCCCCTGGCTAAACACTGTACAGAAGATGCAGATTCTTTTCCTTTTTGAGCAGCTGCTGGATTCTTTTGTCATTGTTTCTTCTCAAGGAACTCTGATGAAAGCAGCAGGAGTCTCAGGCTCCTGGGGGGGTAATGATGGCCTAGAAGACCAGTGGTCTGGACAGAAAGTGCCAGCTCATGACCCTCCCGCACTGGCTCTGCCTTCCACCTCTGAGGATGGACTGTCAGGATTCTTACTCCTCACCATGCCTGACTTCATTCCATTCCTGTCCTTCCTTGTCTTCCTCACTAGGAGTCTTGCCTCTACCACTTTCATCTCCCAGACCATGACGTTCTCCTGCTCTCTCTGTGCTTTTTTTTTTATTGGCTTCCCATAAGCCAATGATGAAAAATAAAACTTTTGTCCAGGTTTTCCTCCCTTTAAGCCACATTCCATTATTGCAATAGCTTGGAGGAATTTGGGAAGGATTTATTCTTAAGTCATACATAGCATTGCCAAGGGTTATTCCTGGCTCAGTGCTCAGAGGTGATCCCTGGCATGTCCAAGGAACTTTCCATATGTGGTGCCAGGAATTGAACCCTTGTCAATCTCATGCAATGCCAACCCCCTAACCCCTGAACTATCTCTCTGGCCCCAGCTTGGAAAAATGGAAATGATGCATACTCATTGTCTAAGAATAATGCTAGAAAAAAATGTTACAGGGCAAATTTTAGAAGAGCTAACTTCAGCACTTTGGTACACCAATGGAGAGTCTCTAAGAAACAATGACCTCAAAATTTAAACCATTATAGGGTGTTTTGCTCAAACCTCACAATGCTGAGGCCTCACTGAAGACGTGATGTTCCATGGGGTTGCTGAAACAGATACTGCAAACTTAGTGGTTCAAGCATCACATTTATCTACCAGTTGTTTAGGTCAGAAATCCAAAGCAGGTTTCCTGAGGATAATATCAAGGTAACAGCATGGTCTTCCTGCCTCTGGAAAAGAAGCTATTTCCTTGCCTTTCCCAGCTTTTAGATGCTGACCAGATTCCTTGGCTTTTGGCCGCTTCCTCTTAAAGTTAGGAATGTACCATCTTTAAGTTTTTCTACTTGTCTCTGTCTGGATGCTTTCCTTGACTCACCACTTACCTCCCTCTCTCACATGTACTCATCTTTCTGATTGTACTGGGTTTTCCTGAATAATCCCGGATAATCTCCTCCATCTTAGCATCCTTAAAAAGGAATACCTGCATAGTCCCTCTTTGGCATATCCTGCTTTCAAGGATGAGGTGAGGGGCTCTCACCCGGATGGACCATTCATTATTCTTAAGTCATGCAGGAAGCCTGACTTCTGCATGCGGGAAGCCTCAAGGTCTCCCCTAACGTGAAGAGCAGCATCATTTTTCTCATTTTTTTCTCCTTCCATTTTCAGATGCAGCGAGACATCACTTATGCAAGAGGCGATGGCATTGCCTCTCGGCCAGGATCCGCAGCACATCCATCCCATGTCATTCCTAACTCCCCGCCCTCCACTCCTGTGCCCCATTCCATGCCTCCGTCCCCATCCAGAATTCCCTACGGGGGCTCTCGCACCATGGTGATTCCGGGCAACGCCACGATCCCCAGGGACAGACTCTCCAGCCTCCCAGTCTCCAGATCCATCTCACCCAGCCCCAGCGCCATCTTGGAAAGAAGAGACGTGAAGCCCGATGAAGACATGAGTGGCAAGAACATCGCCCTGTACCGCAACGAGGGTTTCTACGCCGACCCTTACCTGTATCACGAAGGACGGATGAGCATCGCCTCTTCCCATGGCGGCCACCCGCTGGATGTGCCCGATCACATCATTGCCTACCACCGCACGGCCATTCGCTCAGCAAGCGCTTACTGCAACCCCTCTCTGCAAGCAGAAATGCACATGGAGCAGTCGCTGTACAGACAGAAACCAAGGAAGTTTCCGGATAGCCACTTACCTACTTTGGGCTCCAAGACGCCGCCTGCCTCTCCTCACCGGGTCAGTGACCTGCGGATGGTAGACATGCATGCCCACCATAATGCCCACGGCCCTCCCCACACCTTGCAGCCAGACCGGGCCTCCCCCAGCCGCCAGACTTTCAAAAAGGAGCCGGGCACCTTGGTGTATATTGAAAAGCCACGTGCCGCACCAGGACTCTCCGGCCTCGTAGACCTTGGGCCACCTCTAGTGGAAAAGCAAGTGTTTGCTTACAGCACCGCCACCATACCCAAAGACAGAGAGACCAGGTAAGCTGGGTCCTGGGAGGTGCTGTGCGTCTGTGTGTTGTTGGAGGCTGCTCAGCACACAGGTCAGACCAAGAGGCCAGATGGTGGCCGGATGTCAAGCGTGGGGTGCCAACAGTTTCTGAAAGAAAGTGAGGCAGGGCAATGTCCATGGGTTGATGGGACAGTCACAGCTGTGGTTGGTGGACCACTGGAGGGAGCGTCGTTAAGTGTGTCTGAAAAGTGGGAAGAAGGTAATGATTAGCCAAAACCACCAGGCAACTCAATGAAAGATGGCAGCCATTGATCCACCACTGAGAACAGGAGGGGTGGGTTCAGGTGTGAGCTGCTTGAAGTGACACCTTGAGTTTTCCTTTGTGACAGGCGATTTTGTTTTCTTATCTAGTTTTGGGACGTGAATGCAAAGACTGCGTCACCATCTGTCATCTCTGGTGATAAAATAACATGCATTTGCATAAAAAGAGCTTGGTGTAGACTTAATACTTGTTCTGGAGTGGTACTGAGATGGCAGAATGTTTCTAGTGAATAAGACATTTGAGATACATAAATATCTTTTTTAATAGACATATTGTTAGAGTTTACCCATCCCAAACCTTCCTACTCCCTCTTGAAAAACTCTCCCAACTATTGAGTAATAGAAAAACTGTGTATGATGAACATTTCTCTAGAATTAGGTGGTTGAAGAAAGTCAACATAATAATCATAATAAAAAATCTAATAAAAAAATAAATCCGGCTGGAGCAATAGTCCAGTAGGGAGAGCATTTATCTTCCAGGTTCAATCCCACATCTGTATGGTTCCCCAAGCCCCACCAGGAGTGATTTCTGAATATAGAGCCAGGAGTAACCCCTGAGCATCTCCGGGTGTGACCTGAAAGAGAAAAAAAAAATTTTCATCCAAAAGGGATTATCGGGGTTAAGCATTTTGCCAGTTGTCCGTCAAGGAATTCAGCAGGGGTGTAAAAAGTAAGATCCAGCTATTTCATCACAACCTTCGTTCCCTACTCCTCATCAAAAATGCTACTATTCCTTGATAGCTTCAAATACAGTACAGGGCAAAAACTTCTAAAAAGATCAAGGTGGAGGTGGAATGTGAATTATTTTATGTTTTCATATTCAAAGCCAGAACTCTGACTTCATGAGTAGAATTTATCCTGAAAGGGTCATTCCTTCTTACCCAGCTGAAAGATTTCAGGAGAACCTGGAGAGAAAATGAAAATGGGAGTTGGGGGATCATCTATGGAACAATGAATTCTAATCCTCTCTAATCAATAGTTGTAATGACATGCTTAATTATGTAGGCATAAGAAAACTGAGGATTGAGAGAAAGTATTCATCACCATATTTCACCGTATTTCCTGTAAGAAATTCAATTCTAAGAAACAGAATAGGCCTGGAGAGGGGAGGCAGCTGAGGGGTGCGGTACCAACCCTGGGGCTCATTAGCACAAAGCAATGCTGGGGAAACCTCCTAAGACAGGCTGGAAGCACATGCCCTGGGCCTTTCCTGGAAAGTGCATTCACGAGGGTGCTGGTTAGAAATGTGTGTTATTGAGAAGAGTGGGATGAGAGTGCTAAGAGTTTAGTTCCAGAAATAATAGAAGTAATAATGAGGGACAGAATCCATCCTCCTTGCCTTCCCAGTCACCCCATGCTGGCCCACCTGTGGACAGGAGAGGGCTGAGATTGTGTGTGATTCTGCTAAGCCCATTGGGATCCATTCATTTTCCCCATGCTGGATTCTGGATTGTCTCTCTGTCTCTCTCTGTCTCTCTGTCTCTGTCTCTGTCTCTCTCTCTCTCTCTCTCTCTCTCTCACACACACACACACACACACACACACACACACACCATTCTACTTATAGAATCACATCACGATTACATTTTGACCAGGGATGTGTCTATTTCTTCCGTTGGACCCCGTTCATCCGTGCATGCTGATCCACCCCCTATCAGTTCCAAATACCATCGAACCCAGCTTTTCATGTGACTTGCTGTGGAAGAAGGTAAAACAGAGGACCCCTCTATACATTGCATCTTCTCTCTTTTGTTCCCTGATCAAAGTGTTATCAAATTTGGCTGCGGCAGCATCCATATTCTCTCAAGGTCTCTGCTTCCTCTTTAAAAAAATAGTTTTTCCAGCCTCAGGGAATTCCATTCCACCCAAGCTGAAAAAAAAAATCTATGGCTTTTCCTTTTCATAAGGTAGAAACCCTTTTTAGAAAATCCAAATGATTTTAATTCAGGAATACCAAGTATTAATAAAGTTGATGTAAAAGATTCACTTTCACCTAAAACACAGTCATTATCATCGGTACCACATTCTGATTTAGCATTATTGTAATATGAATGTAATTGTACATTTTCACATTTCCCATAATGTGAAATCGCAGGGGAAGAATTTTGTCTCACACATATTGCTACGGTGATTCTTACCTCTTATCAACTCATGTCTAGAGGGAGGAATTCAAGTGTGGTAGATTCATGAGCTGGCTAGAGTCTGTTTTCCAGTGTGCAGCTCTTTCTCTCTCTCTCTCTCTCTCTCTCTCTCTCTCTCTCTCTCTCTCTCACACACACACACACACACACACACACACATACACACACACCCCACTCTATTTATAGAATCACAATTACCAAAAGTTCAAACATCCTTAATCCCTGCTAACTCAACAGAGGCCCATGATTCAAGTGTATATCCAGTAATTCCCTGAACAAAGCATTTGAAGTACGAAAATGTTGCTCTTTGCTCTCCTGCCCATCACTCCGTTGCTACCAGGGCAGGTTAGAATAGGAGGCAACTTGAAATGTGCCATACTTCTTCAATTCTGATTCTGAATGTTTTTTAAAAAGTGCTGCCCAGACTGAAATGTGATAAAACTGGATAGGATTGGAAGAGGAAGACCCCCACCTAACAGGGCCTTTTCCACACCGGAAAGCCTGTAAAGGCTTAGGCTCACACTATCTTAGGTCATTTCCATACATTATACAAAGCCATCTTCATGACAGCCCTGGGAACTATATACTATCCTCACCACTATTTCACAATTGCCAAAACATACTCAGAGAGTCGAGGTTAACTTGCTCAAGATCCCAAAGCCAGTAACTGGCCGAGCATCCTGATTCATTTTGTACCACTGCACAGTATTTCGCCTGGTAAGTGAGAACTCTGAGCACCTGCACCCAGCAGAAAAGTGAGTTAAAGAGTGAATTCTGAGAAATTCAACTAAGAAGGCTTCAAAAATTGTTTCAGAACTAGATGCTCAGTAATTGCTCCTAAAGGATATTTACGGTCATAAACATGAGAGAATTTTCATAATTATGCTGCTAAATATGTACATGCCATTTAAAATATAACTGTCCTCACTAGTATATTAGCACAATTATACAGAAATAGGGAATGGAAGAAGAGAATATTTGGGGAAGATTCTTCTTCCTAAAAAACGGATGTGCAAACTATGTCAAAGAAAAAATTTTCAAAAGCAAGAATACCTAAACAATTACCAAAGCACAAAAATTTATAGTCCATTACCTCACCCATCTTGTGATGTTATTTTGGAAATACATCATCAGTATTAAGTGTTTTTAAAGAGTCTTCGGCCCCTAAAAGTCTCACTGTCTAAAAGTCTGCATGGGTACAGGCTGTTCCTATAGAGCCCAACCATCTTCTGCCACAATTTCATAATATTAAAAAGCAAATAAATCTCTAAGAGCACTTTTTATAGAAAACTCGCCAGTAAAAGTTTACATCTAAGAAATGCAACTACAATACCACAGGAGGGAGACTGAGAAACCCAGGCGATGCTTTTCTGGGGGCACTGCTGGATTCTTACATGTTTCAGCAGAACTCTTCAACAAAATAAGCCGCATAGCCGCAGGATGTTCAAAAACCAGAGAGAAAGATCCTTTCTTTTCCTTCAGTACTGGGGAAACGTCCAGTGGCAACTTTTTTTTCCCTAAAGAAAACATGATTTTTATAAGCAATCTATGGACTTGAAAATGAAGACAGAGGACATTCATTTTGGTTCTTGGATTGAGTCCTGTTTTTTGACCCCCAAGATCTGGCATCTCTTTCCTTTGTGAAGATGATTTCAACATCTTGACTTTCTGGACATTGTGTCAGGTTTCGTGGAGATGATCTGGAAGCAATAGGCTGTCTCTCAAACTGTAATAGAGGTTGCCAGGGTACCTCTCCCTTCACTGCGGACCATGGAACAGAGGAACTATGGCAAGCTCCTTGAACACTCGGGACTCCAATTTGCATATCTCTTAGAAGATGATCACAAGTGACTGGGTAGCATGTCCTTTGAGCAGAGGTCCCGGGAAGAGAGTGTGCTCATGTGGCTGTGAGGAGTGTCCAGGACAGTGTTGTGTGACTGATGACTTCATGCACAAGGCCCTCTTCCCCTCATTATTTGATGACTTCATCAAATTGCATCATTATTCCTCTTCATGGCACATGAAGAAGTCCTTAAAATCTGTTGCATCCCAGGCATTTGTGTTTTGCTATTTCCTATTGAGAGATTAGATCATCTAACGGCAAATGTCTTTCTGCGCTCAGAATGCCGGCATGCTCACTGCAAAGTGACTAATGGCTCTCCTTCCAAATGTGTAACAGATTTCTTCCTAATGCCTTGATTTTAGGACACACTGAACTTAAACTAAGATCATATTTTTATACTGTTCTGTACCTAGAGGGGCTAAGTTGAACAAGCTAGTCCAGAATCCTCATTGGAGCTTTGTGCCCTACCTAGGCATCTGTGTCTGGATATGATTTTTGAAGTTAGCTTACGATTCCATACCCTTGGAGTCAGAATCTTTGATTTTGACCACCTGGAGAAGGATGGATGAAGGAAATTTCATGGCTAGGAGGAAGCCCACATGCTAACAAGTTTATGTCTTGTCTTAATCATTTTACATCATTTTCTCACCTTATGAGAACTAAATTTTGTTGGGAGCACAATGGGTAGGATGGATCCTTGGCTTAACAATGGACTAGGTGAAAGTCTAAATTCAGATCAAGTTCATTTTGACTACAGGCCTTAGAAGATTTTATCAATGAGTCTAGAGAAGGAATTCTAAATAACTGGGAAAAAATGTTCAATTCTTTTCTCTTTTATCTGATGTATAGTTAAAAGTGAGCTACATCTGAAATAGGCTATGTGAGGTCAGAACCATAGGAGAGCAGGTTGGAGACTTGCCTTGAATGCAGTGACCTGAGCTGGATTCCAGGCATCCCATACCGTGCTCTGAGACCCACCTGGAGTCCCAGAGCACAGAGGCAGGAGAAAGCCCTGAACAGTGTTGGGTGTGGCCCTGGAACAAACAAAAACCGAAGCACTGAAATTTGGGGTTTTTCTAGAACAAGAATTGCTAGCATCTTCAGTATTGATAGTTGTTGGGGCCAGATCATTGATGCACTGGGTCTCTCTAAAACATTCTAGAATGTTCATTGGCATCTTCTGCCTGAAATCCACTTGGTAGCAATGTCAGCTCACCACCCCACCACCACCTCCACATACACATACACACACACATAGACACTCACAAACACACACACACACACACACACACACTCACACACTCACATGTGTTCCTTTCATGCCGTCTGAGATGTTTCCAGCATTGTCAGGAGGCAAAATATCGTGATTAAGAAGCATCACTCTAATTCAAATCTGGATTTTTCTCCTTAATAATGTGGAGAAATAAAATAACTCCCTAGAGTTAAAGAATATAAATTGTAACTTATTAAAAACAGGAATCTTGATCATAATTACTTCAGTCCTGCCCTTTATCTTTGTAAAACAACTTCCTTATTGTTAAAATTTGCCATTGTTCCTTCCATGCAGTCAGCCTGCCACCAACAACTTATTAAGATGCAGTAACAGGCAGGGTTTCAGATGGCCTCCTGGGTTTCTAGTGAGACTGGAGAGTTCAAATCCCCAGTTCCAACACTTGTAAACAGTAGGTTGTGGTGGGGGGCAACCTTTGATAACCTTTTGCTCTGGTGTTCCTGTCAGTTTTCATCTATAAATTAGAGAAGGATGGAGCCACCCATTATTTTAAGTGCCTCAGGTTGTGGTTGGCATAGCTTAGTGCCTAGAGGGTCCCGAGCTTGAGCAAAGCATTCTGTTAAACGCTTCTGAACAGAGACTAATACACAAAGGTGTTATAGACCAAGGAATCTACCTGAAGAAGTAGGAAACCCATTACTTTTTGTTGTCATACCTTGGTTTATAATATTCCAGTCTAAATAGAACATTATAATGGACATCTCTATATGGTACAACATGACCACTACCTCCCTTTGCCATTCTTACCCACCCCCCCAACCCTTGCTTCTTCTTATAGCCACCAATACGTTCTTTGTATCTAAGAGGCTGTTTGTTTTGTTGATTTGTGTGCAACATATGAGTGACGTCATATGATACTTAGTTTTCTCTGACCTCGTTCACTTAGCACAGCACCCTCAAGGTTCACCTACATGTCACAATTCTTCAGATTTAATTCTTTTCTATCACTGAGTAGTATTCCTTGGAGTAGAGTATGTGTATGTGTGAATATTGTATATCCTGATCTATCCTTTCATTAATAGGCATTTAGTTTGTTTTCATATTGTGGTAGTTGTTAAGTATTCGTGCAGTGAATGTAGCGGTGCCAAGATCTTTTGGAATTAGTGTGCATATTTACTTGTATCAAAACCCAGAGGTGGATCTTAAGGTATACCTCTGGTCTTAATTTTTTTAGTTGTCTCCATACTATTTGCCGTAATGGCTACAGTAGCTTATAGTCCCAGTAACACTATACAAGATTTCCCTTTGGGAAAAAATTTTTTAAATATAATACCAGGAGGAACATAAATCAGGAGGAGGTTGTGTAGGAGAGAGTTAAACTAAGTGTGAACAGAGAATAAAATTAGCTGGGCTTCAAGATCCAAATTAGGATGTTTGGGATATCAAAGGCACTTCTTAAATTCACTTTAGGAGATAGGATGGCACTATTTCTTTGGTTCAGAAGCAAAAAAAAAAAAAAAATCAAGCCAGGATTAGGGCATCAATTTAAGATTGCACCTGAGGTCTGTGATTGATGAGAAAGCCACCCAACCAGTTATAGTTGAAATAATTAGGTTTTCTGTTTTGATGCCTAATATTGCCTAAATGATTCAGCTCTTGTCTGAACTGCATTTTCAGGTAGCTCTAATTAGCGATCAATAAAGGTTTATCGAGCTCCTCTTATGTGCTTAGCAGGGGACTGAATGCTTTGCAGGATACAAAGTAACTTACATGTGGTCCCCACATGCTGGGAATATAAACAAGGAAGAGAGCAGTCATAAACCTTAAAATGTAATATAGACGTAGAAGCTCTGCAGTGGTTAAGGATGGGAAACTTAGGGACTCTCAGCACTCCACTGCATAGCTCTTTTGCAGAAGCAACCACAACAATAAGATTTGATTCCCGGGTGATGCTCCAGGGTGCTCTTCTTGTCCCCTTGAGAGTGATAATGTCTTCTAGTTTAGCAGAAATATAGAAGACAGGGACTGGGTCTCTCCCAGAGGCTGGAGTTTTATGGATATGTCGGGAGATGGAGTTTGGGAGCGGGAGGGTGCCGTTCCAACATCCCTAAATTCAGTTGGAAAGTCAGGACACGTTCTCCTTACAAACAACGAGGAACAATGATAGGACTAATAATACACTGTAGGTTAAAGAGGCTGCTGCAGGCCAGCTGGAAACCCAACCATGTATTCCAAGTGTGAAGCAATGAAAGGACAAGTAAACATTTTAGTTCCGAGGCTATCAAAATTTGGGGACTGCTTGTACATAATTAATCCCAAAGAAGCAATTGTGATGGTAATGGCTATGAATTCAAAGGAGGGAGCACTTCTCCCCACTCATTCTGGCCGGGGATCATTCCTGGTAATGTCAGGATGAACGCTAACAGAACAGATGTGTCAGGGCCAGAGTGACAATACAGCATGTAGGGCATTGACTTGCATGCCCAGGTTAATCTAGGTTCAATCCCCAGCACCCCATATGGTGCCCTGAACTGGCAGGTATGATCCCTGAGCTGAGTTCAGAGTCAGTAGTAAGCTGAGTATTTTCAATTGTGGCCCCCCCCAAAAAAAAGAAGGGATATGTACCATGAAAAAGGATGAAGATTTAGAAGACAGTCTGATCTTTAATCCAAACATGTTTTACAGTGATGCTGCATTAAAAGTGACATCATCTGGATATGATTTTTACAAATCTTCAAAGTCAAATAGTGAAATATTGAATTATTATGCATGGATAGATATTAATGGCTATTTTTTATTCAATAAAATATTGAATTATTATGCATAGAGAGATACAAATGGCTATAATGGTTATATTTCGGAGTCACTCCTAGCACAACAGCTCTTTGATAAATGTGGTACTTGAGCAGCTAGCAAATGTATGAAGAGCCTCTTACTCTTACACAAGGAATATTCTACCAGAGGAGGGCCAGGGATGCGGCTCTCAGAAGTAGAACAGATAACCTGCATGTGTGAGGTTGTGGGTTTAATTATGTTCCTGGAACCTAACTAAAAGGGGGATCCAGAGATGGCCAAAGCATGTGGCCAACCGGGATTTGATCCCCAGCATTGCATATGGAGCACTGCCAGGAGTGACCCCTGAGCACAGCCAGGTGTGGCCCAAACAATAACAACAGCAAAAATTTAATCAAGGCCAGAGAGATGGTTCAGTGAACTGTAATGCCGGTTTGCACGCATGGTCCCCTAAGCACTACCAAGAATGACCACCAAGCACCAAGCTGGGAGTAGCACTTGCCAGATGTGGCCCCAAAGGAAGAAATGAACAGTGAAGTGACTGTCACAAAAATCAATTGCTGCAAAGAAGTCATCATGTGTCACTCATTAGAGGACATTAAATGCACCCTGGATGTGCTTTGAATATTCACAAGGTGCTGCTGTCAGTCATATTTGCCTTCCAGCTGACAACAGAAGCAAGCAGAGTGACCTAAATCCCGTGAGATGCCTCTAAGCCCCTTTTCTTGCCCACTGACACCTCTTTCCTCAATGAAAAGAAATAATCCAAAGAGAGGAATCAGTGATGGCTACTGGCTTCTTTAGTGTTGGTGGGGTGGTTCATCAGCATGACCATGCCAGCCTGTGATGAGGACTCAACCGTCCTGTGGCCCCACAGCTGGATTGCCCTGGACCCCTGTGATATTGGGGTCATGTGTTAGCACCTCTTGTGAGAGCTCCCCGGGAGGGCCAAGATCACGGACATGACATGTTCCCATAATGGAATTTTGGGCTTGAGTTTCCATGAGCAAGGAGCATCAAAGAAGAGTCAACATTGATTGAGCCTCCAGTCAAACTTTCCAGAATGGCAGGCTGGGGAAATGGTACAGAGGCTGGGGGGGTCTTCTCTGTATGCCAGGGGCCTCGGTTCCAACCCCAGCACAATAGAAGCCCTCACCCACCCAATCACCTCCATGAACCACCCTCAAGCTCAGAAGAGGGTGTAATCCTGGAGCACTGCTGGATGTGACACCACCTCCTTGCCACTAAAAATATCTATCAGACCTACAGTTTTGGAGATGACTCAAGGGACTGTAGCAGATGCCCTGCATGGGGGAGCCCAGCTCCATGCCCGGCACCCCATGGTTCCCTGAGCAGCACTGGGAATGAGCCCCCAAATTGAACATCTGAGAAGTCTGTATTGGCCGCTACCTTGGTGCCGGGCTAGCGGTGATAACTCCTCTCCCTCACATACTCCTTCAGACCCGGGCAATCACAGAAACTCTGTCATTCATCAAATCCAGACTTCAGAGGAGTGAGCACGGGAGACTTCCTGAAGTTCCCACAGCCCGTCGAGTCCAATTTGTGGCATCTGTCCTTTATTCCTTCTCTAGACCACGCATCCCTGCGGCCTCCCACCAGCTCCGACATCTAAGGAGGCCATATGAACAGAACAGAGAAACATGTTGGAGGGAAGGCCTAAGAAGTATCTTCCTTCTATTTCCTAAGCTGTTGTGTTATTTACTCACGTCCACCATTCAGTTTCATAAATCAAAAGCAGGTAGGAGTGGGGTGCATAGTTCCACATGGGAGCCCCTCCTGGGTCATCTCACCCCAGTTTCTCACACCCTTTCTCTTCAGAAGGAGCATCATGAACTGGGAGCATGAGCCAGCGGCTAATCCCACTGGTTTGTACCTATACAAACGAGACATCCCACCCAAGCCTGACTCTGGAGACATCCTCAGGGAAGAGAGAGAAAATGCAATTGTTGGTGATTTCATGTAGCAGGCTGCACCCGGGGGGGAGAGGCTGAGTCATCTCCAGGGGGGTGGGGCCTCAGGGCCAGGCTGGGAGCCAGGGATGTGGGGGTCCCTTTGGGAAATCTTAGCCCCATCTCCAGAGCATCAGAGCTTCCTCCTTTCAGGGCTTCTGTGCTGTGTAGAGGAAGATGGGTGAGAAATCTCTTTGCCATCTGGAATGTTCTCTAAAGTGTCTGCTTGACACTAAAGTGGGGAGCCCATTTGCAAGGGAGGGAGAGATGCTGCTCTTGGAGGTCAGTGAGCTGACATGCCCACTCGTGAACCCCTGAGTCTGCACAGGAAGTTAGTTGGGGACTCAGTGGAAGGCTGGTGGAAGCAGCGGTCACCGGCGCGTTTGCTTAGCTGGGCAGGAGGCCGCTGGCGCGTTGGCAGTCTGGGACTGCATGCCGGGAACCCAGGCCTGGGTGTGCCTGGGCTTTGCCCGACCTGCCAGCCAGCCCACGCCTTTCCTTTTGGCTTCAGTCAACACCACTGAACCTGAATAGAAAGAAAACACAGGCCTGTGTCGGCTCCTTCCAGCTAGAAGACACTGTCATTCTCGAATTCTCCCTTTGGAGGAATTTCAGGCGCAGTGTTCTTGGGCGGCTGGGTCAGAATGGGCGCCTCTGCCTCACAAGGGTGGGAGCGCTGCTTTCCTCTGCACGCCCTTCCTGGTCAAGGTCACTGGCTTCTCTTGGTGCAGCTTGTGGGAACTTTGCTACCATCTTCAGGGGTTGGCGGCTGTTCTTTCTCTGCCCTGGGCAGCCTTCTGCCAGGCATCAGCTCAGCCAGGCCTTTCCTGACACTATTGCACATCAGCACAACCTATGCATACACAGCTCTGTAATTAAATTAATCTCAAATGCATGTATGACGTGGCCAGGGGAAGTCCCTCCATAGTAACGAACTTGCCTTGACTGTGTGAGATGCTGAGTTCGATTCCCAGCCCCACCTTAAGCAAACCAACAAATGTGTGTGTTCCATTGTATACGTCATGCACAGCCACTCTGTTGGCATCTGTTTTTTCTTTACTCGCTACGTGTCTCAGAGACTTACCCTCACCCCCTAAACTGTACATTCTGCAGGGGCTCAGCCGACATTTCATTCATTGCTACCTCTCAGGCTGTAGAACTATGCCTAGTTCTTGGCTGGATGGATGAAGTTGAAGGACTGAGAGGAGACCGTGTGTATCCTGGATGTGGAGTCCAGGGACCCTGCCCTTCCTCCCCAGGGCTCTGTGGCATGGTGTCGTGTAGAGGAAACGGAGACCCAGAGCGGTTAACTGATGGATAGGTGTGGGATGAGTTCTGCCCTGGGTTGTCTATGGGGCCACTGGAACAGAGGTCAGGAGCTGGTCCTCTCCTGCTCTTGATGGCTGGCTGTCCCACTCCATGCCAGGCACCCTGTCCCCACAGTGCCCAGCCTGGGTCTCGGCCTCACTGCCCCGCACCCCCAAGGTCTGCCACCCTCTTTCCTGTACTTCCTCTGCAGGTTCTATTGTGCTTATTTTCCCCTACATGTAGCACTGTAGCACTGTCATCCCATTGTTCATCAATTTGCTCGAGCAGGCACCAGTAACATCTCCATTGTGAGACTTGTTACTGTTTTTGGCATATTGAATATGCCATGGGTAGCTTGCCAGGCTCTGCTGTGCGTGTGGGCAGGAACTCTCAGTAGCTTGCCGGGCTCTCCAAGAGGGACGGAGGAATCGAACCCGGGTCAGCAGCGTGCAAGGCAAACGCCCTACCCGCTGTGCTATCGTTCCAGTCCAAGTGTAGCACTGTAGCACCATCGTTCCCATAGATTTGCTCGAGCAGGCACCAGTTACGTCTCCATTATGAGACTTACTACTATTTTTGGCATATCGAATACCCCACGGGTAGCTCGCAAGGCTCTGCCGTGCAGGCGGGATACTCTTGGTAACTTGCTGGGCTCTCCAAGACAGACTGAGGAATCGAAACCGGGTCGGCTGCATGCAAGGTAAATGCCCTACCCACTATGCTATCCAGTCCTCCTCTACATGTATTTCTGATTTTTTAAAAAATTCTGTATTAATCACTCTGATGTACCCTGTTAATCGTGTGGTTTCAAGGAAATCTCCCAATTCCTTCCAGCTCCCTTCATGACATTTCTCTCCCCATTATCTGGGAGCACTTGAACCCTAAGAGCACAATCCCCTCATATTTCACCCACTCCGGTTGGACCATCTCAAGTCCAAGGTTGAGAAGAAAGACTTTGGCATCATTTGCCCACTGTGGCTAGCACAGTGGCCTTGTGAGATCATGGCTCAATGGCACGGAAGTGGGTGCCAAGCTACCATCACCCAAGGCCTTGAAGGAACATATCCCCCATTACCCTTATGCACAGACATGTGCATTAGCGGGAACAGAACACTTTGTCTCTATGGCCCTGCCTGTGGCATCCTCTCTTCTCTCATCTTCCATCCTTTCCATGCCTCAGTGACTTTACAGAGAAAGAGAAGAAACTGCCTTTGTTTTCCTCCAAATTCTTGCCCATTTTCTCCATTTTCTTCTGGGTCATTTCTCTCTGTGGGTCATTCGTCAAATGCTTAGTGTCCAGATGAACGTGTTGGTGCTGGTCATTCTCTCCCTGAACTTGAGGAAAATGTGGTTGTCTGGTGAGAGGACCCCACCCCCCCCCCGCCCAATCTTCCCCCCTGCCTGTCTCTTCCCACCATTGATCGGGGAAAGTGATGTGGGAAGAAGTAGCAGGGACAAGACAGCCATCCTTTCTTCTTTCCTCCCCTCCTGGGACAGCAGGCAAGTCAGCCAAGACCAGGAAAGGCACAGCCATGGAGGAGGCCAGAAGCAAGAGGAAACAGCCAGGATGGTGGTGAGAGAATGGATTCAGGGTGAGGAGCAGGAAGACTGAAAGGAATTTCTGAACACCGATGGAGGGGGTGAAGGGAGGATGATTGTGGAGGAGTGGCTGATCTCTGGGAACGAGGACCCTGGAGGTGAGCGGGGATGGCTCATTACGCATGGGGTTGAAGCTTCCGATCTGGACAGTACCTATGAGAACTGATGGACAGAGCCTATATGAAGCTGTCTGAGGCTTCATGATGCCAAACTTGAAAGCTCTGTCTGTGTGGATGCCAAGGCTGTCAGCGGATATGGGGTGTTGTGTGCCAGAGATGCCAATTTCCAGTGCTGTGGCCATTAAAGCATGGTGGTGTCCTGGGTGCTGCTAGAAAACCCGAGACTAATGCAGAGGGCAGCAGCGGGACAGAGGGGCGACTGAAGGGACAGCGGAGAATGGAGAACATGGCCTCCCAGAGCCCCTAGCTTCCCCTGTACATGATAAATGGCAGCAGTTAGAAATGATGTTCCTCATAAACATTATTCCCTGTGCACCCCATCTTCACCTAAGGACTGAGAATATGAAAGAAAGTGCGTCCTGTGATCATTATCCCAGGGAGCGTATAATGGAGTGGTGGGCAGAGTGCCATCCACGCACAGGACAGCATCACAGGCACCACCAGCTCCATCCCTGTCACCTCCTAAGACTAGAGGCTTCAAAGGGGAGTAAAATTCCTGGGCATTTGTGGAAAATGTCTCTAATTATACAGTTCTTTCTCTAATAGGTTAATGTTGGGTAGACATAGAAAGTTCAGCCTCAGAGTTATAGTTGAAACTTTCCCACAAATTCAGATCATTGGAATTCCAGGGTTCTGTTGAACTCGTTTGAAAGCTGTGTCTTTAATTATTCTGGAATTTCCCCTCTTCCTACCAGATAAAGTAGGGCTTGAACAAACAAGAGTAGAACCCTGGTTATTAAACCTGTTCACCATTCCAGGCTAGAAAATGCCTGTAGCACACAGCCAATACTAAAGGACTCCAGTTCACTGGGATTTCAGAGAAAGGGGTGGGGGGAGAGGAGAGAGTGAGAGAGAGAGCCTTGCCCAAGAATGAGGAGACTTAGTTCATGTTCCCGGCTGGGTCTTCAGCCCCTGCCGCACCTTCCACAGACGCACAGCTCAGGGATGTTTGTGGATGGTATTGAACCATTTTTGACAGGGAATGAGCAGGTGCAAGAAGTAAATCCCAGAACATCAAAAGTACCTGTGCACTGCTGCTCAAGGGTGGTGTCAGAATGCCAGGTCACCCTAGACCCCAACCTTCCCCCACCAATGCCAGTAGCCATTTGAGAAGATGGGGGCCCGTCTGTTTGGGGAAATTCTATCAGCTCGGACAGCAACTCCCTTTGTCCTTTTGGATATTTCCAAACACATTCCTGGGAATTCATTCTAAGGGGAATTTCCATCTATGTTATAGCATTGACTTCTTTTCCTTTATTTGCCCAGGGGAGGGGGAGATGAGGGTGGGACACAGGGAGATTCCCAGCAGGCTGTGCCCTCTAAGCCAGTGGTTCTATGTGAGGCCCCAAGGATATGATGCTTCTTGAGGCCTGTGGTGCTGGGGATGGCCTTTAAGTCACCCCAGAGATATTAGGGGTCTTCCTGAGATATGCCTAGTGGTGTTCAGGGCCCTGCAGGGGTGCCTCTGCAATGCTTGGGGACATGTGGTGCTGGGAATAGAACCTGGGGCAGCCGCGGGACAAGCAGAGGCCTGCACTGTGTCTCTGGCCAGATGATGTCTTTTAATGGCCATTAATTGGCCTTCCTATACAATAACAAGGACTTCACTGGGTTTAATGAGGCCTCCAAAAACAGATCCCTTCAAGATGTTAGAAGTGAAAATTTCAATTTAAAAACTGGAGCAATAGCACAGCAGGTAGGACATTTGCCTTGCACGTGGCGACCCGGGTTCAATTCCTCCGTCCCTCTCAGAGAACCCGGCAAGCTACCGAGAGTATCCCACCTGTACGGCAGAGCCTGGCAAGCTACCTGTGGCGTATTTGATATGCCAAAAACAGTAACAAGTCTCAACAATGGAGATGAGCAAATTGATGAACAACAGGACGACAGTGCTACAGTACAAAGATGGGAGTTAATGTCTGAGAGTACACCCCCACATTCAGTTTCTCCTCTCTTCCCTGAGCCCCCAATACAGGTCTCACCACACGCAATCTTGGTTTTGCTTCATCTTTTCATTTTTTGCAGGAATACACATTGCAGAAACAAGAATTTAAATACCAGCATCAGCATTTTTCTGGTCTTGACTTGGATTTTTTATTAATAATATACTTGGGCCTGAAAAGATTCATAGAAGCCAGGCTGACTTAGGCACTAAATGACTAGTTACCCATACATACCAATCACATGAATATGGCTTATGGAATGATAGTCGTTTATGAAATCACTTTTAAACCATCTTTTCACCAGTAATTATACCAGTCCCATAATACCTTAAACCAAGCAATATTGGCAAGAGTCGTCTTCTGCGTTGTTAATATTCAGATGACTATCATGCAAAATTGCCAGTGCTGTCAAATGACAGGGTTGTACATAATTTCTCTCCTTCCACTGCATTTCTCTATTTTTCCCTTTCACATTCAAACCTGCCTCAGACATGTCATCGTGGGAGAAAGTGGCTTCAGTTTCCAGTTGCTGTAATTCAGTTAAACCATAAAATTGTTTCCAGATTACCGAGCATGAGATGGAAAGATGATCTTATTTATGATTTTATAAATCAGATAATCTCCCTCAAATGAATCCTTAAACCAGATACACTGTAGTCATTCAGTAGGAGGGACAAGTGTTCTCCGTAGGTGAGTCTTTCTATGAAGCTGTTTTGTTTTTTGGTTTTTTTTATTAGTGAATCACTGTGAGGTACAGTTACAAACTTATGAACTTTCATGTTTGCATTTCAGTCATACAGTGATCATTTACCCATCCCTCCACCAGTGCTCATTCTCCTCTCTTAATGATCCCAGTATCCCTCTCACCACCCCCACCCCATCCCCCACCACCCCACCCTGCCTCTGTGGCAGGGCATTCCCTTTTGTTCTCTCTCCTTTTGGGTGTTGTAGTTTGCAATAGAGGTATTGAGTGGCCCTCCCGTTCAGTTCATAGTCTACTTTCAGCTCGCATCTCTCAACCCCAATGGGTCCTTCCAACATCCTCTACTTGGTGTTCCCTTCTCTATCTGAGCTGCTATGAAGCGGTTTTTGGTAGAGATGATGGAACCCACATGAGCAGCTGGTGTCAGATGCCCCTGTGGTGCGCAGGCCCTGCTGTGTCCCAGCCAGGGGGCGAACCCCTGGATAATCTGGGATTCTGAATTCTCCAGGCACTGAAGACATAACCATGGGGAGATTGACTCCATAGGAAAATGGAGGTCAAGCTGGACAGATGGTACATTTGCCTTGCACTTGGCCAACCCGGGTTTGATCCCCAGCATCCCATATGGTCCCCTAAGCACTGCGAGGAGTGATTCCTGAATACAATCAGGTGTAACCCCCGAGTATTGCCAGATGTGACCATAAAACCAAAACAGGAAAACGAAGACCCATTTTGTTTTTCTCCATTTTGTTTTGGGGCCCTTGGGTCATATTCCAATAAGTGAGTTGCCAGGTCAAATGAAAGCTGAATTTCTGTCTTTTTAAAAGGAATGTCCATATTGTGCTCCAGTGGCATGGACAGTAAGAAACATGCCACTGAGGGAGCAGAGGATAAGGGAAGGAGGGAGCAACTACAGCGATAAAGATAATTGTTCAACTGGGAGGAGGAGGTGGTGCTGGAAGGGGCCGAAGCGTTGTGTGTGAAACCCATCAGCAACAGTGCTGTCAGCCACACTGCAAAAGCTCTTTACCAAAAAAAAAAAAAGATGCTCCTGGTAGAGGCAGACTCTTGAGTAGGAAAACGGGTGGATGGAAGTGGACTCAGGTCTAGGGATTAGACTTGAGACAATATACCAGAAACCCAGTCACAAATAACTTGGTTCTTTCATGATGACTTCATTTTTTAAAAATGTTTTTAAATGAAGTCCTCTATAGCCAAAGAGATAATACGAGGGTTAAGATGCTGGCATGCCTGTGGCTAGCTCAGTTCTAATCCTGAACTGGACATGGTCCTCAGGATAGCCAGGGGTCACTCCTGCGCACAGATCCAGCCCCTGAACACCACTGCGTGTGGCACGAACCCCAACCAAGCCCCCATAGAAAAGGTTTAAAAATTGGGAACAGAGAGAGAGCATGGAGGCTGCCTTGCATGCAGCCAACACAGGCTCCCCTCAGCACCGCATATGGTCCCTAGAGCACCAGAAGTGACCCTTGAGGGCCACTGAGTGTGGCCCAAAACCGAGAAAAGAAAAATATATAAAAGCCTCCTTGCACTTGGAGACCTGAGTCGAACACGGGGCTTTTGTTAAGAGTCCCCAGACTCTCGTTCAGGCCATTCGACACATTCCCTGAGGAATCAGGAGAATAGGGGAGCCTCTCTCCACACCCAGAAGGCATTGCCTGGGGGAGCCTGTGAAAAGCCAGGTGCTCACAGACCTGGTCTCCAGAGATGGCCTGACCTGGAACATTCTGTGGTCCCAACAGCCATGGGCCTGATCTGGCTTCCTTCCGACTCTTGCTTTCTGTTTGTAATGCTGCTGGGCAAGCAATGACAGGATCCGCAAGGCGTGGATGGGTCAGGGCCGTGCCCGCATCCAGTGCCAGATCTCGGCTGCCGTTTCTCTCCCCTCCGACTCTCACTGATTCAGGCTGGGGAGACAGCACAGTGGTCAGGGCACTTGTCTTACACACAGCCCCGCCAGGTTCACTCGCCAGCAGCCTGCATAGTCCCCTGAGCACAGCCGGGTGTGGCCCTGAAACCAAACATAAATAAAGGTTCATATTCATATTGATTTCCCTCCTACTCTAGACCTAAGCTTCCCTTTTCCTATTATCAGTGGTCACTGTTTATTTAGGGCATCGGATGCTTTTGTACCCAACACACTAGCGCTTCCAAATCCATTCATCTGCTTTCCAACCAAAGCTCACTCGACCCTGAAAATCTCACAGTACTTACAGGAATATATATATTTAAAAAAAAAGGAAATCCTTTGCAGTTTTCTAGTATAAAATTGGAACAGTAACTGCACGCCCTCTCTCTGATGCACTCCTCAGTTGGGTCATGAGTTAGCCTGTCAGCAGTCCTGCTGGGGAACTTCCCTTCAGGATCGCCAGGTCCCCAGGGGGTGGGGGTGGACATCCTTCATCTCCCAGGAATCGTAATCCTCACAGGCGGAGCATTCCTGTTTCAGCCAGTGCACCTCCCTGTTTCCGAGATGTCTCTGCCACCTTCGTTTCGATAAGCGCACTGGTGGGGCGGGGGGGGGGGGGGGGTCCAATGGGTATTTACTAACCTCCTTCCTTGGTGGGGTTGCCTACATCTGTTCTTCAGCACATGAGCCCATATCACCCACAGGGCAGCACAGAGCCCCAGCACCCAGCGCCGTGTCTGAGAAGGTCGCTTCCTAGAGATGTCGGGTTTGAGATTGCTTTCTGCGCCGATCGAACAAAAATTAGAAAAATAGAAGTGATTTGGACATGTTGAACTTGAAGTCCTTGAACTTAATGGAAATTCTCAGAATGTCTTCAAGGACAGTTTTTTGCAGAAACTGTCCAGGAATAGCTTTTTCTCTTGTGTTTCTGGGCTGTTCTCAGGGCTTATTGTGGGGGGTATGTGGGAGCCCATGTGGTACCAGAGATAAGAACCTGGATCAGATTACTAAAGAGAATGCCTGGAATTTGCAAATCAGGGGTTGAAACTGTGGACCAAAGTAACAAAGAGAAAATATTCAACTGAAGAAATGCGTGGGACCTGAAGCTTGAAGCTCCACGCTGTGTCCTAAGGCACAGTGCTCCGGATGGCACTCAGGGCTCTGCACCAAATGCAGGATGGAAGGTCAGAGTTGAGCGTGAGGGCAGAGATCCGTGAGAGGGCTGAGCGAATGCTTTGCGTGCCGGAGACCCAGATACCATCTCAGGTACCACACAGGCTCCAACTACTCCCACAGTAGCCCACGGAAAGTCCAGAATCACAGGAGAAAAAGCTATTCATGAACATGTCCCCTGAGAAATTGTCCTTAAAAACATTGTGAGAATTTCCATGAGGTTCAAGTACTTTTGTCAACACGTCCAAATCACTTGTATTTTTCGAGTGAGAGGACAGACCACACCGCCACGAGCTTCCCCCCTCAGGATCCACCCAGGCATTGGCTTGTGTATAGAAGCCAGCGGGCTTGAGATGCTGCCTGTAGCTCAGGAACCACCATTTTCCCTACAAGGGGGCCATGGGATGGGCCCTACAGTGAATACGGAACTTGCTTCTCTGCCCCAGGGGTCACGCTAGGACATCTGCTGATATGGCATCCTGTTAGCCAGGTGCCCATACTATTCATCCCGTCCTCCATTGTGAGGTAGTGCCCAGGGGAGCTGTGAACCCCTCCTGGTGAGCTCAGTGTGAGGGTTTGAGGATGCAGGGCTGCTCAGGCCCTGTAGTGCCTGAGGGGTAAGGGGGGCCTCCGAGCTGCACCTAGTGGTGCTGGAGGGACCAACGATGCTGGGGGTCGACGCGGGGCCACCCACATGCAGGGCAAGCCCATTAACCCTTGTGCTATGTCTCCAACCATCTACGAGTGAGTGTGACTAAACTCACTTCCGGTGATGAATGTGACATGCTTTGTCAGGAAGGTCATTGGGCTATGATGTCACTTTAGTCATGTGTTGGAATTAACTGTCTCAGCTCCCAGAATTTGAGCCTGTTTCAGAAGCCCCGCAAGTGAGAACTGAGTGTGGCAGGATTCCCGAGCAGAGCTGAGTGTGGCTCAGAGAGTCGCAGCGTGTCCTTCCATTGGACATAATTCCATTTCCTGTTAGTGTTACTCGATTGTTTGCCTCATCCTCCAAAAACCCCTGGATTAAAGTCCCTCTGACATTACACGGCACTTCCTCTACCTCTGTTATCAGTTGTCCGTCACATGTTGGTCCCAAGTTGATGGATGATCCTGGCATTTAAAACAAGTCACACACACACACACACACACACACACACACACACACCCCTGCATCACTTTACACCAAAATCAGGCAGTTTCTTCCCAGCCAAGAAGGTTAGGTCCCCTCTGAGCTATGGGCCAGCCTTGAACAGTGCTGGAGATAAAACCGTAAAAACAGAGCAGAAAGGCCCCGAGGCCCAGGAAATGCCAACAGCTTGCAAGGCAGCGTTCTCTGTTTCCCTGAGAGCAGGAGCCTTTGCTGGCTGGTGCGGTGGCTTTTCCCGGAGACCCCTGGGGTAACGTGAAAATCTGCCCATCCAGTCTTGAGCCCCTCAAGGACTTTCAGGCGCTTCAGGTTCCGCTTCAGGTTCCGTGGGCAGGTGGGTTGAACTTTGGCAGCCAGTGAGGTGATACCTTTTATAGCCCTCGATGATTGCTCACCTAGCAAAACCAGTCTGAGAGTCAATATAGCGTTAACAAACAATTCTCTTGTTTTACAGAGAGAGGATGCAAGCCATGGAGAGACAGATTGCCAGTTTAACTGGCCTGGTTCAGTCTGCACTTTTTAAAGGGCCCATTACAAGTAATAGCAAAGATGCGTCTAGGTAAAAAGAAGCAAAGAAACCAATTTTAAAGACCAGTCAGTATGTTTCCTGTTAACCATTAAGATCATTCATTCAAACCCGTTCTCTTGTATCATTTCAAGCTGGAAATATTCGCCTCTATGAATCATGGTTTGTTGAGGGTGGTTGTTTGTTTTTTTGTTTGTTTTCCTTCCGGCAATTCTTGGTTGAAGGTAACACTTTGGCCCAAGAAGAGGGAATGTGTTTCTCAGTGCATGGGGCTTCATGGACCACCATGCAGTGTCTACATCCCCATCCGTCACCATCTGAGCATCCCACATGCTCCCCAGACACATTCCATCTGCAGTGGCAGAGCCCCTGGAAGCCTTTCCCATCCCAGCCACTAGTGGCGCTGTTGCTGCCACCACCACCACCACCACCACCACTGCCACATCGCTTCATTCCATCCTCAGCCACTGCTAATTACTTAGAATAGTGAATGGCCTTTTGGAAACTGTTTTGCTGACTCCTTTTTTCTTCCATTCAGTGAGAAAATGATGAAAACCGCAGCCAGTAAGCACCACACAGAGAGCACAGGTAAGTGTGGAGCCTGCCAGCTTGGCTTGTTTCAGAAATGCTTGGCCTCTCCCTGACTCCCTCCTGGTGTGATTCCCGAGGCTTCTCGAGCAACCCTGACACTCCCAACCTCCCACCTATCACGGATTCTCTCCCTTATCCATGATGTGGCCACTTGTCCCACAAGGGCCTGGTATTGGGCAAGGCTGGTGGTTAACTCGGCCCTCCCTGAATCCTGCGGGGGAAATACCAATGTAGGGCGGCAAGAAAATTAGATTTTCCTAGTAGAAAGGAAAAGTGCAGGATGTATGGTTAGCCAGCAGGTCTGGCCCAAACCAAGAACATTTCCCTGAGGAAGTAATTTAAACAGAGGCCAGAGGAGGAATTGCATATAGGCCAGTGAAGGGAGAGGAAGGGGAAGAGCCGACAGGAATAGAGATAAGCCTGTGTAGATGGCGGGGGAATGACTCTGGGTATTACGCAAAGCAAAAAGCAAAGACATTGAAAGGTTCTGTCCCGGGCAGGATCTCGGCGACAGCAGTGTAGACATAGACGGGAGGAGATGAAAGAGGGAGTCCCCACCATTAAGTCCAAGTGGATTTGGGGCTTGATCGGGCCTGCTTTGAAGTGTCAGATCTCCTTACCCCCCAAGTCCCTCAAGGGGCTCCAGTTGTTTTCCCAGTGGGCGGTGACTAACATCCTGGTGTGTTTGATGTCTTTCTTACCCTGCAGAGTGGGTACTTGGGTCCAAAGCAGGCCTCTTTCAAAACTAGAGATTCAGGGGCCCGAGCAGTAGTACAGCGTATAGGGCACTTGCCTGGTACCCGGTCGACCTGGATTCAATCCTTGGCACCCTCAGTGCCCCCAGGAGTGATCCCTGTGTACAGAGCTAGGAGTAAGCCCTGAGCACCACCAGGTGTGGCCTAAAAATCAAAGCCACAGGTACCAGGTTTTCATGTTGGGCTACTGAATTTTACCAGAGGCATGTGGCAAGTTTAGGGGGATCCCTGAGTTTGGGGAGGCCACTGAAAACCAAAACTGTGCAGTCAGGGTTCCACACAAGCTCTGATAACTTGTGCCCACTCCTCACTGGGTTTGTTGGTTTACAAACCCATCAATCAGGACCTTGGCTACAGCCAGCTCATTATCTCGTGGAAATTGCTAGACTTGTCTCAGAAGCGCTTGTGACTGACCCCAATTTGAATCTCTGTTCATGTGCCTTGCCAGGAGTGATCCCTGAGCACAGAGCCAGGATGAAGCCCTGAGCACCGCTGAGTGTGGCCCCCAAACAAAAGAAGAAAGTTGCCAGTTTATTTAGGGGACATTTGGATCTAATCAGAACTTAAGATGGGAGGGGGTACCAGAGGAGCGTACTGAACTAGAAAAAACAGGATGGAATGAAGAGGAATAGAGCTGAGGATGAGAGGCATGATGAGAAGTTGGTCCAAAGGCAGAGACTTTGAGCTAGAAAAGAAATAGGTGCTGGGACCTACTGGCCAGCACAGCGATTATATTTTAATGATACTCGACCAGATGCTTGAGGGTTTCCAAGAGAATCTTCGATGTTCTTAGATGTTCTCGAAGCACAGCAGAGAGAAACTGGAAATTAAGTGACATGAAGGATGCACTAGCCAACAGGTGTCTATGCTGTGGCTAGTACGCTGCTGTATCCGTGTGGTGAAGCCAGACACGGCCTCCCTGAAAATATTATATGTCAGTTGTGACCAATAAAGTTGACAGAAATAAAGAAACCTACTGAACACCTCAGCTTGGTTCCTCTGGATCCGGTTCTGGAAATGATACATTTTCAACAGTGTTGCTATAACAGTACATGCTGTTTCTGTGTTCTCCTTTGATTTTCTTTCAGTTTTGGAGCCACACTCCCCTGTGTTCAGGTCCCACTCCTGGCTCTGCCCTCAGAGATCACTTGGGTGGTGCTCTGGGGAGTGTGTATGATGGTGGGGGTCAAAGCAGGGTCACGGTGCATAAGGCAAGTGCCTTATTTCCTATGCCATCTCCTCGGCCCCTGTGTTTTCCTTTTATTTCTTTTCCATTTGCAGTGAAACAGTGGTGATGATAATATCAGCAATAATGCCAGTCCAGGAACCATGAGCGTTTCTGCTATACCAGGCATTTCAGGTTTTGTGTTTCTGCTTTTGAGGCCACATCCAGAGATGCTCAGTGCTTATTCCTGGCTCTGCACTCCAGGGTCACTCCTGGCAGCCTCGGGGAGTGCTGTGGAGTGCCATGGGTCGAACCCAGATCTGCCGTGTGCAAGCAAGAGCCCTGTCCTCGGTACTGTCTCTCTGGCCCTTCTACCAGACGCGTTGGATGCAAGAACTCAGGAACTGATGCAGCCTCATTAGACAGCTGCCGTCATAATTTCCATTTTCCAAATGAAACTGAGCACATGGACACACGTGACACATGTGCAGATGACATACCACAGCCCCTCTGAGTATTTTATCTCCTTTTGTGTTTACAGTCCCTCATTCCTTTCAAGCTTTGTGGGTGGTTGCATCTCTTTGTTTTAAACCTTTAACGGGGGCTGGAGCAATAGCACAGCGGGGAGGGCATTTGCCTGGCTCACAGCTGACCCAGGTTCGATTCCCAGCATCCCATATGGTCCCCCGAGCACCACCAAGAGTAATTCCTGAGTGCATGAACCAGGAGTAACCCCTGAGCATTGCCGGGTGTGACCCCCCCCAAAAAAAAAACCTTTAGGTGAATTGGGGGTGGGGGCGTGGTGAGGAAGGAGCAAGTGTCATTTCCTTGGGATGTCATTTTCCCGACGATCATTCCCAATGGATCATTCCAAAGGGACCAGCCATCCAGGAGCCCTGGGCTCCTGTTGGTAGTTTCCAGAACAAACGAGAGGATTTGCCATCAGCAAAGCAGCCTTGGGTCTGCGCCCACCCATTGCCCCCAGAATCTCTGGCGGGTTTGGTCTTTGTTGTTCTAATGTGTTGGGGCAAGATCTGGTCCCCCGGGCTGTTGTTGCCATAGCAGCCTTGTGAGTTTGCAAAATAGATGAATCCTCCAGAATTCTAGGAAGTAAGCTGCAAGGCGAGAACTGTGAGCCCAGTCCAGTAGACAAATAGAGTCGAGGAGCTTGTTTGGCCAAGGGAAAATGAAAAAGGGCAACACCCAACTTCCTGCTCCT
Organism: Sorex araneus; assembly: GCF_027595985.1. NCBI lineage: Eukaryota > Metazoa > Chordata > Mammalia > Eulipotyphla > Soricidae > Sorex > Sorex araneus. Next base: position 56,292,513 of record NC_073310.1, on the reverse strand, counting down.
TTCAGAGCGTTTTATTCACTGTGGCTAAAACAGAGGGCACTGCCCGTGTATTCTGTCTTTTAACACACACACAGCCCTCATCGGAAGGTGTCAGCTACCAGACTAGTAACGGTCACACTTGCCTGACCATCCCCAGGCCAATCTTTTTCAGCAGGATGTATTCATGTTACTAAATTGGCATTTAATAATAATACATGAAGATATAGATAGGACCAGAGAGATGGTGCCAGAATTGAGGCACTGGTGTTGCAGGTGGCTGACCCTGGTTTGAACCACATATGTTCCCTTGAGCATTGGCAGGAGTGATCCCTGAGCACAGAGCTAGGAGTAAGCCCTGAGCACTGCCAGGTGTGGCCTCTAAACAAAACAGAGAAAAGGATATACTTGGTTGAGGTCAGTTGTGATTGAATTTGTTTATTTTCACCAGAGAAGTACCTTGATGGTATCATTCATACAAAGGATGTTGGGAGAGAGAGAGAGAGCCTGTGAGAGTGTGTGTGAATGAGTGATTGTGTGAGTTTGTGAGTGTGTGATTGTGTATATGATTGTGAGTATGTGAGTGTGTGCAGACTGTGAACTCAGGATACTGGTCATGGAGCTTGCTATGTTAATTCTGACCAATGACCTTTTCCCAAGTGCCTTTACACTGGAGAATATTGTTTTGAATAATTATGGGGTGGCAGCTCTTGCCCCTCTGTGGAGATAAGAGCAAGCGGTCCATCAGGGCGAGGCCAGGTGCTTCAGCCAGAATTTGATCCAAGCCGTGACTAGCAATGATAAAAGCGGCTGCTCCTAACAATAACTTCAGAATCCTCTCGCTCTGTGTGGTTCTTTGTAACTTTTTGTTTGGTTTGGGAGCCACACCCTGCAGTGCTCCAAGGCTATTCCTAGTATGGTGCTTGGGGTTGCTCCAGTGGTGCTCAGAGGACCACTCGGTGGGGGCGAACCTGGGTCTCCTGTTTGCAAAGCATGTACCAGCGCTCTAAGCTGCCTTCCCTGCCCCTTGGTCTTAAAGTGCATTTTTATTCATTCCCTGAGTTCTGCAAGTGCAGCTGTGAGAGCCCGAGCTGGAAGAGGAGCTTGTGTGCTGTGGGGCTCTGAAGCCGAGCGTGTAAGAGGCCACTGTCGGGCACTCCCTAGCCCTGGCATGCCACCTGGAGCCCATGGCAACACATCTGCCGTGGCTTTAGCAGGGCTGTGTGTCCTGGGGAAGGAAAGGTTCCCTTGGGTGCTAACCCAGGGTGGAAAGAGGCCACATCCCAGGCAAGCAATGCAGCTGTAGGGCTCCGTCCTCCAAGGCCTGCATGGCCCATTGTTGAAAACATCCCACAGTGCTGTTTCTTGCAAGAAAGATCTGAACAGCCCGTGTGTGTGTGTGTGTGTGTGTGTGTGTGTGTGTGTGTGTGTGTGTATGTGTATAACAAAGAGAGGGAGACAGACAGGGAGAGAGAGGAGGTGGTAGAGAGAAAGTCAGAGAGAGAGAGAGAGAGAGAAAGAGAGAGAGAGAGATTTACCCTAAAGAGTGGAACCATCGAACTGCATTATCTTACCAGTGAAATGGGGACCAGATAAATAAATAGTACACGGGCTTAAGGCACTTGCCTCAAGCACAATCAGGAGTGATCCCTGAGCACAGATCCAGGAGTAAGCCCTGAGCACCAGTGGGTGTGTCCCATCAACCCCCCAAAAATGTGAAATAGCATCTTTTTTTCCTCCTTTTGATTCTTCCGCCTTGCTGGTCCTGTTAGTGCTACTTGGGATCCTTTCTGAGTCATTTTAAAGCAAACTTGACCCAAGTACACCCACTCCAAATGGACTTAGGAACTACACAAAGATTACTGAAGTGAACCTTGAGCAAACGTTTATGGCAGCTAGAAAATGCTGCAGAAGGAGTTTCTGCTGCCTTCCCAGGATTGCTCTCCCAGGGAATATTTGCATCTGGCCTTTTCGCTAACGTGCAGAAATCCTGCTTCCTTTGGTTTGGAGACACAAACATTTAGGGGTGGAACTGTTCTCATCTGCTTCTCCTCAAAGATCCACTGAACCTCTGCCCAGAATTGAATGCATGTTCTTGGGTATATCTGCCTGTGAGAAAGTCATGTAAGTGCCCTGTGTTAGCTGCAATTTTTTTTAGTTTTTATTTTGGGGAGATAAAGGGGGCCACACCAGGCAATGCTCAGGGGTTATTCTGGGCTCTGCATTCAGGAATCACTCCTAGCAGTACTTGGGGACCCTATGGGATGCCGGGCACCCCTCCCCACTGTACTCTCTCTCCAGCCTCAGTCCCAGACTTTTTAACCTTTTATTTCTATTATAAAATTTGAGCTAGGCACTTTACAGGTCTTCAAATACAAAAAGTACCAAAAGCTCTGGAGAGCATTATTTTGCTTTAATTAAGAATTCCTGGAGAAGGAAACACGTTGCTTAGAGGGACCAGGGCTGTGTGTCAGGGGGACTCGCCACTGAGGACTCAGACATCCTGCTGCTCTTTCTCATAGGAACGCCCCCGGTTTCTGCAGGGAAGATGCTGGGCGCCCAGGAGTCCGCAGGGACTCCCAGCAGCACCCCGGCCCTGCACGCCAGCCTGCTCCACATGCGCCGCAGCGTGGCCGAGCTCCGACTCCAGCTCCAGCAGATGCGACAGCTCCAGGTACAGCCCCGGTCCTCAGCCTGCTGGGGGAGGGGGTGGTCATAATGCTCAGCAGCAGCTCTCCTGGGTGACACTTGGGAGACCAGGTGGTGCCCGAGCTCCGACCTGGACCTCCTGCCTGCAGTCCACACTGCAGCAGACTCAACTCACTTCCCCAGTTCCACTCCACCCCCTAGTCCTCAGGGCTCACAGACTCTCAGGATACAACACGCCACATCCTCTAGAGCCTTCCGCGGTAGCCACTGCATATTCCCAGCTGCATCTTCAGACTCTTACGCAGGCGGGGGATAAAACCTCCCACATCTGTCCTTACCAAGACAGGCTAAAAGGAGGGATGCCCCGTGGAGCATTTTCGCAGCCAGTTCAAACTCACCCTTCCTGCTCCCAGCCACAGTGCTCGCTCCTTTCCAGTGAAAGTGTGCAAAAGTAGAGGTGACCGGGATGTCCTTAGAAATCTAAGGTGAGACTCAAGCAACGATTCCTCAGGAAAGGGACCATCCTGGAGGACTGTGGAGAGAACCATCAGCGTTTGCTTTGGACCATGTGCTCAGGCCTCTCTTCCTTCCCATCTCTGCTATCAGGAAACGGATCCCCCAAAGGGGATCTAAAGGGCCTCTGAACTGGGTTCACAAACCCCATAAGTCCGACCGGGCAGAATCGTGTGCTCCGTGTGCTCCATCTTTCGTGGTTCTGGGGCAAGAGGAACTGAGCTGTGTGTCTTTCATGCATCTGAGCGGGTCTGGGTGCTGCATCTGCCTTGGTAGCAGGCTGGGCACGAGGCAGTGTGGCTCACTGGTTTCTGCGCACCCTAGCCATTCTCGCCAGCTTAGAGAAGTGCCTCATCTGAGCGTTGCTACTGGGCCAATCCTCCCAGGGGCCAGCGGTGTGTGCTCCATAGATGTCCCCTGCAGAGCTGGAGCGCTCCAGGAAGGAAAGAGCTTTAAGCCGCACGGAGGACTTGAGACCCTGTGTTTTCCATCCCTTGGTTAATGTGCAGGAGAAAATACCCCTTTGTGTCCTCGCTACCAGGAAAATCAACGCTTTAGACACCTGCCTGTAACCGATGGACCTGCTGGCTCTGCTCCGTCCTTGGGTCCCGGCAGGCAGCTGTCTTGCAGGCAGTATCCAACTATTCCAAGGAGGTCATTTCAATCCTCTCCTGTGTCCTGTCTTCTGCAAAGTGTCCTCCCCGATCCCCCCACACACACTCTTTTGCATTTGCTTCAACTCACTTTGCAACTCTAAAGCCACTTGGCAGTAAGCTGAAGCGTGCAGAGTGGACAAAGTCAGAGATCCACATGGTGTCCAGGCAGGGACTGAAGAAAAGTGGAGGAGGAAGGGGTGTCCCACCCCCTCTCACTGACTGCACTCCCTACCCCCACCAGCTCTGAGCCTGATTGAATTAGAAGGCAACCCGAAAGGATTGGTTTTAGATAATTAGCTGCTAGTTAACTGCATTCTGAAATGCTGGCTAGAGTGATAGTACTGCGGGGAGGGCGTTTGCCTTGCGTGCAGCCAATCTGGGTTTGATCCCTGGCATCCCATATGGTCCCCCAAACACCAGCAGGAATAATTCCTGAGTGCAGAGCCAGGATTAACCCCTGAGCATTACTGGGTATGACCCAAAAATGCCAGAAATGGAAATCGTGCAGTCCTCCTTGGATCCTGGCAAGAAAAATAACGTTTCCATAGACAGTTTGTAGGCAAGCGCTTGCTGCCGTCAGCAGGGCACGGGTGTGAAGGTAGGTGTGAAGCTGCTTTAGGATCCGCATCTGGCATCTGCTGGGTGGTGGCAGATTAGATCCCGAGGCATGGGTGCTGGTGGCCCTCCTGGCGGTTAAAGTTAACAGTTTGAATAGCAGTTATTGAGCCTCAACCTGTGTCTTCCCCAGAGGCCCTTTGCCCAGGGTCTGGGGTTTCTCCTTTTGACAGAATGCGCATTCCTTATTGCCCCCTAAAGAACAGAGAAGCTCTGGTTTGTGCAGACTTCTGGGGCCGTGCCCAGCAGCACTCGGGAGTTTCTCCTGCTGTGAAATCACTCCCGTGGTGGACAGGGGACAGTATGGCATGCCGGGGGTCGAACTTGGATTGGCTGAATGCAACTCAGGCACCCTCTCTGCCCGCTACCCTGTTCCCCTGCTGTGTGTGACCTTAAGGAGAGAAGGGAAGGGCAAGCCAGCATTTCCTCACTGGCTCCCCTCATCTCCACCTGTCTTTGCGTTGCCCGTGGCACCGACCAGCTCAATTGCCTCCCTCCAGCCTCCATCTCCCCAGTCAGGGGAGTCAGTAGAAAACAACTGTTTGGAATAATTAAGTGATCTTGGCCCCAGTCCCCCTCCTGCGTCTGCGTTATACACCAAAGTGCAGCGTGGCCCCCAAAGTGATTATGAGCCCAATAATGGGGCTATCATTAGCGATACATGCAACTGTGTGGAATTGTCTCAAAAGAACGAAAATTGAATTAGAAATTCAAATGTTCTTTGAACTGTGCTATAAAATTGTGAAACTTGAATGAAATCTTTTGTGCTTGGCAGCCAGCTCCAGTAATTGGATAATTAAATCATTGGAAAAATCCTAGACTGTAAAGCATATCCTATTTGAGCATTTCATGTTCAGATTTGATGAATTATTTGCAGGAGCAGAAATTTGATGCAGATGCAGTAGGGTGGGCAGGTTGGAATAGGGAGGGAAAAGCCAAAGAAGATGATACAGAAAACCACTCAGACTCCTTCCTGGGAGTCGGAGTGGTAGTACAGTGGGTAAGGCATTCACCTTGAAGTGGCCAGCCTGGGTTTGTACCTGGCAACCCGAGGGTGCCCTGAGCAAAGAACCAGGAGTAAGCCTTGAATACTGCCTGGTGTGGCCTGGGGGACAGGTGGGAAGTGGGGGGGAACAACGGACTCGTTCCAGGTCCTCTCAATTTCACAGGAGTGATCCATGTAAGAGACTAGTTATTGATCAGGGCTACCTGTAAGATTCCTATAAGGTCACAAACAAAATTATTGATGTCTGAGCATCCCTGCGAGAGTCTGACTTCCTGGGCATTGGCCAGGACCAGGTTCTGGTGATTCTAGAATGTTCCAGGGAAAGATCTTCTGGGACTGGAGTAGGGCATTTGCATTGCATGGAGCCAACCCGGGTTTAATCTCCAGCATCCTATGTGGTCCCTGTGTACCACCAGGTGAGATTCCTGAGTGCAGAGCTAGGAGTAACCTCTGAGCACCACCAGGTGTGCCCCTCTCCCCCATCCAAAAAAAAAAAAAGAATCATGGTTTTCAAACTCTCATCAGTTATGGTCCATAAGTTATAGAAAAGGTGGGGTTGGAGCAATAGCACAGCGGGTAGGGCATTTGCCTTGCATGCGGCCAACCCGGATTCAATCCCCAACATCCCATATGGTCCCCTGAGCACCACCAGGAGCAATTCCTGAGAGCAGAGCCAGGATGAACCCCTGGGCATCACCAGGTGTGATCTAAAAAGCAAAAAATAAATAAATAAATAAATAAAAAGAAAGAAAGAAAGAAAGAAAGAAAAGAAACGGTTGAAAAGCAATGGTTTAGAAAACCCCTAATTTTTGCTAAATGATGAGCTACATCTTTTTTTTTCTCCAAAAATGTCAGAGTCCTGGGAGTTTCCCAAGGGAAATCCCCTGTTCCCAGAAATGTTGACCGTTCCCACCTTCCCTGCTGTACAGTCTGTCTGGCCCTCGCCACACCTTTCTGTCATGGTCCTAACCATAGTCCACAGGCATGTGCTGATGGCACCACCCGGTGCCCAGAGCGCTCTGCAGCCACAGCTCTGACCACTTCACCCTCACCCTGGGCATGAGGCGAGGCAGCCCTTTCCTGCACCCCCAGCGTCCTGGCCCGGCATGCCCCGGGCCTCTGCATTGCTTCAGAGACAAGCCTCTTCCTTCCTCCTGCCTAGCCCCGCACCTGCTAGGACCTGACTTTACCCCTTCCCATCCCTCTCCCTGGCTCATGCCTGCTCTCCCCACACTGTGGTCCCCAGGCCTGGCAATTAGCGGGCACCTGGGAGACGTAACACTGTCAGGTTCATAGTAACGCTGGTAACAGCAGACCACGAGGAACCCAGAATTCCTTCCTCCATGCAAAACTGTTAGGTTCAGGATGCCGCGGGCTCCGGACAAGAGCCCCACCTCTCTCTGTTCGCAGAGGTGCCTGCAGACCCACTAAAAGCACCACTTGGGGGCTGAGGTGGTAGTAAAGCAGGTAGGGGGCTCCTTTTGCATGCTGCCCACCTGGGTTCAATCTCCAGCACCCCGGATGATTCCCCAGAGCCCACCAGGAGTGAGCACTGCCCCAACCCAAACTAACCAACCCCCCAAAACCCGGCGACCTTCTATCAGCTAAGAGGCTCCAATTTAAAGCCACGTGTCAAATTGCAGGGCTGAGTATGCACACAAAATGGATACAGATGAAGAAGAAAAGCAAAAGATGAGGGCTGGGAAGATGGTCTAGGAGGAGCAGAGCTTGCCTGGCGCGTGGTTATGTTTGACCTCGTGCAAATCTCAGCACCACCAGGAGTCACCTCTGAGTAGGGAGCAGGGAGAAGGCCCTGAGCACGGCTTAGATGCGGCTCCAAAAATTAATCTTGTGCCCCCAAATGGCCCATCAGAAGATGCCGTGGTTTAAGAGTGTCTGCCCTACAGGCGCCTGGACTGTGAGTTCAAGTCCCCCCGTTCCTAGGCTGTCGGCATGATACCAGCAGCCCTGCTGACTGCAGTCTCTGGCAGCTCAGGGAGGCGTGTGCGGCCGCCTCTCAGCCCCACAGCAGGGAGCATCTGTGAGCACTCAGCGCCCCCGGGGAGCACCTCGCTGTGACCTGTGTCTCTCAGCTAAGAGTGCGAACCCCAGGGAGTGTGGGATTTGCCTTGAACCTACCCTGAAATCAGTTCCTCCGTCACCCACGTTTCTGGAGCATCTGTCTGTCCCCAGCCTCAGCCTGGCCCTGCCCAGCAAGGGCATCGTCCAGTTCCCAGCTAAGGAGGCCGAGGCACAGCTGCTAAGTACTGGGTTTTGCCCCGGGAGCCACAGGGAGATGGTGGAGGCTTTGCTCCCACCACTGCTTCTCAACTTCCCAAGCTCTGGTGTTCTCAGGAGCCCCTCGGAGAGAGTGCAAATGGCTATTGGCCATCACCACCCACCGTGGGCTGATGGGGCAGCATCCCCCACTGCCTGTCCCTCCCGTGCCCTTCTCAGAGAAAAAGGATCCAGCTGCATTCAGAGGCTCTCTGTGCTGCAGGTGGCTTCCGGAGGCCACCGGGCGTTCTGCCACCACCCATTGAGGTCCGATTGCTTTTGTTCCACAGCTGCAGAACCAGGAGCTGCTGAAGGCAATGATGAAGAAGGCTGAGCTGGAAATCAGCAGCAAAGTGATGGAGATGATGAAGAGGCTGGAGGACCCGGTGCAGCGGCAGCGCATGCTGGTGGAGCAGGACAGACAGAAATACCTTCACGAGGAGGAGAGGATCGTCAGGAAGCTGGGGTGAGTGCCAGGCACGGGGCAAGCAAGAACTGCTGCCAGCAGCCCTTCCCTCCCTCTTTATTGAGCACCGGCTGTATACCTGGGGATTCCGCAACCCTCAGGTCACCGAGCAAATTCTATTAAAAGTTGGGGCGTCTTGGGGCTGGAGAAAGTATAGCAGGTAGGGGGCTTGCCTTGCACATAGACAAACTGGTTTTAATCCCTAGCACCTTATATGGCCAGAAGTAAACCCAGAATACAGAGCCAGTAGTAAGCCTCCAGCACCATCAGGTGTGGTTCAAATTTCAACATAAAAAAATTTTTTTTAATAAGTTAGAGCATCTATAAGTGGAGTAAATGAAGTAAAGTCAGCGAGTAGACAGTCACCAGTGAAAGTAAATCCTGAGATAGTGTTGGCAGAACAGTGAACTGAGGCGGCAGAGGTAGAGTCTGGAACTTCCTGTCAGCGGTGGCAGGAATGGATATGCTAGTAGCAGGGGCGGTGAAGTCACCTTGCAAGGATAAAGCAGTGGTACAGTGTTGTCAACCATTGTCACTCAATAAAACATTATTTTTAAAGTAAGAGAAAATGTATGGAACCTTGGGAGCCCTCAATAAATATTCATGGCTCTTCATTTTTTTGTAAAGTTAGAGCATAACACAGCCATGCGTACCATGAAAAGGAGCAAAGAGTAAAACCAAGTGATAAACACCTGCATTTCATTTCGGTAAGGAAAAGAAATAGCCAAAATGACACCATGCCAAAAGGGCCTTCCATGTACTCAACTGTGGTTAGAATTCACTAAAGGATGTCGATGCTGTGTATGTGTCATCCAGAATGAAATAAAGCTCCTGGGATCCACTATGAGGTATTGAAAGTGTCTGTCAAGTACCACTCCTGAAAGGACTGTGGAGGGCTCCAAGAGTGCCAAGCCCTGGGCTGGGCCGGCTGTTTTGTTTTGTTGTGCAATGAGGAGGCATCAGAGAACTGTTTCACCTCTTAACTTAATGAAGAGTAAATTCAGTTGGTTCTTCTGATGTCTCTTGGAAAGCTTTAAAATCCCAAATCGTAATTGTTAGGGAACCACTGGCCCATAGTTGCTTTTTTTTTTCCTTTTTGGGTCACACCCAGCATTGCTCAGGGGTTACTCCTGGCTCGTGCACTCAGGAATTACTCCTGGAGGTGCTCGGGGGAGCATATGGGATGCTGGGAATCGAACCCAGGTCGGCCATGTGCAAGGCAAATGCCCTCCCCGCTGTGCTATCGCTCCAGTCCCTCATGGTTGCATTTAACAGAAGTCTCATGACATACAGTGATGGACCCCAAGGCACCCCCCTAACTTCCCCAAGTGGCCAAGTTAGGATCAGCATCCCTCTCCATAGTAGTTCAGAGGGGAAAAAGTCCATGGGACTTCCTATTTTTAGCCCCAAAAAATCAAGTTTAACCCCTGTTCATTGATACCTTAAAAAGAGCTTCTAAACTTGTATTTAGTTGAGGCATTTGCAGATATTAATCACCCACTATGAAGTAATAAGACTGTTGTTTGCCTGAGATGTTTTTGTGATGGCCCAATTGTCTAAAACTAGGTTTCAAAATCTTCTGAAAGCTATTCTTAAAATGCAGCTTTTTGGGTCAAAGAGATGAAACCTTTTGGCCCAGATTCTGCTCCCCATTTGGCGTCTGGGCATCCTAGTAGACCCCGAGTTCCCTTCTGAGCACAGAGCCAGGAATCATGTCTGAGCACTGCAGGCTATGGCCCCCAAGCCCAAAAACTTGCAAGTAAAAACGACTCAAAATACTGCCTTTTACTAAGCATTTTGTAAGTTTTCTAGTTAGACTGGGAAGAAGCCATGCAATTCCTTTCCTTTAAAAGTGGTGCTGATTGGGGCTGGGCAATAGCACAGCGGGGAGGGTGTTTGCCTTGCATGGGGGTTCAATTCCCAGCATCCCATATGGTCCCCCGAGCACCACCAGGAGCAGTTCCTGAGCGCAGAGCCAGGAGTAACCCCGAGTATCGTGGGGGTGACCCAAAAAGCAAAAAAAAAAAAAAAAATGGTGCTGATTGGTCAGCAGAAGTTAACTGTTACTTCTCACCCCTTCTCAAAAGACACCTTGAATCTTAGCCGTCTCTGAGCCCAGTAATCTAGCACAGGAATGTGATCCGCTGGCTTGGGGGGAGCACGACACGTCAGCCGGAAGTGGTCGGGGCCTGTAGGGAGCCTTCAGTTGGCGAAACAGAGACTGAGTTTATGTGTAGCAGAAGACAGGTGACTTACAGGGGCTTGGGAAATCCGCACACAGGTGAGATTGTGTCCCGGCCCAGGAACTGAGCCTGAAATGACTTAGTCTTCATACGCCTCCAGCCATCCACCGCTACTAGTACATGGGAGGGTCTCAGGAAGCTGTCACTGCATTAAGGTGGTCTGACAGGCAGCAGATTTTCTCCACCGAGACCAAGGGGACAGTCGGGGGCAGGGTGAGGGAGGAGGTAGAGGAACTGGGCAAACCAGTGAGTGTTGGAGAAGGAAGGTGCAGTTGGTGTGGGAAGTTAACTGTTGTTTACTGTTGTTAACTATTGTTGCAAGATCTGATTTTGTCTCAATTTGGGGTTGTGCCCTCCGCCTAGGCAAGGTGCCTTCTGACCCATGTCTACTCGCATCCTGCTTGCCGATTTCATGCCTCTCTGGGCTATGCTGAGACCAGAGCCCAGACATCTGGAGGTCTGTTTTTTCATGGAAGTTTCTGGGTCTAGCCCCCAGGAATTTAGGGATTCACTGGTTGGAGATTAGGAATATGGGTTTGACAAAGAAAGCTCCAGGGGAGTCTGAAGCCTCTTCACTTCAGACAGTGGCTGCCCTGAGGACATCCCTGATGTGATTTTCCGATCAAGGAACTAGTCCGAGCTGGACTCCAGATGGTCCCTCTGGCGATCCTGTGCAGGAGTGATGGAGGGAAGGAGGCCGGCATGGTAGAAAGCAGGTCGAAAGCAACTATTACTGCCCAGTCAGAAAAATTAGTATGGCCTAAATCGAGCCATCAAAATGAGGATGAGGAGAGAAATGCAGAGTGGCTCCTGGGGTGTGAGATGGTACCTGACCTGCCGGACAGCTGGACATCTCTGGAAACTTAGGAGCAGTTTGTGATCCCTACCCCCCCCCACTTCCCACTCTCCTTGCCTCCTCCCTCTCAACACCCCCCACCATTCCACCCCTCACACACCCCCACACACAAACATACACACTCTGAGAAATGCCTTCCCTTTGGGATCCAGGTCGGATAAGTTTCTAGTAACCCACTCTAAGTGCAGAGATGACATTTGGGTCAGAACTAAGAAAACAAATCATTTTTCAGGAAACTAAGGATGTGGCTCAGTGGTTGAGGAAAAAAATAACCTGCATGATTGAGGTCCTTCCTGGGTTCAATCCCAAGCATGCAAAAACAAAACCAATCACTGTTCTTTGATGGATTTCTGTGTGAAGAGAATGGTTGGATTTCTATTATGAACACACATAATATATATGTGTGTGTATTACGGTAGCATCTGTGAATGGGTGAAGGGCTTCCCCAAAGCCACACTGACTGGTTAATATCGAAATTGTGTTTCCACACCCAGCGTAGCTCCATGATCTCTTTTACATTTAAGGGTGTTTTGCTTTTGTTTTGCTTCAGGGGCCACAGCTGGCGGTGCTCAAGGATGTCTCTTGGTGTGCTCCAGGGACCATATAGGGTGCCTGGGTTGAAACTTGGGTCTGCCACATGCAAGACAAATGCCCTCCCCGCTGTTCTATTGCCCTGCCCCCCCTCTTTTACACTTTGAGTGAAAAAATATTTTGGTTTTTTTTGGGGGGGGCTGGAGCAATAGCACAGCGGGTAGGGCGTTTGCCTTGCACGTGGCTGACCCGGGTTCGATTCCCAGCATCCCATATGGTCCCCTGAGCACCGCCAGGGGTAATTCCTGAGTGCAGAGCCAGGAGTAACCCCTGTGCATTGCCGGGTGTGACCCAAAAAGCAAAAAAAAAAAAAATTTGTTTTTGCCTGAAGGCTTTCCTCATAGCAAATACCCTAAAGGTTCGTGACTGAAAAAGCTAACATCTCCATTGTGAGACTTGTTGTTACTGTTTTTGGTATATCAAATACTCATGGGTAGCTTGCTGGGCTCTCCAAGAGGGATGGAGGAATCGAACCCAGGTCAGCCATATGCAAGGCAAATGCCCTACCCGCTGTGCTACCGCTCCAGTCCATTACCATGACTAACATAGGAAAAAACAACACATGACTTAATTTCAGCATGTTCCCATGTGCAAAGCAGTGCAGTCTAAGAGGTCCATTGTGGAAATGAGGAAAATAGAACTTCTGGCAGACTGGTGTGGCTCCCTGGAGTATTCATCGCGACTGGACGGGGTTATGGGCTGTTAACGGAACCTCAATATTTAGGTCTCAGCACTGCTGACAGAGCTTGGAAAGACCAGATAACGTGTCTTTTTTTTTTTTTTTTTTTTTTTTTTTTGCTTTATGGGTCACAGCAGGCAATGCACAGGGATTACTCCTGGTTCTGCACTCAGGAATCACCCCTGGCGGTGCTCAGAGGACCATATGGGATGCTGGGAATCGATCCCGGGTCGACCACGTGCAAGGCAAATGCCCTCCCCGCTGTGCTATTGCTCCAGCCCCCAGATAACGTGTCTTTTAAAAGAATTCTCTCTGTGGTGGGGAGAGGGGAGAATCATTCAGTAGACTAAAGATTTGGGTTCAGTTTATCCCTGCCGTTGCGGGGTGACCCCAAGCACCCAGGAGCAATGCCCGCCCCGGTAGCCAGCTGCACCCCTGAACAAAACACAAATTTCATTTGGTTACGAAATGGAAAAGAGTTTTCCCGCAGAGGGCCCCTAGTTGGAGTGAGGATGGCACTCAGCCCCCCAGCTCGAGGAGGTGGTAGCTGGGGGCTTTGTCCTGTGGGTGCTGGGCCCCTGGCTGGCACCCCCACCGTCTTTGCAAATGTGGGTAGTGAGTGTCAGCGCTTTCTCAGGGGGTTCTGGTGTCGCACCACTTTCCCAGAGGTGATCGTAGGCAGTTTGAGTCCATTTTCTGTGACAGCAGGAATGACAGGGAGCCTAGGAGGTGTCCCCAACAGCTGGAGGACCTGCTTGGCATATGCGAGGGAGCCCTGGGTTCATGGTCCCCTGATCACCACTCACAAAAAATAAGAGGGAAAATAAAAGAAAATCAAAGCCCCGCAAGTCTCTCATTTCATGGAGATGGGAGGATTTGTCATTTGGCCCCTAGTCCTTGTAGGGACGTCTGACGCCCTGCCTGTGCCACCTCTCCCACCGGCTGCATCCAGGTCCCCTGGTGAAGAGTCCGAGCAGCCCTGCTCTGCAGACTCCTTTCCCCCCCGCACCTCCTCACTCCACCCCAGCGCTGGCCTTGCTGGTGAAGAGTTCTCTGCTACTGCCCCCAAGTGGCTTTCTGTCGCATCTTTCCCTGTTCCTTGGTTTGGGATTGAGTTTTTGTTTTTTTCCTTTTCTCCTCCCTTCCTTCTTTTCTTCCTGCCCTCCTTCTTCCGATTTATTTTTTTTCTGGGGGTGTGGGGGAGGTGGGAATCCACATCCAGGAATGCTCAGGGATTACTCCTGGCTCTGCACTCAGGAATTACTACTGACAGTGCTCAGGGGACCATATGGGATGCTGGGGATCGAACCTGGATTGGCCGTGTGCAAGGCAAATACTCTACTCGCTGTACTATCCCCCTAGCCCCTTTTTTCCCGTTTCTGGGGGAGGCTGGGGCTGGGAGAAGGGATGGATCTTCGTCTCTGTGTGTAAGATCTTTTTGATTCTTTTGTAATGCGCGCACACACAGACATACACCAGGACTCGTGCACGCACACACACATATACACAGATGTGTGATCATTGCTTCTCTTGATCGCTTGAAGAGGAGAATCGGCCAGTCCTCCAAGGATACGCAGAGAAGCAGAGCTTCTCTAGCAGGGCTTCACTTGGAGGCCCTCAGATGTTTAACAGTGTCCGGCTGGGGGCTGGAGAGAGAGGGTAGAAGTTAACGCCTTCCTTGCCTGGCACGCGCCATGAGCCCAGTTTGATCCCTGGCAATGCAGGGTCACCTGAGAACCACCGGGAGAGGTAGAGACCAGGGACATCGATAAGTATCCTAGAGCAAAGAGAAGTGTCCCCCCAACCTCAGCAAAGGCCAAGTATAAGGCTGGAAGCCTCAGGTGCTCGCCCCAGTATGGTGAGCTCTCTCTCTCTCTCTCTCTCTCTCTCTCTCTCTCTCTCTCTCTCTCTCACCCCTTCTCTTTTTCTCTCTCTCCCCCTCTCTCTCCCCTCCCCCCTCTCTCTCTTTCTCTCTCTCTTTCTCTCTCTTCCCTCTCTCTCTCCCCTCTCTCTCTTTCTCTCTCTCTCTTTCTCTCTCTCTCTCTCTCTCCCACCCCCCTACCTCCTCTCCCCTTCAATCCTTTCACAGTGTTCCACTTCTCCTCCTTGCTTGGGGACCACTGAAGGGGAACAGGTATCCTGTCTAACAGCCACTGCCCCCCCAAACACACCAGATTCCCCTGACAGTGCCCAGGCAGCTTGTCTTAGCTGTGCTTCCACCACGGGGGGCGAGGGGGGAGTCATGGGGGCTTGGCTGTGGCGTCCGAAGGCCCCATCTTCACTGCACCCACTCTCCCCCCTGCAGCGAGCTGGAGGCCTTTGTGGAGGATCTGAAGAAGGACTCAGCCTCTGCAGGCCGCACAGTCACCCTGAAAGACGTGGAGGACGGCGCCTGCCTCCTGCGGCAAGTCGGGGAGGCCGTGGCCGCACTGAAAGGTGAGTGTCCAGGAGGGGTCTGCAGCGCTGTCACGCAGGCAATTCCTCTCTCCTCCCTCCCTTCTTCCCGTCCCTCTCTCCTCCTCTCGCTCCTTCCCGCCCCTCACCCCTTCCCTCTTTTTCCCCACCCTTTCTCTCTCTCCTCCCCTTAAGACTCCCCTTCCTTCTCTTCTCCCCTCACCCCTTCCCTCCCTCCTATCCCATCCCTATCTCCTCCTCTCACCCCTTCCCTCTTTTTCCTTTCCCCTTCTCTCTCTTCTCCTCTCTTCACCCTGTCCCTCTCTCCTCCCCTCATCCCTTCCGTCCTTCTGTCTATCCCTGTCTCCTCCCCACACCCCTTCCCTTTATTCCCCCTCCGCTTTTCTATCTCTTCCCCTCACCCCTCCCCTTCCTTCTCTCCTCCCTTCATCCTGCCCCTCTCTCCTACCCTCACCCTTTCCCTCTCCTCCCTTCACCCATTCCCTCCCTCCTTCCACCCCATCCCTCTCTCCTCCCCTTACCCCATCCCTCTGTCTTCCCCTCACCCCCATCCCTCTCTCCTCCCACCCCATCCCTCTCTCCTACCCCATCCCTCTCTCCTCCCCTCACCCCGCCACTCTCTCCTCCCCTCAGCTCTTCTATCCCTTCTCCCCTCCGTCCTTCCGTCTTTCCTCCCTCCTTTCCCTTCTTCCTCCCTCTTCCCTCAGTTTCCTTCTTTCTCTCCTCCTCCTGTCCTTCCTTCCCTTCCTCCTTCCCTTTCTCATTGAACAAAATCAGCCAGCAAAAGATGGGGGAGGAGTGGAAGGCCTGTCGCTCAGAGGGAAAGCTCGAGCCCGCATGCGGCAGCCCGAGTTCCATCCCCAGCGTCCCTCCGCCAGAGAGAGCGAGCCACAGCAGCAGCTGGCCGCGCTGGGCCGACATCCCCGCAGGAGCCGGGAGAGTGCGGCCTGGAGGAGACTCATCAGCTCTGCTTGGGGCTGAAATACGAGGACCCCTGAGGCAGCCCCATTCATGATACCCCGACACCCCAGACAGGAAATGAGGCCTCGGGGAGCGGGGCAGCCAGCCAGCACCTTGTGGTCACTCCCTCCCCCTACCCCACAGGAGAGTTCCCGGCCCTGCAGAACCGCATGCGCGCTGTGCTGCGCATCGAAGTGGAGGCCGTGCGTTTCCTGAAGGAGGAGCCGCACCGGCTGGACAGCCTCCTGCAGCGAGTCCGGAGCATGACCGACGTGCTGACCACGCTTCGGAGGTACCCAGGGGGCCTGAGGGGAAGGGCCGAGGATGCGACTCCGAACTCCCAGACTCTTTCCCTCCACGCGCCTTGCACTGGAGCCCCAGGCCAGACCCTGCAGCTCCCGCTGGCACCTGAGAGCCGGCCCCGTTGCCTTCCCGACTCTCCCATTGCAGCCCCCTGCCAGGCTCCCGTTCCCACCCCAGGGAGATGCCTTGGCGCATCCTGAATTGAGTGGATGCCACCAACGTTTTGATGTGGCACTGCACTGTAGCACTGTCATCCCATTGTTCATCAATTTGCTTGAGCAGGCACCAGTCACATCTCCACGTGAGACTTGTTGTTACTGTTTTGGGCATATCGAATGCGACACGGGTAGCTTGCCAGGCTCTGCCGTGCAGGTGGGGAAAATAATCATGCTAAGGTGATTCTTGTAGTAACATTTGAAGGTGCAGAATGCACCAGAATATGTCATGAGCTTCGGCTTCAGAGTGTTGCTGACTTCGTCAGAGGGAAACAAGCTGACGAACGCAAAACCTCTCCTGAGTTCCCTACTGAAAGAATACCGAAGCGCTTGCTAATCCCTTCTAGGAAGAAAATCTCCCCCCAGGAGTGTTCGGGTTCTAGTCACCTGCCCATCTAAGAGGGTCACGGTGGATGAAAGGCTAAACAGATTCAGTGGCTCATCCAAGGAAAGAAAGTTCCAGAATTCTGTTGTCACCTTAAAAGCACTGCCAGCTACACATGTAGGATGTGGTTTGTCCTTGTGAATTCTGTCTTTGGTGACTTCTGGATTTCTTGCTGTGGAGTGGGCACTGAGCAGAGACTTCTGATGCCAACAGCGCAGGCCCTGAGACACCTGTTTGAAAGGTGGAAGCAGAGGCTGGGAGGTCAGAGGTGGGGCTGGGAGAGGAAGCGAGCATTTTCTGCAACCTGTATGATTTGGACTTTTCTGCTCTACCCCTGGGGGTCCTCGTTAAGGCTGTTCTGCTAAACAAGACTCACGAGGACCCCTCCTCACCTTTATGTAACCTCCTCTTCCCCAGGGGAAATAGATACAGCCACCAAAGTTAGGGGCCAGAGTGATAGCACAGCAGGTAGGGCACCCCCCTTGCTTGCAGTCCACCCAGGTTTGATTCCCGGGGCATCACATATGGTCCCCCATGCCTGCCAGGAGTGATTCTTAACACTGCCGAGTGTGACCATACAACCAAAAATAAATGATAAATAAGAGAGACAGAGCAGGGGTGGAGGCTCTTGCCTTGCCTGTGGCTGACCCCATTCCGTTCCTGGTGCTGCATATGGTCCCCGCCAGAGCAGGTGCCGCGCAGGAAGCTCTGGGAAAGCAGCAGGAGGCGGGGCTCAGGTGGAGGTGTTGTTGGCAGCAGGGAGGGAGGCGGGGAGGGAACTGCAAGCCTGTCCAGAAGACAGGGCGGAGAAAGCGGCAGCTACAGACCACCAGGGGTGTGACCCCTGGGCCTTTGGGGGTTGCTATGGAAATCTGCCCCCCTGCTGAGCGGTTGCTCTGCCTGCTAGCATCTTTCCAGCTTGCAGCCAGACCTTGCCTGGCTGCGAGATCGCCTGTCGGGGTGCCGTGACCACGCTGCCAGGCTAACGCCAAGCTCTGCCCACTTCCCTCCCAGACACGTCACGGACGGGCTCTTGAAAGGCGCCGACGCCGCCCAGGCCGCGCAGTACGTGGCAATGGAAAAGGCCACGGCCGCCGAGGTCCTGCGAAGCCAAGAGGACGCGCCCCAGGGCAGCGCGGGGGTCCCCGGGGACGTGAAGTCGGAGGTGGTGCCCTTGACGGTTCACCACGCGCAGAGCGCCCCGGTGGTCATGCAGCCCTCGCAGCTGTCCTCGGCGCTGCTGAACCCCGCCCAGCACCTGCCCCCCGGGGCACCCGGCCCTGCCCCGGCCAGCCCCCCGGCGGGCGGCCAGGACACGGCCTCGTCCCCGCAGCTGCCCGTGAACGGCGCCACCGTGCAGCCGTTGTTCATCGAGGAGATCGCCAGCGCCAAGCACCGGGCCCTGTCTATCGAGGTAGCGTGCCCGTTCGGGTCGTCTGGGACGCATGGAGCGGGTATGACTCGTCAGGTGTTGCTTCAGAGAATTAAGAGGAGAAATCATAGCACATCAGGCAGTTCTGAGGGCTGGGGAGGGGACAGGTTAGGAAGGAGTTGGGTCACACTGGGCCGTGTTCAGGGCTCTTCCTAGCTCTGTGGACAGGTAGTGCTCAGAGGCCCATATGCAATGCTGGGGACAGAACCAGGGTTGGCTGTGCATAAGGCAAGAGCACTGGGGTGCTGGGGTGAGCAGGGGGTGAGCAGGTATGGAGGGAGGGAGGGCATTCCAGGAGAGCTGCCACAAAGTCTAGGACCACTTGGGGGTTGGAACCATAGTACAGCGGGGAAGGCGTTTGCCTTGCACACGGCCGACCTTGGTTTGATTCCCAGCATCCCATAGAGTCTCCCCAGTATTGCCAGGGGTAATTCCTGAGTGAAGAGCCAGGAGTAACCCCTGTGCATCACCAGGTGTGACCCAAAACGCAAAAGGAAAAAGAAAGAAAAGTCTAGGACCACAGGCAAAGCTCTGTCACCAGAACAGAAAGGAAATTAAGGGGGCCAGAGAGATAATACTGAAGGGTTGAAGGCTTTTTTGCCTTGCATGGAGCCAGCCATGGCTCAATCCGTGGCATGGCGTGTGGTCCCCCAAGCACCCCAAAGGAGTGATCTCTGAGCACAGAGCCAGGAGTAATCCCTGAGCACTTCCGGATGTGATCCAAGCCTGCCTCCTCCTTAAGTAATTGAAAAGATCAGGCTGGCAAAAAAAAAAAAAAAGCTGATTTGGAGTGCTTAAGATCTAGTCCTGGAGGGCTGGAGCAATAGCACAGCAGGTAGGGCATTTGCCTTGCATGCAGCTGACCTGGGTTTGATTCCCAGCATTCCATATGGTCCTCTGAGCAGCACTGCCAGGGGTAATTCCTGAGTGCAGAGCCAGGACTAACCCCTGTGCATCTCCGGGTGTGACCAAACAAAAAAAAAAAGATCTAGTCCTAGAAGTGGAAAGTCTATTTTTCAGGTATCAGACAAAGGTGGTATATTGAACCCCAGTAATTAAAGATCTTTTGGCACTGCAGGAGATAGTTCAGTGGGCTGGAGCACAGGCTTTGCAAGCACAGTTGCCTGAGCACTGAGCCAGGAGTAGCCCAGATGCCACTGGATATAGCCTTGAAACCAAACAAAGTGGCAACAGCAGGAAATGTATCTGGAAACAGCAATCAGAATCAATGATGGAGGCTGGAGTTTAGGGGCTGGGTGAGAATTTATAGAAGGGGTCTCCAAAGCAAGAGAAGGGGCGTCGCTGTTGGAGGGCAGGACAGGTTTGCTTTTGGGGGTCTGCATTTCATGGCATGATCACCGCGGGGTTTGCGCCAGATTTTTAAACCAGGGAATTGAATGTGAACATCATGTTAGAATTTCTTTTTGAAAACCTGTGCTAATATTATTGGGGGGTGGGGGGCACCAGTAAATCATCAGTAATCATGCCATGAAACGTGACTTCCTGCACCCCAGAGCTGGGCATCATTCCCCACCTTCAGGCTGTGTCACGCCGCCACCCAGTCAGACCGGAATCCTCAGGATCAGCATTTCCCTTTGGTTTCTGAAACTTTTCTGCACTTGCTGTTTCCTTCCAGAAAGCAGAAAGGAAGTGGGAAGAGAAAAGACAAAATCTGGAGCATTATAATGGGAAGGAGTTTGAGAAGCTCTTGGAAGAAGCTCAGGCCAACATCATGAAGTCTATTCCGAACCTGGAGATGCCTCCTGCCTCGGGCCCACAGCCCAAGGCTGACACACCTGCAGACAGGCCAGAATTTTCAGGTGAGGTGCTCACCCGTCCCTGTCCTTGTCCTTGTCCTCCAGCCCCATGTGGCAACCCACTCAGGCTGATGGATCAGTCTCCAGCCTTCAGAGCCCTCTCTGTTCCTTCCTCTCATTTTTGTGGTGTCCACATGGCGGTGCTCACACGGTGCCACAGTGCTTGCATGGGGTTGACCTCGTGAGTGGTGGTGCTGGCACACATTCGGGGTGTCGTGCTGATGCAGGAGCCCTGCAATGCTTGCTGGAGATCAAGCTCCCTGACCTGGAATATACGCCTGTCCTTTTCCCCTTGCTAAAGAGGATGCGTCTTTAGCTGTGGTCGCTCACACACATGTAGCTGTGAGGTAGCCAGAAACCACTTGTGGCCCCAGGATAACATGCAGTAGAGCTTCCAGGGTGCCGCTCGGCATATCTGGTGGCCCCGGGGATTGAACTTGAAACCTGATGCTTGGGAGATGGGGCTCCCCGCCACCAAGCTACTCCTCAGACACTCCTCTAAGAAGCTTGTAAATAACTGAAATTATGGGGATGGGACAATAACATGCCTTACCCCCACTAGGATGATCTTTGAGTGCAGAGCGAGGAGGAACCCATGAGCAACCACCGGGCTTTAAGAAAGAAAAAAGAAAGAATTAAAATTGAAAGAACAAGTCCTCAGGTGTTTCTGAACCTTAATACTACCTCTTTTGTAAGTTCAGAGAATGCAAGGCTTTATCTTACAAGCCTGAGCCAATTTTAATGAGGAATTTAGCTGTTTTACAAACAACAGAGGTACAGAAACCATCAAAATAAACAAAGAAAGTTTTCTTATGTTTCCATAAACATTGGAAGTTCATGTATTTTCTTGTGCCAATATCAAAGTTTGGTAAAAAAACAACAGCCTTTTTCTGTGTCTGAAAGTATGTTTGTATTGTGGAATTCTTAAAGTATCTGTTAGAAAGCTCATGATTTAAGGTACAAAACTATTGAAATTAAGTCAAAGAAGGTTTATTCATGTTTCATAAAAATTAATGGGTTAGGGCTGGAGAAATAGCACAGCGGGTAGGGCATTTGCCTTGCATGCAGCTGACCCAGGTTCGATTCCCAGCATCCCATATGGTCCCCCAAGCACCGCCAGGAGTAATTCCTGAGTGCATGAGCCCGGAGCAACCTTTGTGCATCACCCTGTGTGACCCAGAAAGAAAAAAAAAATGATGGCTTTATGCTGTTGTGTCAGACTGAAGCGATAGCACAGCAGGTAGGGCATTTGCCTTGCATGCGGCCGACCCAGGTTTGATTCCACCGTCCCTCTCAGAGAGCCCGGCAAGCTACCAAAAGTATCCCGCCCACACAGCAGAGCCTGGCAAGCTACCCATGGGGTATTCAGTATGCCAAAAACAGTAACAAGAAGTATCACAATGGAGACATTACTGGTGCCCACTCGAGCAAATCGATGAACAACAGGATGACAGTGCAGTGCTACAGTGCAGTACTTGCCCACCCAGAGTGCTCAAGGCTTACTCCTGGCTCTGGGTTCAGGGATCATCCATCTCTGGCTGTCAGTCCTGGGTCTGCCAGGTACAAGTGCCCTCCCCACTGCACTCTGGCCCACAACTTCTTCACTATAAGCATATCAGCACACTCAGAAAATGGAAAAGGAGAGTAATAGGATGCGAGGGTGCTCTTGGGAAGGTGGGCGGCAACGGCCACCTGCCGCTGAGATGTGATCCCAGGGGCCACCTGCATGCAGCCCATCACAGCTGCACGAGCATGACTCCAGAGGCCAGCTAAACTACTTTTGGTGTGGGCAGCTCCTTGCAGAATGTCTCCAGACTGAGAACTAAGCCGCGGTCCCATTTCTGCCCAGGAGGGGAAAGGTTTTTCTCTCTCTCGCCTCTTCCTTGCCGGGGGTGAGGGGTGTGGTGAGCGCCATATTATAACGACCACAGATGGGAGTTACAAGCTTGCAATGATCCAATACCTGGAAGAAATCTCCCTGGACTTAGTTGCTAAAGTACAGAAATCCAAAACCACGTGGCCATGGTCTCTTCACAACAGGTCTGACCCTAGTGGGGAACTCCTAACAATAATAGTGAGGTTTGTGTTGAAATATTGAATGTTACCAAAGTAAAGAGAAAGTAAAGTGAAATTTATCAGTTCCGGGGGGAAGGGAGGGAGGCAGGATGGGAGGTGTACTGGGTTTCTTTTTTTTTTTTTGGCGGTGGAATTTGGGCACTGGTGAAGGGATGGTTGTTTCAGCATTGTATAACTGAGACTTAAACCTGAAAGCATTGTAATTTTCCACATGGTTATTCAATAAAATAAAATTATTTTAAAAAATGGAAAAGGAAAAATAAACAAAAAAGATTTCCGGATTTCCCGGTTTCTTCTTTTCCCATAGATTTATGACACTTCACAGCACCAGCTGGGAGAATATGAGACCTGCATTTCAAATGAAAGCTCCTTCTTCCTACACTGTGGAAAGCAAATGCCATTTTATGAGCTCCCAGGGGGATATTAGATCATAAGACAAAATTGCGTTGTTTAACGTAAAACCATAGTGTCATATATTTCATCGTTAATCAGGGACGTTAAGTAGCTCGATGTCGACAACACTATGAAATGACTTTCAAAGAACTCGACCTACTAGATCTCCAGTTACAAGCTTTATGCTTAATTCTACTCTTAAAAGGATGCACAGAGATGTGATTTTGTGTGCAGCTCCGTGTCTCAAGTCAGCAAGGCCGTGTCTAGCAGCCAGAACGAATTGGCAAAGAATTCCTCATCTTGATTTGCCTGTCGATCATGAAAGTGGGCGTCATTTAGTGATATGTCCTCCCCAGTGTGTATCCCCAGAGCTGGTCTCAAACTTCACACAGTCACAATTCTCAGTCCACTCCTGTCTGACCAGAGAGGCAAGGGCCTGGGTGAGGCAGCGCTGTGCTCCCTGGAGCACTTCACAGGGACACAGGGGTCCGACACTCCGACATGCTCCTTCCACTCACCTGCTACTGATTTTTTCTTTTTTTTTTTCTTTTTTTTTGGGGGGGTCACACCCGGCGATGCTCAGGGGTTACTCCTGGCTCTACACTCAGGAATTACTCTTCCCTCCCTCCCTCCCTCCCTCCCTTCTTTTTTTTTTCTTTTTGGGTCACACCTGGCGATGCACAGGGGTTATTCCTGGCTCTACACTCAGGAATTACTCCTGGCGGTGCTCAGGGGACCATATGGGATGCTGGGAATCAAACCCAGGTCGGCTGCATCCAAGGCAAACGCCCTACCCGCTGTTCTATCGCTCCAGCCCCTCCCTGCTACTGCTTTTCTCATCTAACACCTTCAATGTTCACCACTGTCAATAAATAATCGAAACAAGATTATCTTGGACCTGGAGTGATAGGACAGAGGACAGGGCGTTTGACTGCCATGCAGCTGACACGGGTTCAATTCCTGGTACCCCATATGGCCCTCGTCTCATCTTTGAATTACTGCCTCCTTTCATTAGCAGGAAACCTTACCCAAATGTAACCAGGACACCAAAACCACTTCTCCTGGCTTTGTTTTCTGTGCTTCCCCTGTTTCCCTCTGGCCAGGCTTTCCTAGGACAAATCTTACTGCAGTCTGCCCTACTCAAGTCCCTCCTGTTAACACCAGCTCCCCAAGAGGCAGAAGATGCTTTACAGTCCCTCTGGGGACCATGCATTTGCCACTAGGCTCAGATCTTTCATCTCTTCAAGGAATAATCAACTTTTTAATTTATTCTTGGCATAGCAACAACATTTTAATAATAGCAACTACCGATTTCTTAAGCATGTTGGGAAGCCAGTCATGGCTCGAAATGCCTTTGCTCCATTTCCTCCTCAGTCTTTGCCGCCTCCCAGAGGAGAAACTATTAATACAACATCCATTGAACAGATGAGAAAACAGAGGCAGAGAGGCTCATGTGGTGGGGAGGTTCTTCCTGGGAGTTCATTCCATCCTGAGGGTTGTTATTAGGCCTCATGGCCTGCTGCAGGGCCTTTCCTCTGAAAGAAAGGAACATTGAGGTGATGGAGTGGGTTAGGCAGGCATGAACTTCCTAGATGTTAACTCAAGAGGGGTAACTGTGTGCAATGGTGCCATGTTTTTCAGAAGATTCTCCAAATTCAGAACAGGATTTGGACAAGTCAGGGGGTAAATCGCCACCCCCTCCACCCCCACCCCCAAGACGGAGCTACCTGCCCGGAACGGGGCTCACCACCACGAGGTCCGGCGACGTGGTCTACACCAGCAGGAAAGAAGTGATCAGCACTAAGGTGTGGTGGGATGTTCTAGTAAGCTGGGCTGCAGGTGTTGTCCGGTCCCCTGGGCAAGGCATCTCTTCTGGTGTAATCACGGGGTGGTAGAGAGTAGACTAAGGCAGTCACCAGGATGAGAAAACACCAGCCACTGTTGTTGGGTTAGTGAAATGCTAGTGCAAGTCCCTTCCTCTGTGAGATGTCAGACGACTGGGAATGGTGGTGGGAAGGGAAGCCAAAGACAGACTTTCTGATCGAGGTAACAGATGAGCCAAGAACCATTGTGCCACTCCGCAGGAAGATGTTGGGTGAGCTCGGGCTTCCAGTGGACTTGGCACATTTTATCTTTTCCATTCAGTTGTGGATACAATTTTCATGGCAATATAATTTGCCTGGCTAAAAGGCACTGAATCTGGAGGGATTACAAGAGCCTTAAAATTCTTTCTCCGCTTACCAAACTGACAACTGATACAAACAGAAATTTAAACTGAATGTAAAAGGACCTTTGAGCCTTTCTCCTTGGCGGGATGTGCTTGGAAGCTGTCCCAGTTCCTGGGTGATGGGTGGTCACTGACCCACCCATGGTGACCCAAGGGTCCCCTGGGTATATTAGGGACGGAGTCACTGTCTCCACAGGCTGTCGACAGAGATGGATGAACAAAGGAATGGGGGCTACCAGGCTGGTTGGTGATCAGTGGCCATTTATTCAATTTATTCAATTAAATTCAATCTCACAGCATTACAGAGAAATCATGAAGATTTGGGGGTAGCGATTACACATAGGTGTGGTAGAACATTATCATAACAACAAACAGATGTAAAGCCCTTCCTTCAGGGGAAGTTTGTCTAGGAGATACTCAAGGACAAAATCTAAGTGTTCAGCACTTTAAATTCCTGCTTGGAGATCTGCCCAAGGGCGGAATTTCATCTAAGGATGTATTGCTTTCCCCTTTTCTTAGTATCCATTTAAACAGTCATCTTAAATTTACTTCTTAATAATATTTTTAGTCATTTTGTATAGACACAGAGATATATTAAGCTTAAAGGGTGACTCTTCCTAGGGACATCTTGCTGTATATCCCAGACTATAGTCTTCAGGCCTGGTTAGTCCTTTCTAACCCCAGCAGGGCCCTTATTCAGTTACTTCTTTTTGGGTCATGACAGTTTGTCCCATCACTGTGCTCTTAACTTGTACTTTTTTATGGCACTTAGCCTGTCCCTGTTAGATGCCAGGACAGCTTACGGCTTGTCCTGGTTCCATCCAAGTTCCTTACTGGGACCCTTCTTTTGGGGTGTTAGGAATTAAAGACAACTGAGGCTTTAGTCAAGTAAATATGACAGATGCCCATGAGAAAATATTTGAAGTCAGTTTACTCCCATGTTACAAAAGCATAGCATTAACTGTCTTCCTGTGTCTATACAAAAAGGACATTGTTCTAAAATAAACTATGCAGGGGCTGGAGAGATAGCACAGTAGGTAGGGCGTTTGCCTTGCACGCGGCCGACCCGTGTTCAAATCCCAGCATCCCATATGGTCCCCTGAGCATGGCCAGGGGTAATTCCTGAGTGCAGAGCCAGGAGTAACCCCTGTGCATCGCCAGGTGTGACCAAAAAAAAAAAAAAAAAGCAAATAAATAAAATAAACTATGCAAAGGACATAAAGGAAAGAGAAGAACATATGGACTAGAGCGATAGCACAGCAGGTAGGGCGTTTGCCTTGCATGCAGCCTACCGGGTTCGATTCCTTCATCCTTATCCGAGCCCAGCAAGCTACTGAGCGTATCCCGCCCACACGGCAGAGCCTGTCAAGCTACCCATGGCGTATTCAATACGCCAAAAACAGTAACAACAAGTCTCACAATGGAGACATTACTGGTGCCCACTCGAGCAAATTAATGAAATGAAATCAATCAATGAAGAACAATATATCACTTACATATACAAACTCTAGAGCCCTCAGAAGAATTTGACTTTACAAGTCAGAGTCTGATTTAGGTGTATAAGTAATTAACAGATAGGAGGCAAAGAGCACGAAGGAGAGGTAAAAGATAAACACGGAGGATTGGGAGTGCCTGACGGAATTGGATGTGCCTCAGGAGCACTATGCTGGGAGTTATGCAGTAAACCTCTCTCCCTGCAGGGGGAGAAAGGACAAACTAATGTTATTTCTTAAAATTCTTAGAACTGAAATCCAAATGGAAGCCATTCTGGCAGGCATGAGAACTGAACCTCTTTTTTGATGGGATCTGGAGATGCTAAGTCTGTTTATTGGGTTTGAATCTTCCACAGGTGAGCAGTGAAGAGGCTGGAGCAAGCCCACAGGCTAGAGCCACAAAATGCCCGACGGAGGAGCCTGCATCAAACTGGACCCCACCGCCACCACCTGTTTCCTCAAAGGAGGATGAAGAAGATGAAGAGGGAGACAAAATCATGGCAGAACTGCAGGTTTGTGGCTGAGTGTGGCTCCCTGCTTCCTGCTCTGGGCTCCATGGCTGCATCTCTCGCACAGGCATTAGTTAGAGCTGGCAGGAGCACCAGGGACCCTCGCCATGAACTGTGCATCTTCTGGCCTTGGTCTCCGGTTGTCCAAGATGGTGCTGGACTGAGCTCTCAGGATGCCAGTAGGACGTGTCTGAAGGAGGATTGTTTGAGAACACATCCCAGGTGGATGCAGAAAATCAGTTCCAAGCTTTCCTAGTTCGGACGTGGCTGGATTTGCTTGCCTTTCTTTGAATCTTAATCATTTCTGCTCTATTTCAAAACCAACCAAAGTGGGCATTAGAAATCATGCCACTGGGGGCTGGAGTCATACAGTGGGTAGGGCATTTGCCTTGCATGTGGCCAACCTGAGTTCGATCCCCAGTATCCTATATTGTCCGCTAAGCACTGCCAGGAGTAATTCCTGAGTGCAGAGCCAGGAGTAACCCCTGAGCATTGCTGGGTGTGAGCCAAAGGAAAAAAAGGAAATCGTGCCACCATCTTTTCTTTTTAAGGTCTGATTAAAGCCCTTGAGGTGGCTCTTGTGTTTGAAGACTTTATGGCTTCCAGTAGGTTCTCATTCAGTGTTAGCATGACCTTTTCCCAAAGGCCCCTTTGGCTAAGATCATAGCGTGTCAAGGCTGTTTGTTGTTGGAGAGAGTACTCCTCCTGACACGTAGATGGGACGGGAACCATCTAATGTCACCTCTCTCCACACCCTACTAACAATGTGTCTTGATACAGCTCAGTTGTGCTCAAGTGGGTGACAGAACATCAGATAACTCTAACGTTAAATCTATGAAAGTCGGTCACTCATAATGTTCATTGTAAAAATATTAATGCTTAGACTTGAGCATGGTCTTCACTGGCTCTCTCAGAAAAGCAATGTCTTTGTTCTGGCCACTTAGAGCCCCGCTGTTCGAAACTACCTCTCTCCATTGCAGTCTGAACTGCTTTGATGCTTTCTTTGACTGAAAGTCAAGGGCAGAGTACCTGGCTTCTTGTTTTCTTGTGGTCAGCAGGGCAGGGGAATGAAGTTTTAACTAACCCTGTGAGCCCACTGGCTAGGGGACACCCCACACCACCACACACACTTGCTGCACAGAAAATCAACTGTTGGCGCGTGGCCAGGCTCTGCCTCACCAAGCACTTGGGTTAGATACCTTCCCCTTACACACACACACATACACAGCAGCTGTGTGGAACAACTTCCTGTGTGCTCTGGAGTCTTAATGGACACTACAAGGTGCCTAACTCAGCCCTATTAGAGTAAGATGGGGAGCGCTGGGCATCTCAAGCTGAGAGCACTGGGGCTTTTCAGGGGCCTCATGGCAGGAGCTGATGGGGCAGGAACAGGGCACATTCACAGGGCAAGGACAGGAGTTATTTTTCCTGCCTGCCAGGTTCTTTACAAATGACAGCATTTGATATTAAGAAAATAAAGTAATTACTTGAGATGTCTAAAAAAGTGGTCTTTAATCCTTGTTGCACATGAGAATTACTTGGAGAGTGTTTTTTAAAAAGCCCACAGTGAGGGGGCTGGAGTGATAGCACAGCGGGTAGGGTGTTTGCCTTGCACACAGCCGACCCAGGTTCGATTCCCAGCATCCCATATGGTCCCCCGAGCACCATCAGGAGTAAATCCTGAGTGCATGAGCCAGGAGTAACCTGTGCATCGCTGGGTCTGACCCAAAAAGCAAAAAAAAAAAAAAAAAAGCCCACAGTGAAGAGAGAGAAAGAGAGAGAGAGAGCGCACAGCTGGTAAATTACATGTCTTGCATGCAGGCTGACCTGAGTTTGATCCCCGGGATTCCATTTGGTCCCCCAAGCACTAGCAGGAGCAATTCCTGAGTGCAGAGCCAGGAGTAACCCTTAAGCATCACCAGGTAGGACCTAAAAAGTAAAGAAATAAAACGAAAAGCCTGCAGCCTGGCGATTCTGACAGTTATTCTCTGAGAAACAGCATTTTTTACCTGGGTGACACACAGCTGACTGAAAATCACTGATTTCAATTAAGGGATTTGGATAATCGGTCTCTCCTGCTTTCAGCTCCGGTGCTGAGAACTGGCCTCCACACTCTGCCAGGAGTCAGGCTTGGGCTCAGAGAACTAGGATCACTAGTTTTCAGAGCATATTTCTGGGGCTCAGGCATCTGCTGGCCACGTGGAATCACATGGGTAATCAAGTGTGCTGCCTTGTCCTAAACCTCCAAACCCCATGAGCACATGTGCCTGTGCCCAAGATCAATCAGTAAGGATACTTTTATTTTGTGGTGTCGAGGTTTACAGTGTCTTGCGACCCTCCCCAACACCCCCCCCCCCCGTAATTTCAATAAAGATGGTTTAAAATGAACAGGAGTTGGCGCCATAGTACAGGGAGCACAGCACTGACCTTGTACATGGCCAACCTAGGTTCAGTCCCCTCCCTGGAACCTCATATGGTCCCCCAAGCCTGCCAGGAGTGATCCGTGAGTGCAGTCAGGAGCAAGCCCTGAGCATTGCTGAGTGTGGCCCCCAAACAAAAAAAAATCAAAAATGAAGAAAACAGAAAGCATCAAGTTTCCTACTCATGACTTAACTTGCATAATGTTTGTTTTAAAAGGTCAAAGGGAGAGGCCCCGATCCATGCAATGCAGGCCCACCCGGAGGGGCTGAGGGGCCATCTAGGGCTTTGTGCATTTCACCTTTTGGGATTACCCACCCCCACCCCAACTCAGCCCCCAATCAACCAGGTGGACAAGGAACAGTTTTGGTCGGAGGTGGCCGTACCCTCTTCCTTCCCTGGATGGCGCTGCTTGCGTCTCTCTATCTCCACGGTCCCTGTTGTTCCTCCCTTCTTGTTCCACTTGAAGCCCTGTTAACCTCAGTATTCTAATTCCGTAGGCCTTCCAGAAGTGTCCCCTGGTGGATGTAAATTCACATAGTCATGCGGAACAGTCCCGGGCTGACAGCCACCTTAAAGACCCTAGGCCGGGGGCGCCAGCCCCATCCAAGGAGAAGAAGGTAACGTGGCCACTGCCTGCCACGCGCTTGGACGTTCCTTCTTTCCTGGCTTTCACACTAACCCACTGTCACGCTGCCCTCTCTGTCCTCTCTTTGTTCCCTCTCTCTCTCTTTTTTTTTAAACTAATGGAGAACAGTTTTAGGTTTGCTCAGAGATATCTGATTTGGGTTTCCAGTGGAAACTGGGTCCCTATGCACAACAGCATATTCAGGATTTGGGAAGCCTCTTCCCAAATATATACTGGCAGTGAGGGGGGATGACCCCAAGGGCTGGAACTCATTTTGTATGTGGGAGCCCGAGTTTGATCCCTAGCAGTGAAGATCACCAAACACCCCAGGAATGGCCCACCAGATCCCCTACCCCATTTTCTAAAGAAAGGGCAGGGCAGGGCAGGGCAGGGCAGGGCAGGGCAGGGCAGGGCAGGGCGGGAGGGAGGGGGGGGAGGGAGGGAGGAAGGAAGGAAGGAAGGAAGGGAGGGAGGGAGGGAGGGAGGGAGGGAGGGAGGGAGGGAGGGAGGGAGGGAGGGAGGAAGGAAGGAAGGAAGGAAGGAAGGAAGGAAGGAAGGAAGGAAGGAAGGAAGGAAGGAAGGAAGGAAGGAAGGAAGGAAGGAAGGAAATATAATGAGCAAATATCTTGCAGGAGTTTTAATAGATCAGGGGCCAGAATGATAATACTACAGGTAATGTCTTGCAAACAGACAACCCATGTGCAAGCCAGGAGTAAGCTCTGAGAACTGCTGGATGTGTTCCCCTCAAAAAACAAAACAGTTTCTAGAAAATCTATAGGAAACATGGGAAACCAAGTCGTTCTAGCTACTCTAAAGGTGCACGGCAGTTGTATACTCAAAAGCAAGCTTCTAGAGGCAGTTCAGTCTTGTTTTTAGTACTGAGTATATTCACTGGCTTCCAGACTCTGAATCAGTGTTAGCTGTCAGGGGAAGAACTTCATAATTTGATCTAGAGATTCTTTGAGGTGTGGATAGAGAGCCATCTTATTTGAATAAAAACCTGTGTCAAAACTTCAGAACGAGAAGCTTATTATAATCAAATCAAGCATAATATGTTTTTTAACCAGAAACTGGCATTCCAGAACTCCAAGTCTCTAGCTTCTCTTAAATGCAGTCAAATAAACCTCTGGCCACATAACCCAGTCACTGTTTCATCTGGGACCTCTATCCATGACTCAGTCAGGGGAACTCAGGATCTGCCATGGAATTGATTCATGAATCCAATTACAATGTGACCAGATCTCTCTTTGTACCAGGGGAGAGGACGAAAGTGACAGTGATAAATCCCATGAAGAAAAACTCCTCTTGGATTTGAGAGGAACCCATGGGATTGATAATACATTGCTTTTCCTGTGGAATTTCCTGGGATGACCTTATTAATACCAGCTCCTGCCATGCACATCCTGAGTGCTGAGGCATAATCAGAACAGTGTCTTCCTCCAAAGACCCTGGCACTGGCAACTGCAAAGACCTCTCTGAAATTCATCGCTGACTCAAGGAATTTTGCCATTGACTAGAAAGTCACATGAGATTTCTTGCCGTATGGTAAGAAATTCCTGTCTCTTCAGTCTTATTTCTCTCAAAATGGGGACTCAGATAATAGACTGGTCTGTATTGATAACCAAACAAGTCAATTAAACCCTACATGTAGATTTGGTTTAATTGTTTAAGTGGGGAGATGGAGTTTACTGACATTTTCCTGATCTAATTAACTTCTCAAGTCAAATGTTTTCTTAAAATGTTTGTCCTCATACGATGAAGCATAAATCTAGTACTTTCATTCCTTCTTCTTATCACTGGGTCCCCAATTTAGGCTTATTATCCATGGTCATGCCATGGGTGCTTTGCCAACTGTTGGAACAATTCAAATCTCAGGGCCTATGAACAGATATGGATGAGGATGGATTCCTTTGAAGCAGTCTTGATGAAGGCTATCTTGACCTTGTGAAATTACATGATGGTTAGGACCTAGTTACCCTAGGTAAAGTTATGAACTTGCTTATTAAAGCAGTTTTTCCAGCCTCACAAGAAAAATGTCAACTAAGTCAAGTGAAACCTAAGACTGGCATCTTTTTTTATAGTGAATTTCCATTAGAGATCCTGCCATCCCATCCATTTTATAACACTTGAACAGTCAATGTTACACAGGGTAATATTTGAATTGTGTAGAGCCAGAGCAGTAGTACAGCAGGTAGGGTGCTTGCCTTGTACATGGCCCACCCAGGTTCAATCCATGGGATTCCATATGGTCCTCTGAGCACTGCCCGGAGTGGTTCCTGAATGCCGAGCCAGGAGTAAGCCCTGAGCACCGCCTGGTGTGGCCACAAAACAAAACCCCATTTGAAAAGTGTGACCGTGGGTATGGCAAAGACCCTGATGATTCCTGCATGTGCTGGCCTCAAACACCAATAGACAGGGCCTGCAGAATATTAGCGGGTAGATATCTCTTTAGATATCATGCCAGTCAACTCTGATGTGTCAGTTCTTACTCCAGTCCTAGCAAGAGAGACAAACTATCATCTTTAGTGGAACCTCATTTATTTTTCCTTTAAAAGCTTTGATATGTGTTTAATCCGCTAAAATTAAAATACCCTCAAAGATAACATGTCACCTAACCTCAGTAGCTGAATTCTTGTCCTCATAGGGCAGTGGGCTTGGGGGGTATTCTTAGGGGAGGTATCAAGGGAAGTTATATGGGAGGGTTTGAGGGCTCAAATGGCTTGCGTCTTGTGTGATATTTCCATGTAATTCATGCTGACTTGGTTGTTAATGTGTAATTCTTTGAATGTGTACGAACATTCGTTACATGTTGGACAGAAGCTGGGAATATTGCATGGTTTGACTTTAGCTGGGCCTGGCTGATCATGCTGTGTTAGGTTGTCACTGTTTCTACATCAGCCTTCTGGAGATTGTGTCATTCCATGGTGATCACCTCTTCCACTTGAGTGTTCTGCAGCTAGAAGGAATGGCAGCAGTGTTGGTGAGGCATAGCTAGTGTGGCCCAGCAGGACATTAGGGCCAGTGCAGTACCCATGCCAGCAAAGGCTATGTTTCCATGGGAAGGCCTCTCCTCACCAACAGAGCCTCGAAAATGCATCTTTGTTCTGCCTCCAAGAATGTAGAGAAGAAAAGCCAAATGGTGTGATAACAGTCACCATGTTAGCCCAGATAGCTTGCCTTGTAAACACTCTGATGCGCTTCTGGCTGTGTTATCACTGTGAATTTAAAATGGACTTAGTTGGAAGCTTATAACAAACTTGAAGATCATATTAGCTTGAAGGTCAATTTGAGACTTTCCTTGGCAAGAACAATTACAAATGGAAAGTGCATTTTCAGTCTGTCATGGGGTCAGGAAAAATTTATTTACATATATATGTGTATATAAATGTGTGTTCACATATATATTTTTTCATTTCAAAATAACTGCACTCAATCCCTGCAGATATCCTTAGAGGACAATTTCCATAAAGGAAACAAGGACAGGACTAAAAGAAACAGCTGGAAGAGATGTAAAAAGGCTTCTGGTCTAGTTTCTCAGTTTATAAGCAAGAAAACTGAGGTCCAAAGAAGTGAAATGACTTCCCTTAAAGTCACCCATTTGAGTGGCAGTTCTGGATTAGACGCAGAAACCTCCTGCCTGCTGATACACTGTCCTTTCTCAATGCCATACATCCCTTCCAGTTTGAGTGCGCTAAGTTCCCAATCCAAAGTTGGAAAGAGGACGGATGGATGCAGAATTGGTCCTTTTACTCTCTCAGCTGCTTCCCCCGCACTACACACACAGAATCCGAAATGCTTGAATTCTTTTTCTAATTGAGATTTTCATCTTGTACAAACACAGGGCATTTTTGGAAGTTGGAGAACAAAGCAACCCCAGGTAAACAGAGCTGTAGGCTTTGGACTGTTGTGTAGCACATGTGCTTGGCTCGCATGGTCTGGAAGTATGATTACAGGAACACTTTAGTGCTAGTCCACTTTGGGGGTTGTAGTGGTGTTGGAGTAACATGTCCTACATATCCTACCAGAACTTGGAATTTTTCCATGAAGATGTACGGAAATCTGATGTTGAATATGAACATGGCTCTGGAATGGAATCCAGAAAGGTGAGTTGGCCAGATCTGTGTTTCCGGGGATCTGAGATAGATGCCTTGTCTTCCTCTGCAGGCCTGTATCTGACTCGTGTGTGCTTTCCCTCCTCCACTGTCATTCTCAGGTTCTCCCGGGAACTCTCCTACCCAGTGCTCATCCTGAGTGGGAAAGAAGAGGAGAGAACAGTCTCCCTGATGCACCAAGGATAGCAGAATACAGAAGCGACAGCCTGATGAAGGAACATGCATTGCCTGATCCCATGCTCGGAGACAATAGAAACTCTTCCCAGAAGACTGGCTTCAAGGTCAACTCTGGGGGGAGTTCATTAGAAGAAACGAACCAAGGGTCAAAAGCCTCTGAGCTGCAGTCCCCTGCTGCCGACCCTGAGCATCAGAAGCTGAATTACGGGAAGACAAAGGAAAGGAGTCAACAAGGAGAGGAACATACGGATTGGGGTCTCCTTCCCGTTCACCAAAGATCCACCGAATTCAGTATTCCCGAGGTCGGTGCTCAGGATTCAGAGGCTCTCAAGGCCGAGCTGGGCCATGTTGTGCTAAGACCCAAAGTGGTGAGGACAGCACCCATAGCCCCTGTTGAGGAGGGAGAATCCACAGCAGGTTCACCCATGGAGGAAAATGCAAGCCCTGACAACATCGCCTTTATGATCACCAAAACTGCTGTCCAGGTCCTGTCCAGCGGGGAGGTACAGGATATAGTGAGCAGAAAGGGAGAAGATGTGCAGACCGTGAACATTGATGCCAAGAAGGCAACGACTTCCCCCCAGGGAGGGATAGAAAGCGAGGAGCCCGTCGTGTGCCTGGACAAGAAACCCGTGATCATCATCTTTGACGAGCCCATGGACATCCGGTCTGCATACAAGAGACTCTCCACCATATTCGAAGAATGTGATGAGGAACTGGAGAGAATGATGACAGAGGAGAAGATAGAAGAGGAAGAGGAGGAGGAAAACGGAGACGTTGTTCAGAACAGCAGTTCACCCTGCGCTGGGAGGACAGTCACATCCAGCAGCCTGAGCTCTGGACAGCAGACCAGGAGCCCATCAGCCCCCAGCTCCCCTTCCAGCGAGCCCAGAGGTCAGGAAAGGAATCAAACCCAGTCTCGCAAGTTCAGCGCAGGCGAGTCTCCGGGTTCAGAAAGCAAGGATGATGGTCCCGAAGACCAGTTCGAAAGCCCCAAGAAGAAGTTCAAGTTCAAATTCCCCAAGAAGCAGCTGGCCGCTCTCACGCAAGCCATCCGCACCGGAACCAAGACGGGGAAGAAGACGTTGCAGGTGGTGGTCTACGAAGAGGAAGAAGAGGATGGGACCTTGAAGCAGCACAAAGAAGCCAAGCGCTTTGAAATTACTCGCTCTCAGCCGGAAGACAGCCCAAAACACATGCCAAGGAGACTCGAGCCACCCGGGCCCGAGAGCGTGGCCCCGGTTTCCAGAACAGATGAAATCCGAAAGAACACGTACCGTACGCTGGATAGCCTGGAGCAGACCATCAAACAACTGGAAAATACCATCAGTGAAATGAGTCCCAAAGCCCTAGTTGAGTCCTCCTGTCCTGCCAGCAAAGATTCAGTGGCCAGCGCCTCCCCTGGAGTAGGGGAAATGGCTCCCTGCCCCATGCTAGCGCTCGATGCTCCCTCTGCCCCCTCGTCCCCCTCGTCCATACCATCAGCTTCACGTAAGGTATCTTAACCAGGTGGAGAGTGAAAAGACCCACAGCTGCTTTCCTCAGTCTGCCATAATCACCATTCCCCCAGGGCCTTGTGATTACTCGCTTCCTTTAAGGTGGCTCGCGTTGTTTTTTATTTTTTGGTCTGTTCCCCATGATCCCTTTCTCACACTTCCTCCCTCATCTCCCGAACAACTCCCAGGTGTCTAACAGCTAATCGACTCTGCCGTGATTACTTCTGGTGCTGACTGGTGTGGGGCCAAGGCCAGGATGCTGGGTCAGCCACTGGCTGTTGACAAGATTGCTCTGATACATTAAAATCGGTCCAATCAGTAGCGGGGGGCAGTTCTTGTTCTGTTTGATTCTTTGAATTAACCCCATGGTGTCTCCTGATGTCCAGCTCAAGGTCTGTCCTGCATGTCGGCCTGTGGCTTCTCACGCTGAGCTTCTCTCCGCACATAGGGTCCACCTCAAGACCACCGCTAATACCTGCCTCTCCATCTCTCCCCATGCTCTTCCCACAGGGCTCCGGTGCCACCCCACAAACCAGCAGGATGCCGATCCCCATGAGCGCCAAGAGCAGACCCGGAAGCCTGGACAAGCCTGGCAAGCCGTCCAAACTGCAGGATCCACGCCAATACCGTCAGGTAGTTTTACCTTAAACCCGATTTTGGATGGACACTCTTGCCGTTAAGAAGCAAGCCACTGACTTAATTTATACCAAATACTGTGTTTTCTTTGTAAGATACGGTTTCCATAGACATCCTGGATCCGGGGGAGGGAGGGGGCATGAAGAAAATCTAAAAAACTTTTGTTGAACTTTTCACCCCCGCTCTTGCATGCTGGCAATAAAACATCTTTTTACTTTGTGACTCCAAATTTCAACGGTTAACCCATGGTGCCAGACCGGGCGTCTTTTCTCGGGTAAACGTAGTGGTGCATCAGAATAGCTCGAGAAACAGAGACAGCCAGCCCAGCACTACCCCGAGAGTCGCCCAAGCAAACTAACATAGATGTTGAGCCCCCGCGCCTTAGAGGCCCGTTAACCTGCATCATGATGCCCCGCCCCTAGTGGCCCAGACGCATGGCCGACCCGGAAGCGGAAGTGGGATGATGTGCCTGTTCCTCCTGGTTCTTTTCTGTTCTGTGCCTCCTCAGCTGACTGGACTCGGTGTGGGGCGGGAAGTGAGGGGGGTTCGGGTGTGTGTGTGTGGGGGGGCGGGTTTCGACCAGCTCCAGGCCTGCTGCTCACCTGAACGTCTAGCTCAGACTCGGAACTGGTTCTGTGTGGTTTCTGTGTGCTGGATGGTTCTTGGAAGGGCGGTTGTTGCCAGAGCCTGTGGAAATGGATGGTGTCTGCAGCTCTCTGACGAACTGTCTCCCGCCATCTCTGTTCGCAGGCGAATGGAAGTGCTAAGAAAGCTGGTGGGGATTGTAAGCCTACTTTCCCCTCCTTACCCGCCTCTAAGATTCCAGCCCTTTCTCCCAGCTCGGGGAAAAGCAGTTCCCTGGCCCCTCCCGGTGGTGACAACGCTAACCCCCCTCCCGCGCCTGCTACTAAACCCGCCGTTGCTTCTAACCCTCTCAGCCCCCCCGCAGGACGGCCGGCGCCCTCCGCCTCCCTCATCCCCTCCGTCTCTAATGGCTCCTTGAAGTTTCAGAGCCCCCCTCACGCAGGTAAAGGCCACCACCCGTCCTTCTCACTGCAGACGCAAAACGGCCGCGCCGCGCCCCCCTCCGCTTCCGCCTCCCCGCCCTCCCCCGCCTCCCCCACGGCCCCGAGCGGGACCAAGAGCGTCAGGCCGCCGCCCCCGGGCCTCACCAGCTACAAGGCGCACAACGGAAGTTCCGGCAAGGCCCCGCCCACGGCCAAGGAGACCGCCTAGAGCCGCCCCTAGGCACCAGCCGGAAGTCCCGGCAAGGCCCCGCCCACGGCCAAAGAGACCGCCTAGAGCCGCCCCTAGGCACCAGCCGGAAGTCCCGGCAAGGCCCCGCCCACGGCCAAGGAGACCGCCTAGAGCCGCCCCTAGGCACCAGCCGGAAGTCCCGGCAAGGCCCCGCCCACAGCCAAGGAGACCGCCTAGAGCCGCCCCCGTTAGGCTTCGCCGGAAGTTCCGTTTGGGGAGGAGGGGGGCTGTTTCTTGGTTTTATGTTTTTTACTGTGTTTTGTTTTTTAAGTCTTCAGCAACTGTGTTCACAAGAAAATGTAACCTATTTGTGTACTGTTTGCGGCTCCACGCTAAGATGTGCTGAGTATTGAATGAATAGATCTCAGTAAAGCTTGTGGGTTGGTTTTTTGGTTTTTTTTTTTGTTTGTTTTACTTTATTGCCGTTGTAATGACATCGCGTGCGCTGTCTAGCTAGATTCGATTTCTGTACAATGAAGTAAGCATGAAGCGTGGCGGAAGAGAAGCGCGTGCAAGAGAAAATGTACTGAGCATGTGAAACGTGTACGAGTCCAGAACTTGAGTATGTTTTTGTATAAAACTATTTTTCATTACGGAGACTAAGAACAGAGAAATACGCAAGTGCGACTATACGAATTGTAAAACAGATACTATAATATTTCTTTTTATTTTCGTGTTATTTAGCTTTATTACAGATTTCTATTTTTGTCAGAACTTCATGGTTTCTTTCAATATCTTCTTTGCCAAAACATTTTGATACTATAGCATTGTACATTTGAACGTAGTATGCTAGACTAAAAAAAAGCCAATGAACTTCTACCATGCCACCACAGAGGCCTATGTAGAAGGCAATTTATCGAACTTATTGCACTGCCATAAAAAATTATGTATAATTTGCCAGCCCAAGCAATTTAGATTTCTTTGCCTTTTTTTTTCCAATTCTGTCATATTAGGAGTCTCTGGTTGTTTTCATTACAGTATCTAACCCTTTCCTTTGATTTCTGAGACCAGATAACCTACACTATTGCATTGTGGATTTTAAAATGTACACTTCTGTAAACTGGTAACCTTTTGTAAATATATAAATAGACCAAAAAAATATACTGTATGTGACCGCACATAGAGTAGTTTTCCCACACCAAAGTTAATTTTTATGCATGCTTTAAAAAATATATCTTGGGATGGGCAAAGATGGGACTATCCATACATTTTTAAAAAAAAAAAACAAGTTTGCACAGCTAGAGTGTTTTTGTAAATAAATGTATTTGTATAACACAGTCATGTAATATACAGAACTATAAGCAGAGACTTTGCAAAACTAAATAAAGGGCTGCATGCTGATTATTTTTTGTACCTTGTCACTATACCTACTCCCCAGCCATCAAACAAAAGGCAGTGATCACCAGGCTATACGGTTATGCTCTGAGGGCTTTATAAGTAGCAGGTAACCAGACAAACTATTGTCTGAATACTCTGGGATGACTCCTAATAAATTCATTGCAAGTGTGGAATTCTCATGTAAGAGGTTGACTCTCTTCTCTGTAAATTACCATTTTTTGACCTCCCCAACCCCCCCAGAGAAACCCTAGGCATAGACTAGGCATTCTGAGTCCTCTTGATTTTCTTTTTCTTTCTCTCTTTCAACCGAAGTAGAAATAAAATAACCTTTATGACTAGAATGGTTTTTTGAATTCTCAATTAAAAAAAAATATTGTCAGAATATAAATGTGGGGCTGGGAAGGTAACTCCAAGGATTGAAGCCACGTGCAGCCCCCAGGTCTGGTTCATGCGCACTGAGTGCAGTGGTGTCCCCCCACAACAAAAACAACCCTGGGGGAGCTCTGCTCACACTCACATCCAGACCTTTATTTCAGAGGAATGGGGCCGAGCACATAGTGCAATGGTTAGAGCTCATGCCTCACGTGGGGGAGTGGGGGGCTTGCACTTGCACTTTTCCCATCAGCTCTGGAAGTAAGACGGAAGTCAGCGGGAAAGAGCCAAGGCTTCGAGCCGACTACAGGAACAACTGCAGGAAGCTGCTTGTCATTCATTTTTGCCTTCGAATCATTTCTCTCCGTGGTCTGCTGTAAAGTACAGATATTCTTCATATTTATCACTGGTAGCCTGCACCTCAAGAGAGCCACCTGAACCTCAGGCAGCAGAATTAGGAGAAGTGGCATTCGGTCTCACGGGTACAATACCGAATGTGTAGGAATTGGACCACCTTTAAGAGACCACTTTCCCAAAATGCTTCAAGGGACTGGGAGATAATACAGAGGCTCAGGTGCATGCAGCTCACTGGGTTTGGAACCCGAGCATCATCAGGTGTGGTCCTGCAGTATCATATCCTCAGGCCATTGCACCGAACTGATAGCCTAATTGGCCATGAGTGACCGGTGGAGCCCCCAGACTTCTGAGCACCAATTCGGTGCCCTCCACCCCCCACCGTAAGTTTCACAGACTGGCTGCTAAGCCAAAACCACAGAATTGTGGTTACAAAAGAAGGTACAGTGTGACCCCAAAGCAAAGGAAGAGTGAGGGTGTGTGTTTAGGCTTGGGAGACTGAACTCCCCAATCAACCCCACCCTGGCCAACTGAGGAAAACTATTTATGTGGGAGCCCCAGGTCTGATCCCCTGCTCTGCATGGTCTGGCCCTGCCACCACCACACAACTACAAGAACTAGCACCAGCCCAGCACTATAAAAACCAACCCCCTGAATAACGGTAGGGTTGGCTTCTGAGTAGCAGGGGCCTTTGATGGGGACTCCTGAGCACAGGGCCAGGAATACCCCTCAGCATCTCTGGGTGAGGCCCCAAAAGCCAAAGAAAATTAACAATGAAGGGGACTAACCCACGCCCGGTAAGAGGAGAAGGTGCCAGACTCTGTCAGGGAACTTGTAGGCTGCCTCTGGGTAGAGACCCCTCTGGTTATCTCTTTGAAAGAGGCTTACACAGATCAAACAATGGGGTGCCCTGCTCTGGGAACGAATACTCCCACCCAGCAGCACCGGGAAGCGGAATGGGGACTGGGATCTGGACTCCTCTCTCCCAACCAGAGGAGCTAAAAGCAGAGAGAAATCCACCCCAGGTCAACAGCTGCGCCCCTAGGAGCTGTTTAAATGGTGCTCCTTAGCCCCGCGCACCCCCAAAAGGCACCTAAGTTTCCGGGCACAGAATAGTCAAAGGACGGCTCAGCCTTAGCTTGTTTCTCCGTGAAGCAGAGCAGAAATGCCTCTAAGTGTGGGTGCTTCTAAACAGGTTTCTCAGTACCAGGTCCTCCTGGAAGGGCGTTTCTGTCTGGCAGCTCGTTGCAGGGCACAGTGCACCCCATCCCAAATACACTAAATGCCAAAGTGGTTACCATAGCTTTTTGACAGCTAAGAACTCTGGAATGCTCACAATTGTCTCTATGGCATTAAACAATGAACCCAGACTTTAGTGTTGGAAAAGTCTGGACAAACCCCAAAGGCAGAAGGGATCCAGACTGGTTTAAGGATCTAATTTCTGCAAAGTTCAATGGAGATATTTCATCTTTGGAAATCAAATGTTCCAAGTACCCCAGTTTTACACATATCCCCGAGGTGTCCATCGCAGGAACTGCTGCAAGCCAGGAATCACTGTGCTTTTCTGTGGAAACACAGGGTGGGGTGCTGCTTCCAGGATCCCCTACAGTAACCCCGTTGCAGATGCCACCGTTTTAGGAAACGCCTGTTCATTTGCTGCCACCTGGTGGCCATTTCTGGAACTTCCTCTAAGTGACAACAACAATCCTAGCTCTTCACTTGTCTCTTCACTGCCTTCCTTTTGGCTTAAAAAAATCACTGCAAACAGGCAAACCACACACACATACTGAGCATCATCATGTTTGTCCCCAAGTCCCTTTTCAGTCACTGTCACCAGGCCCTAGAAAGTAAATGCTATCTGACAGGCACCCTGAGCCACAGGAAGACACCTCCTTTAAACCAAGAAAAATGTCTCCCAGGGTGCCAGAGGGAAGCGCTGTAATGGGAGGAACATGGTGGCACCCCCAAACTGCATCAGCTGAAGCCCGGCACCTCAGTTCCACAATATATGGAGAGAAATAATGAAGGGCAAAGCAGAGCCCTCAGGCTGAGATTATAAGAAAGACCCCGGGGCTGAGAGACCGGTTTAGGCCCCTGCCTTGCACCAGCCAATGCTGGTTCCATCCCCAGTACCTCACTTAGTTCCCTGAGCACCACCGGGGGTCACTCCCGCGCACAGAGCCAGGAGTAAGCTCTGATCACTGCTGGGCATGCCCCCTCGCCATCCATACACACCCCAATACAAGGAAGAGACACGGAAGGCAGCCAGGGCGTGAGCTCTGACTGGAACCCAGCCTTGCGGGCACCGGGTCCCTGTGGCTCAGACACAGGTGAATCTCCAGTCTCCTGTGGTGTTCCAGCCACCAAGCTGATCAAGACAAAAGCCATGCGGTACCCCCTTTCCGGTTCCTGGCGGAAGTGGGCTTCCTGGGAGGCAGCCCTCTGCCCACTCACCACCTGTTGTCTCTGCTCCCAAGAATTCTGGAGGAAGTACAGCTGTCACACAAACTCCAGGGGGGATGGGGTAAATGAGGGGTGAAGAAGCCATGGGAACTGAGGTGAGTGCAGAATGATGAGCCCTGTCATTCTGAGGGGTGCAGCCTCAGCACCAACAACTCACCGCTGCCAACAACTCACCGCTGCCAACAACACACACACATTTTTCTTGGGTGCAAACTGATCACCTGTGCAATTAATGTTCAGGAACTGAGGCTGAAACTCTGAAACCCAGTACATGCACTCCAGGGGTTCCGACCAAACCCAGGAGCCTGGGAGCGCACGCTCAGAGCACCCATCTTGCAAGGCTCAGACTGAGTGTTCAGTCCTCGGTGCCAGCTCTGCTAGCTGGGCCCTGGGCATGGCAGCACTGTAGCACCCTCAACCCCAGCGAGCACGGGCACGAGCTCCCAGTGCCCCATGGCTAGAATGTGAGTGGGCATGGCGGAAGGGGTGTGCCGCCTGGCCTGGGTCAAGACATCGGCAGCCAAGGGCAGGAAGGTGCGGAATGCTGGGATTCTGGAGATGCTAAGGGCCCGAAGGTGTTGCCCTCCTCCCGACCCCCCTGCTCGGGACACTCCCTCCGCCAGGAACACAGGGCTAGCAGGCCCACAGGGAGAGACCAGTGCCGGCTCACTCCCTTGGAGGTATGGATGTCCCAGACAGCCTGGCCTGTTCATCAAAAATGCCACCAGGGGGAGCCCAGACCTCAGCCCTGGCGGCTAGGCCTGGAAGGAGAAGGTGAATCCATTTAGGGCACCTGGCACCTTCCTGTCCCCCACACCCCTCACCCAGGCACCTTCCTGACCCCCACACCTGGGCACCTTCCTGTCCCCTGCACCCCACATCTGAACACCTTTCTGTCCCCCACACCCCACACCTAGGCTTCCTGTCCCCTGCACCCCACACCTGGCACCTTCCTGACCCCCACACCTCTTCTCTCTCTCCAGTGCCCCACAATTTAGTCTTTCAGACTCATGTTTCTTCCTGTTCTCTTTAACTGTAGCTCACCCCGGACAAACAGGATGAGAGTTCGGGGCCTCAAGCTACATCAGCGCATCAGCAATCCCTGTAGCAAAGAGGAAGACCCCATAGCCAGCCCAGCACCCCAAGCTGCAGACAAATACCGGCACCAGCAGACACTGGGGTTATTTCCAGCACACAGGCAACCTGAACAGAGACCCTCCATTGCAAAGTTAGCCTGCCAGCCCTTTGCACTATCTCCCCCACTCCATCAAGTTTTGACTGAAATGACAGTCATCAACTACAGGTTTATAAGCAGCTTTCTCAAACAGCCATTCTGAAAGGAAGAAATTTCCAGCCCCACCTCACTCCCTGCCTTCTCCTGAACATTTCCCCCAAAGTCCCAGTGAGTGAGTGAAGCCTGGCGGGCATCTTGCCGAGGAGGCAGGGAGCATGCATCTCTGTGGGGATCCCTGGATGTCAGGGGAGCAGGGACTCCCATTTGC
This sequence comes from Sorex araneus, assembly GCF_027595985.1. NCBI lineage: Eukaryota > Metazoa > Chordata > Mammalia > Eulipotyphla > Soricidae > Sorex > Sorex araneus. The sequence goes on along the minus strand of NC_073310.1, from coordinate 56,249,008 downwards.
CCTTTGCCCAGAACAGCCCTGTCTCTGCAAAATGAAGATATCCCGTAGAGAAATAGTACTGTAGATAGGGTATATGCCTTGCCTGTGACTGACCCACGCTCTATCCTGGGCACCCCATATGGTCCCCCAAGACCTACTGGGGGAGTCAGGAATCTTCCCTGAGCACCACCAGGTGTGGCCTGAAAACAAAAACATGTAAAATATTCTGATAGTCCATGAATGACATTTAGAAGAAAAGAATCTTTGAAATCTATGGCCATCACCTGCTGAAAAGGCAACCAAGCAGTTCCATCATTCTCTGCCGTAGCAACACTGCATGCTTCTTGGGGAGGGAGGGAAGGAAGGAGGGAAGGAGGGAGGAAGGAAGGGAGGGAAGGAAGGAAGGAGGAAGATGGGATGGAGGGAGATGATTCAGTGGCAGTGACTGTCTTGCAAGCATGAGCCCTTGAGTGTGACCCCCAGTACCAGTTAACAGATGCCAGGTGTGGTAAAGCGTCTCCCCAGAGCCACTGCAATGTGTGTGATCTCCACGGAGCACAATCCCATGTGTGAGCACTGCCAGTAGTGTATGAACACCAAGGCCAGGTGTGGACCCTCCTCACCGAGCACATGTGTGAGCACCACAACCAGCTGTGCGTCCCCAGGGAGACCTGCAGCCCAAAGTGGATGAGAACCACAACAAAAGTGCTAGATGCAGCCAGTGTGACCAAGTATGTGGGAGCCCTGGTCATGGAAAAGACAGAAAATGGCAGGGAGGGGAGGGGAGGTATATCAAAGAAAGAAAACTGGAGCGTTGGAGAGCTAGAACAGCAGAGAGGGCACTGACATTGCATGAGGTGGACCCAGGTTCAACCCCCAGCATCCCATACACCCAAGCACCACCAAGTGTGATCTCTGAGCACACAACCAGAAATAAGCCCTGAGCACTGCTGGGTGGGACCCCAAAACGAAAACCACCAAATGAACATTTGGGGCCAGAGAGACAGCACAGAAGGTAAGGCACTTGCCTTGAGTGTTGCCGGCCAGGGTCCGATGCACACTGCCCCATATGGTCCGGAGCCCCGCCAGGAGGAGTAAGCCCTGAGCACAGAGCCAGGTGTGGCCCAACAACAACAACCAAGAAAATTTTGGTTTTTAAAAATTGATGACCAACTTTCTCAAACATTAGTTTAGTCCAGTCCCCCCAACAATGCTTAAAGGGGAACAGTAATTTCCTTGTTTCCAAGTTCTCAAGGGACCACTCTTCAGGGTGAGAATATACCAGCCACCACCTTGGGCTCCTGGGATGGACTCTGCCGTGACCTTTGCAGTCCTACTTGCTTCTAAGTGAATACCACCACAGGGCCAGTCCGGTCTATGCTGGGGACGAAACTTGTTCTGGGGAAAGCGAGCAGTCCCCTCAGAGACCTGCAGGGTGTGCCACCAGCTGATGTGCAGGCTGGCACCCCCGTGCGGGTCCAGCTATCTGCCACTCTTCCACTCTTCTTTTTTTTTTTAATTGCTTTTTGGGTCACACCCGGTGTTGCACAGGGGTTACTCCTGGCTCTGCACTCAGGAATTACTCCTGGCAGTGCTTGGGGGACCATATGGGATGCTGGGAATCGAAATGGGTTGGCCGGGTGCAAGGCAAATGCCCTCCCCGCTGTGCTATCGCTCCAGCCTTGCCACTCTTCTTTTAAGAGGAGATGCCGGTGCTGTTTGCTTTGAATAGTCAAGGCTGTGTATCTTCTCTCTCTAGGAAATGATTTTTATTAGCAGGAGACGAAATTAGCTGGAACAGATCAAAGCCTCCTTCTGAGGGAGTTCCATAGTGCAGACATTTATTTCCAAGTTTAGCTTTTTCGGAAGGAACATTGACGCTGCTTCTGAAAATGGCCCTGTGTTAGAGCTAGCCAAGTCACGTTTACAAAGGACACGTGTCGGAGAAATTAACCATGTTTAACATGCCACCTGTGGTTCACCGTTTACTGTGGCTGATTTAGTACAAATTTCAGCCCAGGTGTGAATGTTTTACCAAGCAAGAGTTATGCCGTGGGTCCTCCCCACTGCAAACACCCCGCCCGCAAATGGCCTCATTTTGCAAAAGCTCCATATAGTTGATCCCTCTTTTCTCTAGAAGAACCTGTTATATCACGGTCCAGAATCTCCCATGATTAGTAGCTTTTTGTTTGTTTGTTTGTTTGTTTGGGGGGCCACACAGAGGACTCACTCCTGCTCTCTACCCAGGGATCACTTATGGTGGGGCTTTAGGGAACCATATGTGGTGCCAGGGATCGAACCCGGGCCGGCTGCATGTGAGGTAAGCACCCTATCTGTTAGACTACCTCTCCAACCCCACTGAGTAGATCTCTTATTCTGATGAATAAAAAGAACCACGATTTCTGTTTACTTTCATATTCCTGGCTTATGAAGAAACCTTCAGCTTTGTAAATTCGGAGTCTATGTTACTAAAACAGCTAGAAAAACTGGCACCAACTGGATGGATTCTACACTTAGCCCCAGTGAGGGAGCTCAGAGAGCGTGTGAAGTGGTTGCGTGGTTAAACCATGTCACTCCCCAGCCCCACCAAGGCGACAAAACGAATAAATTGCTTTCTGCCCCAACGCCCGCATCTAGAAGAGGCAAGATCTTACAAGTCTCTGTCATCTGAGAGAAGACTCACGTGAAAAAATAACAATAATAATAACGACGACAGCGGCGGCTTAAACCAGAGAAATAATCTCATTTATCCGCGCTGCTCTGGGGAAGGGTCGGGGAGGTCGAGATGCAGGTTCCATCACCGAATCCACCTCTCCTAGTTCTCGTGCACCAGGATTTGCCCGTGGAAAGACGACAACGAGTTGCTGGCCGTTGCGTACGCCACAAGCGCTTCACTCGAGTACAGGGCCGGGAGAGGTGCGGGGAGCAAGCAGGGCTCGGAACAGCTGGTGTCACTGGCCACTGTGCGACTGCACGGCGTGGACGCGCAGAAAACGCTCGCGACGAGCCTGGCCAGTCGCTGCTGGCCTCCCCCGGCCCTGAGCTCGTGCCGGGATGCCCGCGAGCGTGCCCCCGGGGCTCCCCCTTCCGGCCCGGGGCGGTAGGACAGGGGAGAAAGCGTTTGCCCTCCGCCAGGCGCGCAGCGGCCCCATCACTGCTCGGAACCTGGACCAGTGGGTTCCGGGATACCAAATCTTCCAGTTTAAAAGAAAACGTGCGATTTTTATATATCTTCCTTCTTGGTAACCCCCACCCCCAACTCCCTCTCCCTCTCCCTCCAGCCCCCCGTCCCCCGCCAATGGCCACGGGCAAGTCATCAGTCCTCCAAGGCCCAAGAGAGGAAAAATAATTAGGTCAGCCCGCCGGCTGCAGAAAGCAATCAGGAGCAGGGGTTGGGAGCCCCCTCCAGAGCCTTCCGGTACCGATCTACCCAGGGACAGACTTTGCGCAGAGGTAAAGGAGGTGCGTGGGCAGGAGAAGGTGCCTGAGCTAGGAGGCGGCGAGTGTTAATGTTTATGCCTCAATTTCTTTGGTGAAGAGTTCTATTTGCTTGCCAGCCGCTGAAGTGGGCTGAAGGAAGGGTAAGGGGCCTGTTACCCAATATTTAAACCGTTTGTACTAGAAATCCAAGAGTTCATTAAAAACACTCACCTTTATTTATAAGGTTGCCCTATACTAGATTAAGAAAGATATGTTTACTCCGAGCTTGCTAAAGGATTTTATACATTTCCAATGTGGAATTAACGCCTTCTTTTTATTGGTTAATATTACTTAGCAATCAATCATCACAAACTGACTTTTATTGATTTATTTTCTGATAATTCTACTTGCCATTCCTTTAAGTATCATTGGAGCAAGTAATAGGAAATAAATTTTGTTACATTCCTGCCAAGGGGGCAGGCTGGGAAATGGAAAGGAACCTGGGAGCTTTGGTGAAGGGAGAGAAACACTGATGGTGGGAGTGGTGACAACACTGCCTAGGAGAGTTCATCACGAACAGCTTTATATTCAGTGTCTTCATAAAAATTAAAAGAAAAAAAACATTCACATTTATATTTTGTATTTGACCTGTGAGAAGCTACCTGGTTGGAGTTTTTGTATGGGTTTTTGTATAGGTCACTAATGGAAATAGAAAAGGAAGTGCTTGGGTATGTCCCATGCTGAAGAACCAAGAGAAGGAAAAATTGGAACTGTTAAATCAGACAGCGACATTGCTTAAGGGAAACTTTAATAGACTTCTTCAAACCAATCCCCTTGGACAAAATTAAGAAATAATGAACACATCACAAATTTAAAGTTCTCTGACTCCTTGGAAAAATGAAATAAACATGTATGCTTTTGGCAACAGAAATGCCTGCTGCCTGCATTACTAGATTATCATGTCTTGATGGCCAAAATGAACCAGAAAAATGGAGTAAGCGGAAGTCACTGGTTGGCTTTAGTGACTGACAGACTTTTATCCTGTATTTTTGTTTATTTGGGGTTTGGGACCACCCCCAGTGGTGCTCAGAGCTTATTCCTCTCTCTCACTCCTGATAGTATGCAGGGGACAACCACCAGTCTGACGGAAGCAAAGCCAGCACCTTAATGCTCTGCTATCTAACAGGGGCTCTCTGGTTCTTTAGATAAGGTTTCTTTTGGTTCTGCTTTGGGAGCAGGGTTTGGGATGGAAACATCCAAGATATGGTGGTGGGAAGGTATAATGGTGGTGGGATTGGTATTGGAATATTAATGTAAACAACTTTATAAAAATAAACTTAAATTTAAAAAAAAGACAAGGTCTCTTCTGTGGTTCTGCTGCAGAGGCGGCTGTGACTAGGAATCGTACAATGAATCCTCAGGGAACAGCGAACTGGACATCCAAATGCTGCTTCCTTCTGTTAGAAAAACAGCCTTTTCTTAAAGGTTATTTTTTACTCTCCAAAAAACAACCTTTAGAAAAAGAGATCATCAACTGCTTATATTTAACTATGTGTACGATGATATTTAATTTTGGTGGCTTGGTTTGGGGTCACACCTGTGGTACTTAGTGCTACTCCTGACTCTGTGCTCAGTGGACCAGGTTTGATTCCCAACATGCCCGGGTCCCCCAGCTGGAGCATGGACTCCGCCCACTCTGTATCTCCTCAGTCCTGATAAATGTTCATCTTTTGGCACAAACTTGACATGATAAATTAATAAATGAAATATTCTGATCTGTATAAATAAATCCCCATGAATCTAGAAGAAAGCCCTGATGTGTACAAAAAAAAAAAGTCAATAAAAATGTTAAATGTTTGAGTAAATCAGAACATTGATATCAACTACATAAAGCAAAAACACACATGTCCTATTGGCAGCATAAAAATAAAATTCTGGAAAATAATAACATACAAAACAACTGTCTCTAACTATCCCAAGAATGACAGATTTTAATCAGTGTAACCACACCCTATTAGGAAGTTATAGCAATCCTACATCAGTAAGATAGACGCAAAATCTCTCCAAGAGCAAAACCAGCCAAAGACCCAAAACATAAACAAGGAGTAAATGGTTGTCCACGAATTACAGTGATAGGGATCCCTTATAAAAGATTTGAAAGCCCAGGGACTGGGTGGCTGATGGTCTGGGTCAGGGGCTTGCGTGGAGCCCGAGACAGGTCCCCCCTCTGTAGGAGGCCAACACTCCTGAGAAACTGCTTCTGGGCAGCTGTCTTTTGGGTTTGGAAGGCAAGAACAGGCGCGTGAGACTGAAGAGAGCGTGCATTATGCCTATATAGCATCTCTATAGATGGAAAAGCGTCAGACCCAGAGGTGAGGATTTACACTCGGATATTCTTTACTTTGCTGTTCTCTCTCCTGAGAGGTGGGACCTCATGCCTCTCCTCTTACTTCCGGTTTGACTTCTGTGCCTATTGGCTAACAGATAAGAAATTCTGGGCTGGTGGGACTCCCTCAAGTGTCTCGGTGACATTGGTGCAGGCACACTTCCCCAGTGGTCAGTGAGCACCTACAAGGAAGGGGCAGAGAGCAAGCCCCTGACCCTTGGCCCCATGCACAGCTGTGAGCACTCATGAGAACCGAGACAAACCAAATCCCAATCTCCAGCCCCACAGCCATGAAGGATCTGAGCCATGACCCTGGGCGACTGCACTTGGTGAGAGCATGCGGGAGCATGCAGCTTTAGAGGTGCAAGGGGATCTCTGAGTTGATGTCACCACCGGGTCAGCTTCCACAATTGTCAGCTTGTTTTATTTTTAACAGCTGGAATCAGGACTCTCTTCCTCAACTGGAGATAAAAATCCAAGTGTAGGGGTAGCGCAAGGGATAGCGCTCAAAGAAATAGAGATGCCACACCACAGAGACTGGCCCACAGCCCAAAAAACAAAAGCAACCGGTGTTGGCGTGGATGTGGGGAGAAAGGGACTCTCCTTCAGTGCTGGTGGGAATGCCGACTGGTTCAGCCCTTTTGGAAAACAATATGGACGATTCTCAAAAAGTTAGAAATTGAGCTCCCATTTGACCCAGTAATACCACTCCTGGGAATATATCCCAGAGAGGCAAAAAGGTATAGTAGAGATGACATCTGCATTTCCATGTTCATTGCCCCACTGTTTACAATAGCCACAATATGGAAAAAAACAAAACAGAGTGCCTGAAAACAGATGATTGGCTAAAGAAACTCTGGTATATCTACACAATGGAATACTACGTAGCTGTCAGAAAACATGAAGTCATGAAATTTGCATATAAGTGGATCAACATGGAAAGTATCATGCTGAGTGAAATGAGTCAGAAAGAAAGAGACAGAAAGATTGCACTCATATGTGGAATATAAAGTAGCTGAGAGGTACAAGCTTACAATGTTGAGATTTCTGACAGATATTTCTCTGGACTTAGTTACTAAAATACAGAAATCCAAACCCGTGTGGCTGCTAGTGCGGCCTCTCAACCTCATATCTCTTCATTCTCAGCAATGGAAAACAAATTATCAAATGCTTTCTTTTCAGCAGGTCAACTTAGGGGGGAGAAACTCCAAATCAATAGTAGTGAATTTTTTGTTGAAATATTGAATGTAATCAAAGTAAAGTGAAAGTAAAGTGAAATTTATCAGTTACACATGCGGGGTGGGGGGCTGGGGAGGCCAGGGGGGAGGGGGGAGGTATACTGTGATTCTTGGTGGTGGGGAATATGTGCACTGGTGAAGGGATGGGTGTTTGAGCATTGTATAACTGAGACTTAAACCTGAAAGCTTTGTAACTTTCCACATGGTGATTCTATGAAAAAATAAAAAATTTAAAAAAAAATAGAGAAACTTGTCATGTTTGAGGCCCAGTGGTGCCTGGCCTCGAGCCGCTGCTGGGCATCCGAAGCATTCACACCCCAAAACAGACTTCCTTGGACTATTTCCCCCCACTTTTACCTGTTCTGTGGTTAGAATCTTAAATTGGGAGAAGACTTGATGGGACTGATGAAGATCTTTAAATACCTATTGGGTTAGGGGCTGGAGAGATAGGTAGTGGAGATAGAGAGGGTAGGGTTATTGCCTTGCATAAGGCTGACCTGAGTTCAAGCTCTGGCATCCCAAATGGTCCCCTGAGCACCACTAGGAGTAATTCCTGAGCACAGAGCCAAGAGTAACCCTTGAGCAGGGCCGAGTGAACCCCAACAGAAAAAAAATTTCTCCCTGTAACTTAAATTTTATAAGTATGACCTCAATTTAAAAAAAAGTAAACAAAATAAAGCCTACTGTGAGAACATCATTACAAGATTACCCCAAGAAATATCTGAATTTATAGAGAGCAGGCAAGAAATTTCATGTACTGGGAATACACATCAATGTCCAAAGCCTAATGTTGGCTAATCTATGCAAAATCCAGAAGGTAGCACATGTGGTACTGTGGTACTTTACTTTGTTCTGTTGGTAGATTTTCACAACTGTCATCTTGAATCTTCTCAAACATAAAGGTTTACAGAGATGTCTGGTGTTCTGTGAAGGCGTTCTTCAGAAACTCTACAGCCCATCTGTTGCTGACTAAATCCTTATCTCCACATCTGACTCTTCCTCCAGAACTGCTTTAAGATGGGAAGACAGGAGCACATCTCAGAAAACCTCAAGCCTCTCGCTCCTTGCCGGAAACTAAACTCCTGCCTCTCTCTAAGATCCCATTCTTGCTTTCCTCTCAGCTTTCATAGCAGGGGTGCTGGCAAACCCATGGAGCAGATGTCCTCCCCCTGCCCCACAGGCCCCCACATCTGCTCCTCTTCACTTAGTTTCTAAACAGCAGCTGAGATGCCTATATGACAACCAGCTCCCACTGCCGGCTGATGTCACAGAACAGACTGCGAAAGCATCCCTGCTGGCCTTCTGCAGCTCGCCATGGGGAGTGGCCAGGATGAGCTTCTTGTTATCTTAATTTCTGTCTCTCAAATTTCATATACAAAACCCTCAGCAATAACTACCAGGAGAGAAAAAAGTACCACTTTCTAATGGCCCATCAACACCTTAAACTGATTCCAATTCAGAAACAAATACAGCTTATTCTTGGGCCAGAGAGATAGTTCTGTAGCCTGCATGAGAATCTAAATACTGCTGGGGCCACCCTCAAACATCAAGCCAGGAGTAGCCCCCAGCATCACTGGATGAGACCCCCAAACAAAATGGCAGATGCCTGGCTGTCTTCCTCGGGGACCTTCGGAGGGGATGGGCTCCAGCTTCCCTCCCCACCCTGAGCAGAGCTCCCGGCAGCTGAAGACCACTGGAACCTAGCTACAACCATGCTCGAGGCCCCTCTCCACACGTCCAGACAGGCCTCATGCATGAAGGTACTGGCAGAGGAACCCAGGTGTGTGTAATCCCACCAACGGCCAACATCCAGAGAGAGACTTAAAAGCAAGCTCTCAGATATCTTTAGCCTACTTCTCCTTCTGGGAGAAACTGGCAATCTTCTGAGAGTTTCCTGCCCACATGGGACAGCCTTGCTAGCTTCCCATGGCGTATTCATATGCAAAAGCCAGTAACAAGCTGGATCTTCTTCCCCTGACCCTGAAGAGTCCCCAGTGCAACATCGTTTTAGGAGGGCTGAGTCAAGATAGACTTCTAAGATCTCAGGGAAAGGACGAAATGAGATGTTTCTGAGCCCGCCCTAGAAATCGGTGACTAACGGGATTTCTTGATCGCGATCGTGAATCTTTCACATTTGTAAATGTTCACATTCAAGATTCAAATGCACATTCAAAATTCACACAGAAGTTTACTCTTTCACTCTAAATAAGTTTAAACTGAATTAAAAAAAAAAAGGTTATCATACAATGAAGTTAATAGCTTAAATTTAATATAAACTAGTGTCGCACCTGAGAGAGAGTACAGATAGGGCACTTACCTTGCATGCAGCTGATCCAGCTTCAATCCCTGGTACCCCTTATGGTCTTTGGGACCCCCACCAGGAGTGACCTCTGAGTGCAGTCAGGAATAAGCCCTAAGCATTACTGTCCCACTGGTGTGGCTCAACAACAACAACAAAAATAGCCAAAACAGATGAGAGAAACACCAAAAGAAGAACAGAAAAGTTTGAAAAAAATCAATCATGTAAACATGATCACAAGAAAACAAACGAATGAACTGAATTATCTGGGCCTCTTGAAGCTTCTTTTTTCACATATAAAAAGTACTGTTTTGTTTTGAGGACCTCTCATAGGACCCGAGAGCGCCCTCCAGGGGTGGCTCGGTGGCTCTGCAGCTCTGGGAAACCACGGGGACCACTGATCAGAGGCGCCAGCATGGAAAACCCGGGTGACATTGTGTCCCTGGGTCTCTGTAGTCTTTTTGGTGATTTGGGTAATACACAGGTTTTTCTAACAATGAAACTGCCAGGTGAACTAAAGCATATACTCTTGTTCAGAATTTTACTAAGAATCATACATCATTTTAGAAAATCCCAAGCATGAACAGCAGAACTATTCCTGGGAGATCACTGGTAACTCTGTATCCTCATGCAAAGACCTGGCAATTTCACTTACCACTTATTTGATTATAAATCACTTCCCTAGTGTTCTAGATGGTATAGATTTACATACCCCAATTATATTTTGAATATAAAGTCATATATGCAGAAGTTATCCAGATGTGCTGTGAATTTTCTCTTAAGAATTGTGAAAAAGAAATAATAAAATATTCCTATAGAAAATTTGTACTTCAATAGAAATATTCCTACAAAACTGAGTTTGAAAGGGAGAATGACTGCATAGGGACGTTTTTAAGGTCCTCTAAGTCTTTTAACATTGTAAGATTTAAAGTATTGTTTGTGAGACATCCTTATTTTTGTGAGCCCCTATAGTGCTCAGGGTACTTGAAACAGAGACTGTGTCTCTTACATGCCAAGCCTGCACTCCAGCCCTCTGCGCCATCTTCCTGGTCCCTAACGCATGTCCATTTTTACATAGCTAGGAAGGATAGAGGTGCTTTGACCTCCAAATTATTTTCTTTTCACTCAGCTGAGTGAACACGCATTACTTTATCTAAGAAAGATAATTATTACCCCTATGTAGATGTTGACAGCAGCTCCTTGTCTGCTGTGGCAGAGAGAGAGAGAGAGAGAGAGAGAGAGAGAGAGAGAGAGAGAGAGAGAGAGAGAGAGAGAGAGAGAGAGAGAGAATATGTAGAGTGGGCAATCTATTGGTGGGGAGCAAGAATTTTAAATGGGTAACGTGCAAACATATCTTCAAATAAGCTCCAGGCCATGCCAAGTCCACCCAAACAATTTTATTTCCAGTGTTTAATTGGGTATGCACACAGGCAAGACACAGGTTTGGATTCATTATGTCCTCATGCAGAATTAGATTCTTCTCGAGGAAGAAGCAGTCCCGCCAAGTTGCTATCTACATACCTATGTTACAAGGGTTCTATCAAATCTGGTATCTGAAGAAAAGATACACATATAATAGGGTCATTTAAGTTACGTATTTTACAGAAAGATTAAAAATTCAAGTCACACAAAACTCAACAACGGTATTAAAAGTTGGAATATAAAACGCAGAGGTTCACCTGGAATGACTCAAGAATGGAAGTTCTCTATCCGCCTGTGTTAAAACTGGCAAAATGGTGTGGGATTTGTTACCAATAAAAGGCCTTCATTCATTCCATGAAAGATATCTCATTTTAGCAATATGGCACCCTAAAAAAACCAAATGTGTTTTCAATGATGAGGCACTTTTGTTAGTGATGAAACCCAATGGACAGATTTCCTGCACACTAATGCCAGCTAGTAATTGTCAGGAATCCTGGGAATATGCTATGTAAGTTGCAACAAATACCTTGCTCATTTGTTTACAACTATCCAATATATTTTTAAATATATATTTATATATATATTTATATATGTTCCTCTGGCTGTAGGAATGCACTATAAACCTATTTCACAGTGCAAAAGGATGAAACCAGCCCAAATGAAGGCTGCATAATAACAATTCTGGTACAAGAAAATATTTACAGAGTTACGGCGACATGTAACAGTAGCTTCTGCTGTGCTCCCGCGGACCCGCCGGTGGGGGGTTAAAGACAGGGGTGGAAGCGCGCGGGGCTGTCTGGGGCTTCCGATGACAGTTTGTGAGGGGGGGGGCGGGGCCGCGGGGCCGGCGCTGGGAAAGCTCTCTCCGTTCACCTGCTCGGGCGACTGCAGGGGCGGCCGGTGCGGGGGCTCCAGCGGGCTGGCGGGGCTGCCCGCGGGGGACGGGGGCGTCTCGGGGCCGGCACGGCTGAGGTCGGACGCGCTGGTGCGCAGCCGCTCGCGCGCCAGCCAGTCGGCGATGCTCAGGTCCTGCGCCGAGCACTTGGGCTTGAGCCGGGTGACGGCCGACAGCTCGGGCTCGCGCTCGCCGCCCGCCTCGGCCGCCCGCCAGAAGCCCAGCACGCTGAGCTCGGCCGCGTCGCGGTGGCCCCCGAGCGTGTGGCGCCGCTTGATGTTCTTCCTGCGGGCCGGCTCGGCGCCCGCCTTCTGACCGCCCACCCCGCCGAACATGTCGTCGGCGGGCGCCCGGGGCCTGAGTTTCAAGCGGTCGGCGATCTTGGTCCGCCACGTGGGCTCGGGGCGCTCGGCGTCGGCGCGCGCGGGCGACAGGCTGCCGGTGGAGCGGCCCTTCTTCATCACGTCCAGCACGCGCGCCAGCCCCGCCGCCTCGCGCTCGCCGCCCGGCGCGCCGCCGCCGTCGGACTTGAGGCGCGCCGACTTCTTGCGCGACAGCGTGTCGCACTCGATGAGCTTGTGCGAGCTGAAGGGCTGCCGGCGGCCGTCGAGGCTGGGCGTCAGGCTGCCCTCGGTGCCGCTCACCTCGCTGCCCTCCGAGTCGCGGCGGCCGGCCTTGGGGACGCCGCTGCGAGCCGCGGCGCCGCCGCCGCCGCCGGGGAACACAGGGAAGTCGCTCTCGCTGTCCGTCTCCACGGCGCGGCCCTCGCTGATGAGCTCGCTGCGCTCGTCGTCCGCCTCGTCGCCCCGGCTCTCGGCCACCGACTGCACCTCGGGGCTCAGGCGGCTCGAGTCGAGGCTGGCCGCGTAGGCAGTGGACGAGGTGGTGGAGTAGTCGGAGGTGATGGTGCTCACCTGCGCCAGGAAGTCGCCGCCGGGCTGCGCGCCGTCGGGGCTGCTGCCGGCCTTCCGCGGCGCGCACCGGCCCAGCGACGCCTGCGACGAGGTGCTGAGCAGGGTGCCCGAGTCCGAGCCTGTCTCGTCGCAGGCGGGGGGCCTGGGCATCCCTCGGGCCCTCGAGCCATCCTTCAGGGTGGCCAGGCGGCTGCTCAGGGTGGGGGACTTGTGTTTGGGGGCGCGCGGGGCGGCGGGCTCGTCGGGGCGCCGGGGCCCCTTCTCCTCCTTGGCGCCCTCCTTGGGCCCGGCTGTGGGCCGCGCCTTCCTGCCCGCCGCCGCCGCCTCGCCCTCCTTCTTGGCCTCTTCCTTCGCGTCGCCGTGGCCCTGCTCCGCGTTCTCTTTCTTGTAAAAGACATTGTCCAGTTCATCTTCGGAGCTGCTGGGCTGCGCTTTCTCTTTGGGCTTTTTCCTCTTGCGGCTGGCGGCTGCGAAGATGGAGGAGACGAGCAGCTCCCGGCTATACTGATCCTTCCCGGAGCCCCAGGAACCCTGCGGAGCGAGCAGAGAAAGCGGCTTAGAACACTGCCTCGTGCCCACCCCGGGGCCGGCACCCGGGCAAGTCACTGTCTGAAGGGCCCATCTCCTTCCTGCTGGGCCGGGATGTGGGGCGAGGGTGCGGCTGGCCCAGTCGGGGCACCGCTGGCGCTCAGGGCCACCCCTCTCCTGACTCGGGTTCAATTTCTGTCTCCACTGATTTTCCCTGCCCACACAGGTGTGAGTTCCTTCTGGAGGAGGCATTAAGTGTGGAGTAAGGCGCCTGCCTTTCACGCTGCCCACCCAGATTTGATTCCTGGCACCACAGATGGTCTGCAGAGTACCACTAAGAGTGATCCCTGAGCACAGAATAGGAGTCAGCCCTGAGCACTGCCAGATGTGCCTCTTCCCCCGGTATCCCTTACAAAAAGTTTTAAAACATTCCGACATCTTTGAAGACAATGCAGTGACCCAGGCTAGCTGGCAGTTCATGACTCCGGGCTGACTTCAAAGCTTCTATCCCAACACCATACCCATCACCAGCGGGCCTGCCTCCCTCTGCATCAGATACAGATGTTGGGACAAGGCATTCTCAGATCTCCCCTTCAATCAGGGGCTCACCTCCCCTAAATCAGGTTGCTGATGTCTTTACTAAGTAGTACTGAGGAGGCAGTGAGGGTGGGAGTGCAGGCGCCTCCCAATGTGCCCCACATCTCCCACTTGAAGTGAGAGGCCCTGCAATGCCAGGGCTACTGGACCACCCAGTGGTGCTCCCGGCCTCCTGGCTGCCACCATGGGGTGCTGGGGCTGGGTCACACTCGGGGTGGCTGCATGTGAGGCTCTGCTATCTCTCTGGCAAGGTAACGGCAATATTCGGATAAGCAAACAATTCAAACAAGGTTATTTCTGTGAAAGAAATACTGGGAAGTGTGATGCCGACTTTTTGTTGCTTCTGTGTAAGAGAACACTGCTTCAGTACGGGGCTTAGTGCTTACGGAGTGATGGGGGCAGGGATGAATACAAATTTGACAGTTTACCACGTGCCATGTTAAGACAGCCAGGCAGGCAAGCAGGAAGTGTTAGAGCAGAAAGTGTCATTTCTCTGCTGCCATGAAATTCTAAATATTCTAACACTGTCATGCTGAATCCTCAAAAAACAAACTTTAGAAAGTAAAAAATTTTAGAATTGTTATAATTATTTGTGAGATGAAATCATAGATGCACTGTTATGAAGTGCCTAGGGAGTACACGCCTGGCGGTTATTTTCATGGTCATAGTCTGCTGCTGAATGGGAAGGGATAATGGCTGTGACCAATCGGATGAGAACTGATGCTCTTTCCTCGAACTACAGGTCTGAGTGCTGAGTAAAGGAAGAGGCACATTTTATGCTTTGGAGGGGCCACACCTAGCTGGGAGGAGGAAGGCCTGGCTCACTCCATAGTGCGATGCTGGGGATCCAACTCAGGACTTTGCATATGCTAGGCCTCTGTTCTTCCCAATGAGACTTGATTCTATTCAGCAGAACCAATTGGATTACCCTTAAGACTTCTGAGAGCTGGGCTGGAGCGATAGCACAGCGGGTAGGGCGTTTGCTTTGCACGAGGCCAAACTGTGTTCGATTCCCAGCATCCCATCTGGTCCCCTGAGCACCGCCAGGAGTAATTCCTGAGTGCAGAGCCAGGAGTAACCCCTGTGCATCGCCAGGTGTCACACACACACACACACACACACACACACACACACACACACACACACACACACACGACTTCTGAGGGTTAAAAGCTCTGATTCAGGGGCCAGAGAGCTAGAACAGAGAGAAGGCATTTGCCTTGCACACAGGTGGCCCTAGTTCCATCACTGGTCCCTGCACATGGTCCCTTGAGCAGGAGTGATCCCTGAGCCCCAGCCCTGATGCCATCAGGTGTGCTCCAACCCCCCCATGACCCCCACCCCCATGAAGAAGTCTGCCAACACATGTTAGAGTAAATGACTGCCATGTTTGAGAAACTGTACTGTTAATTCAAATTTAGTTAAACTCTATTTTAATTGAGTTATAGTATTTGAATATTCATTATATCAAGACAAGGTAAAAACACCATAATTAAGATGAGAAAGGTGCTAAACAAAGTAGAGAAACATGCATACAGTAGAGAGAAGGGGGTAGCTTCAAACATGGCTGTCTGATCTAAAAATCTTATCTTCTCCCAAAAGAAGATGGAAACTGTTTTGGATTATTGAATTCTACAGAGACATGATAACTAAATGCAAGGTGTGACCCCGAGAGCATCCTGTAAAAGAAAAAAAATTTTGAATAAAGAGCATTATTGGGACAATTGGCTAAACTATGTAAACTCTATACATTAGCAGTAATGCTGAATTGTTCTTATTTTATTTCCTATAATTACACTGTAATGAAAGAGAATGTTCTTGCTCTCCAGAGATATATGATGAAGCAGGGAATGTGTTATGTCTACAAATAACCCTCAATTTATAAAAAAAAATGTACATCAGATTTACCAGAGGATGATATATTTTTTAAATATTGAAAAGAAGATTTGTACTGTCATTCCAGTAGCTTTTCTGTAGCTTTGAAATTTTTCAAAATAAAAAGTTGGAATAAAAAGACTGAAAGTTGGGGCTGGAGTGATAGCATAGCGGGTAGGGCGTTTGCCTTGCATGCGGCCGACCCGGGTTCAAATTCCCAGCATCCCATATGGTCCCCTGAGTACCGCCAGGAGTAATTCCTGAGTGCAGAGCCAGGAGTAACCCCTGTGCATCGCCAGGTGTGACTCAAAAGCCAAAAAAAAAAAAAAAAAAAAAAAAGACTGAAAGTTGCAGTACTAATGACAGTAAAGAATAAATGATTTAAATATTTTGCAATGTGTTCAAAATAAATTATAATTCTATTCAACCCAATTATCATCTTTTATATATGTGGAATTCATGTCTTACCACCAAACACCCGTAACGGTTTAAGAAATTTGTAAACAATTATACTTGTTTCTGCCTTAAATTTTGGACAAGCTAAATAAAGGAACTTCCTAATTGTTACTCAAAACTGTATGCTTCTTTTGGTGGTCAAGAGAACACAAGTTTTATGTGTCATATATGACACATATATATAGATATACATGTATCTATATATCTACATATATCTTACAAAATTATGTCAACTACTGGGGCCAGAGTGACAGTATAGGGGCTTGCCTTGCACATGGCTGACTCGGGTTCAACATCTGGTACCACATCTGGCTCCCAAATGCCACTAGGAGTGACACCGGCGTGCAGAGTCAGCAGTAAGTCCTGAGAACTGCGGGGTATGGCCCAAAAAAAGGAAAAAAATGCCAAATATTGATAAAAAATAAGTGATACTCTTTTTTTCTTTAACTGAAAGGCAAGCAATACACTTCCTATACAATGAGTAATAATGCCCCAAAGTTTGCATTATCATTGAGCTACGGCCAGATGTATCGAGGTGTTTGGGAAGTCCCATGCAAGGGGAAGGGATGGGTGCAGCTGAGAGCAGCTCGGCCACGTGCTTCTCTTAAAGACAGAGAATATGCACACAGGCTCCTAATACTCCCCACGTGGGAGCAGGCCAGAAAGATTCCCCATACTTGTCTGCATCATGCTAAGCTACGCTGACAGAAATGGAACATTCTAACTCAGAATCCAGCATCCTTCTACCAGATTCTACTATTCTCTCCCGTTATTAGACTCTGTGGCTCTATGATGCATTTGTATCCTGGTGACAATCAGCACCCTCCAAGCAATCCCCCAATAAGTTGTTTTTTTTTTTTTTTTTAGGAAATTGTTTAAAACCATTTACCTTAGATTTTGTTGAGTCACTAGTAGCTGAATCTGTGAAGAGTGAAACAGAATATGGTCAGAATCACTGAGTCTTGCCTGTGTCCAACAAACAATGCAAAACTTATGGAAAAGACAGGCACAGAACAAAATGGGAAAGCAAACTCAAACAAAACAAGAGAACACAGTGGATAGTCAGAGCTCACAAAGATGCAAGCCGCACCACAGAAAGCCACCGCCATGAAAAGATGCTGTGAATTGTAGGCAGAACCAGCTCAATGACAGGAATGGCAAAGGAGCCCTGTGCTAACCAAAACAGAAAGACTAGTGTTTAGTAGATTTTCTACAGGAAGTCTAGCAATGGAGAAGCTTGAAGACCTTGTAAAGATTTGTACTAGGTACCACATCCTGTATCTGAAACTGATACACAATGTAGAACTTTGAAATAAAAATTATTGGCTGCCCTTTCTACAAATTAAGACAGTAAGTGTAGCCTCATTGATTTTTGTCAGACCATCAAATGTCAATTTTAGCAGCACACACTGTGCAGAGGGATGTGGAAGAGACATTAGCATAACCCCGCTTCTAGGTCTCTCTTTGGTTTTAGAAGAAATCATGTTGATCACTGCTCTTGAGACCCCAGGTTCATGATCTGGGCAGGCAGGGATCATTTTGACTAGTTTGGTTGCATTGCTACCAGTTTGGCAATTAGCTATTAACAAAAGCTTTTATGGAAATGAAAAAAAAATGGAGACCATAATTTTACTGTCTGGCAAAAAACTCAGATTATACAATTAAAAAGAGGGTAGGAAGGGGCTAGCACTGGTCAGAGTAGTACCAATTTTGAAATTTTAGCTTGCCACTTAGGGAAATTTTGAGTTTCAAAATTAGTGAGCTGAGCCCCGTGCCACGCCCCTTTCAACACATGGCTAAAATGCTTATGACTTTAAGAACTGGTAGACCATACCATGCTATTTCTCCTCACGGTCTGCTTCAGAAATAACAAGAAACAGCAGAGAAACTTTTAAGAAAGTAGTATTGATCTGTTCACAATAATCTTACGAGAAAAAAATGTACACCACAGATCAACTCGGTTGGCATTTACAGGAATCGGGGGTTTCTGCAGACAAGGCAGCTGCAGTGTGGACAGCAGTCCTCCTTCTTCCTACAGTTCCAGCTGTCCATCAGGGACACCACGGAATCCACTAGCGACATTACCGTGTGATAGACTCCGCCCACTTCGCCTGTTCAACATCAGTATAGAGTGGCCTGTGTCAGTTAAGTGCGGAGCAAACCCTTTAAGACTAAAACAGGAACTCGAGACAAAGGGAGAGCATCGTGTGCAACAACATGCTACGTTAGTGCAACTGTTCGGCCGGAGAAGACTGGCGTCGAGCGCGCTTCTAAAACCCAACACTTCACCGAACGTTAGGGTGGCTAAGGAAGAGAAAAAAACATCAAATCGAATGCCTTTTACTGTGACAACTAGAGTGACGAAGAATATACTGTATTGAAGAAAAGGGGCGCACGAATGCGTCAGCACACCCAACTCTGAGGCTTGGCGACAGAGCCCCTGGCTCCTGAATGAGAGTGACTCATACAGTCTAGAACATTCTTTCTGCCGTCACAGCAACCACATACTCAGCAGCATAGATCTGTTTTACCTTGTGATGACTATATTACATGGAAACTGTGAGTCAAAAAAAAAGGGGGGGAGGGGGAAGAAAAGAAAAAGAACAAAACAGTGGTATGCATGCTCATTTCCCTTATGTCCGTTCTGACAAGCATTACGACTCCATGCACTGCCAATGGCATTACAGTCACTGGAAGATAATTAAGATCAATCAGAAAAGCAAGATTAAGTTTTATTCTTTATTAGTAGAAAGGGGGAGGGGAAGGGAAGGAAAGGAAAATAATCACAGTGAATTGTTACTTAGGATTGAACTGATTGGCTCTTCCACGTTTTAGGAACAGAGCATTTAGCCTGGCGGTGAGGCTGCCCGGGCAAGCGTTACCTGACACATCTCCGGGGGAGACTCCTGTCCTTCCAATGTTGGTGAGTAAATGATCTATGTTTGGCACTGGCTGCGAGTCTACCGTGCTTTCCTCCTGCACTGCTGTCTATGGTTAATAAACAAAGATCTCTTCATCATCTCTTCACAGACACTTTCTTTAAAATTCAAACATTTAGTCACAGACACAGTACCGAGCAGAACGCATGTCCTTCATTTTCTGCTTTACACTGTTGGCATAACTGACTACAGAATAGGCAGCATACTCATGTATTTCCATTAACTCAGCAATGGAGCCGCTCTGGCCCTGCTTCCAGGGTGCCGAGAGCATGCAAAGCAAGAGACTGGCATTACTGCAGCACCAGGTTTTCGGGTCCCAAAGAAAACCACAAGAAATGCCGACCCCCAATACTTACAAGAGGTTCTTCAGCCCCTTCTTCTGTGAAAAACCAGTCATGCTAAAATTTAAAATAAAAACAACGGTGAAACAAGGAAAAAAGAACTCCCCCTCTATGTATTCTAGAGGATAGTATAGGGAAAACAAAAAAGGGTCATTTTCTTTGTAAAAAGACATTTTAAAGCCAGATTCCATTCTACAAGTCATCAGCTGCCGAGGCAGATAAATGTCCTTGCCGCGCTGCAGCCAGAACTTACATGCTGGATCAGTGTCTCGACAATCTTGTACTGGTCGGGCATGTGAGTGACCATGTGGGTCATGTTATCTTCGGATGTTCGAACCAGAGTGGGACCAAACACAATTGCCAGGTTTCTTGGTTCCATCTGCAACAAAGGATGACATTGGAAATGCTCCTTGTATGATCCCGCCTGACCCCAGTGGGGTGCAGCCTCTGAGTGGACAGAAGGAGCTTAGTTTTTGTTTTTTTTTTTTTTTGTCTCTGCAGTAACCTCCAAAAATAAGGAACTGAAGCTTGAAGTGGTCTTTATTTTCCGTCTTCTTCAGAAGACCCAAGTTAATATTTTAAAAAGCAGTACAATCGAGGTCAGAAAAGTCATCATTTTTTGGCCTCTAGGGGAGAACGGATTTAAGTACCAGTCACCAGCGACTGGTTAAAAAGAAGTTCCCACTATGACGTATGGACAACACACAGGTGGAGGTACTGTCTCAACAATGACTTAAACCTCTGCAGGAACTGGGACCCCAGCCAAACGGGAGAGCAAGTCCTTGCATGTAGGTGGTGCTGGGTTCGATCTCTGGGACCACCCCAAAGAAACAAAAGACTCCTGCAGGAAGACATTTCTTAACATCAGGGAAAATGGGCATGAAATAAGCATGAGATAACTGAAGAAATAACAAATTTTGGTATGTCTGATAAGTAATGCTAGTAAAAAAATATATATTTTTTTATCTGCTGAAAGCTGAAACAAGCCCCTCACCCCAAGAAAATGTTTGTTTTCACTATATACAACTTGGTACATTTTGTTTTCTTATTTGGGGGCCACAACTGGCAGTGCTCAGGGATTACATAGTGCTAGAGATTAAACTGGGCATTTAGAACTATCACACTGACCCCATTAAAGATGTTCTGAACTGCTGTATCATTTGTGAATGTTATTTATTCAAAACAATGTTACATACTTGAAAAATAAAGAAAATTTCAATCTTTTCCATTTCTTTTTGTTGTTAAAAAAAATTAATTTAAATGCTTTTCCGGAGGGGGGGTGTATTTTGAGGTGGTGATGGGAGTCACATGGTGCCAGGGATCTCACCCCAACTCCTGGCATGCAAAGCATGTACCCAGCCCTCTGAGTCACCTCTCCTACCTGAAAATATCTTTTTTGTTTTGGGGCCAAATCCAGCAGTGCTCACTCAGGCTGTGCTCAGGGCCACTCCTAGCAGGGCTCTGGGGACCAAACCAGGTCTTGTACATGCAAGGAAGAGCTTTACCTAATGTACTATGGTCTCACTGGTCCTGGATATGTCTTTTTAAAATAGCGACACTTAATGTTTTGGTATCTTTTACTTTTAAGAGTGACTGTCAGGGCCTGAAAAATAGTGCATCGGAAGGGTGCTTGCCCTGCACACAGCACACTTTGATTTTTTTGTTTTTGTTTTTGTTTTTGGGGACACTGTGAGACTTGTTGTTACTGTTTTTGGCATATACAATACGCCACAGGTAGCTTGCCAGGCTCTGCCTTGTGGGCAGGATACTCTTGGTAGCTTGCCGGGCTCTCCAAGAGAGACGAAGGAATCGAACTGGGGTCAGCTGCATGCAAAGCAAACGCCCTACACACTGTGCTATCGCTCCAGCCCCCACACCCCAATCTGATTCCTGGCATCCCATCCCATATGGTCCCTCAAGCACTTCCAGGAATAGATTCCTGAAGGCAGAGCCAGGAGTTACCACTGAGCAATGCTGGGCACCCTCCTCCAAAATAAAAGAGAGAGAGAGAGAGAGAGAGAGACAGAGACAGATAGAAAGAGACAGAGAGACAGAGACAGAGAGACAGAGAGAGTGAATGACTGTCAGAGAGACTGGTGAGCTAATATGATGTGTTAAAACTTTTGAATTTAACTGCTGAATTGAACTGTTTTTGACTATTTGGCATGAAACCAAGACGGTTACCTTTGTCAACTAAAGCTGCTGAAAAGACACTGTTTCAATATGAACTTTGCATACCTTATTTTTTTCTGAATTTTCTGCTACTGTCTTCAGATGAGCCGAAAGAAATTTAAGTGTTTCATAATGATGTTCAGGCAAATCATGGATCTGAAACATATTATTTTCATGACAGGTTTATATGCTGAATTTAGTTGCACCTCCAAAAATTTAAAAAATAATACCTACTAGTCTCTTCAATGTTCTCAGACGATCCAGAGGGTCTTCCTTCCGATTGGCTTCAATAAAGTCAGCATATTTATCTGACAACAATAAGGAACAATATCACAAACTCATCTCCAATTGCTGAGATGAGTCTAAAACCCTAAAGCTGCTGTAGTTTTAAAATACTCATGCATTTCATTAACAAACAGAACATTGCTTAAAATGTGATTTTTCTGAGAATACTATTCTACATTGTTTTCCTACACCCTCTCCCCTACCTCTCAATATATAGTATCGGATCTTACAGAACACTTGAATATCTGGTTTGGCTGAAAAATGTTTTCCTGCTAAATGAACCCCATGACGGTGTATCTAAAGCCTTGTTAAATGAAAGTAAACACGAGCAATCTTTTTTATGTGCATTGCCACAGACTCAATCCAGGGATTCACACATCCAAGGCATGTTCTCTATTGTTAAGAACCTCATCCAACCAAACGGTACATTTTTGTGTGCTTTGGGGGGTCACATTTGGAGATGTCAGAAACTATTCAAGTAGGTGCTCAGAGTCATTCTTGGCAGTGCTATGGGGACCTTGAGGGACTGGGGACTGAGCCCAGAGCTTGTAAAATCCAAGTATGCGCTCCAGCCCTTTGAGTTATCTCTCACCATTCCCTGCTACACCCCAACCCACCCTCCACTTCCCAAACATTTTTAACTTGATAGCAAACTTGGGTAAACAGGATAATATATATTTTACTACACCTAAATACCTTCTTATAATCATTGATATTTATCAATAAAAAAAACTAAATGATTTTTTAAAAGCACCTAATTATATTTTGTATATAAATAATCACTAAACAAATTTTCACTTCTCTCCTCAAAGACATTTCCTCTTGGTTCCATTTAATACTCTCTGGCCTTCAACTCTATAATTCTGCACTCTTTCATCTGGGTCTACTACGCAGTCAACTCACCATTTGTGAAGAGAGGTTCAGGGAGTTTTCTGAAGAAGGATTTTAGTAAACTGCTTATCACATTCAAATCTCGCCATTTCTATGTACACAAAACACAAACACAGTATTTTTATAGTCCATACCACAAAAGAACAAAAACGTGGGTTAGTTATTCACATAGAAATAAACTTACATCATCTTGTATATCGATATCAGCCATTCCCTTGTTGAGTTCTTCCTGCATACTTGAGATGGCTGCATTATTTCCAGGAACTCTGTAAATACCTGTATATTCAAGACCTCTTTCTTCAACTAACTTGCAACATATGTCAACTATTAATGGAATATACTGCAAAACAAGAAACAAACACTTCACTCAATACCACTAAAAGGTTTATATTTAGTTTGCAGATGTGTAACACAGCTTTAAAAGACCATTTGAATCCAACAGGAAATCTATAGCTATTATTTAATAAGGAGAAACTAAATACTGTAGATATGCAGAACTGGGCATGGATAAAGCCAGCAAGAGACAGTGAGGTAGCAGAAAGAGAATGAATAGGCCAGGACAGAAAGAAAAGCGCCCACAGGGAAATATCGGCTTAAGAGGAAATAGGAGGAGGTAAAGAGGAGAGCTGCCGTGGAGTAAAGAAGACAGTACCACAAAAAAGAAGGGGTGGGGATAACATCAATCAACTCACAAAAGAAATCCTTAAGGGGATGCATACACACACACACAGCACACACACACATGCACACACACAAACACAGGCACATTTGCAACTATACTTTCTTAATAAGATCCTTGTTCTCATCCTCCTTTTAAGATGCTAAAAGCAGAAACACATTAGAAAATGAAGTCTTAATGACCATCTCAGATACATTTCATATTCTTTCATAATGATTCAACCTTCTGCTTCAGAGTCACTGCACTAGAAAAAAATCATTAGAGATCAAATCATTCAACACAACCCTCCAGGCTGGAATGCTTAGGGCCACGATGATCTGCTGAGAGAAAGCCACAGTGCAAGCAGGCTGCTGTGGTGACATGCACATCGGGGACCCAGGGACGCAGCTGAGAGGCTCCTACCCGGTTGGACTGTGCTGGCGGGCAATCATCCAGCCTGACACCAAATGTTCCTGTCGCTGTAGGCTTTTTCTCAAACGTCTTCCTCATAATACTTGGGATGCCTTTTCTCCACGTGCCTTTGTCTTTTGGGGGACTGGTATCATCTTTTGATTGATATTCAAAATAAAATGAGAAAAGATACAAAAGGGAAACAAACATGTTTAAATCATGACTTAAAAAAAAAACACTTTATCAGTACTTATATAAGTTGGGGTTCTGTACTATAAAATATATTAGTTCAAAATAATGTAGTATAGTCTAATTTAAATTAAGGGCTCCTTAAAACCTTTCTTTTATTAATTTTTTTTTCACAAACTAGGTCTTTATTGGCCTCTCCCTGGAGCTGGAGACCACCCTGTCCAGGGTCACAAGATGCCCGGGATTAAACCCAGGGGACCTACATGCTCCAGCCAACATATACATATAAATGATCTCTCCAGCACTACACCATAATTTTCTTAAAACTAGTGAAACAGTGTCATCTTCTTAGTGAGATTTTTTTTTTTGGGGGGGTCACACCTGGCGATGCACAGGGGTTATTCCTGACTCTGCACTCAGGAATTGCCCCTGGTGGTGGTCAGGGGACCATATGGGATGCTGGGAATAGAACCCAGGTTGGCTGTGTGCAAGGCAAATACCCTACCCGCTGTGCTATTGCTCCAGCCCCTTAGTGAGATTTTTATCAAAAGTAAACAAAATGGTTTTCATCAGAAAATAACCCCTGGGTTGCTGGAGTTAAATCCAAAACACTTCATGTGATGTTAGTGTTGTATTTTCTTCACACTCCCTTTATTATAGGAAATGCTCTTGGATTTCCCCTTAAGGGAAGCCCCCTCAACGCAACCAAGACTTCTTAAATTTTTTTTCCCACCCGCCTCAGACATGCAACATGGGCTAGTGGTCAGAAGTTCCTCAGATTCGTGATATGTTTGATTTTGAATCACTTGTTGGTGATTGTGGGGTCATAAACCTTACTGTTGCCAAATATTTCTTGAGCCCAGCACTGAGTTGCAAGACCTTACCCGAGGCCTTGAGCCCTAGTTTAAGGAGGTGGGGCTTAGGTCAGCAACCTCTGAGCTGGCGAGCACTGGGTGCAGATCATCAGAAACGCAGTCCAGAAAATCATCAAAAAGCAGGAGAGATAAGACAGTGGGGAGGGTGCTTGCCTTGTCACCAACCTGGGTTTGATCCCCAGGATGCCAGAGGGACCCCCCAGCACCACCAGGGGTGACCCATGAGCACAGAGCCAGGAGGAAGCCCTGAGAACTGCCTGATGTGGCCCCCAAACAACAACAACAACAAAAACCAAAAAGCATCAAAATGCTTTTTCTATCTCCACTTAAGGGCTGGCTGGAGAGATATAACAGGTCTTGCATGCAGCTGAGCTTAATTCCACTTGCGGCACTGAATATGGCTCTCTGAGTACCTCCGGGAGTGACGCCTGAGCAATGTGTCAAAATTAAGTATCCGTTTAAAAATCACGGACTCGATTAAATCCATCCATGAAACCAGCACGGGTACCTTTACTGAGAAGTTTCCTCTCTGACTCCTCCTTGGGGGAGTGTGGGTTCTGTGTCTTTGGCTCCGATTTCGTACCAAGCAAAGTCTGCCGGATGCTGAGACTCTGACGAGGTGTTTTTGGCAACTGTTCTGCTTTGCTGTTGAAAGAAACAAGCCCTTCTTAGCCATGCCCTCTTTTACAAGCAAACGGACCTGGAGGTGTGGCCGGCGGGAGTCTCACCTCATCAGACTGTTGTATTCTTTGATTCGTCGACTAATGAGATCCCTGTTTGTCACTCCAGTGTCCTATAAAATAAACACGTGAAATTGGAGAGGTAGCATGAAACAGAAATAGGTGACCTCGAAGCTTATTCTCTGATTATTCATTCTCCTTTCCCTACGGGGCCGAGGCAGTGCTGGCTGGGAGAAAGTGCTTGAACATATTGATCTGTCGATTTTAATAAACAGTCAGGAAACAGAGGCGGTTTTCTTTTCCTCCCGAAAGAACAATCAGCATTTAAAAGATGTTGGACAAAATGCTGCTATGATTTGTTAATGATTAATTTATAGGGGCGGTGAGATCAAGGCACAATTAATAGCAGAAGCGATAAGTTAGCAAGAGAGGAAAGCTCAAAACGTTTTGTTTGCATGTTTGGAGCTGCACCTGGCAGCTTCCGTCAAGCTTGGTGCTGAGAGTTTGGTGCTGGGGATCAAATCCGAGGTTTCCAAATAAAGGCACGCGCTCAGTCCTCTGAACTATAACCCCACCCAAAGCTCAGTCTTATTAAACCTCAACTCTTTTTTCATTGGCGGTGGGTGGCGGGGGTGACCGTAGAAGGGGTGAATATTGGGAAGTGGGGGAATCTGGACTACAACAAACATTGCTCAGGGCTCACCCCGGGTTAGGGATCAAACTGGGGTGAGTCTTATGCAATATAAACACCCAATCCTGTCCTATTCCTCTAGTCAAACAGTTTAACTTTTCCAATGTGCTATATAGCAAATTTAAGAGTTCACCACCGTGATCATTTTTTTTTCTTACTGATTTCAATCATACACTTACATGTGTGCTTATTATATGTGTTTTATTTATTTTCTTTTTATTATAACGAACAACACTGTAATTTATAAATACAGACTTTGGTCCTTCTTTAAATTCAACTGGATCTTCCTCACTTACTAGTTAAGAAATCATATGTTAAACTCCAAATTTTAGATTTAGATTTAAGATTGCCTGCATTTACATTCTAGCCATAACACCTACCAGCTAGGTAACCGTGGGTGGAAATTCCTTAATCTCTCTGTCACCTGGTCTCCTTATTTGTAAAATGCTGATGATAATAACAGGATGCATTCCTATAGTTGCTGAGATAATTCATGAAAACAGATGAAAATACTGCCTGCCATATGCTCTATGTTCAGCAAATTATTATTATCTAATCTATAATGCTGGGGGAAAACTACCTGTGTCTTAAGATTAGATGATGATGGTGATTATGAGATAATGGCTCACATAAAGTAAATGATTGTTGTCCATATACTATGTTGCATTCTTCAAAGGCATTATCTCATTCCATCCTTAAAATAGCCACAGTTCACAGATGAAGTCATCTGAAGGAATTTTAAAAAGCGACACTCTACTGCCTAGTGGAATACCTGACCCCTTTAGGTGCTTATTAAATACATATTCCTTTGACCTGGTCCTTAGAGCTAAAATCTATATTCAAGTCCTTGTTCACCCTGTCTACGCTGCAAAAAGTCTCACGCTCTCTTTACGGGGTGGTTGTAAAACAAAGGTTGTATAGATAAAGATCTGATGTTAATTTTTAACCACAGTCAAGGTAAAGGAGAAAGGATCAAAGGAAAAAATGGTGCAAACATTTTTTTTCTACAAGTTTTCACAATTTGGCCATAATGGAAGTGAGTAGGGAATGTAATTTACTTCCTGCTTGCTATAGGGGAAAAGAATATGGTGGTTTTGTGTGTGTGTGTGTGTGTGTGTGTGTGTGTGTGTACAGGGTGGGGGGCGGAGATGGGTTATAACACTGGGCAAAAAAAAGTAAAATAATGCATAAGAAAATCCTAATGGTATGAAAAAAGGTTCTCTTGAAGAAAAAAGCTAGACTTCATTGTTGAATTTGTACAGTATATAGTCAGTTACCTGTAGCATATTCAATATGCCAAAAACAGTAACAATTAGTCTCACAATGGAGACGTTATTGGTGCCCACTCGAGCAAACTGACGAGCAACGGGATGACAGTGATACAGTGATAGTCAGGTACGTATACTTAAAGAACTACCTTACCTAATGTAATTCCCGGTGTAAAAATATCTCGATGGTCGAGAGCCAGAAACGCTCAAGTTGCTAAAAATTCACCTTCATTAGAAGAAAAACTGCTAATAGTAAGACTTGCTAATGCAAGTTTTCTTAGAAGTCTATTATTATATCACAATAAGCTGTATTATGTTCTTGCCTGCATAATTCCACTACCCCAAACCATATTATCAACTACTCTTTGCACTTATATAGTCATTTGTTTTGGTAAGCATTTTCACTATAACTGAAGCCCCCCCCAACATTTCTGCTTTTGAGAGGAGGTTGTAAATCTGGAATTACTTCACCATACAGGTAAGGACAGGAGTACGCGCCCAGACCTTCATTGCTTTGGGGAAGGTACACAGAGAGAACCAAAGAAACTACTGTTCTGCTTTGTCACGGTCATTTCCCTTGTTCTTTGCCCACTGACTATAATTACTCAGTACCTATTAATGCCAGGCTTCATGGTGGAAGCTCATTCTGGAGGCAGAGCAGTGGCTGGCAGGGAGTTGCCACCACACCAAATGAACAGCACTTGTGCCAAGTCCTCAGCCTCATGAGCCAGGGAGTCTGGGTTTGAATCCAGGATGAGTCACTTAAGCGAGAAACTCACCCTCCCAAAACTCCCTACTATGTGGGGCTACTAGTGCACTTGCAGTCCTGCTCCACCCCCAAAGTTGAATGTCCTAACTTGATAGTAACTTGGTTGACAATTTTGGAATTCTGGAAATGCTATTATCATAAGTCAAATTTGGAAAAAATAAATTTATGAGTGTTCCAAGACCCACAAATTAAGTCGTACCTAATAAAAAAAACATCCTACTTTCAGATGGTGGGGGAAACTGTAAGAGATGGAAAATGTTTTAAACACACACACACACACACACACACACACACACACACACACACACACACACACAGTATGCCAGCAATAGCCTGGGATATAGTTCAGAGGGCAAACAGCTTATTTGTATTTTTTTGGTTTGTTCTGTTTTGGGGTCACAACTAGTGGTGCTCAAGAGTTACTGGTGGCAGGGCTACTACATGTGGTGCTGAAGACTGAACTGAGGTGAGTCACCTGCAAAGCAGTGCCTTTGACACTCTCTCTCCAGCCCACTTATTTGAATTTCTAAAGAAGTGATCTATTTCTTTTGGTCTTCTTAAGAAACGCACTGTGAGAGCCAGCGAGAGGACAACAGGTAAGGCGCTTGCCTTGCATGTGCCAACCCGGGTCAGTTCCCTGGGTAAAATGCCCATGGTACCAGCTCCACAGTAAAAATGTCCCTGGAGCCCCACCATGAGTGATTCCTGAATTCAGACCCAGAAGATGGCCCTGAGCTCAGTTGAGTGTAGTTCCCCAAACAAAACAAAACAAACAAGCTCCCCCTCCAAAAAAAAAAAAAAAACAAAACAAAAAAAAACACCCCCAAACAAAAACATGATGAAAAAGGGTGGGTGCATGTGTAACATTCTGGACACATACTTCCTCATTTAGGGTGCTGCTCTCCTGGATGGTCTTGATCCATGCCAACATATCATCTCTGTCTTCAGCCTGAAATAAGCATTCACAGTCGGATGTGGTCAGCCGAAACACATTTTTCCTCTTGGTATCGCTATAAGAGATGTCTATTAAGCAAGCGTTAACACTGATGGGCTGTTCTTCTTCTGAGGGCGTCATCTGCTCTCGTTTATCCTTGTACAAGTAAAGTGAGTGGCCCCGAAGCACAACATACATCTGTTTCCATGGCCGAATGCTTCCACCAACTCGCTGGAAAACATGAAATCATTATTCAGGAGTATTAAATTAGTATCTGACTCTTCGCACTTACATAGTCTTTGCACTTACATTTCTGATAAATACATTAAACAAATGTTTAATGCGCATAAATGTATACCCAACAGAGATCTGTGTGATTTACATTAAATATAGTTATATAGTATATAATATGTTATATATAATATATATAAACACACACGTATATATGTTGGGAGAGGAAGCGGAGAAATTGTGGGGCATAAACCCAAGTTAGGCAACATTCTGGCACTACTGTTGGCAAGGAAGCAGGGAGGCGTAAAAGGGTTTGAGGCCATGCCCAGAATTGGTCCAGGGCTACTCCTGGAGATGCTCAGTAGACTTTATATGGTACCAGGGATCAAAGCAGGTTTGGTCCCATGCAACTCAAGTTGAATTTCTCTGGTGCCTGAAGGTTTTAAAATAAGCTGCCCAAATAGTACTGGAATCTTTATAGCAAAATTCTTATTGCACTGAAATCTACTTATTGAAACAACAGATAAATCGTTTTTCAATTGAATTGATGCTTCAAACAGAATATCAATTGGCAATAAATATTTAGTTGCATAACCATAAAGTAAAAGGAAATAAAGACAACTTAAAAGACTTAACTAGGAAACACAAAATTTAAATTTTTAATTGCTAATACTGGAGTGATAGCACAGCGGGTAGGGCATTTGCCTTGCACGTGGCCAACCCGGGTTCGATTCCTCTGTCCCTCTCGGAGAGCCCGGCGAGCTACCGAGAGTATTGGTAGAGCCTGGCAAGCTACCCATGTCATATTCAATATGCCAAAAACAGTAACAACAAGTCTCAAAATCGAGCTGTTACTGGTGCCCGCTCGAGCAAATCGACAAACAACAGGACAACAGTACCACAGTGCTACAATACTGAAAATTGCTATTTTCTAAAAGTAATAATCTCTGCCTATTTAATCTCTGGCCAAACAACAATTTAATAAGAAAATCCAAGTTCTTTTTGAAATACTTTGATTTCTGTCCTACATTGCTCAAATAGGTATTACCTCCCAGTTAGTACACAGGATAAAAAAAAAAGTATCAAAGCAAGTCTGTGGTCAGAACTTTTGGATGAAAGATCTTTCCTTTATATGACAAAGAGGTTTAAAATAATGCAAAAAAAAAAAAAACTCCAAAATTGAAAAACAAAAACCAAAAAAATTGATGCTCTTTCTTTTTGCTTTCTGGATATCCCCCAGTTTTCTGGCCGCACCCCTCCTACCTTGCCCTTCTCAGTGACCAGCGGCCGGAAGTGGAGCCAGCCTTCTTTGGCTGCATCGCTGAAAACTTCAGAGGAAGAATCTTTTCTGGATCCAGAGTCTTCGGATGATTTCTGGCTGTCGGTGATCTACGGGCAAGCCAAGAAAATAGGACAATGGCAACCTTTTCTTTTGTAAATATTTGCATATTAAAATTTCTCCACTGGGAGGAGCCTTCTTAAATATCCCAAGTGAAGGCTAGTTCTGAAAAATCCTCTTTATTAGTGATGTTAGAAAATTTTCTGATCTTATTTTAAAAAGAGAGGCATTGGGGTAGAGAGAGTGAGAGCAAGAGAGAATGAGAAATTAGCGATCACCAGTATTTTTTTTTCAGTGACCTAAAGGAAATGTTTAACTAAAAAAAAAAAAAAATCCTATAGAAAGGGGTCATCTTCCTGCTCTCAGGAGCTCACATTTTAGTGGAAAAAAGAGAAATGATAAATTTTGCAAAAACAAGAATATGACCAGGCAGTAGTGGATGCCATGTGGAGAATGCCAACCGTGAGATGCAATAAGAAAAGCGTGCGCAGCATCAATAAACTGGTACCCATGAGGCCAGCGCTCTCTAAGAACATTTAAAACTTAAGTGTTGAGTCAGGAGTAAGTACCCTTACCCTTGAAGGCAAGTTTCAAAGGCTGCTCGCCTAGCTGCTAGGGCCAGCACTGAAACAGCGCCTCGTGGAGGAAGGCGGGGTGATGGAATGGAATGGGAAAAAGCGGCAGTGCTGATAGGGAGGGAAGGGAAACCTTAAGGTATGTTCTGGACTTGACCTGGGGAAGGTGAGGAAGAAGACAGATGAATTCCAAGATTTAGGGGTCAACAACTGGATGGACGGAAGCGAACTTAGATGGGAAAATGACAGGATGGTGTTTGTGTGTGTCTGGGGGGGGGGGGGGGCGGTGGACCTGGCACCCAACCAGCCTTGATTATCAAATATTTGAGTGAGATTCTTATATGATCACCATAAATCAAGGCTAGCAATGCAAATTTGGTGAGGCATCTGAGGACACAAGAGCAGATAAGACGGATGAGAATCTGCTTTGGGCATTTCGACAGTGAACTGTCTTGGAACTCTCAGCTAGTGCTCAGGAGAACCAGTGGCCCCACAGGTGATTCCTGGCCCAGTTGGCAGGTCAGTGCAAAGCCCTCAGATGCGATGCGGCCAATGCCAGGAACTTTCAACATTTTGACTGTCAAGCAGAGGCAACCAAAGTCGTTAGCAGAAAAAAGTGCCTCAGGAAAGGAGAGGGAAATTATGTTGAACACAACTGCAAAGGTCAAATGAGTTCAAAGGGAAGTAGCAGGTTGTTTTGAAGCCCGATGTCAGGGTTATTTGACCTGAGCAGAGCCACTCTGCTGTGAGCCTGTGGAGAAGACGTGATGGGTGAAAGTGGGGGAGAAATAAGAGTCATAAACTAAGAGGGCTGTGGAGTTGAGACCTTTTTTTTTTTTAAAAAAAAAAAAAAGGAAGTAGTTGAACTTGCTCATATGGGAAAGTGACTGAGTCACCGAAGAGAGAGACTTGAGAAAGTGAGAGCTGATGGAACGGGGAGAAGAACATGGCCGCTCTAAACAGGCAAACAGTCCGATGTGAAGATACGTAAGACAAGTAAGGGAGGCAGGAGGCGAGGGCATAGCACTTGCATTGCTACTGCAGGAGATGGAAAGAGAAGGGAAATTCCTGTCAGTGTGTCTATTTCTTTCAAAGTCTGAGGGAAGAACAGAGAAGGCAGGCTGTAGTAGATAGGGCGGACTGTGCAGAAGGCAAGAAGTAACAATTCTGAGGTAGAACCACAAATACAATAAAACACACAAGGACTGCTGGGCAGTCGAGCTCTGCCATGAGCTGATGGGGTGATGGACAAGACAAAGCACATTCAGGCTCATCTACCAGACAGATATATTGCAAAATTATAGTTTACAAGGAATCTCTTCCAGATGCACTTGAAACAGTAAGGTCCTACTTAAATAGAAACATCTTGAAAGATCAATTCAATAAAGAAATTAACTAAGGTAAACAAAAGTAGTGATCACTTGTTTGGTATTTTAAGAATATTGAATCCAGGGTCGGGGATGTGGCTTAGTGGCAGAGCATGTGTCTCACTGTGGGAGGTGGCACCAGGGCGGGGAGGGGGGATATAAAGAATTTATATACATATATGTATATATACCAACCTTGATTCCTTTCAGGCTAGACACGTGCTTAAAGGCCCTGTTGGAAAAGAAGTATGCAAATATCTTTAATACTGCACAAAATACTTTAAAAATATTCTAACAAATTTGCATTAATGAGCTGACATTTCATCTTCACCATGATAAAATGTTCACTGTCTAATGGAAGTCAGAAAAAACAGCTACCTTGGCAAGTACTAAAGAACTTTGGATTCAGTGAGAAGCTTCCTAGCTAGTGACTTGGTCAACTAAAAATATTTTTTTTGCAGGATGAGAGAATGAGTACAGGAGGTATGGGAGGTAAGGTGCTCACTTCACACACGGTTCGGCCCACTTCAATCTGTGGTACTGCATGTGGTCCCCTGAGCACCTTCAGGAGTGACTCCTGAACACAGCCAGGTATGACCTAAACCCCTTCCTCCCAAGTAAATGCTCAAAAATAAATACAAATATTTCTTGCATAACATTAGAGTATGTTCCAAGAGAAATTTAGACAGTCAACTGTCTTGTTAATATGAGACACAAACTTATATTTTTAGTTAACCACAGTTGTAGCTACTTCAACAATTATGAGTGACAATGAGTTGGGGCACATGATTTGTGTGCAGGAGATCTGGATTTCACCCTTGGCGCCACACTGACAGGTGTGACCCAATACACTGAACTGGGAGAAGCTCCTGAGCATCGCCAGGTGTAGCCCAAACCCCACCCCACCCTCAGAAAAAGCAAAAGGAGCAAAGATGCATCTATACAAGTCAGAGACACAGAGAATACCAGAACACCACATCTACACAAGTTCAGCTTGTGGACAATGAACCATAAATGTGTCCATGGAGCACTGACGGGCTGGATGGGACAAGCATGCGCCTCGCCAAGCACATTCTCAGGGAGAATGACAACTGCTGACCCTGGAAACGTTTAGGGCTCTAGGTTCACATTCACTATTCAAAATCATTTAACTCTAGTGGGAAAATGTGCTTTTTCTGGCTACAGTTTTAGTCCAAATTCATTTTAGGAATCTTCAGGATTTTGAAGTTTTAACTGAAGATGGCACAGTCCTCCCTCTTTCAGAAAACCTCCAAAACACGGTAGCCAGAGATGCTATGCAAACTCTGTCTCCAAATCAGGAGGGAGCCTAACTCTGCAAGAAGACAGACAAAGAAGGGTGGCGAGAGTGGTGAACCTAAATGATGGAGACAGGAAGAGAGGACCCCCGGGGCTGTGCACGTCACATATGTCCATATGACAGAGTGAAAACAACTTTCCTGTTTGAAACAACAGGAGACAGGGAGCCGCCATCATTACCTCCAAGTGTCAGGGGAGGTGAGCACGGCACAGGCAAAGCAGAACCTGTGTGTAGCTGGTGCAGGGGGAAGTACACTCCCAAGTGTGGTGAACGGCATCTTTTAGGGAGGAAGAGTCAAGCTAAAAAGGAGAGATTCCCACTACCTTGGACCAGGGCCTTGGCCACACCTTGCACCTCACTCCTTATAGCCTGCGCCTTAAAGAGCTGGTGCAGGAAGAACTCATTTCACCAGAATGAAAAAGCCAATGGGAACCTTAAAATGTCTGGTTTTAAAAATACCGTAATAAAAAAGACAAATAACCATTCTTTGAAGGAAAGCCCCATATAAACATATGGACAATGTCAATATTCCCTAAACATTGTGTCGGTGAAAATGGGCAAAGGAATTTAAGAATTAGGTACTAAATTTAAAGTTCAAAAACGCAGGATAATTAAATATACTGATAATTCTGAAAACATGCCAACAATTTATGAAAGGGAATACCTTTACCAAATATAAAAACACTAAAAAAGCATGGTAACATTATATATGAATAAATAGATTATTGAACAGAACAATCCAATAGAGATACTGGAAAATCTCAAGTGGACTATTTATCTCACTAATCAGAAGAAACTCCAGATGACTCCAAAGTAAAATAAGAAAAATATACACATTCACCAAGTACACATGGAAGGATTTTACTGCTATTCTGTTTTTTGTTTTTTTGTGTTTTGTTTTGTTTTTTACTTTTTGGGTCACACCCGGCAATGTTCAGGGGTTACTCCTAGCTCTGCACTCAGGAATTACTCCTGGTGGTGCTCAGGGGACCATATGGGATGCTGGGAATCGAACCTGGGTCAGCCGTGTGCAAGGCATACGCCCTACCCGCTGTGCTATTGCTCCAGCCCCCTTTACTCCTATTCTGAAGGAAAGATTTTTCCAATGTGACTCAAAATCCTGAGGTCCTAAGCAAATCCTTAAATTTTCCCAAATACACAAAAATAAGGTTAATGTTTTTCTGTGACTAGAAAATAGAAAAATCACATTAAAAAAATTCTAGGATGAAAAGAAGACTTGGCACACTTATTGAAGAAAGAACTACTTTTCTTACTCAGAAGTCAACAGAAAATCTAGTAGGAAGACAGGCAAAATTCATGAGGAAACGGTTTACAGAAAAGAAACAAGTATCTTAAGCACACAGAAAATGAAGATCCTCTCCACTGCTGCACGAGCACGATCCCGGAGGCCAACTGAACTACTCTGGACACAAGCAGTTTGCAAAAATGCCTACAGACTGTGAACTGAGCCACTGCCCCATGCAGCGCCAGCAGGCAAGGGTTTCTCTCTCCAGGCTTTTCCATCTTATGAGCACCACAAAAGGGAAGTAAAAGCTTGCAGTGATGCAATTTCTGGCAGAATTTTCCCTGGACTTTATACAGAAATCACAAACCTAATATCTCTTAATTGTCAGCAATGTGAAACGGTTCCTTTTTAGCAGGTCTGACTGTGGGGGGAAACTCCAAACAATAATAGTGAATTTTTTGTTGAAATATTGAAGGTAATCAATATTAATCAAGCAGCCATTTCTCTAGACTGTGAACTAAGCTATAGCCCCATGCCGGCCGAGGAGAGGAAATATCCTTCTTTCTCGGTTCTTTTCCCTTTTCGGGGAGAAACGTGGAGTGGCATCTGCCATATTATGAAGTCTATTAAGCAGGCACAAACTTGGTGTCGCGGGAAGGGGGAAAAAAATATGTACTTGGAACAGCAGGACGCTTGGGCAGTCTTGGGCTGGGGCCAATACTGGCGCGCACTCTGCCGAGATTCGACCCAGGTGGCCACACTTT
The DNA here is from genome assembly GCF_027595985.1 of Sorex araneus. Taxonomy (NCBI): domain Eukaryota; kingdom Metazoa; phylum Chordata; class Mammalia; order Eulipotyphla; family Soricidae; genus Sorex; species Sorex araneus. The sequence goes on along the minus strand of NC_073310.1, from coordinate 56,213,056 downwards.
TGTGCGGCCGCTTTGCTGCTGATCAACCAGAATCCGGAGGCCAACTAGACTACTTTTGGTTCCAGAAACTGCTTGCAGCCATGTCTCTAGACTGTGAACTAAGCCATAGCCCCACGCCGGCCGAGGACAGGAAATATCCTTCTTTCTAGTTTTTTTTTTCCCTTGTCGGGTGGCGTGGCGTCAGCCATATTATGAGGACTATTAAGCAGACACGAACTTGGTGGCGTGGGAAGGAGGGAAGAAAAAAAAAGTTATGTACTTGGAACAGCAGGACTTCATATCTCTTCATTCTCAGCAATGGAAAACTAATTATCAAATGCTTCCTTGGCAGTAGGGCTGTCTTTTTTTGGGGGGAAACTCCAACAACAATAGTGAGTTTTGTGTTGAAATATGGAATGTAATCAAGGTAAAGAGAAAATAAAGTGAAATTTATCAGTTATGCAGGCGGCGGTGGAGGGCCGGGGGTGGGAGGTATACTGGGGTTTTTGGTGGTGGAATATGGGCACTGGTGAAGGGATGGGTGTTTGAGTATTGTATAACTGAGACATAAGCCTGAGAACTTTGTAACTTTCCACATGGTGATTCAATTAAAAAAAAAAAGAAAATGAAGATCAATTAACAAGAAAATTGCAAAATGACCACACCACTGACACCCATTAGATTCACCAAAAGCTAAAGTTAGGTACCACACTTTGTCAGGAGCGGGCAGTAGAGGCTCCATTTGTAGGAATGTGATTAGTTTATGGAGAGCAAGTGACAGATATAAAAACATGAAATAATTCTTTTTTTTTTGCTTTTTGGGTCACACCCAGTGATGCTCAGGGGTTACTCCTGGCTTTGCACTCAGGAATTACTCCTGGCGGTGCTTGGGGGACCATATGGGATGCCGGGGATCGAACCTGGGTCGGCCGCATGCAAGGCAAACGCCCTACCCACTGTGCTATCGCTCCGGCCCCAAAACATGAAATAATTCTTGATGTAACAATTTTTCTTCCTTCCCTCCTCCCTCTTCACCCTCCCTCCCCCCTCCCATCCTAGGTCTACCTCCTGGCTCTCTGCTCAGGACCATGTGGTGCCAGGGCTTTAACTCAAGCATCCCACAAGCAAAGCCTATGGTCAAATCATTGAGCTGCACTTCTAGCCTGAAATTCATTTTTCAATGAAATTTGTATGTGCTAAGTGAACTATGTACTAATAGAGCTACGGAAACACCAATTACCGTAGATTATAACAAAGTTATTTTTGTGTACTGCTGATTTTCAAAATATTCATCTTTTTTAGATCCAAGTAACAAGTCAGAAAACAGAAATACATTAAATTCAGCACTTCCTTATGCTTCAAAATTAAGCTTATTAGCTACAAACCTAGTTTGAAACAAGAGGCCCGAGACTTACAATTTTGCATCTTCTCTGTAATCATCCAGGCCCTCATCATATGATTTCGATCGTTCTGTCTTGGAGCTGGGCTGGCCATCCAGGCTGGGGGGTCCAACAGATTCTGGAATCAAAAGCCAACATTTACAAAGGGTTTCCAAAGGATCCTTTAACTGGTGAGAGGATGGGAGCATGTCCTATCATTTAAACTCGCACGCTCCATGAGAACTGGTCTGTGAAACCGCCTGCAGATATGTACCCTGATCATGGGAGAGCTGGCGTCGAATCAGAGGAGCGGAAGTGGTGAGGCTGGGAGGAAGTGTCGTGATAGAGGCCACGTGGCAGGTGGAGGCTGAGATGACAGCTGAAGCAGGGATGTGGGCGAGGTCATGATCAATGCTGGGGCTAGTTGGCTCATCTGTAAGAGAAAGGGAAAAAATATTGGCATCTGATAACCTCAGATCATTGATGACCTTAATAGAAGAATTAATAAAGGTTTACTACTAAAACTACCAGATAAAGATTCAGAAGTTAATCACTAACATGACGTATTCAGTCTGTTAAAAATATACATTAAGGGCCAGAGTGATAGTACAGCAGGTAAGGCCTTGCCTTGCATGCAGCTGACACAGGTTCAATCCCTGGCATCCCATATGGTCTCCTGAGCACTACCAGTGGTGATTCCTTAGTGTAGAGCCAGGAGTAACCCCTAAGCATTGCCAGCATGGCCCAAAACCAACCAAACAAAATCTACATTAAGGACTGGAGAGATGGTACTTGACTTAAGGTTCTTGCCCTGCATAGGACTGACCCCAGGTTGATCGTTGGTACCATATGTGATCCCCCCAGCACCTGCAGAAGGGATTCATGATCAGAGCCAGGAGTAAGCCCTGAGCTTTGCCAGGTTTGTATCCTCCCCCCACCCCAAGCCCCTATATTATAGCTATTACTCTAGTCATTAGGACTGGAGCAATAACCCTGCATGTGGCCGACCCAGGTTCGATTCCTCTGTCCCTCATGGAGAGCAAGTCAAGCTACCGAGAGTATCCCGCCCACATGGCAGAGCCTGGCAAGCTACCCATGTCATATTCGATATGCCAAAAACAGTAACAAGCCTCACAATGGAAACGTTACTAGTGCCCGCTTGAGCAAATCGATGAACAACGAGACGACAGTGATACAGTGCTACATTCATTAGAATAATCCAAAGAACATATTATAATGAACAAAATGAGCTGCTACTTTTATCAACCCATGAATACCTTCAATAGTTGACAAGATTAACAACATTTACAGGCATTCAAAATCAACTTAACAGAACAGAGACAAGAACCATTTACTACTCTCAAAGAAGTTATTTCCAAATTCTAAGTTATTGCATATGATCGTTTCAGGATGCTAAGCAAGGGCACTGGGGCTGAGGCTTCATTTTCAAAGGATCAATTCCCCAAACCTGACCTCTTCCCCGCCCGAACCCCCCAAGATATCTCAGTGCATCTGCAACTTTTGTAAAAAAATCAGAAAGTGTGGTTTCTAGCTGCCAGACAACCATACCCACGACAGAGGGCACTGCAGTAGGTATGACGGCTGTGTGTGCCCAGGCACACCTTCCCAGCTTCCTCGAAATGCCCAACTTGCAATAGCATTCCTGATGAGGGAGGCAGGGCCCTGGGATGTGAGCAAGCCCTTAGGCGCTGGGTTTGGGGTACCTCTAAGAGATCCAGAGAACCCTGCGCTCCCCCGTGAGCAGAGGAGACAGCGCAGAGGGCCCTCATCTCCACTGTGGACTCAGGCTCCAAACTGAGAAGTAAATACATGTTTACTTCTCAGAGTCGATGGCATTTGGAAGATCTACCCCAGGTCTGCATTTGGCACTTGGGGCAAATCAGGCAAGGCCACCCTTTCCAGACAGATGGAAGCTCTTCCTCGGGAGAAAGCTAAGTTATTGCATATGATCATTTCAGGATGCTAAGCAAGGGCACTGGGGCTGAGGCTTTATTTTCAAAGGTTCAAGTCCCCAAACCTGACCTTTCCCCCACCCCTGCACCCCAAGATATCTCAGTGCATCTGCAGTTTTTGCAGAAAAATCAGAAAGTGTGATTTCTAGCCAATCATACCCACGACAGAGGGCATGCCGGTGCCCATGTCAGTGCCCCTTCTACTCTTGACAAAACTGGAATTACTTAGGTGTTGTGAAGTTTAAGTTTCCTCCAAAGTCTGTCACTGTCAAGGGCAAAGCTGTGTAAGTGAATGGAGCTGCTAACAGAGCATCTTAACGGTGGAGACTGGGTCCAGCACCAGGTTTGAGGGTTTACATACAGTATTTCACTTCATTCTTATGGAATTCTGAGGTACCACCTCATAGATGAAGAAACCAGGAAAGAGAGTTAAGTCATCTGTGCGATGTCACCATGCTCTAAAGATGGAAGCTGAGCCCGAGGGACTACACCCGAAATCCTGCCCTTTAAGTGTATCATCTTTGTTTTCCAACAATAACTGCTCATATTTCTCATGCTTGGAAAACATCAACAATGTTATTTAGGCCAAGAGTGATAAGATGCCAAAATTATAATTCTTATGAGTAAACACCCCAAGACTTATTTAAAAAAAAAAAAAACCTTCAAGGAACATACTATGTGATGAAACAGCATTTTGATTGCTTGATTTTAAAAGGTCAAATATCTGTCACTGTCACTGTCATCCCGTTGCTCATTGATTTGTTCGAGTGGGCACGAGTAACATCTCTCATTGAGACTTATTGTTACTGTTTTTTGGCATATCCAATACGCACGGGTAGCTTGCCAGGCTCTGCCGTGGCTTTTTGGGTCACACCCTGCGATGCACAGGGGTCCATATGGGATGCTGGGAATCGAACCTGGGTCAGCCGCGTGCAAGGCAAATGCCTTACCTGCTGTGCTATCACTCCAGCCCCAAACATAAAAATTTTAACAAAATTCTAAGAGTGCTTTATCATTTTAATTGTCAGCATTGTAATCAAGATGATAAAAATGTTGCAACATTATAACATTTCCATTTTATGGCTAAAGTCAATACATGCTATTTTTTTGTTTGTTTTGTTTGGGGAACCAACCCCATTGGTGCTGGGGGCTGCTCCCAGTTCTGTGTTCAAGAGTCACTCCCATCACTCAGGGGACCATACAGGGTCGGAAATTGAACAAGGAGTGACCACATGAAAGGCAAGTGCCTGAAACTCTCAACCATCTCTCAGGACCAATTCTGACTATTATAAGCTTATTTTCCCTTCTCACCTATTTTTTTTTCTTTTTTTGGGTCACACCCAGCTATGGTCAAGGGTTATTCCTGGCTCTGCACTCAGGAATTACTCCTGGCAGTGCTTGGGGGACCATATGGAATGCCAGGAATTGAGGCACCACTTCATAGATGAAGAAACCACAAAAGAGAGTTAAGTCAGTCAAGTGCAAGGCAAACACCCTACCAGCTGTACTATTGCTCCAGCCCCATTCACCTATTTTTTGAAAGATGCAATTTACATTCTAGCAATAAAGTATTTTGAAACTTCTCTGTGAATCAATTTTAATCAGCATATAATAATGTTTAGGTTTTAGTCTATCTTATTTTCATTGGTGCAGAGTAAGTGATATATCACATAATTCCAAGCTATATAAGTCTTAGGGGGAAATAAACAACATAAGTGGACTATATTTTCTGTTGACTTACCTATGTTTGAAAGTCACAATTCACAAATCATCACTACAAACTAGGAAGGAGATTGAAAATTGTTACAAGTAAATCTAATCAGAATAGTATCTTCATTTTCAATGAATAAACAAAATGGCTTGTTTAAAATACTTTGATAGATCAATACTTACATAGAATTATATAAATTTGGGGAAGGGGATGGAGGACTAGAACTGGGGATGAGACTCAGGATCTCAAGCTGAGTTATATCTCTGTTTCTACAAATGATATAGAGTTTTATGTTTTAGCCAAGTTCTCGCATTAGTAACATAATTGACTTGTTTTATTCCTGTAATTAGGAGTAACTAGGAAAAAATATGATGCTGTTATTCTGCTAAGACCTCATAGGCCTATAAAATAGACATAGACTACAGGGACTTTTTTATTTGAAAAAAATATTCATTATTTAGCTGTTTCCTATAAAATATCTGGAGAATTATAAGGTTCCATCTACAGTAAAGTGTCCTGAGTTTGCCCTTAAGAGCACAGATATGGATGCATGCCATTTAGTTTGAGACTCCTCTTAATGTTTGCAAACTCGAATATTTTATACTCTTAAAAAAAAAAAAAAGCACTTTGGTGGCGTGAGGTATGGGGTGTAGCTCAAACCTCTAGCTAGGCTGCACCCTGAATGCTCACTGTTGTAGACTTCGCCTGGTTCCTTTGGTCAGATGGGTCACAGTAGTGACTGATAAGACCTGCATTCCCCCGGGTAACTGTGAGTGATTGGTCAGTGGGCAGCAGGAGGGCAAAGGCTCCATCCTAGCCACAATACACAGCAGGGCACTGCCCCTAATACTCCCCCACTGACCTGAGGGAACCGACATATAGACAGACAGATAGATAGGTGAGTGCCACTATAAACATGCCGCCTATACTACAGTAATTCTTTGAAAAGGACACAAAAGAAACACTTAATCGGGTGCTGAACACATGGTTTGTTGAATGTGCAATGGCATTCTGGGCACGTATTCCAAAACCGGCGTGTGAATGTACGGCCCCGTGGGACGGGGAGTCCCCGTGTGCGAGCTGCGTGCGGGGGGCCACGGGCTGGGCACCGGCTCACCTATGAAGGGGATGGACGCCAGCGAGTCCCCGGGCGGGCTGCTGCTGGAGCCCTTCCTCTCCTCCAGCCGCTTGATCTGCACCTCGCGGCGCGCGTCGTTGGGCAGCCAGCAGGTGGTGTCCGAGCCCGTGTCCTGGTCGTTGACGGCCAGGATGTAAGACTGATGGCGGAGGGGCTGCGGGGTCTGACGGCCCGACGGCGGCTTCTCTCGCAGGATGACGGCGTCTTTGCTCTCGCCCGGACCCGACGGCGGGGGCTCGGCCTCGGGGCCACTCAGATCCTGAAGCCCGGGCAGCGACGCGGTGCCGGGGCTGTCCCTCACCGGCGGGCCGGGCCTCGGGCAGGCTCCGGGGCACGGGGCCGCCTTGCCCGGCTCGGCGGGGGGCTCGGGGGCACCGTCGGCTCGCGCCCAGGCCTGCGGGCTCAGGAGGCTGTTGGGATGCAAGTGGTTGGCGGGTCTTTGGTCTCTGGGCGGGGCGGGCGCGTGCGGGGCGCCGGGCGGCCTGGCGGCGGGGCTGGAAGGCGCTTTCAGGGAGCCGCTCCGCGCTTTCCCCAGGGCCGAGCGCTCCGGGGCCAGCCCTCGAGGCGGGGCCGCGCCCCCGGGCGTGTGCAGGGCCCGGGCGGCCGGCGGGGCTTTGAGGTCCGGGGGGAGTTTCTTAAACGGCGGCCCGCGGCCGCCCAGTCGCCGGGGGTCGGAGGGGCCGGCGCTGGGCGCCACGGTGAGGTTGGCGCCGCGGAACGCTCGGTGCACGTCGGGCTGCCGCGCCCGCTCGTGGATGCCGCGCCGGTCGTCCTGCTCCGTGAAGCCGCTCCACTGGTAGGTCTGCTTCCGCTCGCCGTTGGCATCGGGCGGCGGCCCGTCGGCGCTGCCCGCGTCCGCCGGCTCGGCCTGGCCCTCGATGTAGTCCCAGGAGCGAGTCCTGTGGTTGCTGAAGCCGATGGCCGGGGTCGTGAGGGCGCCCTGCGACGCGCTTCTGGGGCAGTACTTCATCAGCACCGAGTCCTCCAGCCGTTCCTGGGACACGCTGCGCTGGCGGATCTGGGCCGCCTGGGGCCCCCGGTCGTGCGAGGTGCTGCGCCGTCGTACCTGCAGCGCCGTGCGGTTTGGTACCACTTGGTTATAGTCCGTTGTGCTCTGAGATGCGGCTCGTAAACTATCCAGTCGCTCTTGGATCGTCCGACAACCCATGTGCAATCGTCGGTTGTCGATATACTCTTTGTAAGTTTTGTAGTTTTTCCAGTCTATGTGCTGATGGGAGTTTGGAGAGTAGTGATTAACGGACACAGACGGCGGATCCCCGGCGAGCGACCGACCCCCTGAGAGTCCTTCTGCATGGCCACTGTAGCTGCCGGACTTAAGGAAGATCCCAGGCGCTTCGAGGGGCCGCGAGCCTGTCTGCTGAATCAGCTGGGCAGTGGGAACTGAGGACGGCGGTGATGTTATCCTTGACACGGTTTTTAAAGGGGTCTGCTCGTTCACACCATACCTGACTTCTTCAGTCCTATGTGAAGGAACGGTGTGGTTGTTTCTATTACTTAACACATCTACAACCTTCTCAGAAGGTACAATGACAGTCCTCACACTTTCACTGCAGACGCACACTGCTGTGTTGGACTTTGCAACGTCGGCTGGGGATGGAGGCACTTGTATTTCCATGCGATAGGCCCTCGCGGGCTGCATCAGTACGGGAGTCCCGGTCTGCTGCTTGCTCGAGGATGAGTCTGGAGGAGAGATTTCAACCGGCTGCTGTGCCGCGGCAGGAGGGGCAGATGGCGTCCGGGGATAGCACACTGGCGGGGGTTCGGGGATGTTGCGGGCATTGCCGCTGTACGCTTCATTGCCTTTCAGGTAGGCATCTTGAGAATAGGCCTACAAGGAAATAAGGCAGGAGAAGAAGTCATTCGAAATTCACAAAAAAGAACAATAACATCCATTCTCGCTGCCGATCTTTTATTGTCCTACCCCCCTACCTGGTTCCTGAATCACAATCACTTACTTGATGGCATGCAGAAACAGCCTAAGGTACTTCCACGTGGTTAGATAAGGGTTGGGCTCAGAAAGCAAACAAATGGTAGGTTTTGCAACATTCATCAGTTACAATGGCCTATTGCCCAAAAGATTTGAACTATGCCAAATCCCACCCCCCCAGCCAATTAGATAAAGCCTGTTGATTCTAAAATTTTCCTCATTCAAGTGTTATGATTTTCCAGCAGTTGACAGGTTAAATGGCTGCCCGTTCAATTCCAGCTGAAGAGATTCTAATCTTTTGCCAGAGAGCAGGTAAAAATATTAAAAATCCTTGCCAAACACATTTTAAGCACCACTGTAGTCATAAATTAAAGAAAATTTATTGAACAGGGTCTCATCAATTAATGGCTGAGTCTCTGAAAATAATTCAATCTGACAAATTAAGTCTCTCAACAACCATGCTTAGTACTTCAATGTTTAAGAGAATATGCATGTTTAAGAAGTTAAATGCATATATTATACTCTAGAAAATAAAAAACAGGCATCCATCATTGTCTTACATAATTTGTATCTTTTATGCTAGTCCAAGATTATATTGTATAAATTTTTTGGTCTCTTCACCTATTATCTGGGGACATTTCTCTATATAGGCAGGCATGCAGTTCAAATCATTTTTATCAACTGGAATTACCTGGCAATTTTTTTTTAGCTTAAGAATTACTGAAACTGAAAACAGAAACTATAAGACAGAGCCAATTCACAAAACTCAGGTTAGATGTGGGATCAAATTATATATCCCCCCCACAAGCAAAACAAGCGTAATTCAAGACTATCATCATAGCCTGTCTTTGCATTAAACAGCTTGCAAAGCTCAAGTGCAGCCACAAACATAACAGCAAAGTACCACAGAGTTTTTTTTAAATGCAGATAAACATTATATTTTCACAGCAGTTATACACAGGATACAAAAAAAATGGGACACACAAAAATGAAAAATAAAGAAAACCAAATATCACAAATACATTCTGCAAAAATTAGTAAGATTAACACTAGAGAAGGGCTGTTCTATGCAAAATCAGTTTAATAGAAGACATGACTTTAAAAAGCAAGGCAATGGCTTCTGTGCATTTCTTACCAGCGCTGTGACATCCTTTGTAAACTGTAGCTAGCAGAAAATAGGAAAACATAGTAGAAGCTGCTTACTGATATAAAGACAGAATCATGTTGTCATATTGATGCTGGAAACAGCAAGCTAAAAATACATCTATACTGATTTCTCTGGAAGGTACCAAGAGAGATAAAGGGCAGTGAAGCAGAAAGATTAACTTCAGTATCCTTCTACGCATCTTTTTTCAGGCTTTTTTTCTGCTTCTTATGTGATTTGTCTATCATTCTGGAAGGCAAAAGACATCTGCTGATGTGCATTCCTAACAGATTTCTTCTTCCATCTGGTCTACTGCCTGATAACGTGCTAGAAGGCTTCCCTTCTGCAGGAGCAACACTGCTGTCTCTTGCTTCCCTGCTTGCAGATGACGAAACGAATGCCCTATTATGCATTTAAAATAGTACAACCTCCCCCTTCCCCTGTAAACGAGAGCAGAACCGTGCGCCGTCAGCTGACTGCAGCTGCTTGTACACTATGATTTGGGGAGAGGGGTGGGGGCGGCAAGAGTGACTTAAAAAAAAAAAAACAGGTTTCACTCAAAAATTTGGATTCTTTTTCAACACGATGGTTTTTTTCAATCCTATTTTGTTAGATTACAGACGTAACTACTAAACAGAAACAAACTACCACTTGCAATTTTTTTTTCAACACATTTCGTAAGTATCACAGAACATAAACTAGAATTCAGTCAGGAACTAAAACCAAGTGGATCAAAGAAAACAGGCATGTCATAATATTTTTTTTACAGTATGATTACAGTCAATCCAAAAATATACTCTTGGTTATTTGTACCAATCTCAATGTGGACGAGACTGGACAGATATTCTTCCATGAACTGAAACCCTACCTAGATGAGCCAACTCTGGTCCAGTACTTGCCACTCAGTGTTTGTGTGGTTTGTTTGGCCAATAAGGGAGGGAAAACTCCACTACCTTCACATCTACTGTAACACTAAAAGGGACCTTACAGGCTTACTGCCTTCAGCCCATTACCTTCCTACAAAGTTTTAAGAGGCATAGAATTTCTACTAGCAAACACCCTCTTTTAAGGCATTTTTAAGTTCCCAAACAGTGATCCTAAATACAAAACAGACTATAATTTAGGGTTCTTTTTCTGGAGGGAGGTCTGAATGGGGGTGGAGGGCACATACATACACAGGAACCATACATTAGCAGGGGGTTGAATCAACAGAATGTCTACAAGGCACAGTACTACTGTTTACTGTCCGCAGATGTACTAGAGATAAAAACAATATAGTTCCCTGAGCACCGCCAGGAGTGATCTCTGAGCACAGAGCCAGGAGCAAGCCCTGAGCACTGCTAGGTATAACTGCAAACTATGACAACAAAACTCAGGTTCAACAACACCGGCTCCGGTGATGGAGCACATGCCTTCTGCTTGTGTGAGGCCCTGGGCTCCATCCCTGGCAGCAGAGCATAGCTGTAAGTAGCCCCGGGCCCCCAGCACTCCTGAGAGCTGCCCACCTCCCTTATTTTCAGGTCACATCACATATTCCTGCAGTGGCAACTAGAGCAGCAGGCCCTGTGGTGAGACAGGGAAAGAGTGCTGTGCTAGGATGAGAAGCCGCCACTGCATCTCCCTCAGTGGTGGTCCAGGGCAAGGGTGTGGTCTTGAGAACGGGCTTTAGTCTCACAGCTGCCTGGCTCCAAACCCGTGCCACTGCTTTCCCCCAGGGAAGGCTGAAGGGAGTTGAACCTTGTGGCTTTGACTAAGACTAAAGCTAAGAAGGCTCAAAATGCCCTGGTCAAACATTAGCAGCACTCACAAGTCTCCGTAGCTGTCTAATGTAGGTACTGATCAATGTAGGTGTAACTGAGCCCTTTGAGCAACATGGTTAAAGCAGTTTTGGGGGGCATCCAGTAAGAACCATGTGAGAGCTAGTCCTCTCATAACTGATGCATCTCTCTCCTCCCTCCCCCCTCTCTTTCTCTTTCTCTCTCCCTCTCTCTCTCCTCTCTCTCTCTCTCTCTCAATATGACAAGTTTGAAAAATGCATTTTGTGGCAGTATTTCAGAATTTTTTATGGATGAATTTTAGAGAGGTGTGTGCCCCTTCACATTTTGCTTCTATTTTTGACAGTTTATCTTTACTCAAATGTAACCAGGTCAATTAGTCCAGTTTTTCAGAGGCCACGTTATGAGAAAATGATTCCTTCCACCACTGCCCCTTCCACTGTCACTTTCACCAACCACACAGCAGCCTGTGATGATCATTCTGAATCTGGTTCCTCCCTAAGAACTCGGCACGCATGTACCATTCTGTGAGCACCAGGGCCAGGAGAGAATCTACTCCAGATGAGGAATCTGTTTGATCTGGAAGCACCCTCAGTGTCCCAGTCATCACACGTCAGAGCAGACTGGAGGTAAAGCCCTCCTACCATCTACTCCCGACTCCTCCGCAGAATGAAGGTATTGCCGGAGAAGTCCCTATTTCTCCCACATCTGGTTCCCCATTGCCTCTTGCGGCACTCTGCCTGCTATTCTTCTACAATGCAACCCAACAACTAACAGTCGGCCTGGGGAAATTACTGCAGAAAGCTGCACCTTCTGTGCTGAAGGGAACTGTGTGCTAAAGAAAGGTAATCTGTCATCAGTACAAAGCCATTCCTAGATAAAATCACCACAACATTGCAAAACACAGGGTAGACATACATGGATTTCATTAATTATATCTTCCGTGTCAGTGAATGAATCAAATTATGATCATCAATTTGGGTGTTTTGTTTGTTTGGGGACCTCATATGGCTTACTACGGGCCCTGTCCCCAGGGATTTGGAGCTGCTGGAGGACCGTATGTTGTGCCAGAAATTAACCTGGGGTCAGCAGTGTACAAGGCAAGTGCCTTAATCTCAATACTATCTCTCCAGCCCTTGGATGCTGACAAGACTAAGGGTCAGACAGTTGGAGCAAATCCCTCGAATGCATAAGGCCCCGGGTTCAATCTCTGGCACTGCGTGGCCTCTCGAACACTGTCAGGTGTGCAGCACTGGTGGTTCCCAGCAGACTGAGGAGATGCCCAAACAAACAGAGTAAAATCACTTTTATATAACCACAATTTTTAAATTATCATAAAAACAAAAAATGTTTACGGAAGATTATTTAGAATTTTTGGTAAGCTAAGTTCAAACTAATGCCTTTCAAATTAATATTACCATTTCCATCCCCTTCCCAGAGCTCCATTTTATAAATAAATAAATAAATAAATAAATAAATAAATAAATAAATAAAGGTGCTCAGGGTTTTTTCCTAACTCTGCACTCAGGGATCACTTCTGGTAAGACCCGGGAGGGCCACATGGGATGCTGTGGATTGAACCCAGGTCAGCCACGTGCAAGGCAGGCAGGCACCCTATCCACTGTACTATCGCTCAGGCCCCTCCCTATTTTTCTTAACTAAGAAAAATCCCACCTGATCACTAAAAGGAATTTAAATACTTCAGTGGCTGGTACCATTTCTTAGAGCTCACTGTCAGCGTTCAAGTGTTAAAACATGCATACTGTTTTCTAACACCACAGTGCAAAATCTGAGTCATTCTTTTCTAGCATCAAAGTAACATATTTTGTCATATTTGCTTTCAGTAATATTTAAACTTAATGGAGTTAAGTTTATCATTCAAATTATTTTCCTTCTAAAAATAAAAGATTAAAGTTAAAGTCTTCAACAGTTATAAGCCACTAACATGTCGTACTTGCCCCCAAATTCACCTCTTCTTGCATTTCCATACGTGACGTGTAGAGAAGTGGTATGGGGTCATACCCAGTGCTGCTCAGAGCACCACACAATGCCAGGAACTGAATCAGGGGTTCCCACATGCAAAGCATGAGCTCCAATCCATTACCTGCTTGGCATGAGCCCTACTACTGAGAGCTCATATCACTCACCCTTGATGTCTCACGTCTAATGTAATGAGATGAAATTATTACCAAATTGCTAGGTGAGTTGATGTACAACCTTAGCTAGGTATGGAATATTTATTTGAAAATCAGGTTTGGGGGAACTAGCCTTCATAAAACTGTCTAATTTTTTAAAAAAGATTCTCTTCCTGGACATGCACTTGCACCCTTAACCTTTGTGAGTTTTAGCCAAAGGTCCCTATATTGTTGTACCTACATTACAACACTGGGGGTGGGGTTACGGGATGGGAAATGCTTTAGAAACCTCATTCTATGTGGCAGTATTGAAAACTCACGATGTTCTCAATAAAACGTCCTCATGCTATTTAATCACAAAATAACTGGCCAGAGTTCTTTTGTGGTAAGATGTAGAGAATTCCAGACTCTGCTAAATGAACCCGAGGTTTGTAGTCCCCCAGCCAGAAATCTGTTTCCTCCGCTCACCTTCATTTTTTTTTTTTCCTGCTTTTTGGGGCAGGCGATGCTCAGGGGTTAGTCTGCTCTGCACTCAGGATTTACTCCTGGCAGTGCTCTGGGATGATATGGGATGCCGGGGATCAAACCTGGTCAGCCACATAAAAGGCAAACGCCCTCCCCGCTTGCTATTGCTCTGGTCCTTTGCCACCATCTTTAAAGGACTTTATTAAGAGTTGTAACTGTAAAACAATTCATATTTGAATAAAAAAAAACCCTTACCACTTGGAGAATATCTTCATCTTTTGGCATGACACTAAGTTCCAAAGTTGTATCACTGAAATTAAATACATACACACTATTTAGAAGAGGTAGGCACATTGAAGACATAAAGGAAAAAATCATTAACTTGGAAGTACTTTAAAATTTATTTGTACGTTTAAATTTTAGTCTTTAAAAATCTTTACTTTCCATGTCACAAAAGATCAAAATGCAGGAATTCTGATAGACATAAGACAACTATGTACAAAGGAACATTCCCTAACACAGGTTTGAATGGCTGAAATCAGACAAGTCTTCTTGATAATATCTTTCTCAGTCAGAAATGTCAAATATTGTTACTCTTATTAAAAATCCTAGAACAAAGTTCATCGGCATCTAACTACAATATTTTACTTCAAGCCACAGTACAAATTCCAATTTATTTTTACCAGATATTCTCACAAATTTTCAAGTTAAAATTACACTAACTTAAAATAACCAAAGAACTTTTATTAGATTTAATGTTTATGCACTACCTAACATCCTGAGTTTGAAATAGTCCCTCTTGGCCTCAGGGATCAGGAGATCAGTGCTGACTACTGCAACTGCCAAAATGACTCCTTGTTCAAAAAAAAAATACACAGAACGTAAAATATGTCCTTTCTTCTCTATGACTGAAATCTAGCACCCTTACAGGAATAGCAAAATCTCTCATACTATTAATTTCTTGAAGAGAGAGAGAGGGAGAAAGAGAGGGCCGAAAAGAGAGCTCAGTTAGAGCGCCCACAGGAGCCTGATTCCATCCTCTCCACTGGATGGCCCCCCAAGCACTGCCAGGAGCAACCTCTCAGGTAGCAGGCAAAGAAGCACTGAGCACCGCTGGGTGTGGCCAAAACAAATAAACAAAAGCTCATAGAGAGGTTTCCCCAGGCTTAAAGAAAGTTGAAAGGGTAAATTATACTGAATGTTGTGATCCGAAATTACATTTAGAAAGGTAAGACTAGTGGCGCCATCCACAACAGTATGTCAGTAGCCAGCCTAGCAGTATCAGACAGATTTTCCAACAGTACAATCAAAAGAAGACAAAATCTAATGATTTACTGGCATAACCATTTTGATAGCTCCAAATCTTCGCTTTCAGATTCATAAACGTTGAGAGGACAGCAAATTCCTAACAACCACAAGTTCAAATCAGTTTAACTGGTAGAACATGTAGGTACTTGTATTTCAACATTTAGAGTTGGTAGAAAATACATACTGATGTTTAGATAAATTCTTCTGCAAGGATACATTTTTACATTAATACACTGCAGAATCTCAATGGCTTTGTGCTGCATTATCCATTTGCTACCAACTGCAGACAAAAGGAACACAACTTTTTAAAAGAAAATAAGGTCACAAAAAAAAAAAAAACCCCAACATTTCCGTTTTTCAATGACTTTAACTGAAAAATGTAAGACTGTCATTCCAAAGTGTTAGGACTCTGAAGATGAAATGCACCAGCAACTCAAAAAGAAGAAGAAAAGAGAAAAGAAAAAATAAGTGGATTTTAAGGAAAACAAAGATTAGGTTATGGTTACTTAAAAGGATAGAATTTGAAAAGAAAAATATGCTAAAAATTACACTAACATCCTCAAACACTGAGGTTGATAAAACATATTGCTATATTTTTCATAAGCTAAATTGTTGCAAAGAAAAGAAAATCTGAGTAGATCTCCCACTGTCTCCAGAGAGGCTTTACATTCTCCGCCAAGCCACATGTCTCCTTGACACTTTTAAGATCAAATAGGTATCAATGACAGGAATAATAAAGGATGCCACAATAGAGGCAAGATTTTAAGACTTGCTTTTTCTAGAAATCTTATTCAATATTAAAACAGTAAGGAGAATACTCTGATATCAATAGCTCACAATCACATTACTTACTTGTAAAAATGACAATGTACTAAGACCTTAATGGGAACACTTTAGATTATAAAATGAACTGTTATAAACATAGAAGAATCTGAATTTTAAAGAAACACAAAAAAACTTTGAAAAACAAGGAACTTGGATTCAGTTACATACAGGATGTATGGCCAATATAAAGCAATAAATAATCCCAAAGTTACTCTATTTGAATCTGAAAAGACTTTCTTGAAATAGTGATGATCTAGAAAACAGACCTCAGATTAAACATGTCTTGATCTTGACAGAAATTCAATATGGCAACACTTTTCTCTCTCATTTTTTTTGTATTGTTGTTGTTGGCTTTTTTGGGTAATACCCAGCAATGCTCAGGATTTAGGAATTACTCCTGGCTCTGCACTCAGGAATTACTCTTGGCGGTGCTTCAGGGGACTATATGGGATGCAAGGGATTGAACCTGGGTTGGCTGCTTGCAAGGCAAATACCCTATCCACTAAACTGTTGTTCTGGCCCCAATTTTTACTGAATTACACTGAATGTTGCTATACTGAATATTTGCTATTTAACCATTATTTTAGGTGTGTGATAGAAAGAATGCAGGAGCACATTGATCCTGAGGTCACATTTCATCATTTTGTAAAGTACAAGCAACCAAATGGATTAAAAGAAACTTTCTTGTTCTCTTTATTAATTAAAATGAAGAAAACTAAGCCAGAATATTATTCACAAAGCTTTTAAAGGTGTTGGAACATTATATGACTGAAACCCAATCATGAATAACTTTGTAACTGTGTATCTCACAGTGACTCAATTAAAAAAAAATCTAAAATTAACTTTTCTCAGCAAATCGTTGCAAAATAAATTCAATGTGCAATTATATATAAATAAAATTTGCATTTAAAAAATTTGTGCCTATGAGATTCTAAAGGGATTTTTAAATCCACTAAAATGATATACTTGCCGATGCAAAACCACTAAGCTATCCTGGGGAAAACCATTTTTGGCAACTCTCAAATGAATTATCCACTTTGAGGGAAAGTTTCACAACTCCATTATCACCCCAATTCCTTACAGAAATAGAGTATTGCCTTACATCAACATTTGTAAGATGGCTCTACTAACTTATATAAAAAGCTCATATTGGGCCCCCAAAAGTCACATTTCAAGTATCTTACCTGTTCTGAATTAAAGCAATTACTTGGGAATAGGTCTTTCCAATAACACTTTCGCCATTAACTTTTATAATTCGGTCACCTTCAAAGTAATAAAAAACACATGAGGAATTCCTTCTAAAAATCTCTTCTGCTCCTGATTTAAAACTATATTACAAACCAATGATCATCAAACAGTATGATATTGGCATTAGAAATAGATATATAGGTCAGTGGGACAGACATGGAGCCCCTATAGGAATAAGCTCACATCTATGGTCAATTCAACTAATTTATGACTCAAGAAAATACATATTGGAGAATAAAACAGCCTCTTTAGTAAATGGTCCTGGGGAAAAAAAAATTTTTTTTTTAAATCACATGCAAAAGAGTGAAACTGGGACCATAATCTTAGAGGATATACAAAAAATTATGGTGAGCTTAGGAACTTTTTTCAACTTTTAAAAATATTTTATACCAAAAAGAAAAGTAACAAAACACAGAAATAAACAAATGAAACAATGATTACGATAAAAATTTTCCACATAGCCTAGGAAATCATTAAAAAAAAAAGTGAAATGATTAGGGCCAAAGAGACAGTATAGCAGGCTTTGCATATAGCTGAATCAGGTTTGATTGCTGGCACCCCATAAGGTCCCCTGAGCCCTGCACGAAAAGTGATCTGATCCCTAAGTTCAGAGTCACTTAGAAGTAAGGCCTGGGCATAGCTGGATGTGGCCCCAAAGCAAAAAATAGAAAAAGTCAAGTGGCAACCTATTAAATGGGAGAAAGTATATGTAAATCATATATCTGGTATTTAACATATATAAGTAACTCTTCCAACTCAACAGTGAGAACAAGAGGGGCTGGACAGAGAGCTCAAAGCAAACTCTGAGTGCAGGCTCAGTTCAATACCCAGCACTCAGTTCAATACCCAGCACTTTAGCACCCTGGGAATAACCCTTGAGCACTGCCCCCTATTTTTTCCACCCCTTGCCAAAAAAATCAACAAGAAAAAGCAAAGCAAAAACTGACAAAAATTCTTGGGGCTGGAATGATAGCACAGAGGGTAGGACATTTACCTTGCACGTGGCCGACCCGGGTTCGATTCCCAGCATCCCATATGGTGCCCCAGCACCATACCACCAGGGGTAATTCCAGCGTGCAGAGCCAGGAGTGACCCCTGTGTAATGCCGGGTGTGACCCAAAAAGAAAAAAAAAAACCTGACAAAAATTCTAAACATGTTTTTTCCCAAAGGAGACATACAGATGGCCCAAGAAAACATGCTAAAGATCATTAAAAACCACAATAAAAAAAACAACAGATGGTGGCAGTTCAGGCAGTCAGAAGTCAGACTTGTAAGAGTATTTCAATTGTGTTAACCAAAAATCAAACACGCGTTTGGTAAATATTGCATACCGTTTTATAAAGTACAGTGAATGCTGCACAGGAAATTTCAAAATAACTTACTTTTCCCACAAATCTATTCAGCTGTTACTTTTGAAGTTGTGTGAATTAAAATTAAAAGCACTCACAATTTTTTCATTTTTAAAACATTTGTGCTCAAACAGATCAATTGGGGTATCAAGAAAACATGAAACTATGTAGGAAATGAACTAAAGAAGCAGAAAGAGAGTTAAAAACAAAAAAGGAAAGCTACTGTGCAAGGAAGAATAATGAGGACCTACCTGTGCACAATCCGGCTTCAAATGCAGGGCCGCCTTCTTTCACCTGCTTGACGAATATGGTATCCATTGGTTCCAAGCGGTTCCTTTGTTTCCCTGAGGAAGAGAAAACATTCCAGGCATGACTCATGTTAATCACATTTTATTAAAATAAAATATATTTTAGACAAGCAAAAATTGGTCAATGAAGTGTTGTACACATATCCTGAATTTGGGGTTCAAAATTGTAATTAATGAAATGGGTTTTTGTTAACAATTCTCTTGTTTTCCAATAGTTTCACCACCACCACAATAAGTAATGTTCTCCATTTAACGGTTGAGTATGCAAACTGCTAAAAGAGTGCTTAAGCGCTAACTTTCGTGGCAAATATCTGCCACTGAAAATAACAGGAAACTCAGGTTCTGAGAGAGAAAATAAATTCCCCGACATCATACAGCAGGGTGACATGGGCAGCGCTCCTTCTGCTTTTCAACATTGTGCTGTGGCAAACAGGAAGACCCAGATCATCTCTTGCATGGATTCTGGTTCAAAAAAGACATACCAACATAGAACAGCACCGGAGTAGAAAAGATAACCAGAGAAATGACAACACAGCCATGGCCAGGAGGAATGTATGAGTGACCCATAAGTTCATGATTTCATAAAGGGCTGTCAATCCACCATCTGCCTTAACATCTAGGGTGCTTGATAAAAATAAAGGTGTATGGGTTCAATCTTCTTTGTGAACAAATTCCCAGGTGATATTCTATACACTCAGAGTTGAGAACAGCAAACCATTTTAATAAAAGAGAATTCAAGGGAAGGTGATGGATGACAGAACATTCAAGACAAAATATAAGCATCGACTGTTATGGGCAGTGTGTGTGGAGGCTGGACAAAAATGACAGACAGTGGTTCGCAGAGGGTGGTTTCCAGGTTAGCCAGAAACATCAAGATGGCCTGGGGAGGTGTCAGAAGTAGGAAATGTGGATCTCACCTCACATCTACAGAATTGGAAACTGTGGTTATGGGAGGCACCTTTCAGCGGTGAACCTTTGAAGCAGAAGCTCCAGTCCCTGAACAGACCTGAAGAATAAGGCACAGACATATGTGGAGCAAGAGGATTCTTGCTCCAGTACATGCTGGACAGGAAACAAGTGTCAAATATAAGGAATTTATTATCGCTGCCACAAAAAAAAACTGAATTTTTAATCCCGTAGGTATTACAAAGGTGGCTCAAAAGAAGTTTCTTCACAAAGGACTATTTACCCTCCGCATCCCTTATGTATTGGGCTTTTTACTTTCAGAAACGCTCCAAAGCGGTGCTACATTGCAATGGGCTAGTGTGGAAATCACTAGTTTTAAGGGCCAATAGATATGGATCCAAATCCGTGCTTTGCCACCTGATAGTCTAGTTGTAATTAAGTCAACTTAATTAAATGATTTTACTTTGAGTAATTCATTCATTTTTCTTCTGTACTATAGAGATCATTATTCCATATTTGTAAGCTCTTGAAGACTTAATGAGATCATGTGAAAGCATTCAGCACAGCATGTAATTGGAATTATTATTCCTTGGTAAATGTTTCCACTCTTCACAGTGCTTAAATTAAATAAGGGACTAGTAGTCTCACATTTGTAAGTTTTTAAAAAGGGTAACAAAAACTTACTTGCAAATACACTTTATTATTATATTTCTGTAATTATATCTGCCACTTCATTTTCAAATGATTTGGAGGAAAAATAGTTTTTCCAGACATATCTATGACCAGAGAAATACGACAAAATGGCAACATATTAACTGATGAATTAAGATGGAAATGTGCTTACTATATCTTTAAAATTGTAACAAAAAGTTGGAGGATTTAATTCAACTTTATATCTAAAGCTGGGAGCTTTATTTATCTTCATGGAATTTATCACTCACTACATCAAATTACATTATTATTTGCTTCCAAGTTGGTTGCTAACTCTCTCCCAATGAAAAGAGCGACCAGAATTTTGTTGTGTTTACTTGTATTTGTAACAGAACAATGCCAGGCAGAAACGGGCATTCTAGTTATTTGATTCATTTATCTGCTGTTTGTTGTGATGAATTCTCATAAGAAATTCTCAAAGTTACAGTGATAATACTAATGCCATAACACTGAATTCAATAAGGCTAAACTGGGATTTGAACCGAAGTCCGAATACAAAAAACGTGTTCCATGGCGCTTTAAGAGTAAGCGAACTATTCATTTGACCAGTAGAGTTGCAAATAGACTGCTTAATTAAGTTCGAAGGATAGTGATTTAAAAGAATCTTCTTTTAAATGGAAGTCAGTTAAAGGCACAGGCTTAACTCAAATTAAGGTAATAATTAGGCTAAGCCCCTCTGCAGCCAACTCAACAGCTGGTATTAGAGGAAAGTCATTTATTTTTTTCTTGCCTACAGATTAGTGTTATTAATAAGTTTTATTGTATCAAGCTTCTGCTTTAATCAAATAAGCTTCAAAATAATGGCACAGGGGTTGGAGAGACAGGACAGCAGGTAAGCTGCTTGCCTTGCATGTGGCAGACCCAGGTTCAATCCCTGGCATTCTCTATGGTTCCCTGAGCACTGCCAGGAGGGATTCCTGAGTGCAGAGCCAGATGTGGCCCTAAAATCAATAAAATAAAGCAAAAGGACACATTAACTGTAAATGACCACTAAGTAGTTTCTGCCAAATAATTAGAAGGGTAGCAACACAGTGACCTGCATGCACACAGGACAGATATGTTCCTACAAAGAAAACTACTAACATTGCAAAGACTGTCTTCATAAACTGAGATATTTGGTCACTAACAAACTTTACTACAGCATGCTTAAAAACATCTGAAGGTAGACCAGTGTAATAACAAGCACTATTACATCTGCCAAGAGTACTTGTGATTCCTGTTTATGAGGGGCCTCTCCCCAACTGTGCCACGGTGGGGGAATTCAGAGCAACATGGGTGGTGTGGGGGAGCCTTGAGATGTCTGATGTCAAACCTGGGGTCCCGTGCAGGCCAGGCATGCATGCTAGCTTTTGAACTATCTCCTTGTCCCTCAAACTTTTAAATCATGTTCACTTTTCTGACTGTAATTTCTCCAAAGTCCTGACTTGTTAGTATTATGTATTATCGAATTCCTAGGGGACAAGAGAAAATATTTTTCATGGGTAGCTCCTTGTTTATTTATCTATGTATTTATTTATGTATTTATTTATTTTTGCTTTTTGGGTCACACCTGGCGACGCACAGGGGTTTCTCCTGGCTCTGCACTCAGGAATTACTCCTGGCGGTGCTCGGGGACCATATGGGATGCTGGGAATCGAACCTGGGTCAGCCATGTGCAAGGCAAATGCCCTAGATCAAAAGTTTTTATTAAAGTGTCATGATTTAGGCTAATTCTAATATTCATGTTCTAGGTTTAGAGATCTACCAGACAGCCAATTTTCTCACTGACACTACCTGGGTGATCTGCCAAAGGGGGTATTAAGGCAACCTAACTCCTCACATATTGCTATTGATATATCTCTTCAGACCTATTAGTAGTTGCTTTTGTTTTATATTTTTGACGATCCATCATTTGACGCATACATGTTAATGAGAGCTAAGTCTTGATAAAAAGATTCCTTACATTATTTTCTGTCTCTTGCTACATTTTTTAGTTTGAACTCTGTATTATCTCTTAGTACATGACATAGATATGGTCATCCCAACTTTTTTTGGCTATTGTTTGCCTACATGATCATTCTGCAGCATTTTATGCTAGTGTATCTCTGTAAGCAGCAGAAGTTTGGGTTCATTTTCCTGATCCATCCAAAGCTGTCTTTTGATTGGTAAGCTCAGGTCATTAATGTTAAATGTTAAGTGAAATGGCTGAAATAGATAGGGACTGAGTGTTTGCGGAATTAGCCTTTGTTTTGTGGGCCATTTACTACCTTCCTCTATACTTCAGTACATGGCTTTTAGCACTCACTAAACTCACTAAACAAACAAAAAAAAAATCCAGGGGCTGGAGTGATAGCACAGCAGATAGAGCATTTGCCTTGCAGGCGGCAGACCCGGATTCGATTCCCAGCATCCCACATGGTCCCCCGAGCACCGTCAGGAGTAATTCCTGAGTGCAAAGCTAGGAGTAACCCCTGAGCATCACCGGGTGTTACCCAAAAAGCAAAAAAAAAAAAAATCCAATGACCCCCATCCATAAATGGGGTGAAGAGATAAACAAGACACTTCCTCAAAGAAGACATACGGATGGCCAATAGGCATATGAAAAAGCACTCATTATGATTCATAATGCAAATCAAAACAACAATACCATTTTATGTCTGTAAGAATGATACATATCACAAAATCTGGAAACTGTCAATGTTGGTGGCGTTGTGGTGAGGGGGACCCCATCCACTGCCAGTGGCAATGTCTTCCAGTTCAATCTCTATGGAAAGCAGTATGAGATCTCTTCAAAAATTAGGAACAGAACTCCCATAGAACCCAGCAATACCACTTCTTGGCACGTATCTCCAAAACACAAAAACATTAATTTGAAAGGATATATATGTACACATATATCTAGCACTGCACTTAATACAACTACAAATCAAGATGTGGTTAATACACACAATGGAATTCTATGTAGCTCTAAGTAAGAATAAAATCATGCAATTTGCAGCAATGTTGATGGAACTAGAGGATATCATGCTGAGTGAAATCAGTCAGAATAAAAGAGATAGATACAGAATAATCTCTTTGTGTGGGACGTAGAGATAACAGCCAGGTAGCAACAAAGTCTTTGGCTGTGGGGGCTCTTCCGCCCAGATCCCCCATTTTCCAGTAGCTAGGTGGTCACACCCAGAAATTGCCCCGGCGCGCCTGTAATCCCATCAATGGCCAACATCCAGAGACTATAAAACCAAGCTCCCAGAAGAGAGCAATGCAGAGTCTTTTGCCCCTGTGCCTGGCTGTCTTCACCAGGGCCCCTTTGGAGGGGCTGGGTTGAGTTTCCCTCCCTGCCCTGAGCAGAGCCCCCACAGCCGAATACCTCTGGACCCCAGCCACAGCCATACTCAAGGCCCCTCTTCACACATTCGGAAGAGCCTCACGCATAAAGGAACTGGCAGAGGAACCCAGGTGTGTGGGACCGGGGGCTGAGATCTCCAAGCCTGCTCGGATCAGGAATGGGCCTCTTCCGTCCAGATCCCCCATTTTCCAGTAGCTTGGCAGTCACACCCAGAAACTTCCCCCAGCGCCCAGTAATCACACCAACAGCCAACATCCAGTCTATAAAACCAAGCCTCCGACATCCTATAGCCTAGTTCTCCCTCTCGGAGAACCTGGCAAGCTACTGAGAGTTTCCTGCCTGCATGGGAGAGCCTGGCAAACTCCCCGTGGCGTATTCATATGCCAAAACCAGTAACAATGATGGGTCTCATTCTCCTGACCCTGAAAGAGCCTCCAATGCGGCACCATTGAGAAGGACGAGTAAAGAGAGGCTTCTAAAATCTCAGGGCATGGATGAATGGAAGCATTACTGAGACCACTCGAGAAAATCGACAATCAACGAGATGATGATGATCATCATATAGAATTAGTGCACACAAATGAGAAGACATAAAAAGCACGATGAATCTGTTTGTTTGTTTGCTTTTTGGGTCACACCCAGCGATGCATAGGGGTTATTCCTGGCTCTGCACTCAGGAATTACCCCTGGCAGTGCTCAGGGGACCATCTGGGATGCTGGAAATCGAACCTGGGTCGGCCGAGTGCAAGGCAAACACCCTACCCACTGTGCTATTGCTCTAGCTCCAAAAGCACAATAAATTTACTTGAAGTTAAACATTACTCTCAAAATCAGTAAGAATACATATACTTTACATTATTGTAAATGCAATCAATTAGGTTTAAACAGGTTGAGTTTTAAAATAATATAAAGGGAGGCTGAAACAATATACAGCGGGTTGGGCATTTTGCCTTGCACGTGGCTGGCTGGGGTTCAAACCCCAGCATCCCACATGGCCCCCCAAGCACTGCCAGGAGTAACATCGCTGAGGTGATCAAGTTTAAAAAAAAAAAAAAGAGGGCTGGGGTGATAGCATAGCGGGTGGGGCGTTTGCCTTGCACGCGGCCGACCCGGGTTCAAATCCCAGCATCCCATATGGTCCCCTGAGCACCGCCGAGGGTGATTCCTGAGTGCGGAGCCAGGAGTAACCCCTGTGCATCACCAGGTGTGACCCAAAAACCAAAAAAAAAAAAAAAAAAAAAAAAGAAGAAGAATATAAAGGTAGTTCCTGTCATCCAAATATTGGATGAATATTCAGGTGGATGAGATTTTTTTTTAATCTCCACATAGAATATAATATGGTAGTAAAGTCCTGTGTCCAGATTACATGCCTGAAAAATGTTTGCCCATTTCGCCGCCCTCCCCCAAGTATAGTTATTTCATTTTGCAATGTCTGGCACATGCTTATGTTAAAAACTACTACTTTTCTATTGAAAATGCAAATTTAATTCGGCATTCTGCATTTTTCCCCTGGCAATTGTATCTCCAGTGACCTTAGACAAATAATCTACATGTGCTCCAGTTTAACCATCTAGAACATGAGGAGAATGGTAATTAGTCCTCACTGGCAAGGCTGTCGTGAGGACTCAAAGAGAACATCCATTAAAATCTGTCTGTGGGGGCCTGTGAGAGATTCCAGGGGTTATGGCTGCCCAAGCAATGACAAGGGCGATTCCAGAGTAGAGCCAGGAATAAACCCTGTGTATAGCTCCCCGATCTTATAAAACAATGACTTGAAATACACATTTAAACTAAACATTATTCTCAAGCTGGCCTGATGATATATACTGAAAAGATTTGCTTATAGAGCAGGAAAACAACAGCCAGAGGTCACAGTGCCTGTGATATGGCTGAGAAGTCCATACAACTCAATGTCCCACTACAAGTGGAGAAGTCACAGAACTCAGACAAGAGGAACTCAAACATTCCAGGGCATGCACCAGCCCGGTTGGATTCTGTGCACTGCATGGCTTCCTGAGGGCTGCTGGGTGTGGCCCTGAGTGGTGTAGCCCTTTTTCTCTCAGAAAGAGACAAAGGAAGGAAGAGAAGTGGGGCTTACTAAAAATGGTCTAGTAACAAACAGCAAAGGGGCTAGGTAGGGTCCTAAATCCTGCTCAAGCTACATCCCTACGTTGTGGGTGCTATCCTGATGACTGTCATCTCTAATGTCTTTCCCGGGAGAATGCCTACATCAAAACACTTGTGACACTTAAAATTATTCCAAAATTTGAAAGCATTACATGTGCAAAAACAAACTAAAGCAAACATATTATTTTAAGAAACAAAAACTTGAACAATGCCCATTACAGAAAGCACAGGTAGGCTCCTGAAGACAAGAAAAATGCACTTCTTGTGTTGGAAGGATAGTTCAGCAGGTAAGGCACTTACTTGCCCTGCACACAGCTGACCTGGGTTCAATCCCCAGCACCAACTATGGACATATGGTCCTCATACGGTCCTCCAAGCACGGCCAGGAATGATTCCTGAGTGCAGAGCCAGGAGTAAAACAAAAATGGGGAGAAAAAAAATGAAAGAAAAGGAAAATGTACTTCTTAATGGCTTTTTTAAAGTCATATTCTTACATAAAAATGCCACATTTTAATCAAAAGCAAAGCAACAAAAAATAATGGCTATCAAGTTCTTAAACATGAGGTGGGGAAAAAATTTTAATAAAGCCAAACTTCTCTTTTATGTAGTTATTTTCCAAATATTTTTTAGTTGACTTCTTTCACATAAACAAATTTCTTTATCTCTGCACAATAGGAGAGTGTTGAAATTCAAGTGTGCTTCCATATGCAAGTTATATCAAAGTCTCAACAGAGGTAAAAAGCTGAAGCAGTACATCACTTAAGAGAGCATCAAAAGCTTCTGGAACTAAATATCTAAATTTCTATTGTTTTAGTTTTGGCCAACCCCAGCAGTGCTCAGGGCTTACTCCTGGCTCTGCACTCAGGCATCACCCCTGGTGGAACTCGGGGGCCCATACTGGGTACCAGGGGTCAAACCAGAGCTGGTTACACGGCAAGGCAAGTGCCTAATCCGCTGTTCTATCATTTAAACACCAGCATTAACTATTTGGAAAATGTTTAATTAAAAATTGGAAAAATCTAGAGAGAATAATGGGAATATCATTAGGTACTTAGATGGGGGGTGGGGTGGGAGGGGGGGTGTATTGGGGTTCTTGGTGGTGGAACGGGTGCACTGGTGAAGGGATGGTGGTTTAATCAGTATTTGACTGTGACTTAAACCTGAAAGCTTTGTATTTTTTTTTTCTTGTTTTCACGGTGGTTCAATAAAATATTTCTTTAAAAAAAAAAAAATAAATAAAATAAAAAAATAAATAAAAATTGGAAAAATCAATTTAAGGGGTACAGTGCACAAAGCACAGCGGCAAGAGAAAATCCTGACACTACTGGGTGTGACCCAAAAAACAACAAAAAGAAAAATCAACTTAATGGATTATTAAAATAGTTTGTATTCCAAAATAATTGAAACCACAAAATAAACTCATGGATCAAAATTAAGTTTGAGTGGTTTTTTTTTTTTTTTTTTTTTGCTTTTTAGGTCACACCCAGCGATGCACAGGGGTCACTCTTGGCTCTGCACTCAGGAATTACCCCTGGAAGTGCTCAGGGGACCATATGGGATGCTGGGAATCGAACCCGGGTTGGCCGCGTGCAAGGCAAACGCCCTACCTGCTGTGCTATCACTCCAGCTCCTTAAGTTCGAGTGTTAAAAAAAATCTTTACTTCACTTTGATAGAGAATAGATGATAAACATACAGAAGAATTTCTTTTTTATTTATTTATTTTTTTTATTAGTGAATCACTGTGGGGGTACAGTTACAGATTTATACATTTTTGTGCTCATGTTTCCCCCATACAAAGTTCGAGAACCCCTCCTTTCACCAATGCCCATTCTCCACCACCAGTAAACCCAGTATCCTTCCCACCCTCCCCAGTCCCATCAACCCCCACCCCGCATCTCTCTCTCTGATTAGGTGTTGTGGTTTGCAATAAAGGTGTTGAGTGGCCATTGTGTTCAGTCTCTAGTCTACATTCGGCACGCGTCACCCTTCCCCCGCATGACCTCCGACCACATTTTACTTGGTGTTCCCTTCTCTGAGTTGCCCAGAATGAGAGACCAGCCTCCAAGCCATGGAGACAGCCTCCTGGTACTTATTGCAGAAGAATTTCTTAAGCAAAAGTTAGGAGTTATGGATACACCAAGGCAAAAACCAGATAGAATAAACCCAAACCCAGCCTCCCAGTTCCTCTGGGCAGAGGCTGGGCAGGAGAGCACACGGCCCACTGTCTCTCGCACAGAGCACTGACGGGAGAGTGGAACGTGCCGCTGGCAGAGATCGCTTGAAGTTACATTTCTGACTATTTTCTGTCTGCTGGAACTACTGTGTAATCCATATTTTTTTAAACTGCTGAGAGCAGGTTTCTACTTTTTATTTGGGAGGTGTTAGCACAAATAGTTAGCCCAAGGTGTTAGCTTTTAAACCTGATCTTTAAAAGCCTAAGAACAAAACACATAACCTAACATCAAAATCTGTATGTACCAACTAATAACTAGAGTCTATATGATAAAGCCAACTTAAGGAAAATCCAATTTAAGAAGAATAGCATGGCAGATTATTTACTGGATGCAATTTTCCTTTGGTAAGAGGCACTAAATTTCTTTAAAAGACATATATGGGGCCGGAGCAATGGAACAGAGGGGAGGGAATTTGCTTTGCATGCTGCTGACCCAGGTTCAATCCCTGGCATCCTATTTGGTCCCCCGGGCACCACCAGGAGTTATTCCTGAGCAGAGCCACAAGAAACCCCTGAGCGTCATCAGGTATCTGCCATCCTCCTGCCCATCAAAGATATATTCAGAGATTGGGGACATGGTTCAAGAGATAGAGCACATGTTTTAAATCATAAGGCCCCCAAGAAACCATTGGGTGCCCTATGTACACAAATGCAAGCATGTTAAATATAGGTGCTCCCAAATTTCCACTTAAGCTGCCCTCATTTTCTGAGTGAAGGTCAGGTACACTGAATTAACCTAAATCATAGGACTGCAGCTCTGACAATTATCACGAGCTTCAGGTCCCAGATTCCAATCATCTCTGGACACTAACAGCAAAATGTCCTGTCAGCCTGCTATCATTTTCCTATGAGAAGCAAACACATTCTCTGTAATTCAAGTCATGCCAAACAGAACAGAAAGCGGTAAGAAAAAAATGGCATACATTAAAAAGCAGATCACGTCTTAGCTTAACAGTGATAAACTTTCTTACAATCTTTACTCTTCTTTTTACTGCACATTTCAGAAATATCCAGCACACAATAAAATAGAGAAAGCAGTAAAAGAATGAATATGTAAATATGACATATCTGTCCATATTATTTTGTTTGTACTGACATTTTTCTTCTAATACTCTTTTTTTTTCTTTTTTTTTGCTTTTTGGGTCACACCTAGAGATGCTCAGGGGTTACTCCTGGCTCTGCACTCAGGAATTACTCCTGGTGGTGCTCGGGAGACCATATGGGATGCCGGGGATCGAACCCGTGCAAGGCAAATGCCCTCCCTGCTGTGCTATCGCTCCAGCCCCACTCTCCTAATACTCTGTATTTGCTTGCCCCTTCCTTCCTTCCTTCCTTCCTTCCTTCCTTCCTTCCTTCCTTCCTTCCTTCCTTCCTTCCTTCCTTCCTTCCTTCCTTCCTTCCTTCCTTCCTTCCTTCCTTCCTTCCTTCCTTCCGCGTGAGATACAGAGTTACAGAGCTGATCATGGTCAGATTTCAGTCACACAGTGTTCCAACACCTGTCCCTCCACCACCTCCACCAGCGTACAATTCCCACCACCAATGTCCCCAGTTTCCCTCCTGTCACCCTCCTCCCATCCTGTAGTTCCTCCCTCTCTCTCTCTTCCTCTCTCTTCCTTTCCCTCCCCCTCCCTCCCTCCCTCCCTCCCTCCCTCCTTCTGTGTCTGTCTCTGTCTCTCTCTCTTTCTCTCCCTCTCTTCCTCCTTTGGGGCATTATGGTTTACAATGCAGGTACTGAGAGGTTATCATATTTGTTCCTTTACCTGTTTTCAGCACGCAGTTCTTATCAAGTGATCGTTCTCAATTATCTTTGTGGTGGTAGTCCCTTCTCTATCCCAACTGCCTTCTTCCCCCCAGCACTCAGGAGGCTTCCAACCATGGACCAATCATCCTGGTCCTTGTTTCTACTGTCCATAGGTATTGGTCTCATAATCACTGTATCAGTCATCCCGTTGCACATTGATTTGCTTGAGCGGGCACCAGTAATGTCTCCATTGTGAGACTTGTTACTGTTTTTAGCATATCGAATATGCCATGGGTAGCTTGCCAGGCTCTGCCGTGCTGG
The DNA here is from genome assembly GCF_027595985.1 of Sorex araneus. Classification (NCBI taxonomy): domain Eukaryota; kingdom Metazoa; phylum Chordata; class Mammalia; order Eulipotyphla; family Soricidae; genus Sorex; species Sorex araneus. Next base: position 56,183,005 of record NC_073310.1, on the reverse strand, counting down.
CGGGATTCTCTCGGTAGCTTGCCGGGCTCTCCGAGAGGGGCGGAGGAATCGAACCCAGGTCGGCCACGTATTATGCTTGTTTGTTTTTTTATATTCCACAAATGGGCCCAATCATTCTATGTCTACTCCTCTCTTTCTGACTCATTTCACTCAGTGTGATATTCTCTATGTCCATCCATTAATAAGCGAATTTCATGACTTCATTTTTCCTAACAACTGCACAGTATTCCATTGAGTAGATGTACCGTAGTTTCTTTAACAAGTCACTTGTTCTCGGGGACTTGGGTTGTTTCCAGATTCTGGCTATTATGTACAGTGCTGCAATGAACACAGAAGCACAGACAGCATTTCTGCTGTGTTTTGGGGCTCCCAGGGTATATTCCCATGAGTGGTATTGTTAGGTCATATGGAAGCTCAATTTCTAGTTTTTTGAGGGATGCCCATATTGTTTTCCAAAAAAGGCTGGACCAGTGGGCATTCCCACAAACAATGGAGAGTCTCTTTCTCCCCAGAGCCATGTCAGCATTGGTTCTTCTTGTTCTTTTTGATGCACACCAGTCTCTGTGGTGTGAGATGGTATCTCATTGTTGTTTTGATTTGCATCTCCCTGATTAGTGATGTAGAGCATTTTTCCATGTGTCTTTTGGGCATTTGTGTTTCTTCTTTGAGAAAGTTTCTGTTCACTTTCTCTCTCTATTTTTGATGAGGTTGGATATTTTACTCTTGTAAAGTTCTACCAATGCCGTCTAAATTTTGGATATTAACTCTTTGTTTTCTGTCTGGAGCGATAGCACAGCAGGTAGGGCATTTGCCTTGCTCTCAACCCACCCAGGTTTGATTCCTCCGTCCATCTTGGAGAGTCCAGCAAGCTACCAAGAGTATCCTGTCCGCACCGCAGAGCCTGGCAAGCTCCCTGTGGCGTATCTGATATGCCAAAAACAGTAACAACAAGTCCCACAACGGAGATGTTACTGGTGCCCGCTCGAGCAAATCGATGAACAACGGGATGAACAACAGGATAACAGTGATACAGTGATAGTGATAACCTCTTATCAGATGGGCATTGGGCAAATATTCTCCCCCACCAATTTGATATTTTGGGGCCACACCCAGTGGTTGTTCAGGAGCCAATTCCAACTTGGTGCTGAGGGAAAAGGAACAGTACCAAGGACCTCCTCAGCGCCCATAAGATTTTTAAAGCAAATCCCAGATGCATGTCAAGCATTCACGGTTAAGTATATGAGTGTGCATCACCAACAATGAGATTTCACTTTTTTTAAAAGGCAGAACAACAGCAACAAAAAAGCCCTCACAAAACCCCTCCCACGATTCTCTATAATATGCAATATTCTGCTATTGTTGCAGGTAAGAGAAAATATAGGATAAACACGCAGCAGGGAACCAAATGCAGCAGGGGCTATGTACACGCTTCATATCTAGGAGTCCCAGGTTCCATCCCCGACACCATATCAGGGGAAGTCCAGAATCAGGAATTGCCCCTACGTATTGCCAAGTGTGGTCCCCCAAAACAAAATAACAATGACAACAAGACCTGCACCCAATCCTGTACTCATCTTCTTGTATACCGACTTAATGTTTTAAAAGGCAGGCTACCAGGACTTAGACATGGTGGCAGAAAATGTCTATCATCAATAAGGAAGGTTTTAGACATAAAATTACAACATAACTCTAAATTAAACTCCCCGTTCCCAATGCATTCAAATTTAATGAGTCATATATGCAAGAGAACATGAACCATTTGAAAATTTCATTAAGTATCTTATTGCCAACTAATTCAAATAATAGTCCCAGAAAGTTCCAACAGTTCAACTTCACAAAGATAACTCTGAGATAAGTTTCAGAAACAAACTGACATGCTACAAGTGACTGTGCAACTCCCCCCCCCCCCCACACACACACACAAACAAAATGCTGCCACTGAAAACCACTGAAAAGTAATGAGTATAGTACCACTAGGTGTCAGATGTGAGCCACTATTTTTGGCATTATAAAACTATCAAGACAAGACTAGGGAAGGGTGTTATTCATTCAATATTTACTGAGTTCTCACAATGTGCCAAGAGCTCATTGTTCGACAAGGAATAAAATAGTCCTGGATCTAACCTCTGAGTATTTGAACTTTATGCAACATCATTATTTTTTCTTGGTCTAAAGTTTCTGGAGTTTTACCAACTATGAATCATACATCCAGACTCAGATTCCTGTAACTCTTGTACTAGATTTTAAACTCCTCTTCAAATCCAGAAGGAAAAAAGAGTTACAGAGCTACAATCACAAGCAACTAACTTTTCATTCCCAACCTCCCATCAATTCAAGTCCCTCAATCTATTAAGCTTGTTATTTGATTTTATCAAGCATGTTCATTTCCCTTAGCACTCTATAATTCTTCAAGATGGTCTGTTTAATTCTTCTAGATGGTCTCTAGAAATCATTTTCAAATGAAGATTACCAGTGAATTAATATGGTAACCAAACTTCTCCAGCAACTTCAACTTCCTTTCACCCTTGTCCTTGGAAAAAATTCAACTTGCCAACTCCAACTACGGCAAAACCCAACATTACCCTGGCATGGCTCTTGGTCTTGGCCTGCTACTTTGGCTAAATAAAACAGCATACACCGGACCCCACACTAGGCTGTTTCATTCGAGCAACCTGGAGGGGGGTGGGTGAGGCCACTCCCTGCCCCAACGAGCCATCCCAGGCAGCTGAAAACCTCCAGAACTCAGCTACTACCATGCTCACGGCTGCTCTCCAAACGCTGGCCCAACCTTCATCCATGAGTGAACCTTTCTGGACTGCGACATCTCAGACCTCACACCACCACTGATATTCCATGAGTAGTGTACCACATTTGATGGGGTTTAAAGTAGAAGGCAACCAATCTTAGTATATTTCTTAGAAATATATTTGTACACACACCCACAAGCACACAAAGCTCAACTTTTAACAGCATGTTATTAATCTCTGATAGAAGGCCTAATGACCCCTAGTGAAATGCAACAATCTTCACACACTTTCCCCTAAGGAAACGTTTCTGGATCATTTTCAGCGGTGTGTTCATAACAAACAAAATAAACTATTTTGGTTCTGCTTTGGGGCAGGAGTTGGGGTTTGGGATGGAAACACCAGAAATATGGTGGTGGGAAGGTGGAACGGTAGTGGAACTGGTGTTCAAATCTTAAATGTAATAAAATATTGTGAACTACTTTATAATAATTGCAATCAATAAATAAAATAGTATAAACCTTTGATTTATAGCCTCAAAGTTCAGCTAAATGCTTGATACTGCACAGTAGAGTATTTCAAGTCCCATTCCCTCAAAGAGGCCATTTCAAGTTTCTAAAACTCGAACTTGCTGTTTTGTCCTGAGTTCCTAACAGTGTTGGAGACTCATCTGTTGCTTGCTTCATCTCCACTGCAGAATCCTTACATCTTAAAATCTGTGCCCACCCATCCTTACACACTCTGTCCTGGCTCAGGTATCAGTATTTACAAAACCTGGCTCCCCTAATTGTATCTTTTCAAACTTAAATTTTCATCTCTCTAGTCTTCCTGCCAGATCTCTTACTTAGAAGTTTCCCAAACATGAAAGAACAACTAAATTTCTTTTGATTCTTGCACATAGTTACCAACTCTTATTCTCAACCCCTTCATTATTTCATGCCTCTTACCTTTAATTCAAGGCTTTTCAAATGAAGAATGACAAATATCTTGGAGGGTGCAGTCCCCTCCCCATCTCCCCCCTCCCCCTGCCCCCCCCACACTCGCGTGCACACACGCATGCTCGCACACATGCACGCTCGCACACATACCCACACCCCTTAGTGTCTCATGTTCTAATTATGTTCTAGCTCAGTAGGCCTTGCCTTCTTCCTCCCTGTCCACTGTACTTAAAGTGTGTCTTAAGAATTCTACCAGGTTTTTTGGTCTGGGGGTGAAGCTTCTCTACGACAAATGAGTCAGTCACACCCCCGTTAGCATCATCACCTTTTGAACTCTCATCCCCTGTTGGGGGGGAATGCTGCCTGGTTCTACCCCTATGGAAAACAGTTTGAAGGTTTCCTGGAAAAGTAAGAATAGAGCTGGATGCCACTCAGCAATTCCACTTCTTGTGATCTACCTACCCAGCCAAATCCACTTCTCGTTAATCTACTTCCAGGAAACAAAAGCATTCATTCAAAAGGACATTTGCACACCATTATTCACTGCACCTCTCAGCATGATAGCTAGGACATGGAACCAAATGAGGTGCTCAACAACTGATGAGTGGATAATAAAATCATGGCATGGAACTGGAGGATGTCATGTAAAGTGAAGTGAGTCAGAAGGACAAATACTGGGTGATCTCACTTATGTGTGATATACAGGAAAGTAACAGGAGGAAGGAATGCAAGGTATCAAAGCCCACATTGTTCCTTACCCTAGATTGCAGGAAGTGAAGAGAAGGAAAGAAACTGAAGGGAAAGAAAGGAGAGATGGATTGGAGGAAACGGGCAGGGGGCAGGGACCGTGGGCATACTAGTAGCATAGACATATGATGTATGTATACCTCTAAACCGCTGAGTCAACTGTATGCAGAGATCCAAACTGTAACACCAAACTTTAAAAAGTACCTGGCAAGGAGGCAGACTGGGGAGTGGGAGGGAACCCAGCAACACTGGTGGAGGGAAACTGACACATGGGCATGGGACTGGTGTTGGAACACTATATGCCTGAATCTCAACTATGAATAACTGGGTCAAGACTTAATCGTAAAAAATGAATGAATTAAAATATGTAAAAATAAAATCATCACCTTTTAATTAATATCAAGTACATCTGAGGCTGGGCTGGGCTGGGGCGATAGCACAGTGGATAAGGTGTTTGCCTTGCACGCAGCCGACCTGGGTTTGGTTCCTCCGCCCCTCTGGGAGAGCCCAGCAAGCTTCCGAGAGTATCTCGCCCGCATGGCAGAGCCTGGCAAGCTACCTGTGATGTATTCAATATGTCGAAAACAGTAACAAGTTTCAGGATGGAGACGTTACTAGTGCCCACTCAAGCAAATCGATGAGTAATGGGATGACAGTGACAGTGATAGTGACATCTGGGGCTAGAGCAATAGTACAGCAGGTAGGGCGTTTGCCTTGCACACAGCCAACCCGGGTTCGATCCTCAGCATCCCATATGGTCCCCCGAGCACCTCCAGGAGTAATTCCTGAGTGCAGAGCCAGGAGTAACCCCTGTGCATCTCTGGGTGTGACCCAAAAAGAAAAAAAAAAAAACCACAAAATCAAGTACATCTCATATCTCATACCTCCCAGGATTTTATGCTCATTTCCTATCTGATTTTCTTTCTGATCATCTCCTAGATGTTACCCTTTTGGGGTGCTCTCTTGATTCTAAACTCTTCCTTCTGTTTATGGTTTCATACCAGGACATGACCATAACAGAGATTACCATAAGAGAGATTACCAATGAGTTCCCATTGGAGGAAGGGAGGGAGGGAGGGAGGGGGGGAGGGAGGGAGGGAAGGAAGGAAGGAAGGAAGGAAGGAAGGAAGGAAGGAAGGAAGGAAGGAAGGAAGGAAGGAAGGAAGGAAGGAAGGAAGGAAGGAAGAAGAGAAGGGGGAGGGAAGGAAGGAAGGAAGGAAGATGAGAAGAGGGGGAGGGAAGGAGGGAGGTTGGGGACAGCAAGTAAGTGCAGGAAAGAGAGTGAAGGGCAGGGAGGTGACAGATTAGAAGTGGGAGGCCAGGGCCACTCTCACAGGTGACTTCAGAACAGCTCTCTGAAGGAAGTGAGGTCAGAGGCCACGGAGCTCCTTCCCAGCAATTAGTCTGCCAGTGACTCAACAAATGTTTGCTAAGTGGAGGAAGAAAAAACAGGAAATGTATTTCTAGAGTTAATGAATTTAGCATTCATGTGCAAATATTTTTATTCTGGTTTGATGCCAAAGATGAAAAGGTTAAAACATCAGCGGGGACCCTAACTGCTCCAATTCCATTTTTTTATTTGCTGGATCCCACACTATGAGGAAGCCAGTGGAGTGAGAACCCGACTCTCCAGTGAAGTGGTGTCTGCAAAACCAGGTGTGCAGTTAGGGAGCGCTGGGAAACAGGCAGCCCGGGCGCCTTTAAGGAGAGAAGCTGTGGGGGCCTGTGTGGAAATGCCGCAACCAACATGTTCCTGCACTGTCCTCCACGGCCCCAGTGTTCAGATCTCCAACAAGTCCTCTGAAATCTTAGACTGCTTCTTGACAGGCTTAGAACACCTCAAGAGATTCTTTTTTAAAAAAATCCCATCATATTTACCGGTCTGCTCAACAAACGACGCATTGTGTGTTTCAAATTCTTAAGCTCAGTCCCTACAAACTGGATAGCTAATGCCTGCCCGGAGCCAGAGACTCTCCACTGCGTACGGTTTCTCTAGACATCTAAGGGGAAGTTAGGGCTTGGGGGTGAGGGGTGATGCTGGTGATGCTCAGACTGTGCTGCTGAATCCCCAGGCCACCCCAGCAGAACCCAAGCAGACACCAGGGCATGCCTGGGAGCGCCCTGGAGGGCAGGGGAGACCCGAGATGGGGCATGGGGTGGAGTGCTTGCAGACAGGCTCTCCTGTCTTCTGAGCTATCTCCATCACCCCTTCTTTTACAAAGAGGATGTTCAATTTCCGACGGAAGTCCAGAACTGCCATGTTTTTGTCACTGCTGTCCCAGATGGCGCACTTGCGAAGGACACCAAAGTCAATGGTGCTTTGTGTCGAAGGGGCTGATGGAGAAAAGGTCAGAAGAACCCACAGTTTTCTTCCAGGACAACAGAAGTATAAGCACCCACAGGCTACATTCCACCACTTTACAATAATCAGGTATTTCAGAATAAAGGGAAGAGTGAAAAACATGTCATCAAAAAAATTTGGGCTGCTACTAAGTCCTCAGTACTGACCAGACAGTGGGAAGTCAACAATTAAAGTTCATCCTGAGGGGCTGAGGATAAGGCTCAAGAAGGAATCCACGTGTGACCCTCCAAGTGTAACTCCCAACCCCACATGCGTCCCACGCTGTGACACTACCAGGTGTGGTCCTGGTAAAGAGTCAAGACCCTCAAGGGGTGTCCCTGAGGACACCAGGAGTGACCCTGGTCACTACTAGGGTATGACCTCTTAAAACAAGGGGTGACCCTTAATGATCTCTGTACTTAAAATAATACATAATTTCTTTTTGATAATCATAATGAATACTCTGGCTATGTCGAAGTATCTGCCTTTGCATATCTAATGAATAATCTTTGATGAGACATATAATTACCCCTCTTCCCTCCCCCCCACCTTGATTTTCTCCTATCACATCTGCATTTCTGTCCCCTGCTCCCAGGAACAGGCAAATCAGAGAACAGAAAGTCTATTTGCTCACCACCTAGCATAAGTAATACCTTCAGAGACAGAAAAATGTCTCCAAAACAAGAGGAAGGGTTTCCAGTAGAGAACTTGAAAGGGCATCCATATACCTATTATAATTTCAAAACTTATACATCTCTATATACCTAGAGAGAGAGAGATATGCCTGCCATCTCTGTTCTTATATCTATATGGGGCTTTCCAGTGTTTTCATCATATCTGATATTTACTCAGAAGAAGATAACTGGCACCCTCTTTCCCATACTTTCTCACCTGTCAAATGGAAAGGAACAAAATAAATTATATTGAAGCCAGCCTGTTACTAGCAACAGATAGTGGCATTTAGTGTCTTTGTGGATAATATATGTATACTTATATAACTTTATGTATATATTTACATTGGAAAATACTGTCATAATAGTGAATACCGATCACTTGCTGACTTTAAGTGTCTTGGTACGATATTTTGGGGGTTCTTTCTGGTTTTGATTTTGACAGTCCTGAGGCTGGAGCCCAGGGCCTCACACATATAAGAAATGCATTTTACTGCTGAGCTACAGTCCCATGTAGCTAGTAGAATATTTCAAGGTACTTTACTAGGACAAATACATGGCAGCAAATCATCCACCAAAGGATGTATGTTCTAGAAAACTGACCTAGTAGAGAGGAATGTCTAATCATACTTGAGCTACCAGAAAATTATACTTCCCAGTGCTATAAATACCAATTATGTATGTCCAGGCAGACTATTGAACAGGAACTCCTCCCCCTTTTTTGGGGTGGGGGGGCAAAGTTCAGAGGTAATTCCTGACTGCACTCAGAATCACTCCTGGTGGTGCTAGGGAGACCATATAGGATGCTGAGGATTTTTTTTTTTTTTTTTGCTTTTTGGGTCACACCTGGCAATGCACAGGGGCTACTCCTGGCTCATGCACTCAGGAATTACTCCTGGCGGTGCTCGGGGAACCATATGGGATGCTGGGAATCGAACCCAGGTCGGTTGCACGGAAGACAAATGCCCTACCCGCTGTGCTATCACTCCAGCCCCAGGCTGCTGAGGATTGAAGCCAGTTCAGCCGTGTGCAAGGCAAAGAACCAAACCAGGGTGAGCCGCGCACTAGCCAAGCGCTCTACCACTGTGCTGTCTCTCCAGCCCCCTGAGCTTACATTTTAAAGGCTTGTGTAGCTGGGAAGGAAAAAACCCAAACCCTGCCTGGGGGCTTCTCTTTCAGGGGCCTCCTCCCTCCTAACAGAGAGGCTAGTGTTAGTCAGGCCCCCACCAGCCCAGTGGAGCCTCAGTGGAGCTACCCAGGGCTACCCCAGGGCTCAGCAAAGTAGGGGGAAGAGGAGGGAAAACAAATCTCCAGGAAGTGGCTGCGTGCCCATCTTCACATGGATTCTCATGACAGACCAGGGAACCACCTGGTTCTGGGAAAAAGGAAAAACCTTTCTACGCAAGGAAAAAAATTTCAACTTAGATTTCAAAGAATCTCCATTAATTTATGAGAACTGACAGAAAAAAACTGGAAAAAGACAAAGAACCCCACACAGGCATCTGATAATGAAATGAAGACAAAGAGATTATAAAACAACTATTTACCACGCTTGAAGAAATAAAGTCAGTCACTAGTCTCTAGTGCAGCTGATGCTGGTTGGATCCCTGCGCCTCATATGTCCCCGAAACACCTCCAGGGGTCGCTCCTGAGCACAGAGCCAGGAATAGGGCTTGAACACCAATGGTTTATGGCCCAAAGGCCTCTGCCCACAGGAACAAAACAGAGAATTCAAAGAAATAGCCCCAAAAGACACAGGGGGAAATCAGTATTCGTGAGACAGTTCAACTTCATAGGCAAGAAATTCAATAATTTAAATATTTAAATATAAACATTTCAAAACAAATAAAATTTGAGTGGGGTTATATGGAGGGCAGGTCTAGAAATTGAAAAACCAATTGGAAAATATTACATGATAATGCAAATGGACACAAACAGCCAATCTGATCTTGAAAACAAAGCCAAGCTTTTATTCTATCTAAAAGCAATTTCTCTACAGCAAAAACAAAAACTTTTACTGTATCTAAAAGCAATCCTATACAGCAGCACTAACTTACACTTACAAAGAAACTGACAAATGGTATAGGATTGAGGAGGTTAGCAAATTTTTCATGAAGGGTCAGATTGAAGTTATTTTAGACTTTACAGGACACATAAAATCTGTCATCTCTTTTAAACTGTCACTGTCACTGTCATCCTGTTGCTCATTGATTTGCTCGAGTGAGCACCAGTAACGTCTCCATTGTGAGACTTGTTACTGTTTTTGGCATATTGAATACGCCACGGATCCCTTGCCAGGTTCTGCTGTGCGGGCAAGATACTCTGGGTAGCTTGCCAGGCTCTCTGAGAGGGGCGGAGGAATCGAACCGGGGTTGTTTGCGTGCAAGGCAAATGTCCTACCGCTGTGCTATCACTCCCTGGATGCACCTGATCTTGTCTGATCTCTTTTAAACAACTCTAAAAAAATACAACTATCCTTAGTTGTACTCTGTATCTCCCAAAAAGTCAACCATGGAACAATTCCTAGTTCTGAAACCAACCTGTACATACACAGCAGTTTCATGATCAAAATGGGGTTATTCCATAGGAAGAGAGCAGACACAGAATCTCCCCCTAAATAGGCCAGGGTCAAACACACATCCACAGGTGAGAAAAGCACTACCTGGCTTCAGCCCATATGTAAAAAAATAATTTCACATGAATTATAAACTTCATCATAAATGATAAGACAATAAAGCATCTTGAAAACAGGAAAATATTTTCATCATAAGGACTAGAGAATTTCTGTCTCACTTTCTTTTTTTCCATCCCCCTTTTTGGGTCACTTCTAGTGGTGCTCAGGGCTTATTCCTGACTTCATGCTCATCACTCCTGGCAGGTTCACGGGGCCATATGGGGTGCCAGAGATGGAACATTGGTCAGCTATGTGCCAGGCAAATGCCCTAGCTGCGATACTATCTCCCCGTCCCCCTTTGCCTTATTTTCTTAATGCCTGTGCAAATCTCTTGGCTTAGATCTAAGGCATCTAGTTTTCCCTTACAGATCAGCTTATACTTTTCCATCAAAGCAAACAAATAAATCTGCTCACTTCAATCAGCTATGCCAGAGATCAGGCACATAATCATCCACATGAAGGTTCATTAATGCAAAGGCTCATAACTAAGCCCTTCTATATTTATTAGATGTTTACTTCTCAGTGAAGATGAGAACATGATGGACATGGAATTCTAGAAGTGGGGAGCCCTGTGGTTTGCCCAGCCATGAGCACTGTTCTGGGAGCACCCCACACTCTTTTTTTTTCCTGGCATGTCTCTAAGTTTTCTTTTCCCCTATCCAAGCCTATTTCTCAGCAGGCCAAGTAGCCTTGGAGATTTATCCTGAAACCTAGGGCATGAGAGATGGTGCTGCGGGAGTGGTCCCTCCTGCAAACAGTGCCATCCAGAGGCAACTCCCAGTCCCATGCTCTCAGATTGCTTCTGACAGTGCTACTTTACTCCTGTTTAATCTTTAATATGGCCACTCTAAGACTTTGATCTGATAGGATTCATTAACAAGCGAATAAATAAACTATCTGTGATGTTTTCATACAAGGGAAAATACTCAGCAAATAAACAAGTGCAAGTGAACAATATTTTTTTTTAAAAAAAGGGAAAAGAAATAAGGCTAGAGAAAATGTAAAGGGGTTAAGGCACAGATCGATTACAGTCTGCCCTGGGTTCTACCCCAAGATGGCATAGTCCCCTAAGTACAGGCAGATCTAGCCCTGAAGGCCCCCTGAGCACTGCTGTGGTGATCAAATAATCCCCGGCAGCAGGGGACCTGAACAGCATCCCATCCTAAGGCCAAGAATTTTCGGGCCTCTAGAAGTATCCCTTAGAAACTCCTCCACGAAGATACTACTACTACTACTATCTATACATAAACATGGGAAATGCCCAAAACGTGCCCAGTGAAAGACACCTTAGACAGTCACAACCTCAGGAGCAGGGCATAGTCAAGCCTGGTTAGTGCTTTGATGGAAAGAATACAAATGATGATATTGTATCATTTTTATTAAATACCATTTTAGAAGGGCCAAAACTAATCTACAGTGTCAGAAAGCAGCTCACTGATTGTCTAGGGCTGGTGGGGTGCCAACAGCAGAGGGACACAAGGGACACTTTGATACTATAATCCCATGGAATGTTGGTCTCACAAATTACATACTTAGCAAAACAAAACTGTAAGTGTAACTACACACTTCAAAACAGTTGCCAATGTGGTATTTTTGATGAAATGCAGAACTTCAAACTGTGATGACAAAAAAGCATCAGATAAATTCATACTGAAAGACATTCTACAAAAACATTAGCCCGTATTCCTCACAACCATAAAGATCACAAGACACAGGGAAGACGGGGGCCCTGTCCCACACCAAGGGAGGCAAAAATCTGTGGCCATTGAATGTAATGCAAAACCCTGAAATGGAGAAAGGATATGTAGAAACACCAACAAAACTTATTAACTATATCATGATTAATGTGAGCTTTTAATATTAAGGAAAATTGATTGAAAGAGATACAGAAGTCACACTAATTTTACAACTTTTCAAAGTCTAAGTCAGAAGTAAAATATTTTGTTTAATGGGTGCATTTTTATGTGTATAAAATTTAATTTGTTAAAATTCATACAAATATAAAACAAAAACAAATGGGAGTGATTAAGAAATAATTATCTGTGGCTCAATTCTACTTTTGGGGTGGAGTGTTTTCCATTTTTTGGGGGGGTTTGCTTGTTTGTTTGGTTTTGGTTTTTAGGCCATACCCTGCAATGCTCAGAGATTACTCCTGGGTCTGTACACAGGAATTATTCTTGGCAGTGCTCGAGGACCATCTAGAATGCCGGGATCGAACCCAGTTCTGCCTCTCACTCAAAGCAAGAGCCCTACCTGCACTACTATCGCTCTAGTACCCCAATTCTCCTTTTTCACACATTAAACATAATGTTTAAATCAAGAGTAAGGGTAACTATAGGGACCAAAACACAGTTTTAATATTTGAGTCAATAAATCCAATGGCAGCGTTCCTGTGTCTGAAAGTATCACCACGTTTAAGTTTCCTAAGAGAAGGGGCAAGAAGATGCCCCTTGCATGAGCATGGACCTGGGTTGATTCGTGGCACCATATGACATCCACTAACCTCCCAGGAATGCCAGGACTGATCCCAGAAGCCCCCTTAGCACTGTGTGGGAGCCCTCACCCCCCTCATTAAAAAAATATTACTACTCCTGAAGAGAAATCCCAGAATTACATCACTCACATCACATATTCCCCTCCATAAACACTAACACACGGCACCCAATAAAGTTACCACAGACAGATCTAAATTGGCTGAGGCAGTGAGCACCTAAAACATTGAGAAGGAAAGGTATTTCATTTTTCTAACTCCCACATCTAAGAGTTGTTAAATATTCAGATTTCATCTCAATCACTGAGCACTACTCAAGGACTGGAAGATATTATACAAGCGTTCAGAATACAAGGGAAACTTTCATACTGTACCTCCTCTGTTGCCATTTTCTTCATCCTACAAAAGAAAAAGATATTCCTCTAAAAATACATGTTTGTAACTGGTGAAGTCACAGCAAGGCACAATTCAGCTGGAACTCCCTCCCCGCAATGTGCTATTACAATCTGACGGAGGCGCCCGGAGCCTGAGGAGGGAGCCCGGGAGCGGCGACAGGAAGGCCGCGGGGGAAGCTGGGCAAGACTGGATTTCTGACATGCAGGGAAAGGTCTCAAAGCAATTCTCTGAGTCTAACTGTCCAAAATCGGTCACTGGATAGAGGAGCCTCAGAAGATGGGAAAGTGGAGTGGGCAGTCACCACTATTCTACTAGAAAACCTGCCTGCAGGGGCCAATAGAGGACTCAGAACTGTTTTTCTATAATTGTCTCCAAATTGCCATTTAGGTAATTTCTTGTATTCATTTTGAGATGAGGTATGTTTACCTCTTTGGTTCCTTTCAAGCCCCAGGTTGTTTTGTTACCTTAGTCTACTCTTACCTAGGATATTAGCAAAAGCAACTTTAATATATGTATATATATATATATATTTAAATTTTACATATATTCATATATGTGTTTAAGCTCTATAATATGAAAGTTACAATGTTCTATAGAAAGAAAAACTGACATTTACTAAAGAGCTGATAATTCACTATATAACTATATAACTTTAAAATTTTATTTGCCCAAATGCATTTTCTAGTTCTAGCTCTGTACTAAGTACAGGGTATTGTTGCCAGCTGAGTCACAAAATAAGAATGTTGTTGTGTATTTTCCAAAAGTTATTCAATATTAAATTAGTTACAGGGGCTGGAGAGATAGCACAGCGGGTAGGGCGTTTGCCTTGCACGCGGCCGACCCGGGTTCAAATCCCAGCATCCCATATGGTCCCCTGAGCGCGGCCAGGGGTAATTCCTGAGTGCAAAGCCAGGAGTAACCCCTGTGCATCGCCAGGTGTGACCCAAAAAGAAAAGAAAAAATTAAATTAGTTACAACTCCTTTGAATTAAGCAAAATTTTATAATTGAAGGGGAAAAATTGATTATTTATTTCTCATGTAAGGTGCATAATATTGAAGCCAATTTGAAAAATGTGTTCACTAGCTAAATATCTAGTAAACAGTAATTACTCTGTCATTTTCTGTACTGTTGTACATGTATCATGTCATTAGGGAACAGAAACTGTCAGGAAGGGGCCATTACTATCTGCTAGACAGCATGGCCATGGTCACAGAGCTAAGAGGAGATAGAGATGAGATTCACAGCTGGTTGGTTCCATCCAGTGACTAAATCTTTTATAGTTATAGTGGGCTTACTAAAATTTCCAGAAGTAGTATCTAATAATAATCATAATGTACTTTAATCTGTTTCATAAAATTATCTTGTAAAACATACACTACCAACCTGTTGAAGCCCAGAGCTCCGCCAGAGAGAGAGAAGGCATTTGATTTGAGTGTGGCCAACCTCACTCCAACCCCCAGCACCACACATGATCCCCTGAGCACCACCAGGCGTGACACCAGAGCACAGAGCATAAGTAAGCTCTGAGCACTGACAAGAATGCCCTTCCATTAAAATAAATAAATATTTTTTAAAAAAAGGGCTCAAAACTCTTTAAGAATAAAAAGAAAGCTTGAAAAAAATCAGTCTTGGATAAGGTGGATAAGACACACAGCTTGCACACAGCTGACCCAGGTTCAATTCCTGGCATCCCATATGGTCCCCTGAGCACTGCCAGGAGTTATTCCTGAGCAAAGAGCCAGAGTAAGACCCAATCACAACTGGGTGGGACACCCTCCTCAAAAAAGAAAATTAAATTAATTCAGTTTTATAATTTAATCAAAAAGGATCTCTTACATTTTTAATTGCTTTGATCCATAAGTTACATAAGTACAGATAAAGTGGATTCTTAGGAATGCAGTTCAGCAGTTTTCACAGACATTTCGGGAAACTAAAACTGGTAAAATTTACTCCCCAAAATACCAATTATTTGAAATTCTTTTTTAAAAAAAATTATTCCAGACTGGATCGATAGTACAACTGTGGGGCATTTGCCTTTTGTGCGGCTGACCCGGGTTCAATCCTCAGCATCCTATATGATCAGGAAACTCAAAATCTTATATGATCCCCCAAGTACTACCAGGAGTAATTCTTCAGGGTAGAGTCATGAGTAACCACCCAGTGTAGCCCAAAAATAAAAACAAAACAAATATATATACATATATATATGTATATATATATATATATATATCTCCTACATATCTATTTATTTTTCATTTTTAGGTCACAGGAGACAGTGCTCAGGGCTTACTCCAGGCTCTGCACTCAAGGACCACTTCTGGAGGCATCGGGAACCATATGAGGTGCTGAGTTTTGAACCTGGGTAGGCCGCATGGTAAGCAAGTGACCTACCTGCTGCACTCTCTCCCTTGCTTCATTCTTTTAATTACTAGTGCTACTTACAGGAACAACCTTCAGTAGAACTGGGAGAAAGAGGATAGACAGTGCCAAGGATTGAACCCAAGGCCTCAAACATGCTAGGCTTGTCCTCCATCACTTGAACTCTCTCTCTTAGGTTCACAGATACTTAAAATTAGAAAGCACTTTCTAATCTTCTAATTCAATCCTGGCAGCTTAGCCAAATCTCACAAGTCTCTGACTATCATTATTTCCTTTCCATTGTGGTAAACAGTTAAGTATCAGGGATTCTGACTGGCCAAGTTCCAACCCCAGGTACATTTTCACTCATTTTATGACTCGGGGAAGTTTCCCAATTCATTCATTCATTCTGATGAGGTGAGACAACGCTCATCTAGTGCCAACCCAGCACTCTTCTGTCACAGCACCGAGGTGCTAAGTCCACACCCCCCTTCACTGGCCTGTTACTGCAGCCTAAGCACTTCAGCGCACGCTCTCTGCTGATAGGCTGGACTTTTGCCTTCTGACCTGCCTTCATATCATATACCTGAAAGTTCAGAATTATTCCTCTTGTTGGGTGTTTAATTTGGGTTTGAGGGTCACACCTGGCGCTGCTCAGAGCTTCCTCCTGGCTCTGTGCTGAAGACCATATGTGGTAGTGGGGACTGAACTAGGGTCCGGCCATGTGCAAGGCAAATGCTCTAACCTCTATGCTCATTCTAGCCCCAAGAAGTCAATCCCAGTAACTGTTCATAACGGTCAGCCATTGTAACAATTTCCTCTGCATACTCTCTCTGAAAAACTCTCAACCTTTCTAGAAAATAGAAAAATAGCTCTGACTAGGAAAAGTAGAATAAAATTTGGAATCAGAAGTTCCAGTTAAGACAGGCCTTTATAATTATTATGATTTTTCAGACAAGGAAAAGAGATTGGCTCTAGGAAATGATAGATATATACACTTATGCACATATATCTATATCTAAAAAGATACATTTCTATAATAACAATACAAATATGACACTTTTAAGAAGGGTGGAAGAGGAAAAAAAGAAAAGAAAGATATTGGCAAAGGACCTCTCTCACCTTTAATGAAAACTGGATGGCAGACTCGGGGGGATAAACTATAAAATGCCGCAAGGTAAAACCGAAGCCTTGAGAAGTTCTTTTCAGTAGAACTGTTTTGGGCCCTGGCCAGGAGAATGTTTCATCTTCGGACGGTGATACAGCTTCACTTTGTTCTTTTCCATCTTTATTTTTTGATACCTAAAAGAAAAAGACATTTAAAAGTTAACTAGATAACAACATCTGCTTCTTCACTTCAAGAGAAAAAAGTTATATGTAAAAATATAGGGCTGGAGTGATAGTACAGCAGGTAGGGCACTGGCCTTGCACGCTGCTGATCTAGGTTCTATCCCTGGCCTCTATATGGTCCCCTGAGCACCACCAGGAATGGTTCTTGAGTGCAGAGTCAGGAGTAACCCCTGAACATCGCTGGATGTGACCCAAAAAGCCAAAAAAAATAAAAAAGATAACACTGAGGGCAAATATAATGGGGAAGAAGCATATACTGGGAAGCCAGGGCTATGGCTAGGTAGCAGGTATTTCTCTAGCATGAGAAGCCCTGGGTCCGATACTCAGCACTGAAGAAAAAAAAAAAAGGGAGGGGAGAGCCATATTCTGACACACAGAAATTTAGAAAGGGCTGAAATGAAAAGTTAATCCAGAGTGAAAAAAAAAAAACTATTCAAAAGTAAATTTAATAGCTAAAATTTTCAAATGTAGTAACAGAAATGAAAATTGGCATCATGAGAACTGTGTAGAGCACTGAGGGCTAGTAAAGAGAAACTAGGGCAGAAGAGATACGAAACTTGACTGTATCATGTCAAGCAAACCAAAGCAAACCAAAACTGCCACCACATAGGCCGATGGTTACAAGGGAAATCAGGCAGACTCCAGGCCTTCGGGGGCTGAGTGCAAATCCAGCATCACCGCCAGTAACCTGCCCATCCCCTGCTCTCCTCCTCTCCACTTGTGGCTTCTTTTATTTTATAAGAACTGAAAAACACTTTACAATCCCAAACCAAGGGCCCACTCTTCATTGCTTCTCATACCCCAAGTCCTGAATTCTTCTATCTGAGGTAATCTTCACCTATCTCTCAGTGCCCCATGTTCTCACCTCCCCTCTCAGCCAGCTCTCATGTAGCCACTCAGCTTGCCTTCACTTTCCCTGGGCCTTTTGCCAAGATGCGACCTTGGATCATCTACTCCAGGCCGGGCACAGGGAGAGAACAGCAAATACTAGGCTGGTCGTTCCCACTCCGAATGTCAACTGGCACTGACAGCCTTCCACATAGCCTGTCAATCACACACTTCTCCGTGGTCCATTCATCCATCTCTTCCCCACCATCTTTACCCTTAGCTGGATGACCCTGCTTTCTATTGCACAGAAAACACACAGCAATAGGATGAGACTGTAATCATCTGCCACATCTTACCCACCCACCTGCAACTGTGCCCGTGCTCTCCGTCCCTTCCCCCTGTCACAATGGCAAACTGTCTATTCTTCTAAGACCACACCCTTGGGCGCTAAATTCCATTTCTTCTCACTCTTCAAAGATATGATTCCTGAAATCTCTTCCCCCTCTGTACTGCATCATCTATTTCCCCCATAAATATGTGTGTTTTAAGTTCTTTAATCTTAAAATGAACAAAATCTTCTCCTGACCACACAGCTCTCTCCAATTACAACTTGTCTATCTTTAGAGAAAAGTCCCCAAAGCTGTCCACATTGCTATCTCTTTTTCTCCCTTTTTCCTCCTGCATCCTTGTAAACGGGTTATCTGTCTCTTTGTAATCCCTGAAACCTCTCTTGATGAGGTCACTGATGGTTTCCATACTGATAAATTAGATAGCCAATGCTCAGATTTCATTTTTACATTCCTGTCAGATGGAAAAGTGATCACTTCTCCCTTAAACAAGGTCTCTATCCTCTTTCCCACACTGATTTTCCTCCTAACTTCACATGGTTCCTATCCTCAGACTGGTTTGCTATTTCTTCATCTGCCAATTATCTCAATCTAAGAGAACTCAAGGCTTAATAAAACAGGGACGTCTCTACCTCTATTCTGTCTCCTGGTGATTTCACTAACATACATTAAAATACAGTATGGACCAGAGCAACAGTATACAGGGCAGGGTATATGCTTTTCATATAACTGATCAGGGTTCAATCCCTGGCACCACATATTATCCCCCAAGCTTATCCCCGAGTGATCCCTGAGCCAGGAGTAAGCCAGATATGGTCCCAAAACCAAAATATATATACAAAAACAAAATACCATCTGTATACAGATAGCTCCCTAATTTTTATTTCTAGCCCAGACATCTCCCCAGTGTAATATCATCATCATTATCATCATCCGTTGATCATCAATTTTCTCGAGTGGTCTCAATATCGTTTCCATTCGTCCTAGGCCTGAGATTTTAGCAGCCTCTCTTTACTCGTCCTTCCCAACGGTGCCGCACTGGAGGCTCTTTCAGAGTCAGGGGAATGAGACCCATCATTGTTACTGGTTTTGGCATATGAATACGCCACGGGGAGTTTGACAGGCTCTCCCATGCATGCCTTCCACAGGCGCGGCAGAGCCAGTTACACCTGAGGAGTCACTGATGTGGCAGCCTCAAGTAAGGCTGAGTTCCGCTGTAAGCTGTTCAGCTGGCTCATCCCGGTGCACCGTCAGTTTGGCCTTTCCTTTGAGTCGCTGTGCCTGACCGTGAACACTCTGGACCGCTTCCTTACCACCATACCTGTGGCTGCAGATTGCTTTCAGCTACTGGGGGTCACGTCCCCAGTGTAATGAGTATCCCATAATTAACAGATCTGTTTTGTTGTTAAGATTTTGTATTAAAATCCAATTTATCTCATAGGGCTAGAGATAATATAGTGCGTAGAGGGCTTGCTTCACAATAGGTCCGATCTTCAGCACCACATAAGGCACCCAAAACCCACCAGGAGTGATCCCTAAGCAGAGCCAGGAGGAAGACCTGAGCACTGCTGAGTGGCTACCCCCAACCCCAAATCCAAAGTCATCTCAGAAGATTTGGAATGTCACCTTTCTCATGTGGCAAATACTGGAATATGCTTGAGCCTATTATTTTCTTAAATTATATTTCACTACGGAAATCTGTATTTCTGCAATGATCTGCCTTGTGTGAAGGTGCTGAAACTTAAAAAATACTCCTGAAAGCAATTCTTGCATGATGAAAATACCCCAACCAAGAGAGACTTGAAACTTCTCAGTGCTGACCATGTTCATCATATAGTTAATATTGGAACTGTCACTGCGACATTAATTTCATTTTCTTTCCTTTCTGGGAAAGCAATTAGGAAGAAAATGAAATTACTACCATAGAAACTGTACAAATGTTGACTGTATCTCTGCAATTTGATATTTTGGAGGGCCCTCTCAAGTGCTCAGGGGGCCCAGGGGCCACTCCCAGCAATTCCAGGCCAACTGAGTCGCAGCTGAAAGGAAGGGGTCCAAGAACGCAGTGCTGGAGTACCTAGGCCACCCCAGAGGTGCTGGAGGCCTCAAGGCCATAGCTAGAGGTGTTTCAGGGCCTCCAGAGCTACACTGACTAATGCTTAGGAGAACGTGTGTTACCAGGGTACACATGGGGGTGAGCACAAGCAAGAAATGCACCTTGACCCCTGTACTCTCTTTCCCCTCCCCCTCACAAACTGATTTAGATACTCAAGGAAATCCCGATTCAACTCTGATTTTTTGTATAGAGGTTGACACGTTCTTTCTAAAGCTCACCTTAAAATGAAGAGGGCCCAAACCTTGAGAATGAGCAGAATTATATAAGATTTTGAGCCTGATAATGCTTCAAGTAGTCTAGACACCAAAATCATCTGTGAAAACTTAACATATTTGAAATTTAGTTATGATAAGTGCATTTTCTTCTCCCTGTAAGGATATGGCTCTCTATGGTGTGGATGCACCAAATTTTGTTTAAAGAGCATCTGGGTTTCTTCTACTTTGAGGCTATCATTGAATTAATGTGGTATGAACATTCATGAACAAGTTCTCATATGGACATAATTTCCACTTGTCAGGGATAAATGTCACAGTGCAGTTGCTGTGTGTGGAAATTGAATGTTTAGTTTTGTGAGAAAGTTCCAAACTATTTTCCAGAGCAGCTGTATGATTTTTTTTTATTGTTCTCCAGTTTCTTCCTATTCTCAGTATTATTTGGTATTGTCTCAATTTTTATTTTAGTCATGACAATAGGTGTGACACACACACACACATACTGATAACTGTGATCATAATTTGCATTTCTAATGGTTAATAATATTTTCATGTTTATTTGTTATATTATTTTAAAGCACAAAAGAATCAAAATTTAATTCATATATGTGACCCCTTTAGTTATGCCTGAAATGAAGGCCCAAATTAATTGTTTTATTCAGGATTATTAATGGTTACTATTAGGGTAAGAATTAAAGTAGTGGTTACCTATATATAAAGTAGACTATTTCCTCTATGTCACATTAGTTTTCACCATTTATCTGTGTTCTGTATACCTTCTTCCCTCTAATTGCTGGGTTTTTTTTGTTGATTTCTGTTTCTGGGCCACACGTGGCAGTGCTCCAGGTTTAATCCTGGCTCTGTGCTCAGGACTCAGAGAACTATGTATACATATATATATGTATATTTGTGTGTGTGTGTCTGTGTGTATATATACACACACCCCATGTCACAGCTCAAACCCGGGCAAATGGCATGCAAGACCTGAAGTCCTATCTCTCTGGACCTTCCAACTGATATCTGACTAATTTATTATATTTTTAAATTTCCTTTTCCAGCAGGACTCAAATTTTAGTGCTTTTATATTGTTTACAGATACGGATTTCTGGTATTTGATTTTTTTCTCACAGCTCCCAAATACAATTTACCTACCTTTTGTTTTCTATCCCTCAAATCAAAAGCTCAAGTCACAGCTTCAAACTTTTAAGGTTTCTGTGAACGTGCTTCCTGTTTGTCTACTGGGTTATTTATGAAAATGGAGAAGCTGGGAGGAAGAGTAAGCAGTTTCTTTTTTGCTCCCTGTAGCTATTTAAGGGTTTGGGATAAATTATATCTCAGCTCATAGCTCACTGTCACAGTTACTCCATAATCCCTGATCACATTACATGACATCCCCTCTAGCCACTACCTTGCCTCTCACAGAAAGATGTGAAGACCGACACCTGTGCGCCTTCTTCACCTCTATCTGTTCACAAAGCCTTGAGATCTGTTGTTCACCAGTGCAAACTGTGGGCACATGGCAAAGGACATGGCAGATTCTGGTTTCTCCATGCTGGGACACCCCTTAGTTCCAGCTACACACACATATCATGATTTCTCCATCATGAACACCAGTCATGGACCAACAACAGCATCCCAGTCAAGGCACCAAGCAGTGACCAGAATAACAGCACTAAAATCCCTAGGGACTGTCATTTCAGTCTCTTACCAGACTCCATAACAAGGTCAAATGGACAGATCAAAGTTAAAAGAAACCAAAACACAGGATTAAAAAAACCAAACCTCCCCAAAACTAGATATAATGAGTAGACAAAGCAATCCCAGAAGAGGGAAAGAAAGAAGGAGGAGACACTCATTCTTTCACAATAAGATTAATAAAAGAACCTCCTGCAAGGGGAAGGAATGCAAACTGGCATGAAGAGGACTTTTAGGGAGAAGAGAAAAAAAAATGTCAGCATATTGTGAGGAATGTTTCACAATAATAAAATTTACTTTAAAGCACTGAAAAGTGTAACACGTAGAATAAGTGAACTTAATGATATGAAAATGAGAGCTCAATAAAAGTTTTCTTAAGCTCACGAAATGTTTTTCTTTTTTAAGTACAAAGTCTAGACGTTAGCAGAGGTGAAAGATGTGGGGTCGCCATGAAAGTAGCACTGTCATCCCGTTATTCATCAATTTGCTCGAGCGGGCACCAGTAACATCCTCATCGTGAGACTTGCTGTTACTGTTTTTGGCATTTTGAATACGCCACGGGTAGCTTTCCAGGCTCTGCCGTGCGGGCGGGATACCCTCAGTAGCCTGCCAGGCTCTCCGAGAGGGGAATGTCTAGTACAGCCATAAAGGAAGCCTGCTGGCAGCTAATAAAAATACTTTATTAAGTAAATGGAAGCAAGGCTATAAGATAGAATGTTGTAATGGAGAAAAGGGATGGTGACAGTGGAGAGAATTGTCTGGATTTGGGGAACTGAAATAGGTTGGGACTAATAGGATGCGATGTCCAGGGAGGGGCCACAGTAGGCTCTGAATAAAGTGCCATGCCTTTCACCCAGAGGTGAAGTAAAGGAACCAGCAGCATATTTTGTTGATGGTAGAGGCAGTTGGAATAATTGTAATATTTTTCTATTTCTTCATGTGTGTCTCAGGTATTTTTCTAAAAATTTACCAAGATATTTTTCTAAGAATATAAGGATTTTCCTAAAAAAAAAAAAAATCACTGATTCTTGAACTTATACTTTTCACCATTCTACCAAAGAGTAAAGACAATGAAAAAATTAATTGTTATGAAAGTAAACACAGATTATGCAAGAATGAATCCCTGAACTACCTTATATACTTAAGTAGAAGGGGGGCTGCTTTCTAGTATATGGCAGGAACTCATGTGATAAAGTAGAAGAAAACGGGGGCTGGAGAGAGTACAGCAGGTAGGTGTGTGCCTTCCAACTGGGTTTGACCACACTGTCCCACACACCAAGGTCCCCCAAGCACCACCAGGAAGTGATCCCTAACAATAGAGCCAGGAATAAATACTGAGCGTTGCTGGGCATGGCCCCCAAACAAAAATAATAATAAAGCATAAGAAAACACTTCTATTTAGCTAGTGTCGCTCTTTAAAGAGCCCAGTATAGGGCTGGAAGTACAGGACAGCAGACAAGGCTCTTGCCTTGTACATAGTTGATCTGGATTTGAGTCCCAGCACCACATATGGTCCCCCAAGCACCACCAGGACTGACCCGAGCACTGTCGGGTGTGGGCCCCAAACTAGAAAGGAACAATAAGTAAAAGACCCCAAAGAAAAACAAGAACAAAAAGAATCTAGTATTAATTCCATCCCCCGGAATACCTAAAGATTATGATCCCTACTCCCATGGAATCTTTCAAAATATTGTTTTAAGCTCACCTCTGTCAGTTAAGCACAGTGCCAGTGGTTAAAATAAGAGGTTCTTTCTTATTTCAGGGCCAATCTCTTTGGTGATGATGCAACACCTTCAGAAGATGTCACTTGCTAAGGAAGTAACACGTGGATGGATTTGAGCATGTGCCCGCAGGGCTTTCTTAGGCTTTATTTCATTTTTTTGTTTTCATTGCCTTGCACCTCACTGCAGAGTACACATCAAACATGTGAGGTGAGGCACCACACATGTAGAGATGGAGGCAGCAAAAAACTTCAGTTAATTCAGTTCATTTTTAAAGGCCTGTAGATGCTATTAAGATGCTTTAAGATGCTATTTTGAAGAGAGGCAACTCCTGAATTACTGCTTTCTGTATCTCTTCCTAAAGATGCTTGGGTCTTCACTGTTCCTTGACAATCCATTTTAATAATCATTAAAACTACTGTCACTTTTAGTAACTAAATACATAATGATGCATTTTCCCCAAAATTTTAACATTCAGTGGCTACCTTATCATTTTCTAAAATGTATTTACTTTATTGGTGAAACAAAATAGTTTTTATTTAAATTTATTTAGAAAGACAGGAGAGGAGAGAAAGGCAGAAGTGTTTAAGAGAGAACACAGACTTCTCCAGAGGGTAAACAGGCAAGCAGAGAAACAAACGAGCAAACAAAATAACATGTTCAGGGGAGAACACGGGCTTGAAGAGAAAGCCTGTTTTCAACTGGACAACCACATGCAAAAGAATGGGCTTAGACCTCGACCTGACACCATGCACAAAAGTCAGATCAAAATGGATTAAAGACCTCCACATCAGACCACAAACCATAAGGTACATTGAAGACAAGGTTGGCAAAACCCTCCACGATATTGAAGATAAAGGTATCTTCAAAGATGACATGCAACTGGCCAACCAAGTGGAAACAGAGATCAACAAATGGGACTACATTAAACTAAAAAGCTTCTGCATCGCAAAAGATACAGTGACCAGAATACAAAGACTATCTACAGAATGGGAAAGGATATTTACACAATACCCATCAGATAAGGGGTTGATATCAAGGGTATATAAAGCACTGGTTGAACTCTACAAGAAGAAAACATCCAACCCCATCAAAAAATGGGGCGAAGAAATGAACAAACTTTCCCAAGGAAGAGATACGAATGGCCAAAAGGCACATGAAAAAGTGCTCTACATCACTAATCATCAGAGAGATGCAGATCAAAACAACCATGAGATACCACTTCACACCATAGAGACTAGCACACATTCAAAAGAACAAAAGCAACCACTGTTGGAGAGGATGTGGGGAGAAAGGGACCCTTCTACACTGCTGGTGGGAATGCCGACTAATTCAGCCCTTTTGGAAAACAATATGGATGATTCTCAAAAAACTAGAGGTTGAGCTCCCATTTGACCCAGCAATACCACTGCTGGGAATATATCCCAGAGGAGCAAAAAAGTATAGTCGAAATGACATCTGCACTTATATGTTCATCGCAGCACTGTCTACAATAGGCAGAATCTGGAAAAAACCTGAGTGCCCTAGAACAGATGACTGGTTGGAGAAACTTTGGTACATCTATACAATGGAATACTATGCAGCTGTTAGAAAAAAATGAGGTCATGAAGTTTGCATATAAGTGGATCAGCCTGGAAAGTATCATGCTAAGTGAAATGAGTCAGAAAGAGAGGGACAAACATAGAAAGATTGCACTCATCTGTGGAATATAGAATAATTGGCTAGGAGACTAACACCCAAGAATAGTAGAAATAAGTACCAGGAGGTTGACTCCATGGCTTGGAGTCTGGTCTCTCATTCTGGGCAACTCAGAGAAGGGAACACCAAGTAAAATGTGGTTGGAGGTCATGCGGGGGAAGGGTGATGCATGCCGAATGTAGACTAGAGACTGAACACAATGGCCACTCAACACCTTTATTGCAAACCACAACACCTAATCAGAGAGAGAGAGAACAAAAGGGAAGACCCTGCCATAGTGGCAGTGTGGGGTGGGCGGAGACAGGACTGGGGAGGGTGGGAGGGATACTGGGTTTACTGGTGGTGGAGAATGGGCACTGGTGAAGGGAGGGGTTCTCGAACTTTGTATGGGGGAAACATGAGCACAAAAATGTATAAATCTGTAACTGTACCCCCACGGTGATTCACTAATTAAAAATAAATAAATTATAAAAAAAAATTTTAAAAAGGGCAAGCCTGTTTTATCATTCAAAAGGTAAAATATAATACCCAAAGAAATCTAATACTTTTCTGGTTTTGTTTTGGGGTCACACTTGGCAGTGCTCAGGGAACCATAGTGATGCCAGGGACTGGAATGGGGGCAATCACCAGTACGACCACCCATTCCAATTCTAATACTCTTTTTTTCTTTTTTTTTTTTGGTGGGGGGAGGTTGTGCAGGGGTTCCACACCTGGCCATGGTCAGGGCTAACTCCTGGTTCTGCACTCAGAGATCATCCTTGGCAGTGCCCAGGCACAACATGGGGTAGCAGGAACAGAAGCAGGTTGGATATGCAATGCAAACAAAGCTGCACTAGTGCTGTACTATCTCTCTGGCCCCCAATTCTACACTCTTACACCTTGATTTTAAGAAATCTAGGTGACTCTCGTCCAAACTCTTTCATTAACATCTCTCATTAAATTTAGGACATACAATTAAGCACTCAACGTTTTTAAATATAAATCTTAATTGTAAGAGGTTTTTTTACTTGGAAATTTATTTATAGTACCTTTCTTTTTAAGTTGAATTACAACTATGGATCTTTCCTGCTGCTGAGTCTGTATATTTTCATTTATGAACTATTTTGACTTGGCTGCTATTTTCCTAGAGGGTTTCCTTCCTTATTCAGGCTTCTGGTTTGAGGGTTTGTTTGTTGTAATTCACAAAAAGATTTTAAAAGAAGGGAAAAGAATTAAGGGGAAGGGAAGAGGGAAGATTCCCAAGGTAGAAGATTCCCAAGGTATCCTTCTAATCAGGATTCCCTCGAATTTAAGGTTTTTGATATAATTTTTATCCTAGAGAGCATTTCTTTCTCATATCACTCTGATGTGTTTTATATTCAGACACTATGATTTCAAAGAATGAATTCTTACTCAATTTTATAACATTGCCCTCACAGAAGATGCCCACAATTTAATCAGAGTTCATTGGGGGGAAAATGTAATGAAACTTACAAAGTTTCCAAATAATTTAATAGCTTAGTTTTAATGACTATTATGACTAAAAAGTTACTCCTAACTTACTTATGACAGACAAGTTCACAAAATGACAAGACAGTAAAAACCAATGCACTTTCCGATGCAACCAACAGCCCATTCAGACCCATTTCCTGAGGAAGCTCTTTGAGTGGTTTTATTGGTAGTTATGAAGGGCTTAGGTTGCACTTAATTCTGCTTCCTTGTGACTAGCAATAAAAGTCTCTTGCCTGCACGCCTGGCTGTCTTTCCCAGGGCCCCTCGGAGGAGATGGGCTCCAGCTTCCCTCCCCACCCTGAGCAGAGCTCCCGGCGGCCGAAGACCACTGGAACCTAGCTACAGCCATGCTCGAGGCCCCTCTCCACACGTTCGGACAGGCCTCACGCATGAAGGTACCGGCAGAGGAACCCAGGTGTGTGTAATCCCATCAACGGCCAACATCCGGAGAGAGACTTAAAAGCAAGCTCTCAGAAGCGATATCATGTAGCCTGCTTCTCCCTCTGGGAGAAACTGGCAATCTTCTGAGAGTTTCCTGCCCACATGGGACAGCCTTGCAAGCTTCCCATGGTGTATTCATATGCAAAATCCAGTAACAAGCTGGATCTCATTCCCCTGACCCTGAAGAGCCCCCAGTGCAACATCGTTAGGAGGGCCGAGTCGAGATAGACTTCTAAGATCTCAGGGAAAGGACGAAATGAGATGTTACGGAGCCCGCCCAAGAAATCGGTGATTAACGGGATTTCATGATTCGTGATTGTGATAAGAGGGGAAAGTCTGCTCTTATTTATTAGAATAGAGAAACTTTCAAGATAATTCTTGTAGTGAGAATTCTCACGTTCAAACTAATACTTGTAATAAGAATACTCACTTAGTACTGGTACTGTCCCCACATGGCTGAAAGAATTCCTCTTTATTACTCTGATTCCAGAAGCATGTATGACTGAATCTGACATGTTTTCTGCATTCATTCTTTCTTCTATCATGGCCTCTGACATAATATCCAATTAATTATCTCGTAAAAAATACTCAATGAAGAGGCCCAAGTGGTAAAGCCTAGGCAGAGCCTATAAGAGGCCTTACGTTCAACCCCTGGCACCAATGGCCCCTGAAACATGGCCAGAAGTGGCCCCAGCACTGCTGAGTGGGGTCACTATTTTTATGAAATCACTACAGTGCGGGAGGCTGGTGAATATAGCTGTCAGCCAGAAAGG
Source organism: Sorex araneus (assembly GCF_027595985.1). Classification (NCBI taxonomy): domain Eukaryota; kingdom Metazoa; phylum Chordata; class Mammalia; order Eulipotyphla; family Soricidae; genus Sorex; species Sorex araneus. The sequence goes on along the minus strand of NC_073310.1, from coordinate 56,154,972 downwards.
GCTGATCAACAGCTATCTGACATCTGCTGCTCGTTGATTTTATTTCATATATTTAAAATTCCATCAAGATTGTTTCATTTCATTCATTAATTGCATTTTAAATGAAAATGATTTTTTCTGTTATTTACTAATAGCCCAAAAGGCACTGCAAAACAACTGATTATAAACATCTTTTACTACTATAGTTGTTTGAATTACTATGTAAAAGTTTTACATAGTATTTGCATGTGTTTCCCACAGTAATTAGATTGTTCTTTATGTCTTTCGAGTGTAGTGCCAGATGACTTGTTTATATATAGAAAGTTTCAAATGTGTCATTAGAATCTTGATTTGAACTATGTCCACAAGCAGCCACTGCCATAGCCTGTCCTACTCGCCTGCTGCAGCCACAGGGACACTCGGCTGGGAAACCAGCTACTTCATCCAGCACTGCTTTTCCTCCTGATAGGGGCAGGGTGAGTCTTAGTGGCAAAGTGCATGCCTTGCATGCAGGAGAGCTTCTTTCCATCCCCAACATCACAAAAGGAAAAAAACAGACAATGCTTCTAAGCCTTGAAATGCAAATGACAGCTAAGTAATATTTATCTCATTTCTTAAATGTGCAACAGTCCATTTATAACCAGCAAATGAAACTAAGTTCTTAGTGCACATTTAACTAAGTACTTATTTAGCCTACTAATAGACTTTAGTCCTTAGTGCCTATTGCATACAAATCCTTACAGGTGACAGACTGTTTCCTGGAAACATTTGTTAGAAGAAGCACTGTATCACTGTCATCCCATCGTTCACTGATTTGCTCAAGTGGGCACCAGTAACATCTCCATTGTGAGACTTGTTACTGTTTTTAGCATATCAAATATGCCACAGGCAGTTTGCCAGGCTCCACCGTGCAGGCGGGATACTCTCGGTAGCTTGCTGGGCTCTCCAAGAAGAACGGAGGAATTGAACCAGGGTGGGCTGCATGCAAGGCAAACGCCCTACCTGCTGTGCTACCACTCCAGCCCTTAGATAATTGAGATTTTATAGAAACAAACAAAAACCCTGGGGTTGGAGAGAGAGTACAGTGGGTATGGTGCTTGCGTTGTACAAGAGACCCAGTTTGCTCTACAGCACCCCATATGGTCCCCTGAGCACTGCCAGGAGTGATTCCGGAGCACAGAGCCAGGAGTAACTCTTGAGTCAAGCTAAATGTTGTCCCCATGCCCCTCCTCCAAAAAAACCCCTACATTAAATACGTATGACAATCAGAACTTCCCAGAAGTTTATCAGCTTCACTGTTGGAATCTGATGAGAACAGCAAGAATGGGAATACATTTGGAATGCCAAAATTATTTAAATTCACATTACATAATTTTATTTCCTGTAAAGAAGTGCTGAGTACAGGGCTAGAGAAGATCAGTGTGTAAGGCACTTGCCTTGAATGCAGCCAACCTGGGTTCAATTCCCAGTAACACATATCACCCCTGGGTACTGCCAGGAGTGATCCCAGAGCACAAAGCCATGAGGTGAGCTCCTAACACTGCTAGGTTTAGCCCAAACATCCTCCCCTACCATCAGAAAAAGGAACACTGAATAAAATGACTAAAATATTTCAATTATGTAATCAGAGCCATCCTTTTAGTATTTCCCCAGCAAAACGGGTAGCAGTTATTTGATAAGTATGCAATTAGCATTAAAATTTCCCATTTAAATAAATATGTAACATCCAGGGGGGCAGAGAGATAGCACAGTGGGTAGGGCATCTGCCTTGCACATAGCCAACCTGGGTTCAATTCAATCCCTGGAATCCTATATGATCCCCCAAGCTCCACCAGCAAAAATTCCTTAGTGCAGAGCCAGGAGTAAGCCCTGAGAATCGCCGGGTGTGGCCTAAAAAACAATAAATAAATATGGAACATCCTAAAGGAAGGAAGAGAGTCAAATGCATAAAATAATCTGCTAATCTACTAAAATATGTAATCAACTAAAATATGTCCTAATAAACAAACATACAATGCACTAATTGAGCATTACGTCAAAGTAGATATTTTTGATTTAATACAACACTGGGCCAAAGAGACTCTAGTGGGCTGAGTGCATGCTTTGCATGCAGGATACCTGGTAAATCCCTCGAACACTATCGGGAGTGACCATGAACACACACCCAGAAGGACTAACTGGGGGCTGGATGTAGCCCCAAAACTAAGGGGGGAAATTACAATCCTAGAACAAGCACTTTGCTCTACCCTCCAAATCTACCTAACTCTAACTGAAACCAGCAATTTATTCTCTTTTAAGCGGATCTGCCAAAATCTGGGATCAGAGTTTTAATTACATTCCTCATTTGCTATGAATTTGCCACGAAGCATCAGCTACTAAAGGTACAGTGATAGAACGATCACGCATACAACTACTGCTAGGATGGTGACTGGCCTATCTTCTTAAACACAAAGTAAATCAGTTCCTAAAATACCCTTCCACAAGGTTTTCAAATCATAATGGAAAGACAAGAATTTCCAAAATATGGTTTTTCTAAAAATTTCTGAAGGAATACATTACTGATCTAAAAGTCAGTTTAGGGGGCCTGGAGCTATAGTGCAGCAAGTAGGACATTTGCCTTGCACAAAGTCGACCCGGATTTGATCCCCAGCATCCCATATGGTCCCCTGAGCACCACTAGGAGAAATTCCTGAGGGCAGAGCCAGGAGTAACACCTGTGCATCACCAGGTGTGACCCAAAAAGCAAAAAAAAAATGAATAAATAAATGAAAGTCAGTTAAGAAACAGTAAAATACATATCGGTCAGTAGTGGAGCATTTGCTTTGTACGCATGAGGCCCTGAGTTCAATTCCCAGCACCACCTCCAGCAGGGCAATAATAAAATGTAGTACAATTTCGTCTCTCGTTTAAAATGTTCTCTATGAACAGACACATAACAACACTAAACTCATCAGAAGAGAACAGAATTCTTATACTCTTTTACCGGCCATCCCATCTTTTGGTAACTCTGCTTTGCCAACGGTAACCGAGCTTTACATTTCCTATGTTTAAATTGACAAACCAATGAAATGGCAAGACGGCCAAAGATTCCTGCTGAGAGATCTTCGTCCCAAGGGATGTGAAGGGACTTAAGCAGAGAGAAGCACTGAAGCTGGGTATGACAAACTAACCATGGTGCAGGAATATGGGGTGTGGGGAGGAACGGTGTTAGTCACCATGATTAAAATTATTTCAGTCTTCCCTTACCCCCCCCCCCACTCCTCCACCCTGCACACGGCCGCAGACGTCTCCCCCATAGATGAGCCTGCGCCACTATGGCAGCATCTCAACACCCCTGGCTGACAGTGGCACCGTGCAGATGTCATCTGCATGAAGGGAACTGGCTTCCGGTCCCGCTCGGTGTGAAAAGTGTCACAGCAGCACACCCTGGTCAGAGTCCTCCATACTCCAAAGGGGTCCCCAGGCCCTGTCCCGGAGCATGCAGGGCCTGGGCAGCGAGACTGCCTGCCAAGGGCGGGGTTGTTTGTATGTATATCTGCAATCATCAGGCAGCCTGAGAGACAGCCCAACACGAAGTCTGACACAGAGGAGGGCATACAATAGAAATCAAATCTGGAAAAAAATCACGAGTCATGTTTGCCTCACTCAAACACAATGATTAAAAACAAAAATAAAAACAAAAACAAAAAAACCACAAACAAAAAACACAAGACCTTGCAGGGTCCAAGAGACGCTACAGAGCCGAGGGCATCTGCCTTGTACTCAGCAGGGTTCAATTCCCAGAAAGGCACAGGGTCCCTACTCCCACCCCCAGCACCGGCTGCCGTGATCCCTGAGCACAGAGGCAGGAGTAAGCTCTGAGCTGCCAGGCTGTAGCTCCCATCAAGTGAAAACAAAAACATGTAAAAGTTTGTTGGGCAGGGGCTGGAGCAATAGCACAGCGGGTAGGGCGTTTGCCTTGCACGCGGTCGACCCAGGTTCGATTCCCAGCATCCCATATGGTCCCCTGAGCACCGCCAGGGGTGATTCCTGAGTGCAGAGCCAGGAGTAACCCCTTGCATCGCCAGGTGTGATACAAAAAGCAAAAAAAAAGTTTGTTGGGCAACCACTCGAGGCCTCATTCCCCCACAACTGTTCCTGTTTGGGGCAGTAAATGTCCGTAGCTCTACTTCATTTCAAAAGCAGAAAAGAGAGAGAGACAAACTCAGATACAGGTGTCTATCTTAAAAACATATTTCCTTCTGAGAAGCTCTATTACCAGACAGCTCTGAGGAGCTACTTATTTCCTGATAAGGAGTAAAAACTTGTTTACTCTGAATGAAAGAAGAGATTGTAATTTGAGGCTTAAAAACAATCATCTCCTTACCCTCCGGGCAGAGAGGTTCTCCAAAGCTGCATTTCAGTCTGCCCTAGCTATGGAGGCCGCAACGCAATCTTGGCAGACACACGGACACACGGACGTGTGCAGAGGCTAGAAGAAAATCCAGGTGAAGGAGGTCTGAGCTCTATCAGTGGTTTCACGACTTTGTGAATGGCTTTTGTTTTGTTTTTTGAGGGGAAGCATACTTGGTGGTGCTGGGGCGGGGGGGGGGGGGTGCAGTGCAGGGAATCGAACCCAAGTCATCAATTGTGGAATGCATACACCCCACCACTTGTGCCCCATGTTCCACTCGCACTATCTTGTTGGAATCACTGCAATGGGGGGAGTGACACTTTTCAGCCTTTCTCTCCATCAGGGACCCCTGCTGACCATGGTTCCTTCTTGTGTTCCCCACCCCCACCCCACCACGGGTCCTACCAACTAGGGTTGGCCCCATAGTCTTGTGCTATGCCCCCAACACCAATTTATGACATTTTTCACCTTTGCCGCTATTGCAATATCCTGGGGCAGCCCCCGGGGAGTCCTAAGGCTCCAGGCTACTAACATATCATCAGAAACTCATCTTACTAACAGGCAAGAAAGAGACTGACAGTGATAAAATCCTGAAAACCAATGTTAAGTGTTAATCTCCACTTCATTAGTTTGCCCTATAGAGAGTATGCAATTTCAGAGAATTTTGGAGCAATCTGAAGGATACCTTAAGATACAGAATCCAGTTTAATCATTCAACATTTCCTGGAATCAAATGCTAAGGCACCGATAGATTAAGTAACTTGCCAAAGGTCTCAAAGCCTGGGGTCTCCAAGCTATTCATGAGGGGCAAGGTGAAATAAAAAAAAACAGAAACAACAGTATTTAGAGAGTTCCCTTCTTCTAGTATATTTTTCTGATTTGTTTTATTTCATGGACCATACCTGCAATACTCAGGGGTCACTCGTGGTGGTGCTCAGGGCACCATTTGTGGTACCAGGGATTCCAAACCAGTCGAGGTCAAGGCAAATGACCCTAGGACTACACTTAACTTTGAAAACAGTACGTCCAGTACTGTTCTACTGCTACCACCACTGGCACCAGCATAACCACCACCACAAGCCCCTCCACCCTTCACAACAATCTCAGTTCTACAACAAAAACAGAAACTGCAAGTAATGACAGAGGGTAAATTTCCAAGAATGGAGTCTCTGGCTCAAATAGTTATTTTTGTTTGTTTTCAGCTTTGTATACACCATTCCCAAGTGTCATCTATAAAAACAGAAAACCAACTCACAAACCACTGACAGCCTCCGAGGCTGTTAGATTCATAGTTGAGCCAACCGTGGCTATTTTTAAATCTTTGCAAATATGCTAAGATGAAGAATGGTGCTTTATTTTAATGCATTTTTTTTTCATTAGTGAGGCCAAACATCTTGAATGTAACATTCTATTCCTGAGGATCTATGATAGAAATAACATCAAGAAATATATATATGTACATATATACACATTTATATCTATATATACGTATATAGATATATATAATATCCATCCTCCAGCTTATTTAAGACTGCGTTACACAAGAGCATGCTGCTGTTGCCGTTTCAAGCACAGTTCTCTGGTTGACAGGAACATCTTGCAGCACAGAGGTAGAAGCCCAAGTGAAGTCCCCGGGAACTGGAATAGGGGCTTTTCAAAACACAGGGACCCAAATGTGACCACCTGGGAAGCCCAAGTCCCAGATCTCAGAGAGGAAACCATGAGACACCCCCCAAAAAGAATGGGGCAGGGGGTCGTCACTGTCTCACTCCTGGTTAGTCTGGCAATGGCATGCACCCTAACTTTAGGCAAGAGCACAGCAAGGACCCAGCAAAGGTATAAAGCATGAGGTGAGCTAACCACAGTGCCAGTCCCTGGGGAAGACAGGGCTTGAGGAAGCGCAATTTGTTCACTTTCACCCTGTCCACAGCAGCGCTATCTATGGGGACAGTCCATGGTCACTTTTGAAAACCCTGGTATGTAAAATATCCCAAGGCAGGAGGTCCTTGTATTTTAATTCATTCAAGAACAGTTATAATTAGGAAAAGAAAGAAGTTTCCACACACTTTAGGAGCACCTAAGGAACTCACAATATAAAGGAACCCTGGAATAAAATATTTTAGAAAGCAATAACTTATTTTAATCGTTCCATAATTTGGGTTCTAAAAATACAATTACCTTCAATATAATATGTCTAGAAAGCACGTTATAAGTTGGATCACTTTAACAGACAATATTTTTTCATGAAAGAACACTATAATTGACTAAAACACAGAAATGGCTCAACAGCACATCAGAGAAATTAAGAGCAATTTAAAAACCTCTAAAACCATTTGAGTGCCAACTGCCACAGTCTATAAATATACAACTCTACCTGCTGCATATCAGAGCGAGCCATAGCATACACATAAAAATACAAACACAACGTACAGTACATTTTGCTGACATTTTATGTTAAAAAGGAACTTGAGTCCTGCATTATCATGCATTCTTTGGGGTGTCCACGTGCAAAGCACGCCGAGCTCTCCGCCGGGGACTGAGATGTTCTGTGTATTTGGTATTTCTAATCTGAACAGTCCGTGGCTGTTCCAACACGGCTGCACTGGGCACATGAATGTGCGGGACACCCCATAGCAACGCCCCTACAAAGGTTCTCCCGGGACCAGCAGGAATACCCCTCCCCTTCCTCAGGGCCCCAGCAGCAGGTCAGGGTCCCCTCACACCTCTCCCGCCACTCCAGGGCACCTGCCACTCATGTCTCGGAGTGCCTACTCGAGCTGCCCACCTCTTCCCATCTCCGGGCCTGGTCCTCTGCAGACCCCTTCTCCAAGCGGGTTGCACCCCCAGACTGCAGTCAGGACCTCACTGCCCCAAACAAAACAACATCACTTGCTGACCCTCCTCTGCGTTCAGATATGAAGTTCAAATATGTACTGTGATGGCATCATCAGGCGCTCACCTCACATGTGGATGACCCCTGGCACGGCATAATCCCTCAACGCCTCTGGGAGCAAGCCCAGGGCACAGCACCTGCCTGGCCCCCACGCACCATCGGGTGCATGCTGACCTCCCCCCGCAACAGAGAAACGTATAATTCTTTGTTTTGTTCACACCGGAGTTGTAGCGTGAAGTAGGTACATAATGATTACGGTGAGCAAACAGAAATATCAGCATTTTTCCTGCAAAGGAAATGTTACATCTGTCACGGCCTATTTCCGCATTTGTTTAACGCCTGTCTCCCCCACTCAAAGACAGACAGACACACTCACCACATCGTGGCTGATACCGGGCACAGGAGTCAGACGATGACCAGGTGCTGAGTCAACGGTTATAAAAATCGAAAGAGTAACTCAGTGCTCAGGTGAAAGTTAAGTTTTCTTCTCGGGTCACTGCAAACATATATTCTAGCATTTTTCAGAAGCTAAAGATTCACTGCCTGAATTAAGCTGCCTTAGTTGTGCTGTTTGGTTTGGTTTGGAGGGATGGCTGGTGGTGGGAATCACACACACACACACACACACACACACACACAGAGAGCAAATTTTCTACCACTGAGCCACATCCTCAATCCCAGCCATTGCCTTTCCTGGCATCTTTATCCCCTCATGACTATGTGGGGGCCCAGAATCATCAATTTAATAAAACATTTTGACCGGAGCCAGAGAGATAGTACAGTGGGTAAGACACTTGCCTTGCACACAGCTGAGCTGGGCTCAAGCCCCGGCACCACTGAGCCCTGCCAGGAGTGATCCCTGAGCACTAAGCCAGGAGTAATCTCTGAGCACCACCAGATGTGTTTCCCCCAACCTCCAACAAACAAACAAAAAACATTCTGGCCAATCCCTATGATCGATGGAAAAGTACAACATTCCCGTTGTCTCCTGTGAGGGAGAGTCGGCAGAACAGAAGAGTCAGCTGCCTGTTGGTGCCTGGTTAGCTCCTGAAGGCGTGGACCGGGGGAGGGGGAGCTCCCACCAGCCCTCTGTGCCCACAGGGGTGCCACACGCAGAGCCTCTCTGCCCAAGAAAGCCTTGCCTTCAGGATTTGCTGGTAGACAACAACCCGTGACCAGCTTTTCCTCTCCGCTGCTAGAGGCATTAGGGCCACCCTGTCCCCTTGGGACGCCTGGAAACTGCCTGCGCTCTGCCCCGCACACCTCTCTCCCCAGCAGCGTTTGCCTTGACTCACTCAGCCACGATGACTCAGTGGTGTGAATTCTACTCTATGCAGACTCCTGAGTGTCCCTGTGCTGACCACTGAGCCAGCGAGACCCTCCCCCCCCACCAACACACACACACACACACACACACACACACACACACACACACACACACACACTCACCCATCTACCAGTTGTCACGTGGATTCTACTCAAACACAGTGGTTGGGGAAAGTGCATGCCTTCAGATACTCTGGCTGGCCACGGCCCAGCCATTTGCTCCTAATGAATGGAATTTAGCAAATGTGATGGATGTCACCTCCAAGATTAGACGACAAAGCTCTGTGACCTTCATCTTACCCGCCCCCTCTGCGGTGTCTCTGGCCTCAGCCATCTTGTGAGCTGCCCCCAGCAGAGACCCAGCAGACTGGGGGCGAGGGGGCACATGCCCCGCCCCCCTGCCAGCTAAGGACGAGAGCCCCCCCACCTGGCTCCAGGGAGGAACTGAGTCCCACCGATTTTAACATTCGTAAGCCTGATGCCAGCCCAACCTGTGAGCCCTGAGAAGCAGGTGAGGCCACACCTGGAATTTCTCACTCCCCGGAAACTATAAGATAAAAAATCATTGTTGCAAGTCGCCCGAAAGCGGGGTAAACAGTGAACGGTGCTCACCGAGAGGTGAACAGTCACGGCCGCGCATGACAAATTCTGACACCTCAAGCAGCTCAAAAGTCCAGTGGAATGCAAGCAAGGAAAGGGTCTGTCACTGAACATCAGAACAAGCCAGGACAGCGACTCCTGGCAAGATGGGAAACCAAACAAACGCCCAGCCCCAACACGTGGCGCAGACACACGAGGCCAGGGCCTGCAGCAGGCACCTCACCGCCTGGGCCCTGTGAGACGGAGCCCGCAGCGCCCACCGCCCACAGCCCCTCTGCCCGGACAGCACAGGGAGCACCGGGCCAATGCTGCTCTGCTCTCACTGGTCTCGTTTAAAAACCAACCTCCTGGGAGCCGGGGCAAGAATGCAGTGGGCTAGGCACGTGCCTCGCACACAGCTGGCCTGGGTTCAGTCTCCTGCATCCCAGAGGGTCCCTCAAACCCTCCAGGAGTGATTCCTGGTCACTGAGCCAGGAGTAAGCCCTGAGCACTGTCTTTAAAAAAAACAAAACAAAACAAAAAAAAACTCTTTAAAAGATCTTTTAGCCCAAGCTTTAAAAAATAAATAAATAACTATTCAATCAATAGTAACTGAACGCAGGCCAGGCAGGCCCGTGCTGTGTGTGGGAGGGCTGGCCGGGAGGGGTGCCGAGAGCGGGGGCCTGACACAGAGTAAACACGAGGCAGGCTATGCCCAGGGCAAGGCTAAAGGCTCAAGCTCTGCCCACGACACCAAGTCCAACTGGCACCCAGAGGCCAAGGCCAGTCTGCTGGTCATTCTGCTGGGAAATCTACCTTTACCCCAGAGATTTCCATTTTTGCCCTTCCTGTTCACTGAAACCTCCCTTCACCCGCCCAGGCTCCCAGGCAGAGCACCAAGGCCCACCACGGGCAGGCAGCTGGACAGGCGCCAATCTCTCTCAAGCTCCCTCCCACCTCGTTCCCTTCCTGCGCCTCCACCCCCCACCCCTGTCCTACCAGCTGGCCATCTAGCTTTCTGTCATGAGCCTCTCCCCCCACTCACATGATCTTCACCTGCGGACCCCTTGGGGGTGGGGACCCCAGGCTCGCTGCTCTACACTGTGGAGCCGGAAGGCAGCTGGCTGGGCGTGAAGGAAGACAGAGTCCAGATATTTAAACTAACCACTTGCCACTCAAACACAATTACTTTTCAGCGCAAAAACAGTTATGTTAGTTGACACGATTTTTCACCCTTATTTCCCTGTTACACTCTGCTCCACACAGCTTGGTTTATAATAACGTTGCTTCTCGAACAGGGTCACTCGCTCAATACATTCGCACAGATATGTCCACCGGCCAGGCTAAAGGTTTCAGCTTCCAAAGGCGCTCGGAAAGTGACTCATCGCTAAGGAGCATTACAAAGGACACAGCCAACAGTTAATGCTTTCTTACCTTTCTTGATTGCTCTTTAACCTTTTATCTCTCTCCCTCGGCCGTGTTCTACCATTCCAGACATTCCTACCACTTTCCCCCCCTTTCCCTGCTATTATTCCATTTCCCTCCACAACTCCCTAAATTGGTATCAGGAAGAAATAGAGTTTCACTGGTTAGCACTGACTTGACCAGTGAAACAGCTTCAGCACGGCCAGTGTTTGAAAGCCGAGGAGTATTCTGTCCTTCAGAAAGAGTCTGTATGCTTTGGGGGAGATGGACATACTAGAGGTTTTGCCTCCATCCGCAGCCCCAAACTGTATTTCACTGGACAAGTGATTTGACCCCTTGTTTCAGGTTTCCTCTCCAGGGCATGAAAGTCTCTCTGTCAAGTCATTAGAACTAAAAGAGGCTGAACAAGTCAAGTGCCTGCCATGGTAAGTAATTCCCTAGCTTTATCTCCCATATACTACAGAACTAAAGTTCCTTGTCACACATTTCCGCATTTCTGGAGGTGCGGCGGTCACAGGGCACTGGACTGTTTTTTTTTTTAAATCTCCCTTGCTTAGGCCAATAATTCTGAGAGCTACAATTCTGCAGCTTTCCAGCAATGGCCACGCCAGTGAAGTGGGCAAGTGGTCTGGATGCATTTCTCCTAACTATGATTCAGAGGCTTCTGTCGTTTCATTCTCACAACCCCCCCTCCCCTCGCCTCCCCACCCGACTTCACCTGCAAACTCTACCTGTGGAAAATTAGCCATCTGTGCATTTTGGCACTGTAGTTTCCTGGCACACGTGGTTCTGCTAATCCCATGCTCACTCAGCCTGCCAGCAAGTGCAGCTCTAGCCACCTTCAGCCTCCCGTAGAAGGCAGGATGCCGAGGGGTGGGTGGGAGGGGACGGGGGGGAGAGCGAGGAGAGGGATGACCAACACAGCACAATCACAGCTATCCTGCAGGTCAGTCAGGAAAAAAAATCCATGGAGTCTGTTCTGCCTACCAAGGCAAAATCCTCAGGTTGTGGGTTCCAAGCTCCCTGATGAATATACCACTAAAGACTAAAGCAAAAAGCAAAACAAGAAACAAACAAAAATCAATAATTAAAGTTTGGGCCTTCTGCATTAACAAAGAAGCATAAAGCACAGAAAACTGAGATCTTTCTCTTATGTTTTATTCAAATATTCTGGATTTTGTCCACTCAAATAGTGTGTGTGTGGGGGGGGGGGCACATTTGTCAAATGGAGTTACCATATGTATAATTATTCAAATAACCTAGTGATAATGCTGTGATTTGCATTTGCTATCACTTTAAATAAAGACACGATGTAAAAATTTCAAGAAAAGTAATTAAATCAAGCATCTCCAAAAAATGCAATAGAAATTGGAGAAATAGCACAAGGGTTAAGACATTTGTCTTACGTGAGGAGATAATTCCAGCAGAATCCCTGAGCACCCTTAGGAATGACCCTGTGGTCCCGTGAGCAGAGAGCTGGATGGAGCCCCCTGAACATTTCTGGGTATGGCCCCAAACAACAAAAAACAAATTTTAAATAATAAAATAACCCCTTTAACGCTCCACCATCAACAGCAAAGTTTTAAATGCAGGAGGATGACCAGAACGAGAACCGTAACTTCAGGCAGTCAGCCTTTCTTACAAGTTTCCAGCCAGGCAATGGCTGCTCATTCCTGAGCCACGCTGAAGGGAGTAAGAATTTAAGGTGTCCCATTCGTGCCACCAGGCCAGTCCCACTTTCCTAGCTTATGCATAGAAGTCTCCAAGTGGTGGTAGAAGCAGGAGCGGATTCTAACAGCTAACACGTGGGGCCTGTGTTTGAGGGGGAACCCGGGCTCTATCTGTACTGGTGCCTGGAAAACCCAAAATACCATTCCATCTGGATTTGCATAGTCTAGTTTCTTTTGTGTAGGTTTGTAGACAGCTCTCTGCAGCCAGTTGGATCAGGTCAGATGGGGAGCAGGTTCCCAAAGCCTGCTCCCGTCACTCACATACACTCCTTCAGTGAGTTTCCCTGCTATCCAAGACCCCATCTCCCAGTGCCCCCAATCATACATCTCTCCTCACACAGGGCAGATACAGGCAGAGTCAGGGTTCTGGTTCTCCTTGAAACAAATACAGGCAGAACCTGGATCCAGTGTCTCTGGTGCAAATACAGAAAAGCCTGGATCCCGGGTTCCCTGGCACAAATACAGACAGAGCCTGGATCCCGGGTCCCCCTTGTGCAAATACAGAAAGAGTCTAGATCCTGGGTCCCCATGGCTCCCAAAGCTCCTTTTCAGTTCCCCATTCTGTTGCAGGAGGTTTTGCTGTCAGTAGATTTTCAGAAAAATCAAGCCTTGGATCATGGAACATATCACTTGCATGAAACCTTAACACCCAATTTGGTGCCCCTGACTTCACCAGCACATTGACCCCAAGTTCTAACATTGAAAAAATTGTCTGAAATGCCTCAGACCTCTAAATAAAAAGAAGAGAGAAACAAGGTTCTTTCTTCCTATGGAACTTTGAGAATGAACAATACTGCAACCTGTAACAAACTTCACCTCTCTTAACTTATTCTTATATTCAAGACTATATTCATCTCTAAGATTTTTTTTTTTTTTTGCTTTTCGGGTCACACCTGGCTATGCTCAGGGGTTACTCCTGGCTTTGCACTCAGGAATTACTCCCGGCGGTGCTCTGGGGACCATATGGGATGCTGGCATTTGAACCTGGGTTGGCCGCACGCAAGGCAAACGCCCTACCTGCTATGCTATTGCTCCAGCCCCTAAGACTTTCTTAATTAATATGGAAATGTATTACTGGTGAAGGGTGTGGTGTTGGGATAATGTGCACAGAAAACCGTCATTAACAGACTGACAGTAAAATCATATAACCTCAATTTTAAAAAGGTTTTTAAAAATCAGGCTGAAGCCCTTTGGATCCGGCTGCGGAGCGAGCATGAAGGATGAGCCCAAGGGCGCGCCCTTGGACTCCAGGCAGCCCACTGAACTAATTCCGGCATGGGACCAGAGACCCCACGGTGCGCTGAAACAGTGGGACCCGGGCATCCCCCAATTCTTTTAACCTGTCTCTCTCTCTCAACTCCTCCCTCCTGAGCACAGCGCAGGATCCGCGGTTTTCCTGAGCGCAAAATGGAGCCGGCGACCGAGCTGAAACAGGACGCTTTCGCGCGCTTGCGGGAGACCCCAGGGGGCGGGGGCGGCGACCCCCGCCCACACCAGATAGATATTTAAACCCACCTCCCCCACGTGTGCTTCCCTTTGGATCCGGCTGCGGAGCGAGCATGAAGGATGAGCCCAAGGGCGCGCCCTTGGACTCCAGGCAGCCCACTGAACTAATTCCGGCATGGGACCAGAGACCCCACAGTGCGCTGAAACAGTGGGACCCGGGCATCCCCCAATTCTTTTAACCTGTCTCTCTCTCTCAACTCCTCCCTCCTGAACACAGCGCAGGACTTCTCCATCTTATGAGCACCATAAAAGGGTAAAAGTTTGTAGTGATGTTATTTCTGGTTGTACTTTCCCTGGACTTTATACAGAAACCCAAACCGCGCGGCCGCTACCGCGGCCGCGCGACCTAATGTTATCTCAGCATCAGCAATATGTAATGGTTCGCTTTTAATGGGTCGGACTTTTGTGGGAGATCCTAACAAGAATAGTAAGTCTGTTGCTGAAATATTGAAGGCAATCAAAACGGTAGCCATCTCTCTAGACTAAACTAAGCTATATCCCCACGCCAGCTGAGAAGAAATTTTCTTCTTTCTCGGGAAGAAACGCGGCGTGTCGTCAACTACGGTGTGATGTCCATTAAGCAAACAGACCTGGTGGCGTGGGAATGGGATATAAGGGGAAAAATTATGTACATGGAACAGTGGGACGCTGGTGGAATCTCGAGCCGGAGCCGATACCAGCGCAAGACCTTTGATTCCAGAAACTGGTTCCAGACATTCTACTAGTCTATCAACTAAGCCAGAGCCCCACGTCTGCTGATGACGGGAAATAACCATCCTTTTCGTTTTTTTTTCCCTTGTCAGGCAGCGTGGCGATTACTAAACAGGCGTGAACTCGGTGGCGCGGGGCAAGGGGGAAAAAGAAAAGTTATGTAACAAACAGCGGGACTTAATATCTCTATATTCTTAGCAGTGGAGAACTATCAAATGCCTCCTTGGCAATAGGACTGCTTTTCTTTTTTGGGGGAAACCCCAACAACGGTAGTGAGTTGTGTGTCGAAACATGGAATGTAATCGAGATAAGGCATAAACGAAGTGAAACTTATCAAGTACAAGGGTGGGGACTGGGGAGGTGGGAGGGGGCGGCAGGTATACTGGGGGGGTTGGTGATGGAGGATGGGCACTGGTGAAGGGAAGGGTGTTTGAGAATTGTATAACCGACATAATCCTGAGAACTATGTAACCCTCCACATGGTGATTCAATAAAATTAAATAAAAAAATAAAAATAAAAAATAAAAAAAAAAATCAGGCTGAAACAGCAGTACAACAGGAAGGGCACTTGCCTTGCGTGTGCCCTACACCACGATGGTCCTCTGAGCCCTGCTGGGAGTGACCCTTGAGAGAAGTGTCATGAGTGAGCCCCGAGTACCACTAGTGTGGCTCCTAAACCAAAAACAGAATCAAGTTTCAAAAATAAAGAAATGTGTTTTGGGGCTGGAGCAATAGTACAGTGGGTAGGGCATTTGCCTTGCACACGGCCGACCCAGTTTCAATCCCTGGCATCCCATATGGTTCCCCGAGCACCACCAGGAGTAATTCCTTAGTGCAGAGCCAGGGAGTGACCCCTGTGCAACGCTGGGTATTATTACCCAAAGAGAAAAAAAAAAGTGTTTTGTAAAACCCCTGCTTTATTTTTTTAAATTTATTTATTTTTAATTAGTGAATCACCGTGAGGGTACAGTTACAGATCTGTACACTTTTGTGCTCATGTTTCCCTCATACAAAGTTCGAGAACCCATCCCTTCACCAGTGCCCATTCTCCACCACCAGTAAAACCAGCATCCCTCCCACCCTCCCCAGTCCCATCTCCCCCCACCCCACCCTGCCACTGTGGCAGGGTATTCCCATCAGCAGTGTAGAAGGGTCCCTTTCTCCCCACATCCTCTCCAACAGCGGTTGCTTTAGTTCTTTTGGATGTGTGCTAGTCTCTGTGGTGTGAGGTGGTATCTCATGGTTGTTTTGATCTACATCTCTCTGATGATTAGTGATGTAGAGCACTTTTTCATGTGCCTTTTGGCCATTCGTATCTCTTCCTTGGGAAAGTTTGTTCATTTCTTCGCCCCATTTTTTGATGGGGTTGGATATTTTCTTCTTGTAGAGTTCAACCAGTGCTTTATATACCATTGATATCAACCCCTTATCTGATGGGTGTAAAACCCCTGCTTTAAAAATAGTATCACGCTCTCATCTGAGATCCTATCCTATGAAAACCACCCTAAACAAAAACCAATTTAATTAAGAAAATTGTAGTATAGGGCTAGAGCGATAGCACAGCGGGTAGGGCGTTTGCCTTGCACGCGGCCGACCCGGGTTCAAATCCCTGCATCCCATATGGTCCCCTGAGCACCGCCAGGGGTAATTCCTGAGTGCAGAGCCAGGAGTAACCCCTGTGCATCGCCAGGTGTGACCCAAAAAGCAAAAAAAAAAAAAAAAGAAAAGAAAAAGAAAATTGTAGTATAAGGGCTGGAGCAATCGTACAGGGGCTAGGGTTGTATCCTAGGGATATCGCTTTAGCACTCCACAAAGCGAAGCACCAGAGAAAATGAAGCGGGGAAGTGAGGGCTGCTGGAGCAGCTCCTGGGCCTGAGTCCAGGCCCGGGGCCCTCCCTGCCATCGGACTCTGAGCTGCTACACTAGCCTACCTTCCTCCAGGAGAACGGAGAGATTTATTCAATACATACAAACACCTAGAAAACAGCTCCCCAGCGCTGCGTCACTGAAGGGCCAGACCTGCTCTCACTCTATCACACACCCTTCTTTGCATCGGTCCCCTTCCGTCCAGTGCCCTCGGTCCTCGAACTGCCCATGCACTTACTCCTCATTTCTGTCTCCACCTATACCATCAGCTCTCCAAGTGCACCCAGGGCACCGCCTAGTGAATAAAACCACTCAAACTGGGGCTGCCCCAAATCTTCCTATACCATAGCAATTACACACCAAAAGCCCTGAGACACATCTGGCCACAGATGTGCTTGGCTTAGGTAGCCATGTTTTAGAATCAGCCATGAACACCTTAAGAATTAGGATAAATTCACACACAAATGCAAAATGTTAGATACTTTCCAGAATAAAATGACTTGCCAGCAGTAGGTCCAACATGCTGTCATTCTCCAGTCCATCCATCGCCACCCATTCCTTACAGCCTACACCTTTCTTCAGCTCTCTAAATTATTTGCTAGAATCTGCCTAGACCACAGAGCATAATTTCCCTCACTCCCCACCAAATACTTCACAAAACAGCATAGAAGTCAGAGGAGACGTGGTCATTGATCATTATTGCCTTATGCTACAACTGCCAACTTGGTGAGCGAACTCCAGGGCCCACTGTCAGATTTAATCTGGAAGAAAGAAGCCCCAGCTGCCCTGCAAAGCCCCTGGCCCAGGTCTGTCCTAAAGCACTTTCTGTTGCAGACCTGCTGGATCAACTGATCCCTAGATCCTGCCGCAATCCAATGATCCCTTTGGGATTGGCCAGGATGAAAAAGAATTGATAAAGTACTGAATCATAAATGAGAGAGTTCCTGATAATGAGATGATTCAGTAATGACTGCAAATGAATTACTCAACACCAACACATTTTTCTGTTAGAAGTTTCAACCGTGGTGGGCTCCTGATATGAATTTTACATGCGATTTGCAGCATCTGTCTTCTTTTATTCTCTAAGTAGCCATTCAAAATCCATATTTTTTCATGGTAATGTAATTCCATTAGGAAGAGAATAGAAAGTGCATGGAGGGATCAATCTTACGCTGAAATAAAGAGACTAAATGACCTTCTCCTTCTCTACTTTCTCCCACAGACTGGTCTGTGGTGCTCCAATTAAACTATGAAAAAGTCTTCTCCCCACTGCAGCAGAGAGGGGACAGGACATAAAGAACCCCAAATGCCATCTGAAACTAATTTCATGCCTCAAACTTCTGTTCAGACCTGGGCTTAGGAAAACAGAAAATGATGGGGCCAGCGGGGTTGCCTTTTAATTCACTGCTTTTGAGATCTTCAGTTTATCTTCTACATTTCAAACAATAAAGAACTTTTTTTAAATACGGAAGATGACTACTCACAAAGGAATTAATAACCATTCCGCATAGTAAATAATTAATAGTTTTGAAAGATTTGGTGATAACTGAAACAAAAGCTATCAGTTTCCTTTCTGTTTTGTAAGAGGAATCATTACACTGAATATAAACAGTATTATTCATGAATTACAAAAACAGTCTGTGCCTGATAATAAAAATAGTGATTACAGGCTACAGGGGGGAAAAGAAAAGTTTTTGCTTCTTAGAGAAAAAAAAAACCTCAAAAACATACAAACCATTGTTAAGAAATATACCCAGTAGTTTCTCTCTACTGCAAAACAATTATTTTCTCAAAACCTTGGCTTGTTACAAGAATAAGTTCAAAATAGAATGTTCATTTATCTCCAGAATGAAGGCACCATGAACCATATTTCCTTGAAAACAAAATGAGCAAAAAGAGCCACTCCTTCCAAATCTTGCCAGTCTTTTTACGAACATAATATTAAATGTCTCAAAAATAGATAACACTTAAAAAATTTAGTCAATTTTAATTTTTGCTAGTTTGAAGTTATTCGTGCCCCCCTCTCCCACCACTTAAATCTCCAAAAGTCTTTAGTCAGTGCAACTTAAGAGCTCACTTAATTCTTTCAGAGAAAGTCAGATGATTAGAGTTGAGATACGTAACCTTAAACAATCCTGCCCCAGCCTTCCCCGCAGTCAAAAAATAAAAATAAAAACAAGTCTAAAAGATCACTTTCTCCTGTCACTGGAAGAGAGTGACTGCAAAGCTGGCAATGGCACTGATATATCTACATATATACCATACATATGGACTATATGTGTATGTATACATACATATACACAAGCTTGAGTTGAAAAGCAAAAGGATATACGTGGCACAAACCTGACCACTCCATGCACAGTACAGATTGCACAGTAAACTCCAATTGTGGTTGATCATGCAGTCGAAAAGCCTGAAGTGGGCCATGCCGGCCTCTAGCGCAGCCGCCACAGCCTCTCTGACTCAGCTTTCGTGAGCCCGGGAGCGCTGCAGTGATGTGGCTGGCAAGTCGCATCGTCTCCTCCCTTCCTGTCTCAGTGGCCACAGCGGGCTCACTGCACTGCACCATCTCCCGAAGCCCTGGGACGTCCAGGAGACGGCACGGGGAAGGTAAGACCTTCTCATAAGGCTTTTCTGTATTTATTATTATGTGGTTTGGGCCACAGTGGTGGTGGGGAGGGGGCTGGGGAAGTGGGGGGAGGGCTGGCCACACCCAGTGGTGCTCAGGGGCTGCTCCTGGCAATGTTCAGGGCACCACTGTGCCAGGGAAATCAAACCGATGGATAAAAAAGCAAATTAGATTTTTTTGGGAAGCAAAATAGTTTTTTACTGAAAGAAACTTTCTTAGAGAAATGTGAGGAGAGAGAAAGAGAGATACATATTCAAGAGAGAACACGGGCTTCTCCAGAGCAGAGGCAAAGCCCCAAGTTTGATTGAGGATACTGTCTTGGGGAGACAGAAGGAACAGCAGGGAGGACCTTTCATGCTGCCAGGCTGGGTTCAATCTCTGGCACCCCATATGGTTTTCCCAAGCCCACCCGGAGTGGTCCCTGAGCACAGAGCCAGGAGTAAGCAAGCTCCGAGCATCACTGATATGGCCCCCAAACAAAAGCGAACCCCCAAAAAAGAGAACACTGTCTTGCTCTTCTTTTTGGAGTTTCAAGGGCTACTACTGACTCACTGGACTGAGTGAGACAGAGGAAGCCCAGGTCTCAGCAAGAGACCACTTTCTCATGGCCCACCGGCCAGATGGAGAACAGGGAGCCGTCAAGGCCAGGGAGCTTCCCCAGGTTCGTTTATATAACGGAGATAATGCCCTTGTGTGGTTCTGCATGTGGAGCAAACAAAACACCTGCTACCTGATGGAAACAGCAGTGAGGCCTGAAGAGATGGTACCGGGCCCCCCCTGGCTCTGCCTGGCATCAGTTCCCCAGGTTCTGTCAGAGTTACCTGAGCAGAGTCAGGAGTGAGCCCCCTGTATAGCTGGGTGTGGCCCTCAATAAAATCAAAACAACAACACAAAGTGTCTAGTATAATAACTAATATGGCATTGATGCTGCAGCTGATTCATAATTATTAATATCCTTAAAATGGGCTCCCTTTGCGTCTACTTCACTCCTGCTTCTTGTGCTCTCCTTCCGTGATGGCATCCTCGAGGCCAGGGATTTCCAGTCTGAATGATTTCCAAGCCTCTCTCGGCCCCACCCTTGTCCTGGCTGCTGGCGGCCTGGCTCCACTCAGCACCTCAGCCGCACTCCCTGACCCGCCCAATGGGTGGCCCGCTCACTGCGACCCCTTCAGTGCCTCAATCCCTGGGGTCCCCCAAATGGAAACCAGTCAACCTGACTCCCTATTCCTGATGCCTCTCACCCCTTTACCAATGCAAATGCACTTGGAACCGGGCCTTTCCTCCTCCTCCCTGTGTCCTGCCACTCCCACAAGCTCCCCCCCCCTACCCAGCCTCCTACCCACCTCACTCCTCTCTGGGATCCCCCCTCCTCAACCAGCTACTCACCCCACCTGGGAAGCACAAAGTCACCTTGGTGCCCTGCCACCCCCTCCCAGCTGCTCCTTTTCGCCTACAGCAGGGTTCCTCAAAGGGAGTTTCTACTTGTTCTACGAGATACAGAACATGACTGAGTTGGGTGAAAGGTCTTCGATGGCAAAATAAGTTTACAAAGGGCCAGGTTAAAGAAAGATAAAGACCAGCGAGGTGGCTCAGAGTCTGAACATGACGGTCAGGTTTGAGCGCCTTGACATCAAACAACAAAGGGTCCTGTCCTGGAATGTTTGTCTCCAACTCGTCCTTTCCTGACATCTTCGGCCGCTTTGCCGGCTTCTTTCTGTCCGTTAATTGGTAACACGGGTTCTCTTCTGTCTCCATCTCCTGCTCCCCCAAGCTATAATTACAGTCTGCAACCAACTGAGACAGGCCCAACTGTTTGATCCCCACCTGAGTGTTGACGGGCCCCATGGCTGGCCCAGCACTCGTGTTTGGGAAGAGTCTGCTCACTGAATCAAGGACATGAGGGGACTTTTTGTACCAACCGAGGTTCACAGTTAAGACAGCTTATCTCTGTACAAACTTCTGTGTCCTGTTTTATGTTATTGTTATTATGGAGCTTAGGCAATAGAGAAAGCGATGAACTACGGAGTAAAGAGGAGAGCTTCATGTCCACTGAAGGCTTTGGAAAGATGCAATGGAGGCAGCTCTCACCAGAAGGTTTGCCCTTCTTTGGTCTTGTTTTTTTTCTCCAGTGATATAAAAATGTCACTCTCCCAGTAGCCACTACGCATATGCAGCAATGTTTTTCTCTTCTTTTACTGAGCTAATCCTTAGCTGACTTGCTAACACAATCCTCCCCTGCGTTAATAAATGTGGAGGACAACTCTAAGCATAATAGGACTCTACCATTAGACTTAAATCATGTTAAGATAGAATGTTTTTTACTGGGGAGATCAAGGGTCATTATCAGTTGTGAGCAAAACACAAATTGCTTCCTGAAATGATCCCAACTGAGCTGTTAGAATAAATTCCATGCCAGCAAACTCACTCAACTCCAACTCTTCTGTCTCCACCTTAGGATTTGGAAAACTCCGGAGAGGAAGGAAATGAATGGGTATTTAAAGATTTCAGGTATTTAAAGATTTTCAAAGTTCCCAAGTAATTCCAGTAAAACTGACTACGTAGTTTTACTATGTAGAACCCTGAGCTAAATAATTTGTCCAACTCCCCAACACCACCTCTCCCAAAAACAAAAAAATACTCAGACTAAAGGACTAAGTACAATCCACTTTTTATAAATCATTCCTAAATAAAATGTGTAAATAAATAACAATGTAGCAATACTAATTTCCTGGTTTTGATTATTGTACACTGGTTATTTAAGATGTTTACATTAAGGAAACTTAGGTAAAGAATATAAGGAAGTTCCACTGTTTTGCAACTTTTCTGTGTCTACAGTTATCCCAAAATAAAAGGTTAGTATGAAAGAACTCTAAGCAAGTGCAATCCAGTTGCAATGAACAACTAGATGTGACCTTTAAACATTGGTCCCAGAGTAAAAAGCAGGATTGCTTGGAGAAATGGTTGACTCCGGGCCTACGTAAAAGATGCTAGAAGGCAACAACCAAAGGCAATTAGGTTCAACACTTCTAGAAAGAAGGCTACATGACTCAAGAAAACTTGACCAGGGATGAGTCTCACCAGGAGTGATCCCTGAGCACAGAGCCAGGAATAAGCCCTGAGTACCACTGGGTTTGGCCCAAAAAATAAAAGAAAAAGAAAACTTGAAGTCACCACTCTTTCTTTAAAATTTTTTTTAATTTATTATTTTTTTTTATTTTTTAATCAGTGAGTCACAGTGAGGGTACAGTTACAGATTCAAACATTTCGTGCTTGTATTTCCCTCATGCAATGTTCGGGAGCCCATCCCTCCATCGGTGTCCATTCTCCACCACCAATGAACCCAGTATCCCTCCCACCCCCCCCAATCCCATCCCCCCACCCCACTCCGCCTCTGTGGCAGGGAATTCCAATTTGTTCTCTCTCTCTCCTTTTGGGTGTTGTGGTCTGGAATAGGGGTATTGAGTGGCGATCATGTTTGGTCACTAGTCCACTTTCAGTGCGCATTTCCCTTACCACGTGAGATCTCCACTCACAATTTACTTGGTGTTCCCTTCTCCATTTGGTATGACTTTCCCCCAGCGTGTGAGGCCAGCTTCCAAGCTATGGAGTCAACCTCCTAGTATTGTATACTACTATTCTTGGGTATTAGTCTCCTACTCTGTTATTTTATATTCCACAGATGAGTGCAATCTTTCTATGTCTGTCCCTCTCTTTCTGACTCATTTCACTTAGCATGATACTTTCCATGTTGATCCACTTATATGCTTGAAGTCACCACTTTTAAAATTGGCACAATTAGAGTTAAAATAAGAATGGGTACATGTGATTATGTTCATATACATAAACAATACTAGAGGCATGCTTACATATAAGAATACATACATGCATACATACATGCATACACAGAGATTCTTTCAAAGATGATCAGGGAACTCATTTATTTCTATACAAGAAAAAACTTTAGGAAATCATAAAGTGCTACAGGATTGCTAGATTTTTTCTCCTCAAGATCTAGCTTAAACCTCTGAAATGTTAGTTATTACCTATCTCTATTCCCTACTGACACTTTTGAAATTTCAAGAGACTTGAGTCAAATATTTTTTGTTATCTCATTGACAAAATCTGAACCTTTTTTTAATTCTCTAGAATACATGTGTAAATTTTATAGTTCCAGACCCTGCATCATCATATATTTCTTAAAAAAATAAAAAAAGAAAGAAAGAAAGAAAAGAAAAAGAGAACCCCCCAGGATTCTTGCTAAAGGAGGAAAGATAGATCTTAGACAGTAGATTTCAGCAGGAAAAAGAGATTGGAGAACAACACTGTCCGCCCTGGCCTGGAAGAATCTCTATTCCCTGGACGGCTGCAGGGAGACTGAGGGTACCACAGGCCAGCTGTACTGGCTTTGAGTCAGTTTCAGGTTGGAGCATAAGGCACCATCAGGAAGTATATTCTGAGATGGTTTCAATGAACCAGAGGTGTTCTTCAGGAAAACACATGTATAGATGATCAATCTACCCCTCTGGGAAAGAAGGAAGCTGAAAGTTAAGAGGCTTAGGGCAAACTGTCTTCCGATCTTCCTCATAGACCCCTCTGGCTATATAAATTCAGCATGACTTTCACCCACTAATTCAACACAGTAAAGTAAAAGATTTCACAACCATTTGTGTAGCATATCCATAACTTGACATCTTGAAAACATCAAGACACCAAATTGCCTACTTTGCCAAAAGACATAATACATGGCTGATAAATTTTTCAATCTGTCTATTAATTTGCTATTGAATTGCTCACCACTTAGATAATTGAACACAAAACCATTTCCAACCATTTCCATCTATATGAAGCCAGTAAATCTGGGTCAAAGTGAAGATATTTTTTTTCTCCCTGAAGCTTTTTTCCTTCTTCCTACCAAAGCTATTACGGTCCAATGAACACTTGCCATTAAATTATTCTTTCCTTTCTGGCTGATAAAACCCTTTGGACATCAGTTCCCACATCTTTAAAATGGGTATATTACTACTATGTGTCTCATGCAGTGGTTATGAGTATGAAATGAAGTAAACAGTATGTGTTAAAGCAGTAAATAAGGGTTCAAAGGTCTTCCTCAGAACCCTAAAAAAATATCTAAAATCTGGGGCAAGAGAAACAGCTCCACGGGCCGGTGCTCATGGCTGGCATGCTGAAGCCCTGGGTTCGATTCTGGATTTGGCATGATTCCCCCAAACTGCTGAGGTGCTCATGCTGGTGCTCATGCCTGACCACTGCTGGGAGTGGCTCTGGGCTTCTGGGCACTGATCAGAAAGCCCTTGCCCCAATTTTTATCTAAAATCTACTCTGCCTCACTGAACACTCCAGGAAACAGGCATAGCATGCAGCACTTACAAATGACTGAAAGTTCCGTCCAGAGCCACCTACCTAGCAGAATGCAGGCCACGGAGTTCAATCCCCCACCTCATGCCACAATGCGAGTGCAATCCTGCACTCTGATCCCTGGTGTCACAATAGAAATGATATGAGCTCTGGTGAGCATCACAACCAAGTATGGAACCCACCATCACCTTATTATCACTGCAACAACAAAGAACAACCCCAAAACAAAAAACAAAACACTTACACAAACACAACTTGTATAGCAATATCAACAGTAGCATCATTCACTAGAGTTAAAGGTAAAAGTAACCCAAGTACACAGTAAGAGATGAATGGAAAAGGGAATATGGCATGCATATATTATAGAATGTATATATTATCTATTCTTGAAGCATAGGAAGGAATGGCACTCCAATTCACTCTATAACATTAATGAGAGGGCTGGAGTGATAGCACAGCGGGTAGGGCGTTTGCCTTGCACGCGGCCGACCCGGGTTCAAATCCCAGCATCCCATATGGTCCCCTGAGCACCGCCAGGAGTAATTCCTGAGTGCAGAGCCAGACGTAACCCCTGTGCATCGCTGGGTGTGACCCAAAAAAAAAAGCAAAAAAATAAAAAAATAAAAATAACATTAATGAACACTGAAAACATTAAAGTCTAATGCAACAACTCAAATATTATGATTTTACTTGTCTGAAGTAGCTTGAATAAGCAATTTCATAATTTAAAAAATAGACTATATGCCACCAATGGCCAAAGGAAATGGGTAGTTCGTGCTTAATGGGCACAAGTTGTTTCTGTTGGGGATAATAAAAATGACCTGGTAATTGATTGTGACATGATTACACAACTCTGTACATCCATTTAATACAACAAATAGCACATATAAAAATGTTTAAAAATAATAAATTTGTTAATTTGTATTTTATCACTAAGGTAATCAAAATTATTTTAATTGTAAATTTTCTTTTTAATTCAAAAATAAAATTACCATGTTAGGGATCAAACCTAGGGCCTCACATCTGCAAGGAGCTACAGCCCCAAGACCAATTACACACTTTCAAATGCATTTAGAAGATATAAGAGTGAGAGATGCTCTAATAGCCTAATAGCAGTGGATACATTTATTGTATAAGCTAATCTTTTTGGGTTTTGTCCTTTAACTTGTTTTCTGAGTTTTGCATTATTTTATCCTTTACAGATTTTGACAGGAGCTTAACTAGCCAGCGGTAGGCACAGGTCTCAGCGAAATGTCACAACACAAGCCTAAATAATTTGCACCTACAAGAAACATTTTCATTGGCCCCAAGACGCTTCCTGTGTCCTCCCAGTCATCCTGGGATCCTCCCCTTCTCTGCTTCCTCTCATAGCACATGTGTGCTGCCTACTCTACAACTTTTTTATGAATGAAATCACACATGTGTACTTTTTATCTACCTTCTTTTATTTAGCATATGTTTGATGTTCCTGTACACTGCTATGTATACTGGGAGTCTACTTTTTACTGCCAAAAAGGATTCTACTGTGAGAATCTGTGACAACTTTGTATCTATTTTCCTAGTTATAGACATTTAAATTGTTTCCAGTCTAAGGCTATGCTAAATAAAGTTAGGGACGTCCCCTTTTAAGTCTTTTGTGTGGCCATATGTTTTATTTCTCTTGGGAAAGTAGCTAGAAATGAACATGCCTGATCATAAAGTAGGGATATGGTGAACACTGTAAGAAACTGTCAAAGGTTGTTTTTTTTTTTTCTGTTTCTTTTTAAGTGTCAAACTAATTTGTGATCTCAACTCTCACCAGCAATAAATCTGAGGTCCAGTTGCTCTACATCTTCCCTGAAATCTAAGGCTGACAAGCTTTTTTATTTTGTGAATTCTGGGGGCTAGAGAGCATAGGAGATCAGGAAAACCATTGCCTTGTACCTGATGTGAATCCCAACACTTCGTACTGTTCCCCACATACCACCAGGGATCATTTCTAAGCACAGAACTAGGAAGAGCCTCTGGTGTACCACTGGTGTACCCCCCAAACACCCCATACATTCTAATGAATCTTAATTTACATTCAACCCATTTAAAATATACAGCTTAATGAATTGTGACCAATGTTGACATCTTATAACCACCACTACCACACAATCCGGGATGGAACAGAACGGTATCATCATCCCAACTTCTTTCAACGCGTCTTCGAAGTTAAGGCCCCTGTGCATAGCAACGGTAGATCTGCTTTCTGTCATTACAGATTAGCATCCTCAGTTTTAGCATTTTAGAAGTGAACGCAAATATTATGCACTCTTTCAAATGACTCTTTTCCTCAATGTTTTGAGGGTCACTCATTTTGCTGTACATATCAGTAGTTCATTTTTTCTGTTACTGCCAGTAGAATTCCATCATGGAGGTCCAAGGGCAGAGTCCAATGGACAGAAAGGATGCGTGGCATGTGGGAAACCTGGGTTGGGTCCCTGGCAGTGCATGGTCTCCCAAACGCCACCAGGAGTGAACCCCAAGCACTTAGCTGGAAGCAGACACCAGCACCACTGGGTACGGCCCAAAAATCAAAGAGAAAAAAAAAAAAAGCACCAGAATTTGACAATAAGGAATGAATATGTTTCAGGCATCTTTAATCAGCTTTTCACATTCTTTCAAGTTCAGTAAGATTGCAAATAAATTTTTGTGCGGTTTTTTTTTTTTTTTGTAGATACTGTTTTCATTTCCCTTGAGTTAAAAATACCCAGGAGCAGAATCCCTTAAATCCTTAGATATATATAATTCATCTATCTTCTTTTATGGAGTTCACCTTTTGCTCATCTTAGAAACTGTGTTGTATTGAGTTATAAGAAATCTTTATTCTGGAAACAAGTCCTTGATTAGATATGCAGTTTGTAAATATTTTCTCTGTACGTTTGCTTGAATTCTCATTTTCCTTATAGGTCTTTTTATAAGGAACTCATTTGTTTTTTTTTTTGTTTTTTTTTGGGGGGCCACACTCGGCAGTACTCAGGATCTATTCCTGGCTCTGTGCTCAAGGATCATTTCTATAAGGGCTGGGGGACCACAGAGGGTCCCAGGGATGGAACCTGGGTCAGCTGCATGCATGGCAAACACCCTAACTACTGCTATACTATCACACAGGCCCCACTATTTAAAAAAATTTTAAGGCATTCTATTTATCTTCCCACACTCCTTTTTCAGTTCATTTTTATAGCCTATCTCAGAACTCTTGCTCTACCCAAAATCCAGGTATATCAATTTTCTTAGCTAGAAGTTTTACGGTCTGAGCTTTTACTTGTACATCAGTAAGGTTAATTTTTGTGTGTGTGTGGGAAAAGGAAGCTTATATAAAGATCTATCAATAATAATGTCACTTGAATTCACTCCGCTGAATTCACATGATTTCTCTCTCTCTCTCTCTCTCTCTCTCTCTCTCTCTCTCTCTCTCTCTCTCATACACACACACACACACACACACACACACACAGACTTGGAGCATCCCCCAACTCATTTCCATTGGTTTTTATAGATATCATTCTATTAATTCTACACTTCCAATTTTTGCAGCTTTACATATTTATTTTAAGGAGGCAGTTTACATCCTCCATATTATTTATTTTCAAATTTGTTTTGGAGGCTCTATATCTTTTGCATTTCCATACAAATTTATAATTAGCCTATTTCTAACAATAGATTTTTAAAACATATCTGGGATCTTAATTGAGATTGAGCTAGAGTGATAAAATAATTTGTGGCTGTCAAATATTTATTATATTGAATCTTCCAATCCAAAACCAGTATCTTTCTTATTCCATTTAGGTTATCTTTAAAACAGCATTAAACAATGATACTGCTTTTGTTTAATATCACTTACAGTTGTTTGCTGTTAGAATATAGAAATGGACCTGATTTTTAATAGCAACCTTTGTTCTTGTTTTTATCCTTGCCTGAACCTTTGCAAGACTTATTTATTAATTATAATAACCTTTGGTAGAATTCTTACACATGTGCATAATTATGTCCTCTGCAAGTGAAGTATTTTTCAGAGTTCCCATTTTCCTTCCTTTTATGTTTTTCTCTGAACGTCTTACATGAAATAGAGTTCCAGTTTCATGAACAGAAGTGTTCAAGGCAAATACCCTTCTCCTGTTCTAATCTCAGGAACAGTGCTCTATAGTTCAAAATTAAGCATAATAGTTGTAAGTCTGTCATAGTACATCTCTATCATTTTGGGTAACTTTCCACCCATTTCAAGTTTAATGAGAGATTTTACCATGAATGAGCATTACATTTTAAGTGGGGTTTTCTTTTCTGCCTCAACTAAAATGATCCTATGATTCCCCCCCTACCCTTTCATTCTTTGATGTTAGATTGTTCATATGTTTGTTGTTAAACTAATCATTCATTCCTGGGATAACTCCATCTAAACTATTTTCATATACTGCTACATACCCTTTTCATATACTGCTACATTCAATTTACTAACCTTTTGTTAAGGATTTTACTATCTAAAATTACACTGGTTACTGATCTAAATTCCTTGCAG
The DNA here is from genome assembly GCF_027595985.1 of Sorex araneus. Classification (NCBI taxonomy): domain Eukaryota; kingdom Metazoa; phylum Chordata; class Mammalia; order Eulipotyphla; family Soricidae; genus Sorex; species Sorex araneus. The sequence continues at coordinate 56,126,022 of NC_073310.1, read as the reverse complement.
TGTTTTCTGGTTGTTAGCAGAGTTAGCAGACTTGAGCTAGCCTCATAAAAACACAGTAAGTTTTTCCTCACCTCTCCACCTCTATTTTCTGAGTGTGCATCACTTGATAGGATTTCTTCCTAAAACATGTGACAGAATATATTAATGCAGCCATCTGGATCTGCAGTGTTCTTTGTGGGGAGATTTCTAATTCTAAATTCCATTTCTTTAACACATATGGTGCTAGTCAGACTTTTTTTTTTCTCCTTTTGGCAGTTTCAGTAATTTGTATCTCTCAAGATGCGATGTTGCAACGTATGATAAGAAATACCTTGGCACAGAATTAAACCCCTTGGAATTTCCAAAGTGGTGAGAGCAACTTAGGCATCTTTTGTTATGTTAATTAGGTGACTTTTGCATTTATGATGATGGGGGCCAGTTGCCAGGAGAACCAACCAGGTGATTAGTGGCTGGCAGTCCCACAGAGGCAAGGAGAAAAGTGACACTGGAGGTCAAAGCAATCACTAATAGCCGAAGTTTCATCAATTCAATCCACACAGTGACACGTCTATAAAAGCCCCATGAGAGAACTGGACAGGGCCTCCAACTTGAGAAAGAGGTGGCAATCTGAGGTGAGCAATGCTGACTGAGAGCACGTAAGCTACAGGGACTTCCCCCATACCTTGTCCTATGCATTTTTCTATCTGGCTGTTTCTTAATTATAGCCTTTTGTAAGAAAGCAGTGATCTCGGACGTTAAGCATTTCTCTAAATTCTGGGAGCCACTCTAGCAAAGAAACAGAACCCACAGAGGTCAAAGGAACCGCTGATTTATCTGTAGCTGGTCAGAAACCATCTGAATTGAAACTGGCAACTGAAATGAGAAGAAATGGGTGGGGAGTAATCCTAAACCTGTAGGATTTAATATCTCCAAATAGTGTCAGAATTGAGTAAAACTAGGACACTCATAGCTCGCTTGATGTGTTAACACCACCAACCCCGCCACATTTGAATTCTGAATTGGCATCAGAGTCCTTACACAGAATGTCTATTTTATCTAAGCTGTCAAATTCCGTGGCAAAAACCTCTCTCTAACACTCGCTATTCATGTAAAGCCTGCAGACTCTAAAGAATTTATCTTAATTTACTCCTGAAACCAACATTTTATGTTTTCTTTCCTAGTTAATCACATGAACTGGCTTCTAAAGCTCCAGTTTGTTTTCAGAGACCCCTTTATGACCACTCTCTGGTCTTCAGTCAACTAGAATATTTCACTACTATTTTGGAGAAACCAATATTCACTTCCTAAAACATGTGTGGGTTTGGGGATCCTTATGCTCCTGAATACATTTTACATAAACATATGTATATAATATACATGAAACTATATATAGATTATATATGGACTTTCAAAATCTGCCTGTCTTTATCAAATTAATCCAAATAGAATATTTTAGTCATTTGTTTGAAAAGTAAGGTATATTAAAAGGTTAGGGTGGCCAAACAACAAGAAAGAAATGCCCAAGATGAAATAGGAAAGAAGCATTCTTTCTCTAAATTCCTCTTAACTGAAGAGAATTTGCATTAACTTTTGTAGGGAGCAAATGTAGTATGAGCCATAAACTATGGAATTCTGTCAAAAGCTTTCAGCTAAGGATTCCAATTTGGAATACCACCCTAAGAAAGACTCAAGTGATTCCCAAACTCTCCTACCAAGTCTATGATGCAACTGTTCCTGCTCATATGATTTTTAATCAATTGCATATTTTGCTAAGGTGTCAATAAAGAGTTGGAGACAAGGCAAGCCAAAACATTAATAACAATACAGTCCAATTTTAAAAAAAACAGCCAAAAGACCTAAACAGATATTTCTCCATTTGTCATACAAATGGCTGACAAATAGGAAAAGATGCTTAACACCACTAATCATCAGAGAAATGCAGGGACCAGAGAGCTATGGTACAGAGCATAATAAGCCCTGCACACCACCAAAAAAAAAAAAAAAAAAAATCAAACACAAATCAGAATCACCCTGAGGCCTCAACTCTTTATTTTTTTGCTTTTTGGGTCACACCTGGCGATGCACAGGGGTTACTCCTGACTTATGCACCCAGGAATCACTCCTGGCGGTGCTCAGGGGACCATATGGGATGCAGGGACTCGAACCCGGGTCGGCCGTGTGCAAGGCAAACGCTGTGCTATCACTCCAGCCCCGAGGCCTCAACTCTTGGCATGGCTACCATTTAAAAAATCAAAAGATAGTAAGTTAGTAAGTACACAGAAAAAAGGGAACCCAAGCACAGGAAAATAAATTGGTAGTCAATAATGGAAGCAATGACAAAATTTAAAATAGAACCACCATACCCCCAAATCCCACTTCTCATACTGACCCAAAGGAATTGTACCCAGAGTCTTGAAGAGAAATGTGTTCAGTCTTTGAAAAAGGACACCTTGTAATTGATGAAAACATGCAAGGGCATAGAGGCCATTACCCTAGTGAAATAAACTAGAGTCACAAAGATGAATGCTGAGGGGTCAAGACACTTTCCTTGCATATCATCTACCCCGGTTCAATTCCCGGCACCATGTACGGTCCCAAGAGAACTGCCAGAACATATCCTGAGCTGAGAGTCAGAAGTAAGTAGTCCCTGAGCACCACCAAATTTTATCACCCTCTCACCTCTAGAATTTAAAATAAGCAAACTCAGAGAAGCAGCAGTGAAGATAACATTGCCAGGTACTGAAGACAGAAGAAAATAGGGAGATCACAAGGAAAGAGCACAAAGTTTCAGTTACCTGCTACAGAGCCTAGAGCTCACTGCTAAGAACTGTATTCTCACCAGGAATCTGAGGTTAAAGATTCTTAATAACACATAAAATCGTAACACAAACAATAACAATGGGAGGAAACTCTGGAAGGCCATGTCTGTGTCCGTGGTATTAGTGGTAAGAACTGTTTCATATATTTACACTTGCCAAGTTCTGAGTTATGTACACTACATATGTACAGCTTTGTACATGTCAATCATACCTCAATAAAAAATGAAAAAATGCAGATAGGGATGGAACAATAGTACAGCAAGTAGGGAACTTGCCTTGCATGTGGTAAGTTTGGGTTCAATGCCTGGTACCCATATAATTCCCAGGAACCCGTCAGGAGTTACCTCTGAGCACAGAGACAAGGAATGTAGCTGGGTGTGCCCCACACACACCAAAAAAAAAGGGGGCAAAAAATCAAGAGAGCAAAAATATTCAGAACTCAAACATTCGGTCATCTTAGAATTATTTACATCAAAAAGAGTTTTGTTTTGTTTTGTTTTTTTTTTTTTTTTTGGTTTTTGGGTCACACCTGGCGATGCACAGGGGTTACTCCTGGCTCTGCACTCAGGAATTACTCCTGGCGGTGCTCAGGGGACCATATGGGATGCTGGGATTTGAACCCGGGTCGGCCGCGTGCAAGGCAAACGCCCTACCCGCTATGCTATCACTCCAGCCCCGGAAAAAAGAGTTTTAAGAAGCATCCCCTGACCCTGTTTTAACAACTTCATTGCAAACAGAGAACCGAGACTTTCTCTTCATTCCCAAGTAATATATCTCAACCTAAATAAAGAAGACAAAGGGGAAGTTTGCTCACCACTGCTATTTCCTTCTGCTGACACATTCATATACACTTTTCTTGCTCTGGGCAAACAAAGCTGAAAGCATGGAGTTCAAAACACACTTTGCTTATTAGGAGAAAAGAAACACACCTTCATAAATGCAGTCACACTTAAAGACACTGGCTTTCTCAAGGGCTTCCCTTTATGCTCCAAACTCGAATTCAAACTGTTCTCCTTTGAGGTGCTCATCAGCCACAGTTATGCGATCTTCATTTCTTCCCCATCTCCCTCTGCCAGGTTTCTTTGTCAGAGCTTTTGCTCTGACAAAGCCATCACTTTCATTATCTTCAAGAAGTCCCAGTTTTTTTGCAGAATTAGCAGTTGGAATCTGCAAGGACTCTGCATTGCATTACCCAATATGTCACAAGCAGAGTCACTGAAATATGTGACTGAGACCCAGGAGAGGGCACAAAGGGTTGGAGCACATGATGTGCATGCAGGAACCCCAGGTTCAATTCCTGGCACTGAATGCTTCTCCTGAGCACTGCTGATGGTGGTCCAGTTTTTTATAGCTTTTTAATAAAAAGACAGCGTAGGGGCTGGAGTGATAGCACGGCGAGTAGGGCGTTTGCCTTGTATGAGGCAGACCTGGGTTCGAATCCCAGCATCCCATATGGTTCCCTGAGCACCGCCAGGAGTAATTCCTGAGTGCAGAGCCAGGAGTGACCCCTGTGCATCGCCGGGTGTGACCCAAAAAAGCAAAATAGATAGATAGATAAATAAATAAATAAATAAATAAAAAGACAGCATATATTCATTCCATGGACAGAGAAGAGCTGCTGGTATTAAATGAGGAAGATTGTGCATTTTGAGAGAATTTTTTTTATAAATGATTAATTATCACATTTGTTAGAAATCCTTTAACAATGTATACTGAAGCAAAGAACATCAATCATCTCTATTTCACGGTAACTTATTCTGATAACTATCTTCGATAAATAATTTATGTGAACACATGATTATGAGACATAAATGAAGTCACACTAATAGCTACCTATATAAATGAAATATATCATCCTGAAAAAGACACGAAACAAACTTTATTTATAATTTGTTGGGGCTGGAGAGATAACAGAGAGGACTGGGTGCTTGCCTTTCATGCAGTTCAAAACCCAGCATCCCTGAGCACCGCCAGGAGTAATTTCTGAGTGCAGAGGCAGGAATAATGCCTGAGCATCAAGATATGGCCCAAAACAAAAACACTTTGTTCATAATTTGTAACAATAGCTTCAATGTCATAAAGTTTTACTACTTATTTTTAAATCATTTTAAATTTGATTATCGCACACCATACATTAAAAAAGGGGGTAAGTAACATCTACCTCTGTTGAATTTTAAGGTGCTCTATAAGAGCATTACTCTGGTTGACTATTGGCATAGGTTGGATTGCAAAAGGGAGAAAATAACCCTCGTTTTAATCTTTTTATTGATTTAAAGTCAATTATATTTTTTCCCATATTTTTGGCTGTTTGTTTTTATAGTGACTTTGGCTTGATCAGAATAATTCCAAAAAACAGTATATCCTAAGAATTCAGACTCAGGAAGGAGCTATGAATGTCATTTAGTCCTCTATTCACTCTTGGAAACCCACCAGGGACCCTCGGTTCTTCGGGGTGCACGGATGGGAGGCAGGGCCTCGGGTATGCACGGCCTACGCTTCTCCCCTTCCTCCCAAAAAAGGCCCTTCTGTTTGTTGTTTAAGGGTTGCAGGCCTCCTGCCCAGGGATTCTGAGTCATTTGTTAGGTGGCAAGAAGAACCTGTCATTTTTTTTTTTTAAGTTATCTAAGAGATCCTAATGATCACCCAGAGTTGCCCGACTTAAATTCCTACCAACCTCTTTGCACCCCTAATTGAAGGTCACTGGACCTCTACAAAAAAGCAGGTTCAATGTCAGTTAACTTCCAACTGTCAAAGTTTTTCTTCTGAATCCTAGGCTAAATGAATTGGTCCATCCATCTAGCTCTACCTCTCATAGTCACATAAAATAAAACTAATCTCTGTTCTATTTTACAATCCTTGGAAATAGCCTTGGACTGTGGTTTTTTATGAGTCTCACTGCTTTTCACAAAGATGCACTGCACACACACACACACACACACACACACACACACACACAACACCTCTATACGCAGGGAAGTTTGCCTGTGGGGGGGAAAAAACAAACTGGAAAGTGTCTAAAAGTGTAGTTGAGATCTGATTATTCTGCACTGGTTGACCACATTTCTTTCCCTCATAGGCACTAGTATGACTGTTTTCAGAAGGCCAATAAAATCTAGAGGAGAAAGTAGAAATCACTGACCAAGAGAACATATACACTTTTAATTACAAAATCTCTATTAGAAAGATACTAAAGATTAAAGATGTCTAGCTATGTCAATGTTTTAAAAAATGCTATTATCTTCAAGATCATAGGAGCTGCAACACATCCAAAAGAAACGTAATTGTAAAGCCAGTCTTGTATCTACAGACACTGAATACTCTCTTCATTGTAAGTAAGGAAAAAAAAAAATCAAGATGTTCTAAAAGATTAAGTCCTGTCAAAAGATATTGAAGATTAATGCAGTAAACAATGACAAAGAGAAAAGACCCGGTCTTCATAGATCATAAGAAAGAAAACAGAGTCATGGGATTACAAACAGCACAGTATCCGTAGTACTGCTCACAAATAGGTCAGATGTCTATTCATAAGAGAGATAAGCAAATGGGGGAAAGGCAATAAGTAACCAATTCTGAATCAAAAACAAGCCCAATATCAAACAGAAGACTGAAAGCAGCAAGGCTGGTTAGGGAAAAGTAAATAAACTCCTTCACCTGCCAGTCTTTTTTTATTTTTTAAATAATAACAGTTTGTTCTAGTCTGCCTAAATACATTCCCAGTAAACAGATAGATATTCAGTAACATTAAATTTTAGTTCAAGGGCCAGAGTGATAGTACAGCAGGTAAAGGACTTGCATGCGGAGCCCGGGATTCAATTCCCAGCATCCCATGTGGTCTCCCAAGCACCTCCAGGAGTGAGTCCTGAGCGCAGAGCCAGGAGGAACCCCTGAGAATCACCATGTGAGAATCACAAAAAAATATTAATTTTAGTTCCGAGTTTATTCTTATTCACAAACCTACACAGTGGAATTTCTTGCCTATTAACAGAAAACTAGAAAAACGCGCACTTATAAGTAAATCAATTTTCATCACTCTAAGTTTCTTAAACCGGACAGTATAACCATGTGACTCTCAGATGATTTGATAGAGAAAAAAAAATCCTTTCTTTTCAATTTTATCATGAAGCAAGCCATCTGCACAAAACTTAATTTGTGAGAACATGACAACAAATTAAAAGCTCTAAAGCAATCCAAAACGAAGTTTTTGAGCAAAGGTGCGTTTCTGACTTCAAACCAACAGAACAAAACTACATGATTGGCTCCTGATTATTTAAACACATTTAAATTCCTTGTGGTAAATAAAAATTAAGTATATACAAGGGCAATCTTTCAGTCCAATAACCTTTCATTTCACTAATCTAATCACATAAACCAGAAAGAAAAACAAGTGCCTACCATATGGCTTTTCTGTAACAGAAAAGAAATGCATTCAGTCCTGGCATCTGTGCGCCTTTATCAAGACTAGCACTCCCCATACTTAAAGCAGCATACTATTAAATATAATCAGATGACAGGGCCCTTCACAAAGCAAAGAACAAAAGAAACTGAGTATCACTTTTGTAGTAGATTATCAGACCTGGTAGCAACCAAAGAAATGCAGGAGGGATTAGGGATTATGTAATCAAGGCGCAAGGACTTCATAAAAAGTGTAATTTACAAGAAGAGAATGCGAAGACTAACAATAGCCAGAGAAATTTTCTTTCAACTGAGGGACCCGTTTCATCCATGGCTATTATCTAGTGACTAGTAATCGGTCCCACTCTATACACACAAACCCAAGCTTCTGGTGAAGGATCACCTAATAATACTTTCGGCTGCCACAGCTAACTCTTCATTTCCAAAGGCTTTACTTGAACTGTAATTTACAGCATTTTTTTTTCCAAAGAAAATGTCTGATAAGGAGCATTCGTATACCAGCCACTCATTTTACAAAAGAAAACACTCTCCTCTAGTTTCTGCCCAAGTCTGACTCCCTCCCACTAGTTTGTTAATTACCATCTCTCACCTCTTGGTGCAAATGATTTCTTACATTTGTACTACACCGTGTCTTAGTTACATACAGTTACTTAGTTACTGGCATCCCCAAGGTAAAAGAAAAAAAAGAGGCAAAGAGAAAAACAGCATCCAACAGTGCTAGGAGCACTGCTAACAGAAACGGAGATCTAACGAAGCACACGCGTCACACTCCACAGGACTCTGCCGAGTTCCACACTCCTCTATCATATAACTGGGCACAAATTAAACAACACTTTGGAATTTTGCTCAAGACATCATTCACGGGGGAAGACCGTCCTTGAGGGTCTACCCTACTGGGCACAGCCCTAAGCAGAGAGAGCGAACAGAGGAGGCTGCGGTCTCCCCATGACACTCAAGACGCCTGGTCTGTCCAAACCAATAAGCAAAATCAGATGAATAACCATGCTGGATGAAGACTAAGTGACAGGAAGAAAACCAAAGCCAAGGCCAGAGGGCAGGCCCTTCCTGGGGAGCACAGGAGGGCATTCCAGGATGGGCACAGGATGGGCATACGGCTTCTCCCAGAAGGTGACTTCTGAGCAAAACCCCAAAGGGAGTTGTGTAGAGTCTGGAGGAAGGATGGGGGGAAGGGGGTCCAAAAAGAGGGTACGGCAGGTACAAAAGCTCTGGGGCGTGTCATGCTCAATGCACAAGATGAAGAACAAGGGTCCAGAAGTAGAGCGCGCAGGATAGGGATGTTCATGGAGAAGATGGCCCGGGGTGCTGGGGGCCACCGTGAGAGCCTGTCCTTCAAACTATTACGAAAAGGACAGGTCGTCCGAGGAGCAGGAGCAGAGGAGTGACAGAAGGCCCACCCTGATCTCAGTGGGGTGAGCATACTTGGGGCGGGCAAGGACAGACGGTGCCAGCCTAGAAGCCTGGCCAGGAAGGGAATCATGTCGTTTGAGGCAGGGTACCGGTGGACTGGGATGGAGGCTGGGGAGGGACTGCAGAGATCTCAGGAATGGGGCTTGGAGAAGCCTGTTTACTCTTCCAGGAGTTACTAAATAGGCAGGTCACTGGGATCACGGAATGTGAACACAGGGACCTGGACAGAAGCCGGTGGGGACAGCCACACAGCAGAAACAAGGGAAGCGGGAAGTGCCAGTCCAGGCCAACCTCACTTTACTGCCCTGTACCACAAACCCCTCTAACCCGCTGTGTGTGTGTGTGTGTGTGTGTGTGTGTGTGTGTGTGTGTGTTGGTGGGAGGGGTGGGGAGGGGAGAGGGGATTGCATGGTGCATGCTCTCAATTCTGTGACAAACAGCTCCTCAAACAAGCCTAGAGGAGGCCATTTTCAAACAGCAGATGCTCATTTCAAGTTTCTGCGCCAATTCCTTTTCTTTTCCAATGAAAGCAATATAGTTCTTTAAAATTAAGGTATGTGTGTTGTTTTATAAACATAAAACTTTTACATCCTAAACAGACTGCATTATAGTGTCAACATAACTTTTACAGCTCCAGGGAAAATTTTCCAAAAAACAGTGCTCTCATCTCATGGCTATTTTACTTTACGCAATGGTCTGGAAGCCCACCTACAACATCTCCAAAGTGTGCCTAAATAATTAAAACACGAAACAAGAGGTCTAACTGAGCTCTGAGGTATCTGAAGATTTGTCAGGAATTAGAAGAAACTTCAGAGAGAAGGAAATGAGAAAATCAAGAGAAACAGACTGGAATCTAAGTGAAGCTTTAATGACAATGAAGCCTCTCCTGCATTTCCTTCAGTAATGCAACACATATTTACTGAGCATCTACTTTGTGCCAAGGACCAGGTTCCCTGTTCTGGGAGGGGGGAGGTTGCCAGCAGGACAAAGAGAAATTAACTTGAAGTGCTGTTCCAGACAAGATACATGGTGACCAGAAATAATGTATTGGAAGCCTCAGATCCAGACTTAGAAGGTCTGGGAAGGTTTCCTGGGTAAGTGATGCTGAAGAAAAGTCCAGAATGATGAGTCAAAATCAGTCATGAAGAGGTGAGAAATGGAGGCTGGGAGAGTGGAAGGAAGGATGATGACAAGTAAAGAGAGAGAAAGGAAGTCTGGTCTGCTGCCCTTGCCGAGCAGAAAACACTCATGGATGAAAGGGATGACAGCTTCCCCGGAACTCTTCCCGGGTACTGTTCCAGGCCAGCATATGGGGCAGCTTCTCTCTCAGGAGGAGCACTCTGCCCGAGGACGGGCCTGGAAGGAAGCAAGGGGAAACCAGTTAAGAAGTTTGGTGGTTCATCATGGAGGTGCAGCTGACGCGCAGGGATGCAGAGTGGTAAGACCTCAACACTGGAGCCGAGGAACAAGAAGGGGAGTGCTGGGAGGATAATCAGGAGAGTGGGCTAGCCACGAACAGGACACAAGGAGAGGGAGCAGAGGGTGGGGGGAGAGAAAGAGAGAGAGAGGAGGGGGGAGGGAAAGAGAGGGAGAGGGAGAGGGAGAGGAAGAGAGAGGGGAGAGGCCCTGATAAGCAGGGAAGGATGCATTTTCATAGAATTCATGGAGGGAAAATGCTTTCCTTTACAGTTTACACTATTGCCAAATCAACCAACATTTTTAATCCACTCTAAGGCATTTTAGTCACAGGATAATTTTAGCCTTCAGGTGCAGGAGCAAAATACAAAATGAACCAATTAACTAAATAACTAATAGTGAAAGGGATAAGCACTTGAAGAGAACCATGGACTCCAGACAGAAAGGAAAACAAGCTTAGAAAGGAGAAAAATGGGGATGGGAGAGATAGTACAGTGGGCAGAGCTCGCACCTTGCATGCGGCGCACCAGGGCTCCATCCCAGCACCTAGACGATCCCCTGAGCTCACTATCGGGAGTGATCCCTGAGTGCAAAGCTGGAGTAAGCCCTGAGTCCAGCCAGGTGTGACCCAAAAACAAAACAAACAAACACAGAAAGAAAAATAATGTGGCCCAGAAAGGAGGCAAAAATTTCCCCAAAAGAATCATAAACTACACAAAGTAATTTTGTGAATCCAGTTTCTTTAAGGACATCCAGAGAACTTCACAAATCAGACCACACATATGACACATACAGGCACACGTGCGCACACAGACACACAGGACACACACAATGGCTCAAGAGTAAGATGTGCCAAGTCTAATTTGTATGAACAAAATGACCCATCCTTACCATATAATATTATGGTATACTCTAATGAATTGTCACACTTTTGAAGAAGACTATTATTTGAAGAAAATTATTTTAGCTGCCCAATGTATTGTTAGTAGTGGTGTCTACATTTATTCACAGCATCACAACTGGATCCCAAAACTTAAGATAAGTAAGAAATTTCTCGTTGCTTTCAACAAAACACACGACCTTATTTGTGGAAGGAGAAATTAGCTAATTCGATAAGGCAGAAAACAGAACTCCTATTAATTTACTACATGGATTTCTTTTGGTTTTGGGCCACACCCAATGATGCTTAGGGGTTACTTCTGGCTCTACATGAAGGGATCACTCCTGGAGGTGCTGGGGGCAGTATATGGTACTGAACACAGGTTGGCCACACGTAAAACAAGTGCACTACAAGTTGTACTATCACTCCAAACCCTACGTGAGTTTCTTGTATCCTACAAAGTTTGGGATATTTTTGACTATAACACAACATCAAGACATCTGTGATTGTCTCTTAGTTAAGTAAAAACACACACCTGTAATTTCATTATTCAAACACATCCAGAAACATGACTATCAACTTTTAAAACGGTTTAAAGAATGCCAGCACCGAAGATTGGACTGGAGAGAGAGCTCAAAGGGACGAAGCACAGTGGGAGGCCAGGTAAGATCTCAGCTCTCATGATGCCCAGAACAAACCCAGAGCGCCACTAGGCGTGAGCACCCCCCACCCAAAGGGTGAGCTCTATGGTCTATACGCAGCACATCTAATACAACAAAAAAATTAAACACTGTGCCCAAACACTTTGACGGCCCAAGGATTCCAGGAACAACTGTCTTTTTATTACTAATAAATTTAAAGATTTAATGTACATTAGCAACATCAGTAAAAGATGCTTAAGTAGCAAATTGCACACTTTCTCCTCATCCTGATTTTTTTTTCACTTTCTGACAGCAAATAGCCCCCTTCATTTTTCATTTCCACAGAGAATCTCAGCAAACCACCTATTCTTTAGAAAGCCATACCTTTGCAGCTAGACACTAAACTCAATTCAGAACTGTACGGTGTCAAGAAAAGAACAAAATCCAGATAATGCAGTGTTTTCTGGCTTCCCAACGTGGAAATAAGAATGGCCACGCCAGCAGCCAGATCCAAATGAAAACAAATTTCACAGCACTGAAGAAACACATAACTGTCCTTGTTAATAAAAGCCAAGTTCGCAACTGGAAATTCTGCCTCCTAGCCAAGGACAAGATGTGGCTATTATAAATTTTTGGTTTGGGGACAAACCTTCAATGACAAAACACACCAAATAACATTAGTTCTTGCAAAGATAATGCAAATAGCATGCTAATTAAAGTATTCACAAGACAAAAACAAACAAGGCTTTAGGACCACAGCACATATTATTATGTAACTACAATGCACATTAAGCAATCACCAGGTTGTAGGCAGGCCATCCAAAAGGAGTTATTATGGTTTACCATGATCGGAGGATTGTGGTGTTAAGCTTAATCACGTTTTTACCTGCAAGCAGGTGTTTACAGGTGTCAAAAAGTAAAACACTGATTCTGACTGTTAAGCTACAGTTTTCTCTAATAATACTGCAATAGTAACATACTAACCTTCATTCTCTGTACAAACATATCTAACCTAAGGTGAAATAAGTTGCGTGAACAAGTTTCTCCATACGTCTTATGGACAGATATATAACTTCGGATTCATTTAATACATTCAATTTGTATTAAAACCACACACACACACACACACACACACACACACACACACACACAGTATTACCCCCAAGTCAGTGACCATAAAAGCACCAAAGAAATAATGAGACTTACTTGGCATGCTATTGTTATCTAAACTATCTTTAATCTGCCAATAAATCAGAGGCATCTATCTCAAAAGAGTTCAAAGAATACTAATATTCAGTGCCTTTAGGCAAACCATGACAGAACCCATCTGTAACAAAGTAAGCATAATGTAATTAGTCTAGAAGAAAACTCTGAGATAGGGGACAGCCGGGCAAATGGGGGTCAGGAAGCAATGGATCTACTGATTTCTTGTCCATGCTGCTCAAAAATTTTCAGAAAACCAGAGTCTAAAATCTTCCAGCCACCTGACACACCAGAAAACTCACAAGTCCTGAGCAGTGGAAAGAAAGGGCATTTTAAAAACAGAAGAAAGCCAGGCAGAAGATTTTTCAGGGAGCTGGAATTCTAACTCTGTAACACAGGTTTCCAAGGCCGTGCCTAAGTTGTCCAAGGAAAAGACTTGTTTTTCCACCCAGAGCTGAGATCTACACCAACTGCAGCCAAGCCACCCTCAGCGTCACAGCCCTGGGTCCAGGTGCCATGAGGCCACCAACTGCCCTCACTCCATCTCCATGGGCAAAACCTGAAAACACAGACAGCGCCAGCCTCTAACCAGCTCATCTCCAAACAGGAATTCAAGAAGACCTGGTGTGTTCCCAGCCCCTGGAATTTCCCAGATCTGAGGTGCCCAAAATGGAGTTCTTGCAAAAGATCTTTTCCTGGAAATAGAAATGGGCAAGGCTTCCCCTCCCTATTCATCAGACTGCGGGTGTTGCCCCCAACCAGGGCAAAGCCCAGGAATATTGCCCAGGAACAAGAGAGGAGAGAGTGGGGGAGACAAGCCCCCTGGTACACAAGGCCCAAAGCTACTTACCTCGCAGGTGGGGGAAGCGCAGGCCTTGAGCGCGTCACCATCTCCCTCCGGCAGCCCAGTCCGAGTGGCCATCATTTCATTTCAAATGACAAAGAAGGGCCCACCCCTTTGAAGTCCACATTGGGGGTCAATGCCAGGCACTGGCACAAAAGAATTCCACACCAGGTTGGTCGGAGGTGCAAAGCAGGCTGGTGAAATGAAGCACCGGAGAAGGAATGTTGCTGCGGGCGGGCGGGGGGCCTCTCCCAAGCGCCCCGAGGATTTCTTCGAGATTTCAACTGTCAACTGACTTCCTCGTCTTCGTCCATCTCTGCAGACTTAGAGAAAAACAAAGACGACCGGCCGGCTGGGCAGCGAGAGCGGTCAGAGGCGGGGACAGTCCCCGGAGTCCCTCCAAGGGGCGACGGGACTCGGCAGGCCAGGAGGAAATCCAGGAGGGAATCCACGCGGCGGCAGAGGCGGGTGCGGGCTCCTCGGGCGCTCGTTCCTAGAAGGGGCGAAAGTTGGGAGAGCGTGAACTTTCTCCGACGCTGACCTTCGCCTTGCCCACAGCTCTCCGCGAGCTCGCCTGGCCCACACTGCGAAAAGCGATCTGTTTCTGGTGGATGAGTCACACGAAGGAAAGAAGAAATATCTTCCCGTGCACACACACAAAAATAATAATAGAAAATAAAATAAAATAAAAGGGCGGGTCTCTAAATAGTGTAGGGGGTGATTTAGGGCAGCGGGAGACACGGAGAGTAGCCGGTGCTGGCACCCAAGTGGCCGCGCGCCTTCAAGGACGGCATTCCCTTCTTCCCGGGTGCACTGCGATTCTGGTCTCTTCTCACACAGGAGGGAGTGGACACGTCTGTCCCTCTGCATCACCCCGATACGTACACTCCAAGTCGGTTATCTCCTCCCAAGACGAAACGCGACAATACTTTCCAAACGCCCAGCTCGCCCCCCTCCACCCATCTGCAAGCCCCACCACCCCCACCAGCACCCCGCAATAGAAAACAAAAAAAATAAAAAGAGGCCAGCGTGGGACCCGGCAGGGCCAGCTCGGCCGGCGCTCCCCGGCCCCGGCGGGTGTCCCCCGAGGAGGCGCTTGTTTTCCTTGGCCCGCGGCAGGGCTGGGTGGGGACGGCGCGGGGCGGGCGGGGAGGTGTGCGCGGCGGCGGCGGCGGGTGGAACCGGGGCGCAGCTCCCGCTCCGGGGCATTATTCGGGCGCTCCAGACGCGCGGCCGCAGCCCCGGCAACTTGGGACTTCCGAGGCTCCCGCCGCGACCCTCTCGCTCCGGCGCTCGCTCTCTCCCGTCCCCGGGGGCCACCGAGGATCCCCAAGAAATCGGAAGAAGCCAGCCCACCCCTCACCTACCCCCTCTTCCCTCCGCCCCTAGCAGAGGCGGGTCGGCGGTCGCGATCTCCCGGGAAGGGCGGCCCGAATAGGCCCTTTAAAAAAGAAAAAGGAAAAAACCCAGGGGTGCCCCCGGGAGGGCGTCCGGACCACCGAGCAGGGGGCTCCCCCCGGCCGCCCCGCCCGATCCCGACGCGCAGCGGCGGGCAGGAGCGGGGCGCGGGCGGGCGCCGGGCCCGGCCGGGACGCGCTAGGCCGCAGGCTCGGTTAATATTCATGAGCGCCGGGCGCGCCCCTCCTCCACGGCCGGCCGGCCGGACCCCGGCGCCCGCCGCCGGCCTTTGTGCCCTTCCCTCCTCCCGCCCGGCCTTCCCCGGCCGCCGCACGCGGCCCCGCCGCTCCCGCCGCCCTGGGCTCCCTCCGGCCCCGCGCCCTCGCCCGGGCGGGGTGGCCCGAGGTGGCGGGAAGGGAGGGCGCCCGCGGCCAGCCCGAGCTCTCCACCCAGCCGACGGGCGTTGCTCGGCGCCCGGTCCGCCGAGGCGGAAAAGCCCAGCCCCACGCACCGGAGAAAACGGGGCCAGGCGATCCGCAGCGGGGGCCGGCCGACACCCCGCGCCAGGACAGCGCGCTCCGCACGCCGGAGGACGATCGGTGCTGCCCGCCGCCGCGCTCCGAGGCCGCCGCCCCCGGCCGGCCGCTCCCAGGCACCGCCGCGACCTGCCCCGGCCGGCCCCGGGTTCTCGGCCGCCGCCGCGGGAGGGCGTGGGGCGGGGCGGCGGCCGCCGGACTCTCCCCTCGCCTGGCCGGGCCGCGCCGGGGCCGCGCTCGGGCGCCCGCGATCGCCCAGTGACAGAAGCGCCTCGCTCCGCCGCCGCGCTGAGCTCTTTCCCGGGGGCGGATTGCTCGCGTCTTCCTCCCTGGATCCACCTCCTCCCACTCCACCTCCTTCCCCTCCCCTCCCCAGGGGAGGCTCCGGGGCTGAATATTTTCTGCCTTGAATAATACAGTCCCGGGGAAAGCGACGCTGGAGAAGGGGGGGATTAGCCGGGCACTCGCCAGCCGCCCCCCTCCCCTTGTGTCTCGGGCCCTCGGAGCCCTCACCGCCCCCCCGTGGCACCCCCCACCTTAAATGCAGGCACCAAAGCCTCCCCGTCAGCTCCGGGTCTCCCGAAGGCTGAGCCGGAGCGGCCAGGAAGCCGAGTTCCGACTCGGTGCTCGGCGCCAGGGCCCGAGTGGGACAATTTATGGCTCTAGATAGCCGGCGTGGGCTAGGGGAGGAAGCACAGGTTCCAGCCTAGGGACACGTCCTCCCTGAGCCACCTGGGCCCCTTTTCTGGCCAACGGGAGGAGAAAAAGACTGCGATGCTACGGGAGAAGACTTTCAGGAGCCGGGGTGTCCTTTCACGCCAGCCAACTAAATAGCTTCTGGAGTAGGGGGCCGTCGGGGTCGCCGCGAGGCGCTACTCGTCCTTCCAGCCTCGGCCCCTTTTCTTAAATTAAATTTTATTTTGTTAATGAAAGTTCCGAGCGGCTGGAGAAAGCCGGCGCGGCTCGCGGAAGCCCGGGAAGACAGCAGCGCATCTCCGCGGCCACAGCGCCCAGCCGATCGCGGCCCCAAGAGCGACCGCCGCCCCTTCCCACCCAATTCCCCGGCCCAGCCGGCGAACCTCCGGCGAGCCCCGCCCCGCCGCGGCTCACTACATCTCCCGCTGCAAATGGCCCAATCAGGAGGCGCGGCGAGAGGGCGCGGGCCAATCAGCGGCTGCTGACTCAGGCTTCCCTCCACCCCCCCCCGCCCCTCCCCCAGTGGGAAAAGCCACCGCCCCTCGGCCGCCCCTTCCCACCCCGCCCACCGCCGCCGGGGCGGGGCCTCCGCACTGCTCGGCGTCCCGGGCTGAAGTGGACTGAGGCCGCGGGAGCGGCGGCGTTTGTCACCTTGTCGCCCTCCTCCTCGCCCCCTCCCTCTCCCAGTCCCCCTGCTGGTGCTGTTGAGGGTCATTCTTATCCCCTCTCCGGCGGGGGACTGTCAGCTATTGTGTCTGATCAGCTGCCGCCACCGTCCTGAGAGGGTTTGAAGAAGAGGCACAAAAAAAGCCAGAGAAGCCGAGATGTCCGCTTGCCTCCCTCATTCCTCGCCCCACTATTTCAGGATGCCAAGACGCGACCCCAGCCCCACGCTCCCCGCCCGTCGCCTCGGCTCCTGTTTATTGTTTGTTTGTTTAATGCAAAAAAAAAAAGCAAATTTTAAAAAATAAACCCTGAGTACCTGTTTCAAAGTTTGCGGACCTTCCTGAAAGTGGAGGAGTGGAAGGTGCCAAGCATTCAGGATAGACAAGGAAATCTCCAGTTTCCCTTAGACGTTGACCGTGAAATTTGCCTATTCCTGACAATTCCTTGCAAAAGTAGGCAGCCAATAACAGCAACAACAATTTTTAGAAAGCAGTAAAATAGAAAGAACGCCTGCCAGGCCGTTGGTGATTTACTGAATGGCCCACTGAGCTATAGCAGTGTCCAGTTCTGCTTACTGTTGAGGAAATTAAAGAGAGTGAATGGAAATGCTGGGTTCCACTTGCTAGCTCTCATCGTGGGCTCACAGAGCAAGTCCAGAAAGAAGAAACAATTTTAAGTACAAAAGAGCTCCTTAGAAATGCAAATGTGTGTGCAAGGCAGAAACGGAGTACCTAATAGCTGAGGGTGTCTGGGGTTGAGGTTTTTGTAATGGAAAAGTTTTGTGAGTGTTGATTTTGAACACGGTTTTCCATTTGGTAAAAGATAGTAAATATTGATCACAGACATGAAAAAAGAGATAAAATGCGTTTTAAGAAATGTGGGGAAGTCGCATTTTAAGAGCTCGTAAAGTGGAAGACTGGGTATTACAATCTTACTCTGTCATTCACCCTGAAATTTTGGACAGATTACGTGTGTAAGTGCTAGAATCATTGAGTAATAGAGACTTCCATCTATAGAGTGTGGCTCAGTGTTAACGATCCCTCCCAAAGCGTTACTCACAAGTCAGGAAATAGGTGCATGGATCTGTATTTCAATAGTTGGTGCAGCAAAATCAGCCCTATTTGGGGTTTTATGGGCATTTTTTTTTAAGCTTCACAATAATAGTCACATCCCTACAATTTCTGCAGAAAAAAATAAGTATGAAATCTTCAGTGATTGTGCCATTACTATTTACTGGGGCCCAGAATGAAAGCTGCTTTCCACAACACTGTAATACCTCTAAACTAGATTTTTTTTTTAATGATAAATTAGTAACAACAATAGCTAACATTTACTTGTCTTACTTGGCATGCTATTTTTCTTTGTGTACCAGCTAATTTTATACTCCTCCCCTTGATAAAGATGTGATTATGATGTTCCAATATTTAGGATGCTTTTAAGAACCATTATGAGGGTTACTTTTATACATATGTTCTGTGTTTTAGGATAGGTATGATTATGATGTTCCCAGTTGGGGACTATTTGGGGAGTTGGTTTTGGGGGGTTTTGTTTTTGTTTTGGGGGGTGTTATTTTTGGTTTGGGGGCCACACTCAGCAGTGCTCAAGGCTTACTCCTGGGTCTGTGCTCAGGAACCACTCCTGGCGGTGCATGGGGGAACTGGGATGTCAGGGATCCAACCTAGGTTGATCAAGTGCAAGGCAATCGCCCTCTTGTACTTACTCCAGCCTCTTGTTTTGGTTTTATTGTTGTTTTGGTTTGGGGCCACACTCAGCAGTGCTCAGGGCTTTATTCCTGCCTCTGTGCTCAGAGATCATTCCTAATGTGGACTTGGGGACCACTGTACCTGAAGGACTACTACCTCTCTGGCTCCTAGATGCAGTGTTTAAGAACCTTATGATAAGATGCGCATATGTGTATCTCGGGCACATTTAGCTCTTCTGAGTGTGCAGGGTAGAAGCACAATATTCAAGTTTGGGAAACAGGGATTCTGGTCAGCCCTCTGCTGAGACTTCAAGTTACAGAGCACTTTCTTGATCTTGCTAGGTTTTTTGGAGATCGCTGAGAGAGATAATAGAGGGTAGAGCAGCTTTTACAAATAGAAACACTGTTCCAATTAAAATAATGTTACAAAGCTGGTGTTTATTCCGTTTTCTCAACAGAAGCCATACTCTTTGTAACATTTTGTTAAATTGATTAGGAACACATTAAACCAGTTTAAAATTGAGTAATTTTTTTTTGGTGAGACATTATTTAAAAAAAAATAATGGAGAAGCAAGAACTAACAGCAATTCCAACTTGGTCTACTTGGAAAGGCAATTAATTATTTGTCTTAAAATCTAGTTAATGATCATGTGGAATTCCTCCACACGAATGGTCTTAGAGTTTCCCTCAAACTGTCTTTAGAAATTACCAGAGTTATAATATAAAGGACAAGACAAACTTGTACACTCTGTCACAATGTAGACAAGACTTTTTTTAAAGATGGGAAACAGTATCCATCAAAATGTAAGTTTGGACTTTTGTGAATGACATGATTATATTTTGGTGAATAACTATCAAGGAAAAATGTCAAAGCCAGAAATAGAACCAAAGTACCCTAACCCCTGGTCTAATGTCATTCTGTAGTTATCTGTGAATGATTTCTATTCTGAATATAGAAGTTGGCAATTCCATAAGGCACAAGTGTTTGCCAGTGAATTCCACAAGTGAAATATGCAGTTGCAGATGAATCACTTGCAAAACTATGAGTCTGAAGCAATTAAAATCAATGGCCCTTTAGGACAGTAAAACCCTCTTTGGGTTTCAAAACAGTATTTTTCATTCATTCAATTAAAAAATGTATTATTTACTAATATATCTTGAAAAACATTTTCATGTTGAAATGAAAGCTATAGAACACTCATCTCCCTAGAAAGACCTTGAGTCTTTTGGGTGTTTTGGGGGGAAGCATTCTTAGGTCACCAACCCACTAGTGCTCAGATGGTCTTCCCTGCTTGGTGCTTGGGGATTGCTCCCTACCATGCTTGTAGAATCAAGCAATGCTGGGAAATGAGCCTGGGGCTCCCACATGCTCTTCTAATCCTTTGAGCCATCTCCCCAGCCCGGCTTTTAATTTTTGTGATCAAGAGAAGGGAGTGATTTGCCATAATAAATAATGCATAAGATACTTTTTCTGGAGACTGCAGTGATAGTACAGTAAGCAGGATGCTTGCCTTCCTTGTGACTGACCTGGGTTTGATCTCCAGCATCCATATGGTCTACGGAGCACCACTAGACTAATTCCTGAGTGTAGAGCCAGGAAAAAGCCCGAAACACCACTCAACCCCCCAAAATAATTTTTCCTTCATCACTTCTTTTTAAACTAGTACTGTAAGAGATTTATTAATTTGATGATCTTTATACACATGATTTTGTCCACATAGCTACTATCTTCAATTATTAATTGCAATCAAGAGAGAAGTGATGCTATTTAATTTAATATCTACAGTGCCTTGCAAAGTGCCATACACAAGATATATTCTTTAGGGAAGGGATGAGGGCACCCCTCCAAGAATGATCAGGGGATCTGGGGCCCTCTCCTGGAGATAGTTGATGATCGAGCAGGCCGTGGGTTGAATACCAGGGTCCAGAGATCAGGTGTTACTCAAGCCCAACAACACCATAATCAGTGATACTCAGGGACTGGCAGTCCTGGTTGGGATGGAGGGAATGTGGTACCAAGATGAAACTCAGGTTCCAGTGCGCTCTCTCCCACAATGTTCTTGAATCATTCCTCTCCCCTTAGCTTATGTGATACTTTCTTTCTCTCAATTAGTACTCTGCCAGGGTGCTTCTGTTTGGCTTATTTGCTCGTTGCTATTAATTAGCAACTTAATTATAAACAATTTAATATTATTATTATTCAACTGAATGTTACCTCCTTTTCCTTTCTAGGACAGATTCCTTCTTTCATACCTCCATAATACCTATCATAAGTCTTGCACATAGAAATCACAACAAATTTGGGGCCGGAGCGATAGCACAGCAGGTAGGGCGTTTGCCTTGCACGCGGCCGACCCGGGTTCGATCCCCGGCATCCCATATGGTCCCCCAAGCACCGCCAGGAGTAATTCCTGAGTGCAAAGCCAGGAATAACCCCTGAGCATCGCTGGGTGTGACCCAAAAAGCAAAAAAAAAAAAAAAAAAAGAAATCACAACAAATTTATTTGAGAAATAAATGATGATTCTTCCACTATTACTGACAAATATTTACACCTCAAGAAATTCTGGACTAACAAGGACTCACTGGGGTACAGGAAGATCCACCCAAACCAGAAAGCACAAACTACAAAAGAGGTCCCACAAAGAGAACACTGGTGTGGGCCTCAACTTCCAGAAATTCCACACTTCATCTGTTTACCTAACTTCAGTGCTGAGGACTGTGTTGTTTTTTTGGCCCCATCGTGGTGCCAAAAATGAATACCACATGCATTTTGGCAGAAATGATAAAATTTCAGTCCATTAGTTTGTTCATCGTTATGCATCAAGCGTTTCCTTCTGGATCCAAATGACTTTTTTAGCACTGATCTTTCCATAATTAGACCGGGGGTGGGGGGGCATGGTCATGAGCATTAGGAAGAGTTAATTTTCTAAGAAAAAAGAGGAACAAAAAGGTAGATGTTTTTATTTTTATTTGGAGAATCGTGACTTCCCTTCAGAAGCATTCCAATTTTCCTTAAAAAATATGACCAATTTTTAAATGTTTCCACCCAACCCAACTGCATGAGTTGGAACATCCTGTGAAAATTGTGCAGTCTGGGTAGAAATTTAACTTACAACTGGAGAATTAAAATACGTCCTCATTATCTTGGGACCAAGTTCTAAATTCCTGCCATTCTAAACAGGAAAGTGTACTAACAATTTGTTTCTTTCTTCTTTCTTTCTCTTTTATTCTTTAGTGTGTTTTGGCCAGTTGTCACCCAGTGGTCCCAACTCTGTGTTCCAGAGGTGCTTAGGGAACCAAGAAGTACCCAGAGTTCGAAATGGAGTTGGCTGTAAGCCAGGCAAGCACCGTACCCTATATACTGTCTCTTCAGCCCACTTTATTATATTACCAGCTTGTTCAGAGCAACCAAACTTTTAATCAAAGTGAGAAAAAAAAATCCAAGCTTGCCTTTTATTTTCATGGAGTAGGACTAGAGGAGTTATCCAGAGTCCTCTTAAGGGTTGGAGAACTATTACAGCAGGTAAGGGGTTTATCTTGCACATGGTCAATCTGGGCTCCATCATCGTCAAAACGAATAAGATCCCTTGAATACCATTAGGAGTGACTCTGAGCTCAGAGCCAAATGTAAGCCCTGAGCACAGATGAATGTGGCCACATATGCCCAACCCCCATAAAAAAGTTCTCTCTGCTCCTTGGTTCAATGAAATGCTGATTTCAGTGCTCTCTAGCCCTTAACTGGTCTATTTCTATAACTGCCTGCATTCCTCAGTAATCCAAAAGTCTACTAACCAAGAGTCCTTTCAGATAGGAAGACTGCGAAACAATAGGTGGCAATTCTGCCACATCTGGACTCCAGTAGGATAGGTGCAGTCTTACCTAACTTCTTTCTTCAAAGATTTTCTCCGTTCCCCTTTTAAAAAATTCTTATTTTTTGTTTCAAAGACTTTCTTAATTAAAATGCAATGTATATGGTCTAGCTCTTTTGGAAGACAATATGAACATTCCTCAAAAAAACTAGGAATTGAGCTCCCATATGACCCAGCTACACTATTCCTGGTACTATACCTCAGGGGCCCCCAGACACAATGCACTGAAGATTTCTGTATTCCTATGTTCATTGCAGCGCTGTTCACTATAGCTAAAGTCTGGAAACAACCCAAGTCCCAAGAACAGACGACTGGATAAAGAAGCTATGGTACATATACACAATGGAATACTACTTGGCCATAAGAAAAGATGAAGTCATGCCATTTTCTGCCAGATGGATGGATCTGAAGAGTGTCATGCTGAGTGAAATGAGTCAGAGACACAAAATGTGGCATACAAAGAAACAAAGTAAGGGAACAACTGAAGCCCAAAGGCACAAGGAATAAAGAGCAAGAGAACTGGTGGGAAGATTCCTTAGCAGAAGTCTTGCCAATGTGGTAGTGTTAGTGAGATGGTGAATAGGTCAGGGAAGGGACCACTATGATAATGAGGAAGGTTGGTGGTCACTCTGGATGAGGACTGCATGTTGAAAGGAGATAGAGTGATATTCATGATACCGTCAATAACAGTATGATATCTACATGGAGGCTACTTGCACTGTGTTAGCACACTGAGAAACTGCCAGAGAGATTTTATGGCCTGCAAAAGTGTTTTCTCCATGGTTCCTCACAGAAAATTTGTTGACCTAAAGAGAAAGCATTATCGACCTCAGAACTCTTTGGCATTGAGGAAGGGCCAGAACGATAGTACAAGGAAGAGGGTATTTTTCTTGCACATGGCTGACCCGTGTTTGACCCCCATATGGTCCCCCCAAGCCCCTCTAGGAGTGATCCCTGAGCACAGAGTCAGGAGTAAGTACTGGGTATGGTCCAAAAGCAAACAAACAAGCAAACAAAATTTGAGGAACATTAAATATAATTTCAAGGATACAACCACATAGTCACGCACATTTAAAAAGCAGTAGGAGGCATTCATTTTTTTAACTACTCATTATTTTTTAAACCTTTGAACGTTATTATAGTTAAGGTGATTTATTTACAATGGTTTTAACATTTATGGCCTTGGGGTGCAGTTACCTCACTCACCACCTAAGCGCCCAGTCCCCTATCCCATGCCACAGAGTCAGCTCCTGTCAGCTTCCTACTCCCATTCCAATCTACTGTTCCCCCATTTGTTTTCCAGTGCTCAGAGTTTGTTATCAATTGGTATTGTCTACTCCTTTGTTTTGTTCCCCACAGTATCACTGTATCACTGTCACTGTCATCACCTTGTTCATCCATTTGCTCAAGTGGGCACCAGTAACATCTCCATTGTGAGACTTGTTACTGTTTTTGGCATATTGAATACGACACGGGTAGCTTGCCAGGCTCTGCCGTGCGAGCAAGATACTCTTGATAGTTTGCTAGGCTCTCCGAGAGGGACGGAGGAATCGAACCTGGGTCGTCTGCGTGCAAAGCAAACGCCCTACTGGCTGTGCTATCGCTCCAGTCCTATTTCCCACAGTGGAAAGGCATTTTTAGGGGATATAGGGATATATATGCTGATTTTTGGGCCACACTCAGCAGTGCTCAGGGTTTACTCCTGGTTCTGTGCTCAGAGATTACTCCTGATGGTGTTCAGGAAACCATATGCAGTTCCTGGGATGGAATCAGGGTTGACAACACACAAGGTAAGTGTCTCACCCACTGCATTATGTCTCCAGTCCCAGAAAGGCATGTCACCTTTCCTCCAAACACTGATTTAACAGTCCTATCTATGAAGGGGTGGTTTAAAATAAGTATAAAAAGGTCCTGAGTGGGAGTTTGGGGCATGGCACTCAGTGAAGAGTACTTTCCTTGCACGTGTGAGGCCCTGGGTTCAAAGCCTGGCAACATAAAATGAAGAAAAAGAAATAACTGAAAGCACAGTTTCTCTGAAAGTTTTAAATACCTTATTTTTTCTTCCCGACATTCACCAGACTATCTCAGTGACAGAGGTTCAAATTCCAATTCTTTTTTTTTTTAAAGAAACCATTCCATGTGTGTTTCATGAAATGTCACTGCTTATATCTCAATTGCCAGAATATGGTCCCAAATCTATATTGTTAGAATTCTTTCTTCTTTTTCTTTTTGGGTCATACCCAGCGATGCACAGGGTAATTCCTGGCTCATGCACTCAGGAATTACATCTGGCAGTGTTTGGGGTACCATATGGGATGCTGGGAATCCAAGCCAGGTCAGTCACGTGCAAGGCAAACACCCTACCTGTTGTGCTATTGCTCCAGCCCTTATTGTTAGAATTCTTAAACTCTACAGCTCTCCTTAAAGCTTTGACTATTCTTCATAAACACCAAGATTTTGATTTTCAAAATTTCTCCAAATATTCAATCTCCTTGACATTATCACTGTTCTGTAGCAAAGCACACACTGTACTGAAAGGAAGGCCAATACAGTAGGGGTTTAGGGATGGCCCAGGAGTAGAGCTCCTGCCTTGCAGTGTGGGACCCAGAATGTCTACCCAGCACCACAGGACTGCGTCTCCAGCAAGCATGCAAACCCCACAGCAAAGACAACCAAGTTGAGGGGAAAAAAATGGATGGAGTGAAACAAGGATTATTCTTTTGATAATACAGAATGTGCATTACAAATCTTAAAAGATCCAAATCTACTATGATCCAAGGTAGAAATTCCATAACTGTAATACAGTAGGGTGGGGGGGGAGGATCTTTAAAAAGATTGAGAGGTGGAAGGCCTAAAAGATACTGCAAAGTTTAAGCATCCATTCTCCAAACTGAGAGGTGGAAGAAGGAAAGGTGGGAAAACGTTGCATAGTCTAATTTCTTAATTGGCTATAGGGGTTATGGGAACAATTAATTTGTGAAATTTAAGGCAAAATGGTTGAGTGACTAATTTGAAATAAAGTGAAAAGCAAGCAGCAGGTTAGCAAAGAATATATAGCAACCGACATAAAGCCCACCAAAGATTTATACGGAAAGTTTTTAAAGAGTCCTGTAAACTGATACATAAAAAAAGAAAAAATAAATAGGCAATTCACAAAAGAGGAAACACATGTGGTCACTAACCATGATAAAAGATACTCAGTATCACTGGAATCAGGATAATGCAAATTAAATGATAATGAGACCCTTTCAAACCCATTAGACTGGCAAAAAAATCAGTGTGATAACATCAAGAGTTGAAGTGTTGATTAAAACAAAAGCTTTTGCACACTGCAGGTGGGAAATATAAATTCATAAACTCACAGTAATTTCAGCTGTTCAGTCCCAAACCTTAGCTTGTCTGCCAAACGGAAAATGACTGTCATCTTTACATCCATTGCCAGTAGGGGTCTTAAATTTAAGATACTCTAATTTTTCTTCCCACATTAAATGGAAATTCTGGTCACCCTGTTGTCAGAGAGCAAAAAATTGGAGGCAAAGGACTACAGAGTTAGTTGCAGGAGTTAAGATGTCTGCTTTGCACCTGGCTGACCTGGTTTTGAACCCCAGCACTGCAAGTGATTCTTTAAGAACTGCCAGGGGTGGCCCCTGAGCACAGAGCCAGAACTAAACACTGAGCATCACAGTGAACAACAGACAAACAAAAGATAATAAGATAATGAAAAAGTTGATATATCAAGGTCTAGCAGTCCTAAATATGTATGGAGCAAACAACAGAACTATATAACATATGAAGCAAAAATAAATAGACATGAGAGGAGAAATAGACAAATTCATAATTTTATTGGAGACATCAATACATCCTAAAGAGGATGTATTTAAAGAAAATTCCTAAAACTACACAAGTCAGCATTGATAGAGAAGACTCTAACACCATCAACCACAAGGATTCGTTGTGTCTGTGAAGACACAGCAAATAAATTTTATTTACACATACTCTCAGAACATCCACTAAAAGAGAACTTTTGGTGGTCATGCAACAAATCTTAAGAAATTTAGAAGAGGGACTGGAATGATAGTACAACAAGTAGGGTGTTTGCCTTGCACGCAGTCAATCCGGATTCAATCCCCTGCACTCTAATATGGTCCCCCAAGCACTGCCCAGGAGTAATTACTGAGCGCGGAGCCAGGAATAACCCCTGAGCATCAGCAGGTGTGACCCCCTCCCCCCCCAAAAAAAAGGAAATTTGGAAGAAATGAAAAAATAGAGTGTGTTTTGCTTTCTATAACAGAATCCAACTAGAAACCAATAGCAAAAATCCCCAATACTTGGAAAGCCAATGACATACTTGCAGATAACTCACAAGTCAAAAGGGAAGGAGACCTTAAAAGAAATTTAGGAACACCTTTTCAGGCAGCAGGGAGATGGCTCAGTGGCTAAAAGTACCTACATGAGAGGCTTTGAGTTTGCTCCCCATGCGTCCGACAATTGTCTACTGAAGGAAGGAGACGGTTTTCTGGAAGCAACCTGACAGTGGTAGTGTCCCGACACTGCAGCCAGTTTCTTTCCAGGCCACAGGCAGAAACTTGTGAGCACCATAACTGAAAGCGTGTGACTCCCTGCAAACATCACAACAAATAAACAAGATGTAAAAGAAAAAGAATGTGTGAACCTAGGGGGATGGAGAAGAGGGGAGGAGAGAGGGACAGTCCTGCATGCGGCAAAGCCCTACAGCGCAGCCCTGGACCCCCCCCTTTATGCCAGATTTAGGCATCTCAGCGCTGGGAGGGGGCCTGAGCTACTGCCTCTGCTGAGGTAGACTCCGTCTCCACACACCAGACACAGCCCAGAGGAAGAAGGCGAGAAGAAAACTCTTGAAACTGCCCTGAAAATGTTGCCAGGACTAGTGTGTTCCTCCTGTGAGCAGAAGCAGCCCGGCCTGGTGGTGTTGCTTCTAGGAAACCAGGCTTCTTCTTTCAATGTGGATGTAGACAATTGTCTGCGAATTGTTTGTCCTCAGGAGAAGAATGTGTGAATGTGTGAAGGGACTTAAGTGGGCGTATCTGGGTAGGAGTGTTTGAGCTTGTTTCTGAGAAGTTACTCACCAGGACAGCTAGTCTCGGGTGGAATGAGAACTCGCACCTCACTTGGACACAAAGATCTCAAAGACCAGGCATCAGGGAACATCCAGACCAGGCCTGGACAGAGCTTCCTGTCAGAGCTCACCATGACGGCTTCCGAATGGCATCCCTGAAGTACTGTCAAAAGAGAGATGTTGTCTGAGGCAGGAGTTGACCAAATTCGAACCTCTGGGCCCAAAGCAACCCACTGGTCATTATCCTGGAACACAGCCAGGAACCCTTTTTTGTAGGGTTCATGACGGCCTTCACATTCAAGTAGCGTACAAGAATTTGTGACAGAGACTGAAAGGGCCACAAAGGCCAAAATATTTGCCATCTGGCCTTTTGCATAAAACGCTTATTGAGCCCCTGATCCAAAGTTAGTACATGTAGGGAGAAATCTGCCTATCCACAAGATTGCCCTTGAAAGTCCAGCCAGAAGTGGAGGTTGGATGTTGTCATCCATTAGCTTCTATCAGTGTTTTTGACAGCAGCAGAGAACATTGTTTTTTCAATGGAATGCCTAATCCCGAGGCTGGTAATTCTTAGGAACCTTGTTGTTGGAAAGAGACATGTATCTAACAATAGAATTAGCCTTAGCACAGTCAGATGAGAAGCTTAGAAAAATGCTACGAGCTAAGAGGGTGCAGACTCTTATCTCTGATCTCATCTCTGCATTGGTTGAAAGTTTTTTTTTAAGATAGATAGCATCATTTGCACAAAATTAATTTCATTGCTCACTGTCTGTTAAGGAGGGGTATATGCCAGAAGTAATTCCTGAGCACAGAGCCAGGAGTAACCCCTGAGCATTGCCGGATGTGGCCTCAGAACAAACAAACAAACAACAACAAAACCCAAAATAAAGCAACATGTTATGAGATGTAACAATTGGGGTCTGAGTGATACAGTACAGTGAGTAAAGCGTTTGCCTTGCAAGCAGCCAACCTGGGTTTAATCCCCATATGATCCCCTGGACCAGCCAGGAGTGATCCTGTGGGGCAGAGCCCAGGAGTAAGCCCTGAGCCCAGCTGGGTGTGTGCCACCCTGCCCCCTCAAAGGTGAGGTGGGTATAGAGTTGAATTTAAGCTAAGTAGCTGCACCACTGCAACTTCATTTTAGGAAACATTCTAGAAGAGTTTTGGGAGCTGAACATTGCTTTGGTTGGGAGAGAGAAATATTTTGGAGCATAGGAAAAAAAATTTTTTTTTCAGTACTGCAAAGAATTACAGAGAGATTTTTCTGCAGAGAGAATAGGAACTTGGGTTTTGAGGCAGAGACAGACTGGGAACTGGAATGCACCAGAAGTACTTACTGAGAAGTAGTTCACTTCTTTTCCTTTTACCTTAGACTAAGAACCACCATATTTGCCTCCTTCTAAAAGTTCCTTTGCCTATATTGCAATTCTCTGTAGTTGGTTATGAATCTTCACTAAAGCTTCTTACAGAGTCAGTGTGGATGTTATATGTGATTTTGGGGGATTTTCCTTTTGGAGGGATTGGGGTGCTGCACAGGGATTCTTCCTGATTCTGTGCTCAGAGTGACCCTGGTCATGCTTGGGGGAATCATGTGAGGCATCAGAGTCAAGAGGGGATGCCTCATGCAAGGCACATGTTTTATTTTCTGCATTAGCTCTCTGGCCCAGTGTTAGTGCTATGAAAAACAAAAACATGGGTCAATAAATGACATTTGGCTTTCCCCAAATCGCCCTCTGCCTCACAGGAAAGTAGGACATTTTCTTAAGGAAGGCTGGCAGTGCCAAAGCCTTTCAGCACCAATTAGCCACAAATTGAATTCAAAAGCTGGGAGGCTTGAGAGGCTCCAGGGGATGGTGAGGACACAGCTACAGAGTTGCCTGGTTCCAGGTCAAACTGATGGTTAAATGAAGATAAATGTGGTTTTGTTTTTTTCCCCCCTCTCGTCACCACCACATACTATAAAAACACAACTGGCCCTTCAGAAGGGTAGAAAATTATTTATCTTTTCTGTGTGGTTTCAATTTTGTGTATATGGTGCCAGAGCGAGTACAACAATGGAACATTTTTGATATATAGCTTCCTTCCATAGCTGACCATTCTTTTCACTTTCACTGCCATGAACATTTCTGTTTTCTTTCATGCCACACCCAGAGGTGCTCAGGAGACCATGAAGTGTGTGTGGGAGGCGGTGGTGGGGGCAGCGTGGGGTGGGGGGCAGAGATTGAACCTGAGGCTTCCACAAGCAAAGCATGTGCTTCCGTCCAGCCCTCTCCCTGGCCTTGAAAGCAACTATTGGGGTTTTTTGGGGTTTTTTTTGCTTTTTGGGTCACACCTGGCAATGCACAGGGGTCACTCCTGGCTCTGCACTCAGGAATCACTCCTGCCAGTGCTCAGGGGACCATATGGGATGCTGGGAATCGAACCCGGGTTGGCCGAGTGCAAGGCAAACGCCCTACCCGCTGTGCTATCACTCCAGTCCCATAAGCAACTTTTTAAAATTTTTTGAGTTTTGTTTGTTTTGATTTTTTGTTTGTTTTGAGGCCATACCCAGTGTGGCTCAGAGCTGACTCCTGGCTCTATTGCTCAGGGATCACTCCTGGTGAGGCTAGGGGAACATATGGGAAGCTGGGGATTGAACCCAAGTCAGCTGCATATGAGGTAAGCGTACTATCTGCTGTCCTATCTACCCAGGCCCCACTTTTCCCCTTAAGTTTTGTTTTGGGGTCATAGTTGGCTATACTCAAGGCTTAATTCTCACTCTGTATTTGGAGGTCACTCCTGGTGGTACCCCAAGAAGTATATGCAGTGCTATGGATCTAAGTACAGATATAAGCAGATCAGACATGTTAGTATCTGTCTGGCCCAAGGATGCCATTTTTTTTTTAACCGAAAGACTCAGGGGTGAGGTGCTGAACTGTGCAGGATGAGCAGAATACTGTTAAGCAGAAGTGCGACCTAAACATGCTTGCTCTCCGGCTTCATCATCCAGCATGTGCAAAGTTGTTTTTCAGCCAAATTACAACCTGCTACATGCCAGAGACCTGTAGTTTGTTCATGAATGCTCAAGCCACCAGGTCTAATTTGCCACTTTCAAACACGTTGCAAAGTTGCTTTTAGAATTCCGACGACATGCTTGAAAAACATGAAATGGAGTTGATATAAACAGCAAATTAATTAGCACCTGGATTTGATCAGATCTGGAAAGCCCCATGCTTTTCTGTCTGAGTTGAACTTTGGATGTTCCAAGGAGCTATGGACAGGACTGTCCTGGCGGTGGGACTTGGGCACAGAACTTCTGACAGCTCCTCAAGTGACCTGATCCAGCTGGCAAAGGCTGGAAACTTCTGTGATAGAAGCAGCAGAGGTGATGGGAAGGTTCTGGCAACTTGAAGCTTCAAAAGTGTGGAAGATTTTGTACCTCCGCTGGCTTTATTCTTGAGCAGAAGGCATTTTAGGAGTTCTTGTTTAGTCCAGAAATATGAGCTGTTCTGTTTAGACTTCATTCAAGCCTGTGTGGGTGCTGCCTCCTTGAAATCACTTCTACCATCTGGCAAAGCAAAGGGAAGTTATTCTGGTTTTGAATAAAGAGAAACAAGGGAACGAGAAGCCATGCACACTGATCAAAATAGCTTTGGTTTTTTTCTAAGTGGTACAGAGGGTATTCATCCTTTCCAAAGGGATGATCTTCCCTTCTCCCTTATCTCCACAAAAAAATACATTCTAAAGCTAACATTTAAATTTGATTGAGCTTAACTTATCAAGAAATATTTCAAATTTTTTTTGGGGGGGAAAATCCATGGTTTGGCATCTTACTCTCATGGAGAAGAATCTACAGATCTAGATGATGGGGCTTTGGAAGTGAATGTGAAAGCATCGTTAGAACAGAAACAACTTCAGTGTGTGATGAACTTGACTGATTCAGGATCAAGCCGGCACCCTACGTATTCATCTGAACAAGTGCAGAAGATGAGTGATCTCTAGAATCTGCTTTTACTGTCACTTAGTATATTTGGTCTTTTGCGATATCACCAGCATACCAGCTGTTCAGGTGTGTGTTTTTGTTTTGTTTTGTTTTGTTTTAACCCGACAATGCACAGGGGTTACTCCTGGCTCTGCACTCAGGAATTACTCCTGGCGGTGCTCGGGGGACCATATGGGATTCTGGGGATCGAACCTGCATCGGCCACATGCAAGGCAAATGCCCTACTCACTGTACAATCACTCCAGCCCCCCAGCTGTTCAGTCTTAAGACTGGTTTATTTTACTGAATTCGACGTGCCATTTCAGTTACTTTTAAAAGTTCTAATTTTTTAAAGTCCAATTTGAAGATACTCTTTAATCCTGCCATCACCCCAATCTCTCTGGCCCCCTTTGTAAAGGACATTAGTATGACAAGTATAAGGTTTCTCTTTCGATTGCCCTGGAAAATGAATATATTTTGACCCATTATTTATTTACCTTTTTTTTAGGGAGCATCCTGACAGTGCTTGGAGGATCATATGTGGCGTCAGAGGTTGAATCTGGCTTGGTAAGGAGTTGTTAGGAGCACCATAGTGGATGGCATGAACTATGTGATGCAGCCTGATGGGATGCAGCCTGATGGGATGACAATCACGTTCATTATCTATCATTCACCAAAACATAGAGTCTAATGGCCTGGGTGTTTAGTTGTCTTTAGCAAAAGGATGCACTGTACCACTTTAGCACTGTCGTCCTGTTGTTCATCGATTTGCTCGAGCGGGCACCAGTAATGTCTCCATTGTGAGACTTGTTACTGTTTTTGGCATATCGAATATGCCCCGGGTAGCTTGCCAGGCTCTGCCTTGTGGGTGGGATACTCTCGGTAGCTTGCTGGGTCTCCAAGAGGAACAGAGGAATCGAACCCCAGTCGACCATGTGCAAGGCAAACGCCCTGCCCACTGTGCTATCGCTCCAGCCCAGCAAAAGTATGAGAAAGGAAATTTTTTTTTAATGGCGGAGACAATAGATTGCCAGAGGTCAGGCTCTGCTGTCATAAAGCTAAGTCCAAATCCTGGCTTAGGCAAATTTTGGCTTTATGACCTGAGACAATCTCTCTTTCCTCATTTTTTTTTCCTGGTCACACCCGGCAATGCTCAGGGGTTACTCCTGGCTCTGCACTCAGGACTTACTCCTGGCGGTGCCCAGGGGACCATATGGGATGCTGGGAATTGAACCTGGGTCGGCCGCGTGCAAGGCAAACGCTCTACCTGCTGTGCTATCACTCCAGCCCCTTTCCTCATTTTTCTAACCTGCAAAATATGGATACTACCTTGCTTTTAGGATTTAATGAACTATTGATGCAAAACATCTTAAATTATATGTTTAATTATTTTAGTTATTATATGGAATTTATTTGCATGTTGTAAAATTGAGAAGGGCCTTTTTTGGTATAGAGTTGCCAGAGTTGTGTTATGCAGACACACCTGGCAATGTTCAGGGTCTACTTCTGGCTGTGTGCTCAGGGATCACTCCTGGCAGGGGTTGGGTGACCATATGGAATAGCAGGGATAGCACCCAGGTAAGCCACATGCAAGGCAAGTGCCCTACAAGCTGTACTATATTTCCAACCTCAAGGAAAGGGGTTCATATTTATTTTGCTTTCTTCTGTTCAAAAAAGCCACATTTTTGATATTAAGCTATTTTTTACTTTCAAGGTTACCTTCCTTTGGAGGAAGGTTCAGTTTTGCTTATGGGATTTGGATTTTCCCTGATATTCTTCCTGGGCCTTGTCTGTGCACAAGGGGGTGTGTCTTCATGCTTGATAAGTACTAGACAAGCTCTTTTAATCTGAGGCTACAGGGCTTTGGGCAATGCGGCACCATGGGGAACACTGGACTAGAGTCTCTGAATTTCAAAGCTCGTGTTAGACATGCTTTCTCCACTTAATATTAAATTTCTTTAGTCATTGCAGCTATTTTTTAGGTAGAATTTTGCATGTATTTGGGCCACACCTGGTGGTGCTCAGGGCTTACTCCTGGCTATGTACTCAGGGATCACTTCTGGTGGAGCTTAGAAACCATAATTAATTCTGGGGATAGAATCCAGGAAGAACATTTTTTTTCTTTTTGGGTTACACCCAGCAATGCTCAGGGGTTACTCCTGGCTCTGTGCTCAGGCATTTCTCCTGGCGGTGCTTGGGAGACCATATGGGATGCTGGGAATCTAACCCGGGTCGGCCGCGTGCAAGGCAAACGCCCTACCCGCTGTGCTATCACTCCAGCCCCAGGAAGAACATTTTGAAACCTAATCTAAAAGATTCAGAAGCCAACATAGAAACAAGATTCACTAGATTTACTCTTCTCCTGAAGTTAATAGTAATATGTATTGAGTATTTTAGAGTTATGTATTTTGGGCAATAGACATGGCTCAGAGGCCAAGGAGCAATGCATGCATGACAACCCATGCCAGACCCGGGCATTATGTGGATCCCTGAACGTTGCTGGTGTGGCCCTGCTGGCGCCTAGTACTTCCAAGTCCAAGCACTATTGAACTTTGTACCTGGTTGACCAGTATAAACGCAAGTGACCCTGTGCTCCTTTGGAATTGCTTGGCAGCTTTCCCAAATAATTTATCTTGTTTGTTGTTTTGTTTAGGGGCTACATCCAACATTACTCAGGGGTTACTCCCAGTTCTGCACTCAGGAGTCACTCCAGGTGTACTCCGGGATCCATATGGAATGCTGGGGATTGAACCCGGATGATCTACAAGCAAGGCAAGCACCCAACCCATTGTATTATCTCGAGGTCCTCCAAATTTGTCTATTTTTTGAAACTAAAACAAACTCCAATAGAGAAAAGATAGAAAAAAATTCTTTTGTGAGGGACAATAAAGAGCAATCAAATCACAAAAATCATTTCACAGTATTTCCCATTCACTGTCAAGTCCTTGAAGGATATCTACAAATCATCTTCATATATTTTCATACTTATTTCACAGCAAATAGGACAAAGAATTATTAACTGGGTTTGATCAGGTGCACACAGAGACAGCTATTCCCAGAGAAAAATGTTATTTGATTGAATGCTGTAGCTATGGGATTCCTAAGTACAGGCACATCTCCAAAGCAGAATGAATTTGATAAATGTGCATTGGTGTAGGAGGCAGGAGGAAATATGAAATCTTATTAGAGGAGAATGGGTTATACATGTGTGTATGAATAGTTTATATAGGCAAAGATATTTGTGGAAGAGCATTTATTGGCAGAAATGTGTACACAAACAGCAGAGTGAGACTTCATGAGATGGAGATTGATTTTATATTCTTCTGCATTATTTGTAACTGACATGTGACGGAGTGATATGACCCTTTTGCAGTGATTAATTAAGTCACAGTGGAGGGGACTGGAGCGATCAGAGATCTGAGCAAATAACACAGCAAGAGCGAAGGGGTAGGTTCCTATGAACCTACCTGATTCCTTGGGATATCAGTGGAGACCTAAGAGAAACACTGGGCGGTTTGAGTCCGTCTTATTTGTAATCTCCCTAGTCATGTTAGAGAGAGTTTGGGGGCAAAGAATTTTGGGTATGCTAATTTTTAAAGTCTGGCTGAACTTGAAGGCCTACAACACAAGGTGGGTAGAAAGTTGAACAAGATTAGAGTTGAAAATATATTTTCAACTTTGAATCCTACATTACTGATAATCTTGTAAAGTAAGACTTCTTTAGTAATATTTTTCTAATCAGAATTTTGACTATCCTTATTTTATTAGTTATCTTGAAAAAATTCCCATTAAGATTTTCGTTGAAGGGGCCAGGGCTGATACCGACTCGAGCTCCGCAGAGATTCGACCGGGTGGCCATGCTTTTGCATGGCCACTTTGCTGCTGAATGACCAAGATCCAGAGCCAGCTACATGACTTCTGGTCCCAGCAAATGCTTGCAGCCATGTCTCCAGACTGTGAACTAAACTTTTGCTCCATGCTGCCCCAGGAAGGGAAATGATGCAATTTCCAACTTAAATCTCCCTGGACTTAATTACTAAAATACAGAAATCCTAAACCTAAATATCTCTTCATTCTCATCAGTGGAAAACTAATTATCAAATGTTTCCTTGTCAATAGGGCCGTATTTTTGGGGGATAAACTCCAACAAGAATAGTGAATTCTGTGTTGAAACTCCAACAACAATAGTGAATTTTGTGTTGAAATATGGAATGTAATCAAGGTAAAGAGAAAATGAAATGAAATTTATCAGTTATGCAGGTGGGGGTGGGGGGGTTGGGGGGTGGGGGGTGGGAGGTATACTTTTTTTTGTGGTGGTGGTGGAATATGGGCACTGGTGAAAGACGGGTGTTTGAGCATTGTATAACTGAGACATAAGCCTGAGAACTTTGTAACTTTCCACATGGTGATTCAATAAAATAAATTTAAAAAATATAAAAAAATTTAAAAAGTATAGGTAAAATTAAAAAAAAGATTTTAGTTGAAGCAGTATTAGTGGAAAACTTAATTTGAAAAGAATTTACTCTTAGAAAATGAAAAACATTGGGGCCGGAGCAATAGCACAGTGAATAGGGCATTTGCCTTGCACGCGGCCGACCGGGGTTCGATCCCCGGCATCCCATATGGTCCCCCCAAGCACTGCCAGGAGTAATTCCTGAGTACAAAGCCAGGAGTAACCCCTGAGCATCGCTGGGTGTGACCCAAAAAGCAAAAAAAAATTAAAAAATTACACTTCCCCAAAAACGAACACATATTTTTCTCAATAATTGTCTCCCTTATCGCCCTTAATAAAGTTTTATAATTTTATGTCATTTCTTACTTGTTTCATTCTTAGTTATTTTATTTATTAATTATGATTTTGGGACTACACCTAGTGATGCTCATGGTTACTCTTGGCTTTGTGCCTGGAATTCAGTCCTGATGGTACTTAGGGAACCAGATGATATTGGGGAGCAAAGCATGTGTTCAGCCTGTTGAATTATTTCTCCTGCGTCAATTTTTTATTGTATTTTGTTTTGGGGGAATCACACTCAGAAATGTCCAGGGTTTACTCCTGGCTCTGTGCTCAGACATCACTTCTGGTGAGGCTTGGAGGACCGTGCTACCGGGGATGGAACCTGGGCTTGCCACATGCAAGACTTTTTGCCATATGACAGGTTTTAGCAATGATTGTGACTCAAAATAACATATTACAATTTTAAATAAATATGCATTGAAATTATGTTGCATGATAATATTATATAAGTTTTAGAGGGAAATTATTATAAACCACATGTGCAGGGGCTGGAGCGATAGCACAGTGGTAGGGCGTTCACCTTTCACCCGGCCAACCCATGTTCGATTGCTCCGCCCCTCTCAGAGAGCCCGGCAAGCTACCGAGAGTATCCAGCCCACACAGCAGAACCTGGCAAGCTACCCATGGTGTATTGGATATGCCAAAGACAGTAACAATAGTTCTCATAATCAGAGACGTTACTGGTGCCCGCTTGAACAAATCGATGAGCAATGGGATGACAGTGACAGTGACATGTGCATAGAATACTATATTAAGTTCGATGCTTAAAGTCAACTTTTACCCTTTAGCAAACAATTGACCCCTTTAACACGTTTTACCTCCCCCTCTCTCTGTCCTTCTGTAATCACTAATTTATTCTTCAAGTCTGAAAGTTTATTTTTGTTCACTTGCTTGGTTTTGTATATATGACATGTACATGAAATCATATGGTATTTGCTTTTCTTTGTTTTCTCTCAGCATCATTTCTAGTACACCCATGATGTTGCAAACCCAACCCATGATGTTGGGTTTCATTTTATTGCTTTGTTTTGGTTTGGGACCACATCTGGTAGTGCTCAGGGCTTAATGTTGGCTTTGTGCTTAGAGAATCATTCCTAGCAGTGCTGGGGGGAACCATATGTGGTGCCAGGGACCGAACCAGGGTTTGCTTCTTGCAAGACAAGCACCTTAACTCTTGTGTTATCTCTGTCCTCATAGATAAATAGATAGATAGATAGATAGATGTAAAGATAAAGTTTTTAAATAGTAAATATTGGGTATGTATATTAAAATTTAAAAATATAACTATTGTATGACTTCTTATCTCATCCCCTTCAAATTATGGGCTACTTAAAACATTAGTATCCTCACTAACTACCTATGGTAGTGTCAACTTGACTGGTCAAGCTGACCAAATATTTGGTCAAACAAATATTTGCGTGTGCCTCTCAAGGAGTTTTGGGGGTAAAATGAAGATATGAATCAGCTGATAATGATTTCAGAAATAAAAGATTTGGTTAGCTGACAATGAGTGAAAGAGAGAAACGAGTTTCCCTACCGTAATGTGGGTCAGACGCTTCCAATCTATTGAAATCCTTAAAAGAAAAAAAGAGGCTGAGGAAAGGAGGTGTTCCTTCTGTCCACCTGACCTCAAGTCAGGATCTTGTTGTTTCTGCCTTCAGATATTTAAAAAATATATCAACTTTTCCATTCTGCCAACTGTCAAAGTGATTCACACCATTACCTCTTGGGTCTACAGCTCATTGACTGTAGACTGGGGTGCTAGTTAGACTAGATAATTGGGAGAGACAGTTCTTCATTACAAATCTCTCCAGGATTCCTATTGGTTCTGTTTCTCTGAAGAGCCCTAAAAATAGAATCTTAGTCCTTCTAGCATTCTCCAAGCTTAGCCTTCTTCATTTAGATCTTGCCCAGGTAGTCAATTCTTTTTGGGGGACGTGGGGGTGGGAGCACACCGATGATGTTCAGTGGTTACTCCTGACTCTACATTCATGAATCGCTCTTGATGGTGTGTGGGGAGACTATCTGGAATGCTGGAAATTCAACCCAGGTTGGCCACATGCAAAACAAGTGCTCTACCCACTGCACTATCACTCCAATGCCAATGGAGTCAATTCTTACAGCTCCACCTACTTTCCAGGGGCCTGGTTCTAACCCATTACTCCTGGAATTCTAATCATCTCTGCATGACATAAATAAGAAAGAATTTGAACCAATTTTGCCTCAAAGATCCTGCCTCACAGACCTTTTAACTCCTCTCCCAGTTGATGCAAGTATAGAAAGAGATATGGATAGAGAGATAGAGATGAGGAACAAGAAGAATCAGCATGCTGGCTTCTGTAAAGGTAAACCTAGAGGCCAAACCTCACCTGCTCCATATTCTGGTTGACATAGATACTGGGTCTCTGAGTTCAGGAATAAGGGATGCTCAAAGTCTTATTCTCCTTGTTCCAGGGGCTGAGATCTTTTTTCTCAGTTGAACTAGACTAAAGTCTCTGTCCAGGCTGATTGCCAATGAATCTGTTCTCACACCCTCTTCCTGAGCCTATTCCCATGCCTGGCACTAGATACTGGTTCAGTATTTCCCATTGATAATAGACTACTTTTCAGTTAGGACAATTTGACCCAGAGTTTTCAGATAAGTCTTAATTTTCCTTGTGAAAATTCCCCTCCACCCTCAACTTACAGTCATTTTAGAGGACAGTTGGTAGAAACACACACATGTACATGTGTGTGTGTGTGTATATATATATATAAACATATGTATATTCGTGTATATTTATAAACCAGAAGTCACTTCAGTGCCTTTTATTTCATTTGTAGATTGCTGTGCCTGGGATCAAACCCAAGGCCTCACACACGCATGTGCTCTACATGAGCCACATGCTCGGTTTTTCAGTGCAGTTTATTTTTAGTTATTATTTTTTTCTGTTTTGGGAGGTCACAACCAGCTGTGCTGAAGGCTTACTCCTGGCTCTGCACTCAGGGTCTCTCTTGTCTGGCTCAGGGGATCATATGAGGTGCTGGGGATCTAACCCAGGTTGGCTATGTGCAAGGCAAGCCCCTTAACCATGATCCTATCACTTTGGCCCCATCCTCAGTGAGTTTTAAAGGTTAAAACACTAGAACTGAGGTACAACTCTGCCAAAAGTCCACAGTACTAAACATTTCATAAATTGGATTTCATGAAGACTTCTTTGGAGAATTATCAGGGAGTGTGATGAATCGCTAAGCAAATAGCTCCATTGCTCAGAGCCTATTTCCTCATCTAGAGAATGAAGATAATTATAGGTCACCTTTTGCTTTTTTGTATGTATATGTGGGGTGGGGGGTATAGGGAAGAGCTATTTTATACATATGTGTATATACATATATATAAACTATCTTGCAAACTGCAATACCTGTGTAAATTTAGATGCTTCAGTTATGATCATTATTATTATTTACTCCCTCATGTGCTTACATATCTTAAGATTCCAGGCCCACATTTTATTCTGTCATTTCCAGCTGCACAGGACGATATGCAATCTTTCTGCCAGCATCCAGGGCATGCTCGTTGGCAGGGAGAGAGTTACTGTCAGAAAAATCTTACTGTTGGATCCAGGACAAATCCTTTTCAGTTG
Organism: Sorex araneus; assembly: GCF_027595985.1. Classification (NCBI taxonomy): domain Eukaryota; kingdom Metazoa; phylum Chordata; class Mammalia; order Eulipotyphla; family Soricidae; genus Sorex; species Sorex araneus. The sequence goes on along the minus strand of NC_073310.1, from coordinate 56,086,057 downwards.
CATAAGTCTTCGTCAGCTTTGGAGTTGTTGTTCTGCAGGTGTTTTGCTGTGTTGACATAGCTCGGGTTTGCCCTATTTTATTTATTGCTCTTTCTTTTGGAGGAAACCAGAGAGAAAACTGGCCTCATCGCACAAACGGAAACGTTTCATCTGGGTTGCTGCAGAATTCCTCAGGAAAGAGGGAAGAAATCAGTAAGAGGGACATGAATGAATTAAAACTTCACCTGCAAATCACACGCAGGCACAAAGATGACAATAGTGTCAGATCAAGATGGTGTGTGCCAGACACTGGCGCACATGAAAACGCAGAGGAAAACGGGAGGGCCAATTTGATTTCTACTCTGGAGGATAAGCACCACACAGCGCCTGCCCTCACAGAGCTTGTTTGAGGACAGAGAAAACAGTGAGCAAAGCAGGCTGATAGAAGGCAGGCCACGGAGACAGAGAGAGAGCGTGCAGCAGGCTGTGCAGGGGCTGGGTCTGAGGGTCTGAGTCAGGCGCCAGACCTGGGGAACCCCAAGCACCGAGCTGTGAGAAGCCCCTGAGCACCTTTAGGTGTGATTCATAAACAAAAACAAAAACAATGAGAGAGAGAGACAGCTACATGCACACAGAGAGGGAGAAGGAGGAGGGGAGGGGAGGGGAGGGGAAAGGAGAGGGAGGGGAGGGAGAGAAGGGGAGGGGAGAGGAGAGGGAAAGGGTGAATATATAGCACAGTGGTTAGGGTGCTTGCATTGCATGAAGACAATCTGGATTCAATACTGGCACCGCGTATGGTCCCTGAATCCCACCAAGAGTGATTTCTCAGCGCAGAGCCAGGAATAAGCCCTGAGTACAGTCAGGTGAGGCCCTCCAAAATGGAAAGATAGAGAGAGACAGACAGACAGACACAGACAGAGAGACAGAGAGAAATAGTGAGACACAGAGAGAAACACAGAGAGAGACACAGAAAGAGAGATCAACTTCTGATGAGATGTCAGCCACCAGCTAACTTTCTGGCAAATCTGATAATCATCCATTATAGAACATGCCTTCTTTCTCCTAGTCCATGTTTTCTCATAAAGTATGTTAGAATCTTGTTCTCAGATTTAGCATGAAATGAGTCCAAGAACAAATTTCCAGAGCATAACGCATCATTGTCTGGGAAGAAATCAAGGCTGTAGCACACAGAAGTCACTTCTGTAGCAAGGTCCGACCCTGGACTGGTGGACGCCACTGGCCAGGCGGCGCATCTAGGAAACACTCTTCTTTCTAATATGAAAGGCATATTTGTGTCTCCTGGAATGAGAGGTATGTGTGGTATGAGAACAGGACCCAGAGTCACCGCAGGGCTCACAGTTGTAACACATATTTCCTGAGTTCTGGTCCGTCCCACGGATCGTTGCTTGGTGGTTATTCACATCCCTGGCTGTGTACCACTCGTCCTCGCGTGCTTCGTTCTTCTTAGATTGGTTAATTGTTCCTCCCTTTCTTCCTCGTTCTCTCTCTCCGTTACTGTGGAGTTTCGTGTCAGTCTCAGAGTCTGCTTTCCTCTCCTCGTCCACATTTCAGTGGCACTTGTTTTTATCACTCCTCGGTCTTCACACGCAGACCGGCACATTTTAGGTTCCTTAAAACTTTTAACTCCTTGATGAAGAGTTCAGACATAGATATGCTTTTTAATACTCACATGTGCCTTTTAGGTCTGAATTTTGGACCTATAGGAAGTGTTTTACAGAGTTGAAATTTGGAACTTAAAAAATTAAGTAATACCCAGAGGCACAAACAAGCCTGAAAAACTGTCAGTAATCCTCTCTGTTCCCTGACAAGGTTAATATTTATCTAACCTTTCAGGCAAAATGTAAAATAAAAAGCCAACGTTGGAAGGCACAGACTGATAAACTCTGTGTGTGTGTGTGTGTGTGTGTGTGTGTGTGTGTGTGTGTGTGCACATCTCTGAAACAACCAGCAACACAGACAACAAGCCCTTCCATCAATTCGCAGACTCAGGGCTTCCCTCCAGCTAATCCTCAGCACTCAGAGCTGAAACTTCCCTTCGGCTTTTTATTACCACCAACGGTTTTGCCTGTTTTTTTTTTTTTTAACTTCTTAGAAAAATATAGTATTTACAATTTTTTGACTGCCTTTCCCCTTACCCCCTCAACATACTGCTTCTAGATTGATAAATGGAGTGTGTATCCCTAGTTATTATTATTATTCTCTTTTTTCTTTTTTTGTTACTTAGAATGATTGTATTCCACTGTTTCAATATGCCACAACATGTTTATTCACTCAACATTTATTCATTGTTGATAGATAGTTGGGTGGTTTCCAGGTTTTGACGAGTGTAAATATAGTCATACCTAATCCAAGTTCACTTTCAAGTAACACTCAACTTATTACTTTATAGGTCATGTGAGTATCTTGCAATAAACAAAATGATCCTAAATCCTTTGGTGGGGGGAGAAGGTGTTGTTGGGGGGCCCCCACCTGACTGTGATGTTCAGGGATCACTCCTAATACTGAGTGGGGGAAGAGGAGCTCATGAGGTGATGAAACTGGGTTCAGCCACATGTAGAACAAAGCCTTAGTCAATCTCAAGGAGGCTTTTTGCCCAATGGAATGGTGTGAGTATTGAGTGAGGGAGAGATGTACGCTGAGGAAATAAGCACAAAGTGATTTGGAGGTGTTAACTTTAGCAGAAAGAAGGAAGTCAACAAAGGATATGGATAAGGAATGTTTTCTAGATCTGGGAATTGAGCCAAGAGTCTGTTTTGTCACGAGATGAAAAGATTCTGTGCAAAAAGGTTGAGTAGCACAAAGACAGGCTATCGGCTATGATGGTTAGGTGAAACTCAATATAACTTTGATTATTTTATTGGATTCTTAGAAAACCCATATTAATAATGAACAACCCATAGACTAATAGTAGATGAAGACACCAAATCTATGATAATTCAAGGGACTATCTTATGTCATACAAGTAGAAAACTTCTGAACTGGATCTTTACTCTTCATCGCCGACATTGTCCTTTGACACTGCTTTCTATTCTTTCTGACATCCTTTAGAAAATTGTATTTGTTGTCTCCAGACTGAGAACTAAGCCTCGGCCCCAGGCCCGCCCAGGAGGTTAAAGGTATTTCTCTCTCTCTCTCTCTCTCTCTCTCTCTCTCTCTCTCTGTCTCTCTCTGTCTCTCTCTCTCCTCTTCCTTGCTGGGGGGTGAAGGGCGTGGTGACTGCCATATTATGACGACCACAGATGGGGGGTTTACAAGCTTGCAATGATCCAATACCTGGAAGAAATCTCCCTGGACTTAGTTGCTAAAGTACAGAAATCCAAAACCGCGCGGCCGCCATCTCTTCACAACAGGTCTGACTCTAGTGGGGTACTCCTAACAATAATAGTGAGGTTTGTGTTGAAATCTTGAATGTAACCAAAGTAAATAGAAAGTAAAGTGAAATTTATCAGTTACAAGGGGGCGGTGCGGGGGCGAGATGGGAGGTGTACTGTGGGTTTTTTTTTTTGGTGGTGGGATATGGGCACTGGTGAAGGGATGGTTGTTTCAGCATTGTATAATTGAGACTTAAGCCTGAAAGCATTGTAATTTTCCACATGGTGATTCAATAAAAAAATAAATTTTTTTTTAAAAAATAGAAAATTGTATTTGCTCCTGGACCTATATTTTGTCTATTTATCTCATTATAATCTACCTAGAAAATCTAGGAAAATACATTTCTTCCACCTCACCACCCCACCAATATAAAGATTGGCTTTTGTGGCTCTTGTCAATAACTCTGAAGGAATAAAGACTCAGAATCTTTGTTTACCACCAAAGGATGTTGCAGGTTAAAAAAAATAATGCAGGTAAATAAGTATTTTTTATGATTTTTTTCTTTTATAATAGCAAGTCAGGGGGATGTCAACATTACCTCATCAATTCTATAAGTATATTAAACCTGTTTCTAATTTCCTGAGGCATAAGCTTGATTAAAGGCATACATTCATTTACTTCATCTAATTAGTGACTCACTGTTACTACCTGAAAGTCAGACAAAAATATTTAAATACCAACAACATTTTATGAGTATACTATGATACTGTAAAGTCCGGAACAGCTTGCCTCTCGTCTTGGTATTGACAAATACTCATCCTGAAAGTAATGAGAGGGGTAGAAAAGACTTGGAAGCTCCTAATTTACTGAGATGCATGTGTTTTTGTTTTTGTTTCCTTTTTTAAAAAAAAAAAACTTAAGCAAAAGAAAAGACATTGGAGATAGTTAAACTGGTGGAGCTGGTTGGTGCTGTAAAAAAGTAATGAATATAAGACAATGATATATGTTCTTGTCTCCTTCACAAACTCCTAAAACAAAACAAAACAAACTAAAAAATAACTATTCTATCAGTAGAACCTATTTATTGGATTTTTAGATTGACAATTGGATCTGCAGATTTCTTTTCTCTTTTTTTTTTTTTTTTGCTTTTTTTGGGGGACGGGGTCACACCTGGCCATGCACAGGAGTTACTCCTGGCTCTGCACTTAGGAATTACTCCTGGCGGTGCTCAGGGGAATATATGGGATGCTAGGAATCCAACCCGGGTCTGCTGCGTGCAAGGCAAATGTTGTACTCACTGTGCTATTGCTCTAGCCCTCTTTCTTTTTTTTTTTCTTCATTTTTTGGGTCTACCTGGCAATACTCAGGGATTACTCCTGGTTGTGTCTTCAGGAATTACTCCTGGTGGTGCTTGACAGATCATAGATGCTCAGAATCAAACCCAGGTCAGGTAAACCTCCTACCTGATGCACTATCTCTCTGGCCCCTGGATCTGTAGATTTCTATGGTAAGTCTTTTTCACAGGAAAAAGTGGTTCTACATATATAACAGTTATTGAAATGCTCTCTACATTAGTCCATTGATTTGTGTAGTCCAGAGAATTGCACTGATTTCTCTGAAAGGCCTGGTGTTTAGCTCTCATAAAAGGGATCAATCATTGGAGAAAAAGAGCACTCTATGACACATCTAATAAAGGTGATAGCAGGTTCAGTAGGGAATGATTAATTGTCCAACTACTGCCCCAGGGTCAAATGCTAACACCAAAGACCTGAATAGATTGAGTCCTCTTTGAAAGTCTCTGTCCAGTGAGTATGCTGACATCATTGAGTAGAATTAAATTTTACTTTACATTGTATCATTCCCTTCTAGTCTGTAGGGTTTCATTGGAAAGGTCTTCTTAGGGACCTATATAATATCAAGGACCCACATCACTGCTCCTGACCTGCTTGCTGCTCCACCATCCCAGGTGAGGCTTACCTCTGTCTGACATTACCGAGCCTAATGTAAAACGGGAGCCCCGCAGTCTCTACACTCAGCCTGTGCCATACTAAAGGCCCATACTACAGCTCCTGAAGTGACAGATCTATTCAACAAATTATATGCTACACACAGTTATTTTTCCTCTCATCCTGTTAGAATAGGCAGAGAAGAGAAAGAACGATCTCCAGCTTAATCCCTTGGCGTCTTCCAGGGGGGATAACTACAAGTATTTAGCCCCAGCACAGCTAGAAAGCAAATGGGAAAACCAAGTAGAAGCCCACCAAGCTCAATGAGAGAAAACAATATAATTGAGTCATAAACAACACTAATAAATCCTCAGTATCTCTAGTGACATTGTGATGAAGATGTTTAATGAGCTCAAAGAAATGATAGCACAGGTAATCAACAAAGCACAAGAAAGCATGAGGGTCAAAATGAATAAAATTACTATAGTTAGAAAAGAAGAACAGGGGGCTGGAGTGATGGCGCAGCGAGTAGGGCATTTGCCTTGCACGCGGCCGACCCGGGTTCGATTCCCAGCATCCCATATGGTCTCCTGAGCACCACCAGGGGTAATTCCTGAGTGCAGAGCCAGGAGTAACCCCTGTGCATCGCCAGGTGTGACCCAAAAAAGCAAAAAAAAAAAAAAGAAAAGAAGAACAAGGTGATAGAAAAAGTCATCGAAAGCTCCCAAGAGCAGAATAACAGAAGATCAAGGAGCTCCAAATGACAAGGAGGAAACCACTGGGAAACAGCAGTAAGTGGAATTTACTATATTTAATAAATTTATTTAATAAAATAAATTTAGTAAATTTAGTAAAATTTAGTAAATTTAGTGAATTTAGTAAAATTTAGTAAAAGTATTTAATAAAATAAAATAGAGTTCCAGAGAACTCTAGGATGAGTTATAAGAGGAACGATATAAGAATCATCCGTGTACGGGGCTGGAGCAATAGCACAGCTGGTAGGGTGTTTGCCTTGCACATGGCTGAACTGAGTTCGATTCCCAGCATCCCATATGATCCCCTGAGCACTGCCAGGGGTGATTCCTGAGTGCAGAGCCAGGAGTAACCCTTGTGCACTGCCAGGTGTGACCCAAAAAGCAAAATACAAACAAACAAACAAACAAACAAAAGAATCATCCGAGTACCTGAAGAACAGGAGGCAATATATTGAATAAAAAAATAAATAAATCATAAGAAATTCGCAGAGTTGAGAATTACAGCACTGAGACCCAAGGGGCTTAAAGGATCCCAATGAAAACTGACTCAATTAGAAAAGCCCCAAGACACATTATACTCAAAACAATAAAAATCCAAAGATAAAGATAGAATACTGAAAGCAGTAAGATCAAAAAAACATATTTACATACAAAGGAAAGCCTACAAGATGTACGACAGAGCTACCAAATGAGACTCTAAGAGCCAGAAGAATATGGAAGGATATAATACAAAAACTCAAGGAAATGAACACCTCACCAAGAATTTCTGGGGCTGCAGCTGCCTCCCTAAGTTGCGGGCCTGGGTAGAGGTCCTGAGAGTGGGATTCAGGGTGGGTCACCATGTCCCAGAGAGCTTAGGCAGGTCCTCACTTAAGAGGGGCTCATTGGCTCAAATTTTAATTTATAAATGGCCACCATTTCCCAGAAGAAAATAAGGGCAAATTTAAGAGCACTTCCATGGATTGTCACTTTTTCCTTGCCAAGAAAAAGTAATGAGACAAGCCTACAGGCTTGGTTCCACTTTGGTCAAATTGCAAATATGTGACATTTTAGGAATCTTGGGCTGTTTTACTCTTCACACCCATTTAATCACAGTTTACTGACTGGGGTTTGATGGAATAAAGCAGTTCTGTAGATTCAGTGCAGTTCTGTTTCTGGGATTTTGTAGCAACTATGGTTTCAGAAGAGAATGGAAAAAAAATAAACACACTTAGCAACTCGAAGGCCAGCTGCCCTGAATCCAGCTTGGACATTCTGGACTCATCTCCATGACTTTTCCAATTTATTTATTTTTGTTTTAAATTGTAAACAGACTTGTGTGGACTCTTTCTTTGTATATTTTTATTTGAGTAAGGAGAAGTTTGGGGTATTCCTCTTTTCTACACTTATTTAATATTTTAAAATGTTAAATAACACGTCCCAAATTTCTTATTTATCAAAAACTAAGAGCAAAGGCTCGAAAGAAATGCATTTGATGATTACTGGAACCATTTCCTTTTCCTTTAAGTGAAACTGGATAACAACTCACTTCTCCCAAGCAATACTATCTAGTCTAGAGAATCCAAGAACTTTAAAAACATTAATTTAGACACAAAAACTCTGGTGTGTATGGTGGCTATTGTACTGACTTGTACTACTGGGAAATGTGAGGGTAATGTGGTATAAGTTTCAATAATTTGAGTGAATAATGCAGGTTTCACAGGAGCAAAGCTAAGAGGTTGCTGACACTCTTCCTTCAGTCTAGGGAAAACTCTTGAAATTGAAATCCTAAGACTGTGGCTTATACCTTATATGATACTTAGCTCCAAACACACAGCTTTTATTTTCATTTTTTTGCAGTGTTGGGCATTGAATCCAGGGACTTACACAAGCAAGGCTAATGCTCCACTGCTGAGCTACATCCTGGTCCTTCAAAACAGATCTTTTAATATTGCCTACATTAAAAGTATTTTTTTTTAAATTTTGACTGTTTTATAACTGGAGAGGGCAGCTTACTGGCAGTGCTCAGGGGTTATTCCCAGCTCTGGGATCAGGGGACCATGCAGGGCCAGGCAGACCAGGCTTCCACATGCAAAGTATGGGCTCAGCCTGTTGAATTATCACTCCAGTCCCAACTTTGACCTTTTTGAAACAAAGCACTTAATTTGAAGATGTCATTGTGGTGTAGTAGAAAGTGAATTATCTGGAATTTTAAAAATCCAATCCAGGCTATCCTATTATTACCTGAGTTCTGGGATCTTCAGTACAGCATCTCAACACATCCATAGACATCGTTTTAGTGAAATAGTTAAAAGGAGAGACTTATTGTTACTGTTTTGGGCATATCCAATACTCACGGGTAGCTTGCCAGGCTGTAGCTTGCCGAGCTCTCCGAGAGGGGCGGAGGAATCGAACACGGGTCGGCCACGTGAAAGGCAAAAGCCCAACCGCTGTGCTATGGCTCCAGCCCAATAAGTCTCTCCATGAGAGATGTTACTGGTGCCCGCTCGAACAAATCGATGATCAATGGGATGACAGTGACAGTGACAGTTAAAAGGAAGGGTTGTGTAGATGTTTTGGGCATGACTCACCAAAATCTACTCTTCTTCTGCTTACAGGACTCTAAGTTTTTGTTTTTTCTTGGGGGAAGAGTGAGGTATCTCTTTGTAATTCATTGTATAGCAACTATCAAATTACAGTAGGATTGACCCAGATACAGAATTATATAGAGAGATATATGATATAGATAATATATTTATAACTTTATTATATATTTATATAATATAGATAACTATAAATATAGATATTTATATAATATAGATAACTGGGGACTGGAGCAATAGCACAGCGGGTAAGGCGTTTGCCTTTCATGTGAACCCATCCGGGTTCGATTCCTTCATTCCTCTCCGAGAGCCCGGCAAGCTACCGAGAGTATCCCGCCCGCACGGCAGAGCCTGGCAAGCTACCCATGACGTGTTCGATATGCCAAAAACAGTAACAAGTCTCACAATGGAGACGTTACTGGTGTCTGCTCCAACAAATTGAAGAACAACAGGACGACAGTGCTACAGTGACAGTGCTACAGATAACTAGTTATCTATATTATATCTCTATATAATATATATTACATATTGAAGCTTCTAAGAAGTTAGTTTCCTCACTCTTCTAATGACCCCGAAAGAAGATGAGAAGATTCCTTTGTTGTTATTAGAAAGGAAAGGTATAGAATCTACTAGAACAATTGTCATCTTGAATAAGCCAGCCTTAAGATAAAGACAGAATGAGGGAGGGTAGATAGGATAAGATAGATGTATTAAGCAGATAATAGGAGTAGAGCCTGTATAACTTTGAGAGAATTAGGGTTCAGGCCTGGACTAGACAATAAATTTCCCAACTATTTATCTTTTGGGTTTTCTCCTACTTGCCTCCAGGTTGATAGGAAGGGGTTGAGTAAGAATGCAGTCCCTACATGCATGGCAGCTAATAAAAATTTGTGAAAATGAAAATGTCTTATGATTGTACTGTCTAATATGGTAACACATGTGCTATTGGATTGTGACTAATGACTGATGAAGTAAGTTTTTTTATTTGATTAAAATTAAAACTCAGGGCTAGGGATGTAACTCATCAGAGAAGCACATGCCTTGCATGTGTGTGGCTCTGGATTCAAGCTCCGGCAGATTTAAATTACCCAGCAGATGGCTCAGTGGTTTGGAATGCATGCTCTACATATGGGAGCCCCAGCTTTTAGTCCAGACACTAGATGTTTCTCTGAACAACGAGCATTGCTGGGAGTGACCCCCAAGGACTTTGCCAGGAGTATATGCCAAAGAAAAGAAAGCAACAACCAAAAAGTCACAAATGGCTAATGGTTACTGTAACAGACAGTATATCATGTAAGATTCCTAAGAGTGAAAATATTCTATGAAGTTATGAATGTACTTAGTGCATGTAACACCCATAAATGAATTCACATGTTACCTAAACCAAATCTGTTGCCAATAGACACAAGATATCTGATATCCAGTAAAAATGGATATATTCGATTTATGTTTTCTTTCAAAGTTGCTATGGCAGTTAATTTATGAACAGATGAGGAAAAAAGATCAATATCCACTATATCTTTCCACATGAGGCATAGTATAGCTAGGAGGACTTGAGTAAATTACATAGTCTCTAAGGAAATTTGAGGATTAAGCAAGATAATGCATGAAAATTTAGGAATGCACTCAGCATGGAATCTTACCCATAGTAAATGTTCAATGAATATCAGTTGAACCCACTGCAACTACTACTATTAAGACTGCCATAAGCGACCAAATGGCTGTCTAACCATTATTATCTAGAAAAACCTATTTCTGAGCAAGTATATTGGTGATAGGATAGAGATATAGATATTGAAGTTAGAAGAGACCTAGAAAGCAAGTAACTTAAGATAAAGTCATGTTTGTGTTTGAGCGGGGGGGGGGCGGGAGGGGGGCGCGTGGGGGGGGGAGGGATGGTGGAGTGATAGCACAGCAGGTAAGGTGCTTGGCTTGAAAACAGCTGACCTGGGTTTTAGTTCCAGCATCCCATAAGGCTCCCCAAACCCCTCAGGAGTGATTTCTGAGCACAGAGCCAGGAGTAAGCCCTGAGCCCAGCTGGATGTGACCCAAAAGCAAAAATGAAACAAACACAAAAAAGATGAAGTCACAAAAAGAAAACTAAGTCTTGTTATCAAAATCACCATAAATTCATACAGAAAAGAAATAAAAACCAAGCTCTCTTGAATTATAATTCTCGCCTAGCTTACTTTTTACTATTGCTCTTTATTTTGTTTCATCTTTTTACAGATGTCTCAACTGCCTAACCTTTTTCATGCAGCTTAACAAACTTGTCAATACTGATGTCTTAGAGAACACTCCACTGGTCTTCTAGACAGTTTTACAGTAAAACAATCTTAATCATTTGAGGTCATTGTTGACTCTAGTTTCACTCTTCAAGAAGTGATGAGAAGTTTTGATGTCAGATGACTGGAGAATAGCTGTTAGGAAGATTTTTAAAAATAACACAATTTTGATCTCTTTCTCTCTCTCTCTCTCTCTCTCTCTCTCTCTCTCTCTCAACATTTTTCCCCTAATGAGAAAACTTACTTGCTTTCCTTCTTTCCTTCTTTCCTTCTTTCCTCCCTTCCTCCCTCCCTCCCTCCCTCCATCCTTCCTTCCTTCCTTCCTTCCTTCCTTCCTTCCTTCCTTCCTTCCTTCCTTCCTTCCTTCCTTCCTTCCTTCCTTCCTTCCTTCCTTCCTTCCTTCCTTCCTTCCTCCCTCCCTCTTTTCTTTCTTTCTTTCTTTCTTTCTTTCTTTCTTTCTTTCTTTCTTTCTTTCTTTCTTTCTTTCTTTCTTTCTTTCTTTCTTTCTTTCTTTCTTTCTTTCTTTCTTTCTTTCTTTCTTTCTTTCTCTCTTTCTTTCTCTCTTTCTTTCTATCTCTCTTTCTATCTCTCTTTCTTCCTGTTGTTTTTGGGTCATACCTGTTAGTTCAAGGTTACTCCTGGGTCTGCAATCAGGAATTACTCCTGGCAGTGCTTGGGGGACCATATGGAATGCTAGGGATCGAACCTGGATCAACTGTGTGCAAGGAAAACAACCTATCCCTTGTATTATTTCCCCAGCCCCAACATTATTTTTTGAGTTTATAATGCTGTATTGTTATGGTCAAAAGTAGAGTCATTGAATTAATTCCTTACTGGGAGGCAAAGTTTCCTTTCTCTCCTCTTGTTCATGGGCTGACATTATTTTCTAAGTGAAAGCAAATAATACCTAAAAACAAAATCTCTTCAGATACAATACTTATCTTGCTCATCTTTAAGCCAGGGTGGCAGTAAATGAGTATATCTATAATTTAATCAAAAGCAAAAAATGCCTGGAGTATGTCATACAGTAGATATGACATTTGCCTTGCACGGGGCTGATCCAGGTTTGATCCCCAGCATCCCTGGTGGTCCTCTGAACACTGCCAGGAGAAATTCCTGAGTGCAGAGCCAGGAATAACCCCTGAGCCTCACTGAGTGTAACCTAAAAGGCAAAAACAAAACAAAACAAAACAAACAAACAATTTGTTCTACATCTATAAAGTTATTCCTTCTCTTCTCGGCATTATAGAGACTGATTGGAGTATGAATTCTGCAGCTACATGAATCTCATGAAGATTGTTGTTTGATTATTATTCCTCCTAAGTTGTGATGAATGTTTTATAATTGAAAATCAGAATGAGAAGGTGAGACACCCCCATTGAGCCCATTTTGTGTTTTCTTATTTCTACCTGGATCTCATGATAATGAAGTTATGTGTGAGGATTTGGGAAGTAGAAGCATTAGAGGTTTGGAGAGAGTTTATGAGGCCGGAGCACTTACTGCACACACAGGAGGATGGGCTCTATCCCTTTTACTATGCCCGAACACTGCATCAAATGGAAGTAACCCCTGAGCACTGCCAAGTGTAAACCAAAGCAAAATATAAGAAAAGAAAGAAGTTTCTAGAAGCAACTGAGTTACAAAGAGCTTTTGTCTTGTAGTTTAACTGCCATACCTGATGTTCAGAGACTCCCCTCCACAATCGAAGTAGCAAGAGAAGATTTCATACTCTTTTTAAACGACATGTATTAACAGTCCATTGTTTCCATACATACCAGGCAAGAAAGTGAAGAATGTGTTTCTGGGAGTAATAGTACAGTGGGTAGGGTGCTTGCCTTGCATGTGGCAGATCTGGGTTCAATCCCCAGCATCCTATGTGGTCCCCCAAACCTGCCATGAGTGATCCCTCAGCACAGAGCCAGGAGTAAGCCCTGAGCACTGCCCAAAAACTCCCACCCAAAAACCAGAATGTATTCCTGGACTTAGTGACAGCTCTGTAGTAGAGCACCTGCCTTGCAAGAATGAAGGAAGAAAGAGTTTGATCTCTGGTATCACCCACATGGGCCAATGACATTACTAACAGCTCAGCTGTTTGGCATCCTAGCATCATAACTAGATGTGCAATTTTCAGTGCACCCCAATTAAATGTGTGCAACTCCTGGGCATCACAACAACAAAGGAAAAGGAAGTTCCTCTTTAATAAGTGTTCTTAAGAATAACTGTTCTTGGGGCTGGAGCGATAGCATAGCGGGTAGGGCGTTTGCCTTGCACGCAGTCAACCCAGGTTCGAATCCCAGCATCCCATATGGTCCCCTGAGCACCGCCAGGGGTAATTCCTGAGTGCAGAGCCAGGAGTAACCCCTGTGCATCGCCGGGTGTGACCAAAAAAAAAAAAAAGAATAACTGTTCTTAAGGCTGCCACAGCTGTCTTATTTTCCTAGAAGAAAGCTAGAGGAACTAACATTTTCTCTAAATCTAAGTGTGCCTTTTTTTGATGCCAAAGAATTGGTTTTTCCCAAACATATGATATATATGGTATGTATATATGGTGATTAAACTTCTAAGATGATCCATATACACATACTAAAAAAATGTATTTCAACTCTGTCAGGGGTTAAATTGGATTTGGGTAGCAAGAGTGGAAACTAATCATGGATTTCAAAATTATTTCTGGAAAATATCATCCAAGCTCCAAAATGCAGGCTATAAATTTTTTTTTCTTTTTTTTTTTTTTTTTAAATTTATTTATTTTTAATTAGAGAATCACCGTGAGGGTACAGTTACAGATTTATACACTTTTGTGCTTATACTTCCCTCATACAAAGTTTGGAACCCATCCCTTCACCAGTGCCCGTTCTCCACCACCCGTAAACCCAGTGTCCCTCCCACCCTCCCCAATCCCATCTCCCCCCCACCCCACCCTGCCACTGTGGCAAGGCATTCCCTTCTGTTTTCTCTCTCTAATTAGCTGTTGTGGTTTGCAATAAAGGTGTTGAGTGGCCGCTGTGCTCAGTCTCTAGCCCTCATTCAGCCCGCAACTCCCTTCCCCCACATGGCCTTCGACTACAATGTAGTTGGTGATCGCTTCTCTGAGTTGACCTTTCCCCGGAACGTGAGGCCAGCCTCGAAGCCATGGAGTGAACCTCCTGGTACTTATTTCTACAGTTCTTGGGTGTTAGTCTCCCACTCTGTTATTCTATATACCATAGATGAGTGCAATCTTTCTATGTCTGTCTCTCTCCTTCTGACTCATTTCACTCAGCATGAAACTTTTCATGCCCATCCACTTGACTACAAAATTCTTGACCTCCTTTTTTCTAACAGCTGCATAGTATTCCATTGTATAGATGTACCAAAGTTTCCTCAACCAGTCATCCGTTCTGGGGCATTCGGGTTTTTTCCAGATTCTGGCTATTGTAAACAGTGCTGCGATGAACATACATGTGCAGATGCCATTTCGATTGTACTTTTTTGCCTCTCTGGGATATATTCCCAGCAGTGGTATTGACAGGCTATAAATTTTTAAAATATAATTCATATGAATGTTGGGGACTTCTTATAACTCGATCAGGTTTAGAATCTGAATTACAGTGACTCAAACTTTAAATATATATACATATGTAAATTCATGGCAACTATGCAAAATGAAATGACATCCTAAATTTATAATAATGAATGTTATAAGAAAAATTTCAAATTTTAAGACAATGTCGGTGAAAGTTTAGCAGACATAGTCAGCAAGGCAATCTATTAGTAGTAACAAAAAAACTTATTGGAAAAATAAATGTTATGATTGATATATACAAACAAACGATACAATAGGTCAATGTTAATCATATCGTCCATTGCAATTTTTTTCACTTTGAAAGCACTGAGTGATCCAGTAGTGAGTCATAACTGTTACTTCCAAACTAGATCAATTTTGAAGGAGACCTATTTTGGAGACTTGCTGATAAATGTCATTTGTAATGGGAAACATTTGCTTTCTGGCTAGTTTAGTGCATTTAGGTAGACAGTAATGAGTTCCAGCTGAAGGGTGGAGATTCTCTGAAAAGAAGTATATTTTTTCTTTGCCAAATGTAATAAAAAAAAATCTGACTTCCAACTACTCCACTATTGATATTTATTCAAGAAAGATGCTTGCGATGTGACTCTTTGATTGGAAAAAAAAATACTACTGGAAAATCAGGAGAGATGATTACAGCTCAATAAACTGTATGGAGACATTATAACTATCCTATCAAGATTTGTCTCCATAGAAACAAAAGCAGAAATTAAAACAAAAAATAAATATGGCTTAACACAAAGGAAAATATGTGTATTATAAGCCACATATTAGTTCTTATGGGCTAGATATGGTTTAGTTATAAATAAATCCTGTCTCAGGTGCTGAAGACAAAAAAATGTTTATTTTCCACTATGCTCTCTGTCCAGGTTGGTTCTTCAAGCTTGCCATTAGTATCTCCCAATTCAACAAGGGAGGAGGGAGAGAATATTAGCTATCATTACATTCCTCCACCAGGAAATTACATAGCTATCTCATTGGCCAAATCAAGTCACATGGCCATGACTAACTTCAATAGGGCGAAGTGCAATTCTACCCTAAGACTGCTGGGAAGAGTGAGAATTGGAATGGTTTATGAATGGCTATAATGGCTGCCCCATCATGCTTTACAAAAGGAGAGCTAGCGGGGCTGGAGTGATAGCACAGCGGGTAGGGCGTTTGCCTTGCACGCGGCCGACCCGGGTTCGATTCCCAGCATCCCATATGGTCCCCTGAGCACCGCCAGGGGTAATTCCTGAGTGCAGAGCCAGGAGTGACCCTTGTGCATCGCCAGGTGTGACCCAAAAAGCAAAAAAAAAAAAAAAAAAAAAGGAGAGCTAGCTGTAGTTCAAAGACCATCACAGGCAAAGACAGTTCACAGGAACTATTATCACCAGGAACTAGAAGGTGTGTGTTGACCTAAAAAGGACTTTCATATTTATTGCTGATGAATACGTTACAATCAAAATTTACAAAGTGTTTCACGTAGATTGAACAAAAGAACGTAAGTAGTTATGAGACGTGGCCCCAAAATAAAACACAGGCCAAATTTTACTGATCTGCCAGTATATTTTCTGCAAGCTGACTTAACAAGTCAGGGACATTATCTAATCAGAAAGCCTGGGTTTTGCTAACAGACTTTAACCTTTTCTTTCTTTCCAGAAATTTTTCCTCATATCGGGGCCCCTAGTGAAATCTTATGGAGCAGAATGACTGAAAAAAAGAGAAGTAAATCTGGACGGTTTGACCTACCATTGGCTGTCTAGCATGTCGCATTGACCTTGAGACAGTTTAGAAACCCCGTGATACCCTATCAGCATTTCTCAGAGTATTTCCTATAGTGGTCCCCTTAAAACACCTTATTTCCTTCTTTGGGCCCCTGTCCTACCAATTGAAACACTAGCCTCATACCGTGACCCAGCATTTACATAGTTTTCATGTGTGGCTGTATCTGTCCTTGGAAGATTTATATGGCCTCCAGCTAAGAAACACCCTAAATCATAGGTTTTCAACCTTTTTATGCCCATAGACTAGTAAAAATAGAAGAAATATTTCATGGATCACTGAGAAATAAGAAAAGATCATTTATAATAGTATTTTGTATACTAGTTTTCAATGTTTATACTGTAAAGTGAAAGTTCTGTAGTTATGTAAATTTAGAATGACCAGAAACAAAGCAGCAAACAAGAATGTTATTAACAGATAGATCGACTTGAATTTTGGAGAACGTATTTATTATTACTATTATTATTTTTATTTTTTTTATTTATTTATTTTTGCTTTTTGGGTCACACCCGGTGATGCACAGGAGTTACTCCTGGCTCATGCACTCAGGAATTACTCCTGACGGTGCTCAGGGGACCATATGGGATGCTGGGAACCAAACCCGGGTCAGCCGGGTGCAGTGCAAACACCCTACCCGCTGTGCTATTGCTGCAGCCCCTGGAGAAAGTGTTTTTTAATTTGTAATGTTAGTGCACACTCTCCTGTTGCTTCTTCGGCTGTTTGTCCACGTTGCTACAGTGACATCAGACATGCAGCAGGGCACTGACACCCACTTGACTTGTTTTCTCTGTGGGGTTTTGATGGCTGATGAAGCCTCAGAGTTCAGCAGCAATATCTTTTTCACAGACCCACAGGAAATTTCTGTAAAACTGTAACAGTTTAGGAAAATGCTGTTGCAAATAATTGCCCTGAGTCTTCAAATACTTGTCCTAGGAAAGGGACCGTCTGATTATGAACAACTACGGAATGACCAGTTTTGTTTTAATAAATCAAGAGTTAGAAATTTGAAATTGAACTCTCAGTTTTTTCCTCTTTAAAACATTTTTTTTAGTATCATTGATGGGGCTTGGCCCAATTCTCTTGGTGCTTGGGGACTACTCCCAGATCATTGCTTAGGGGTCACTTTTCATGATAATCTGGTACTAGGGATTAAACTAAGGCTGGCTGCATGTAAGGCAAGTGCCTTTACCCCTATACTCTCTTTAACAACTCAGTTTCTTTCTATGTAATCTGTGTAATATGTTTGTAAGATGCAGCACAATATTTAGTCTCCAATTCAATTATTCATATGACTATATATATATGCATGTTTTTCATTTTCTGTGACTGTCCTATATAGTCCTTAATAGAAGAGAAAACTTTCACAAAATATAACTTGTATTACATGCATTAAACTCTGCTATTTTATAGTCTGTGCATTGTTTTATGACATACCTGGTAGTACTTATGAAAGGCTACTGTCAGTTCTGAACTCAGGGCTCACTCTTGGCAGTCCTTGGGAAGCTTGCAGCTCTGGGGAGTATCCTGGGCTTCCTGCAGGCAAAGCATGCTCCCTACCCAGTTGAGCTCTCTCCAGAAGCTCTCTACTATTTTTAAAATTGAAATTAAAATTTACTTGTCAAAGCTAGGGCCTTATACAAATTCAGCATGCACTCTAAAGAGCTGCAACCTGGAGTCTTATTCTATTTTTTTTTTCAATCCTGATTTTCATTTACTGTTTCATGACCCTCTAAAGGATCTCTATACAACTTGAAAATTTTATCCTGAGGCAAGTTTCTAGTTGGTAACACACAGGGATAAAGACTGTTACACACTTTTCCTGGTGGTTTGAACGAAGACATTGATTACACATTGATCAGATCTGAAGATGCTAGTAAGTTGATATGAAGCTGATAGGGACTTAAACTGCAGTTATCAGCCCAGGAAAGCAAAGTAGAGGTTTAAAAGTGCTAGGGCCCTACATTTGAGCCTAAAGGCTGTAAACCATATATACTGAATAGAGGAAATGTTTTCAGATGTATTTTACTCTTGTAGAGGAGATATGGCTTAAAAGTAGCACATATGGAAAACATTTCAGGCTTTTAATTTTTGCTAAATACAATACAGAGTCATCAGTGCTAAGTGATTGCCAAAATAGCCAGGTGAAGCCAAACTGAATTGCAATTAGAGGCAGAGCTCTGAGGCCAGATTTTGCCAGGAGTTTTGCATTTCAAGAGCATTTTAATCAGAGGGGTAATGGCAAAAGAGAACAAGTTCAATAAGGACAGATGGTAGGGGAGAAAACGTATCACACAAGAGATGTTAATACAGCTAAAGACTGTGGGCCTTGAAAAGCAAGACTAAAGGAATACTGATTTTCAAGTATCAGTATGTCTAATATGGAACCCCATGGAAGAAATATTATACTTGTTCCCTCTCTTCCCAGAATGAAGAACCAATCATGTTCTTCTTCTCTTCCTTCCTTCCTTCCTTCCTTCCTTCCTTCCTTCCTTCCTTCCTTCCTTCCTTCCTTCCTTCCTTCCTTCCTTCCTTCCTTCCTTCCTTCCTCCCTTCTTTCCTTCTTCCTCTTATCTCCCTCCCTTCCCCTTCCCTTTTTCTCCCTCCCTCCCTCCTTTTAAAAATGTATTTATTTATTTATTTGTTTATTTATTTATTTATTTTTGGTTTTGGGGTCACACCCAGCGATGCACAGAGGTTACTCCTGTCTCATGCACTCAGGAACTACACCTGGCAGTGTTCTGGGGACCATATGGGACGTTGGGAATCGAACCCAGGTCGGCCCTGTGCAAGCAAATGCCCTACCCGCTGTGCTTTGCCCCAGCCCCTTTCCCTCCTTTCTTTTGTCCCTTCCTTCCACAATGTCTGATTCAGGTTCTAGAATTGTAGGACCGAAGGCCCCTCTGCCTCTCCACAAGAAACAGTCTAGTAAAGATAAAGGTCAAGTTCCACTTTCCCAAACTAGCACTTGCTCTGTGTCTGTATATACTGAGTACACATATATCTGGTATCTATTGAATCTTGCAGATGTGTATATATTTTTTGGTATTAGACAAATATTTCTTAACCTTTTCCCCACAGTTACCCTCTTGGAACTTGTTTTCTTCCTGGGTCCCACACACTTTCCATCTCCCCTGGCCGCTCCAGGCTCCTGATGCAGACCAGGGCGATGGTGCCGACCCTCCACAGCTCAGGGTCCACATTTGAGATGACGAAGCTATTCGCTGTGCTCCACTTTTGAAAACGGATCCAAATCAAGGCTATGTGAGAGAGAGCCACAGACACTGATGTCTGAGCCCCAGACCTCTGGTGAGAAACTGTCAGGGCCCAGGAAGTGCCTTCTGGAACCTGCCCTCCAAGGACCGGACCCTTGGCCTCACCAGGTGGTCTCTGCAGGCTGCCTCTGGCCTGTCCTCAGGTCCTGGGGGAGCCGGGCTCGGCCTCCTGCAGGAAGACTGGCCCCATCGGGGTGTGTGTGGGCAGTGGAACAATCCCACATAGAGAGCAGCATGTTGACTGTGAGCTGTGCCAGAGCAAGGAGACAGGGCCGCCTTTTAGAGACACACAGAGCCATGGGCTTCACCTCATTTCATCTTTTTTTGCTTCTTCACAATATGGGAAGAGTCTGGAACTCTCTGTGGAGATGACTAAGGCTCCTCCGGCCTGAAGAGAAAGCCATCATGTTACCCACAGAATTCCAGCCCCTGCCCCCCGGCCACTAGGACACAGTCCTTAGCTGCAGACACCAAGCATCCTCTTCACCCAGCCTGGGGTCAGGGAAACCGAGGAATGAAACAGTCTCTCTTTTTTCCCCACACATTGTCCACTCTGTCCTGTTCTTGTCCTCAGAGTGAGTGGCCTCCTAGGGCCCACATCTTTTGGTGAAGTTTGCCTCATGTGTTGGCGCCTCTGCGAGGTTTCCTGCTCGTTTTCTTTGTACAAAGCCTTCAGGACTGTGTAACCTGACAGAGAGGCCATCTGGACAGCAAGAATTAAACTAAATGGGGCCTATGCTACTGACCAGTAAGATGCTTTTCTGATGTCATTTATTTACATCGGTGATAACCTGGTGTTGAACGAACACCTGGATGGCTCAAATTTGGGCAGCACTGCCAAGGATTCCCATGAGAGATCCAGAGCCTTGGGACAGGAGAGAGGAAAGGGTTACTGCTAAGAAAATGGGCAGTAGGGGCTGGAGAAATAGGGCAAGGAGTAAGGTACTTTCCTTGCACGAGGCTGACCTCAGTTTAATCCTGGCATAGTCCCCTGAGCACCACTCAGAGCAATCCCGAAGCACAGAGCTAGGAGTATCCCCTGAGCACTGTTGGGTACTGCCCAACTCCCCCATCCCCACCAACAAAAAAAGAAAAGAAAAGTAACTTTAGACAACAGAATACAACTTATCCATAAAAAGAATGACTTCTAGGCATTTGTGATAACAGGGATGGAACTTGATGGCCTACTTTTGCTAAGTAACAGAAGTAGACGGAGAAAGACAAAACCTGTATGGTCTCAGATAGGAAATCTAAAAAGAAAAGTCAAACAAATAAACAAAATTACCATGGATTTTTGTTTTAGAGATTAGAATGATGGTCAATCAGGATGGAAGAGGCTTGGGGAATGGCAAAAGGAATGAAGAAATCCAGAGGTACACACTTTCAGTTTAAAAACACTCAACCTAGGAAGCTAGAGAGATAGAATACAGTAGTTTAAGATTCTTTCCTTGCTTGTAGCTGACCTGGGTTCAATCCCCTGAACCTCATATGGACCCCTAAGCCCCTCCAGAAGTGATGTCTGTGTGTTGAAAAGAAGTAAGCCCTGAACACTGCTGGGCATGACCCCCAAACAAAACAAAACGAAAAGTAAATACCAAAGTCATGGAATATAATACATTGGGGGTGGGGTGGGAGGGAAACTGGGGACAATGGTGGTGGAAAGTGTACACTGGTGAAGAAATGTGTATTGAAACATTATATAACTAAAACTCAATCATGAACAACTTTGTAACTATGCGTCTCACTGTGATTCAATTTAAAAATTAAAAAATTAAATTAAAAAAACATGGAAAACCTTTTCTAGTTCTGTTCTTTCTATTAGTGGGATGGGTGAGCTCTCTGTACTGTTTGTTTGTTAGTTTTGGCTTTTTGGGTCACACCCAGCGATGCAGGGGGTTACTCCTGGCTCTGCACTCAGGAATTACCCCTGGTGGTGCTCAGGGGACCATATGGGATGCTGGGAATCGAACCCTGGTCCTGCATGCAAGGCAAACGCCCTACCCGCTGTGCTATCCTTCAGCCCTGCATTGGATTTTAAACCTGCAAGGTAGGAAGACCCAAGGGCCAGGGATGGGTGGGGTATTTGAGAGAATTAACTTCTGCCTATCCTGGGGGCAAAGACTGGGCCCATTCTCAGGAATTTTTCTCTGGGGCCAATTTTTTTCCTAATCTCGCCTAAGCCTGTTTTCCTCTGGTCCCTGTATTCCTCTATCAATGGGAGAGGAAGGGCGGGGAGAAGGGAAGAGGGACTTCACAAGTCCCCAAGTAGGGACAGAGCCTCTGGCACTCCGGAGGCTGAGCTGAGGCCTGTGAGGGCAAAGCGGGTTAGAACAGCACAAGGGAGAAGCCATTTGGGAGCAGAAGCTTGGGGGGGGGGCTCTGAGGGGGGTTTAATAATGGATTTGGAAACTACTTATGCAAACTTTTATTGACTTCCTTCCTTCCTGGAGTTTGGGCCACACCTGGTGGTGCTGGAACTTCTTCTGGCTTGGTGCTCTGTGCCTTAGGGGATGGAAGGGATGGAAGCTGGACTCTCTGAAAGTGCCCCAAACCTCTGGTTTTGGTTCTGTTGGGTTTGGAGCCACACCCAGAGATGCTCAGGGGTTACTCCTGGCTCTGCGTTCAGAAATTGCTACTGGCGATGCTTGGGAGATGGAGATCACATGGGATGTCAGGTGCCAGGCAAGCCCTTACCACCATACTATGTAGTATTTGTCCGGCCTTGTACCAGTCTTTTGAGCTATCTCCTTTTTTCTCCCCCTCAAAGAATTGATCTTGAGGCTGGAGTGATAACACAGCAGGTAGGACTTTTGCCTTGCACACAGCCAACCCGGGTTTGATTCCCAGCAACCCATATGGTCCCCTGAGGACCGCCAGGAGTAATTCCTGAGTGCAGAGCCAGGAATAACCCCTGTGCATTGCCGGGTGTGACCCCCCCACCAAGTTGATCTTTTTTTTTTCTTTTTGGGTCACATCCAGCTATGCTCAGGGGTTACTCCTGGCTTTTGCACTCAGGAATTACTCCTGGCGGTGCTCGGGGGACCATATGGGATGCTGGGAATCGAACCCGGGTTGGCTGCGTGCAAGGCAAACGCCCTACCCGCTGTGCTATCACTCCAGCCCCCCCCAAATTGATCTTTTAATTTTTTTTTTTTATTTATTGGCAATGTCAAGGGTTACTCCTGGCTCTGCACTAAGGAATTACTCCTGGTGGTGCTGGGGAGCCCTGTAGGGTGCTGGGGATTGAACTAGGCTTGGCCCGGCCAGGCATCTGCAAGGTCTACCTGCTGTGCTATCTCATGGCCCATCCTTTTCTATTTGCAGAAGGGAGGCTAGTACACCCCGAGGCATAACATTCCTCACCTTCGAGGAAACCTGAGTGAATGACTGAGAGAGACAATTTTGTAAGGAAGATACCTGAAGTCTACCCAAAGGTTTCTTACAGTGAAAAGAATGTGGCTTTGCATGACCCAGCAGCAGAACTACTGTGCCCACATCTGGGGTCAACATCCAACCCATTTTGATTCCAGCTCTAGAACAGGAGAGGCAGGGTGAGGGGAACAGGCTCTGTCCTCCCAGCAGCTGCTTTTTGTGCGGGGGAGGGGGTGGATGCTGGAAGAGCGGATCTTGAACTTGAGGAACTGTCTGCCTTTGTTGTCCAGCTGCTGCCTCTGAATCCTGTGTTTGTGTTTCCAACAATTGCCACGGAAGTGTTTAATTTCATTTATTTATTATTCATATCCCTCTAACTTCCAAAGATAAATGCAAGACAGGGGAAGCGAAGCTTTTTGGCATTTTCACGCACTAGATTCTTATCTCCGCCGCTTTGTTGAGCCATGCCGCTTGGTGCTTCAAAGTCACAGAGCTCATTGCACTCCTGGTGGCCAGCGCAGGGCTGCAGCAGTTACTCCCAAATTCAAATATTTGGATTTGACGCAGAGGTCTCATGCCAAGGACATGCCGATCTGCATGGAGGAGCTCAAACATGAAAGTCCCAGCTTTATCCTCTCTTGACTATGTCGCGGGGATGTGCGGCCAATTTAATCTTTTTTGCACTGGCCTCACTGCTTCCAAAGCCTCAATTATTTGGAAACCACGAAGGGCCACGGGGCAGGGGGACCACGGATCCCTGCGGTTCTTTGTTCCAGGCAGAGGATTCTCTCTGTGGCCGGCCCAAGGCCTTGCCTTTGTGTTGTGATTGACAGACATGAATTAAATATCACCCACAGGGCTCTCTGATTGGTGACTGGCGACGGATTACAAGGCTGTCTCTAGGGAAATGGGGTTTCACTATAGGGGGACCAGACGCGGGAAGGCAGGGCTCTGCGAGCTAACCCTGAACTTGAAGACAGCTGAGACTTTGAATCGGAGGCCTTTCTTTGCGTTGTTGTTTGCTTGTTTGTCCTAAGCTTGATTGGTTTTGCTCCGGGTCTGAAAAAAAAGCTGATCCTAGAAAAGCAGGAAGCTATAGGAAAGCGTTGGCAGGACCATTTTCTTTTCAGTTTTTGATGTTTCTGTAAATTCTGCGAGAATTGTGCTGTAAAGGGGGCTCTGGCATTGTCCCTTTAGGCTCTCTCCTCACCCCAGCCCCCCTCCCTTTCATCAGCATGGCAATTAGTGTGCCTTAGAGCTAGTGGCCTGGCTGCTGAAACCACCCAATTCCCAGCTTACAATGCACAGCCTTGGGCATAAACAACTCTGCACCCACAACTCCATGCTATTGTTTTCTAATCAGCTGTGTCCCGTCCCCTGCTGGGGCCCTGGGGCCGCACCTGGAGGTGCTGAGGACCACCCAGACACAGCCAGTGCTTGACAGCCTGACAGTGCTAGGCATGTATTAAACTCAGTGCTTCCACAATTTAGCCACTTGCTCTACTCTTTGGACGGTTATCCTGGGTTCCAACCCACTGGTTTTGAAGCAGCAGAAGTGCTCTGGCTAGTAGGCACAGAGGGGGCCAGAGAGATAGCTCGGCAGGCTGAAGTGCGTTCTCTGCATCTCAGAGGAGAACCTAGATTGGATTCCGGGTGCAGTTTGGTTGCCTGAGCACGGCCAGAAAGATCCCTGAGCACAGAGTTAGGAGGAACCACTCAGCAGAGCTGCGTGTACCTCACCCTCAGTAATAATAATAATTGTAGCACCGTAGCACTGTCATAATTGTAGCATTGTAGTCCCATTGTTCATCGATTTGCTTGAGCGGGCACCAGTAACATGTCCATTGTGAAACTTGTTACTGTTTTTGGCATATCGAATACGCCACAGATAGCTTGCCAGGCTCTCTGAATAATAATAATAATAATAATAATAATAATAATAATAATAAAGTTTGGAAAAACAAGTGAGCAGAGAAAAGAATCTGGAAATTGTAGCTGACAAAGCATATATGTGACTAGGAAAGGAATTATTACAAAATGTAAGCCAGGCATGGAATCTGAGAATTTAGGAGAGACTTAGATGGGTTTTGATTTCACAAAAAGCGTTTAGAGGCCTGAGACATAGCTCAATGGCAAGAATCTGAGTTTTGCAGCCAGGAGAGCCAGGTTTGATTCCTGGCACTCCTTGGTCCCTGAAAGCCAACACTCAGGAGCAATCTCTGAACGAGGAGCTTGGGAGTAGCCCCTGAGCACTGCCTGGTATGGCTTAAAATCAACAGCAGCAACCAAAAAAGTTTAAAAGCCCACCTAATGCGTGGTCCCCTTAAACAGAAAGGGGTGACCGGAATGAGCTCGCCTATGATGGGGAGTCGAAGTCTTAGGTGCTGTCTGTATTTCACATCTCACATACTCCTGTGTGAAAGGAGATTTGCTGTCATCCAGCTACGGGAAGAGAACATTATAAGGAATCTTTTGCCAGACTTTCTATCAACATGGGAGTTGATTTGTCCTTGAGTTTGACACAAAGGTTCCTTCTCCAAGATAAGAAGGGATTTTGTTTGTTGATTGTAGGGCCACACCTAGTAGTAACTCAAAGGCTACTCCTAGCCTGGTGCTCAGGGGTCACTCCCATCAGTGTTTGGGGGCCATGCAGTGTCAAGGGGATCAAATCCTGCACTCTAGCAGGCAAAGCATGTACTCCAGCCCTCTGAGCCATCTCCCCAAATTGAGAGAAGTATTTAGGTTTAGCCAGAGTCATTTTCACCTAGGCAGTTCCTGAAAGGTCATGTCAGTATTAGAGCAGGGATTGAACATAGGCTTATAACCCACAAAGAAGAAAACTTTCAGGTAGGGGGCGGACAGGGGAGTGCCTCTCATGAGTGAGAGGCTGGGTTCAATCCCTGGCACCTCAAAAAAAAAAAAAAAAACCCAAAACAACAATAAAGATAATTCTTGAGCCCTGTTGCAAACAGATGCGAATTGAGAAGAAGGAGCTACAAGATAGCTCAGTGTCTGGGGTGTGTGTGGGGGGCTGATTCTGGCTTTACAGGACACTTCAAGCATCGCTAGATGTGCTCCCCCACACCCCGAGGCCTGGTAGGTGATGTCCAAGAGGACAGGGTAAGGGATGGAGCCGCTGAGTCCTTAAGCAGGCCTGTTAGCCTAGTTTATAAAGGAGAGAGAGCAAAAGGGAATGCCCTGCCACAGAGTTGGGTGGGGTGGGGAGAGGACGGGGTGGGGGTGGTGGGAGGGATGCTGGGACCATTGGTGGCAGAAAATGGGCACTGGTGGAGGGATGGGCACTCGACCACTGTATAACTGAAATGCAAGCACGAAAATCTACAAGTCTGTAATTGTACTTCATGGTGATTCACTAATAAAAATTTTTTTTTAAATGCAATAAAAATAAAGCCCCCCATGGGGCTTAAGGGCTCAGGACACTAGACGGAAGTTGGGAAGGAAAAGCATTCAAAACCTTGACCAAAAAGTCCTGGCCGCAAGTATTGCGTTTAGAGCCGCAGAAACGCTGCAGGAACTCGGCTGGGAGGCTGTGACGTTTCCTGAAGAAGCAAAAGTGCGTCTTGGCACTGCGGGCACTGAGTAGGCAGTGGGACTATATGGCTCCAGTGCTGGGGGGAGGGGCGGCGGGGAGAAGAGAAGCCCCGGGCAGGCGTTTGGAAGCACAAAGCACAGGAGTGAACCACCTACGTTCCCTAGCCACTGGCAACGGTGTCCTTTCGGGATACGAGAGGCGGAGTTTCCCGTTCACGGGATCTTCCTTTGAGAGGGGCTGCCTGGCTAGAGCGCGGGACAGGCCGGCTTGCTTTGAACAGATCCGTGCCGAGGCGGTGCCGGCAGCTAGTCATGCCACGGGCCCATCTCCCTGAGCCTTCCGAAACTGGAAGCGCTCTTGTGGGGTAGGAAATGTGAGTCAACACGAATGTACTTGCTCCTTGGATCAGCAGCATGTTGGACCGCCTCACGGCACAAGCCACCCGCTCCTGCCACGCGGTCTGGCTGCAGTCTGCGGAGGGCAGCTGGGAGAATTGCTTAGCGGGGTGGGCCTTGCGCGCCTTCACCCAGCCAAGCAGGTAAGTCTCATGCCTCAGACACTGGGAGCTTCCTAAAGGGAGTAGGACTATTGAGAAGTCGCAGATGTGGGTGGAAAAGTGATGGAAGCTGTGTTCTTTTGTTGGTGCTGCCATAACAATGGTGCATAAAAACTGGAGCCTGTGCCCAGGGAACATAGGCACGAACAGTGGACTTTCTCACTGTTCTGGGGGTGGGGTGGGGGGTGGGTGTTAAAGGTGCCGAAGGGGCTATTTTCTCCTAAAGTCTTTCTCTTTGTCTCATCTCACAGTTTCCACTTGATCCTTCCATGGGCCCATACCATGGACTGAAGTCCCTACTGGTCTGTCTGACTGCCTGAGAGATGTGGTGGCTTTGGCACCTATAAGACTGTGATGATGGACTGGAGAGCTAGTAACGCAAGTAGGGCACCTGATTTGAATGCGGCCCACCTGGGTTCAATTCCGGCATTCACATGGTCCGCTGTGCACCACCAGGAAATTCCTGAATGTAGAGCCAGAAGTAAGACCTGAGTATCACTGGATATATCCCCAAACAAACAAAAAAAGACTGGTGAAATAGTCTTAGTATAAAACCTTTTTTTTTTAAACCTATAGCTATTTTTTTTTAATGGGGAAAATACCTGGTGATGTTTAGGGGTTACTCCTGGCTCTGTGCTCGGGAACTATTCCTGGCAGTAGTCAGGGGACCATATGGGATGCTGGGGATCAAACCCGGTTTGGCCATGTGGAAGGCAAGGGTCTTACCCTCTGTCTAACCCTGGACTTTCATTCAGTCCATCACAGGCTCATTTATTATCATAACCCTATCAATGCGGCATACCTTAGAGTTGTCCTATCAGTCCCAATACCCTTGGATGAGAGATAACTGGCCCTATCTTTGAAGAAGGACTTGACAGTTGAGAGGTAGAGTAAGGTCTCAGGTTTCTGGGCTCCTTTGCCTCCTTTTGACTGAGTTGAGGGCAATCTCTAGTGGACTATAAAGCATCATAAATAATTCAAATTGAGCAACCCTATCAAAATAAATTAGTAGAGTGCTCATGACACAATCATTTCAGTTTCTTCAAGTCTGTTGGCTTGTCCACCGACTTAGAAACCCTAACACCATGGGCTGGGCTGCCTGCCACGAGGGTGAGGTTCTCTCCTGGGAACCAGAGGGAGAAAAACTGGGCAAACAGCCTCCTTCAAAATGAGTTTCTGTGAAAAATGCCAGGTTGGCAGGGATGGGATTGGGGATCCTTCATTTCAGGCTCAGTTCAGACTAAAGCCAAACAAGTGTCTGGTTAATTGATGGACCTACGGGTTTATGGGAAGACAAGCCCTCAAGAGGCCTGTGAGTTCTGCCCCCAGAAGATTCTAGCATGAGTTTGTTGGCGGTGGCCCCGAAGACAGGACCCTGCTCTGGAAACAGAGTTCACCCTTGGCTAGCATTTTGCTGTGATCCTAGCTGCTCAATGTCAGGCGTCTGGCTAAGTCATCTCAGTGTTTAGGAGGCAGCTATATTGATGCAGCAGAAGCAGGAAAAGAAGCAATGAAGAATTCTGCAACACCTAAAGACCAAGAATAGACATTCTTTCCCTTTCATGGTGTTTAAGTATATGTAACCTAAAACTTAGCATTTGCATCCTGTTAAGTGTTAAGTTCAGTAGTGTCTGTTGTGTTGTGTGCGACCATCAATGCTCTCCAGCTCCAGAACTCTTTGTAGGTTGCAATGCTGAATTTTGGAATCCATAAAACACTCAATTCTTAGGGCAGAGAGATAGTACAGGAGGTCAGGCACTTGCCTTGCATGAATTTGTTTTGGTCCAGACCCTGGTTCTATCTCTGGCACTCCATCTGGTCCTCTGGGAAACTGGCAGGGGTCTCATCTGAACGAGACAAAGTTCCTGAGCACTGCCAGGTGCAGCATGCAAGTCCCAAAGAAATGAAATAAAATATGGAAAGACATACTCAATTCTCATTCCTTCTTTCCCTCATCTTTCAGTGACCGCTGTTCTACTTTCTGTCTCTAAGATGTTGGCCACTTCAGGTGCCTCAAAGAAATGAAGTCAGAAATGAGGTCTGAGCTACTGCATTGGCTTGTTCTTGCAACACAGTTGCTCCAAGCTTTTCCCAGGTGAGAGCATGTATCAGGATTTCCTCCCTTGGAAAGACTGAAAAGTATGTCATTGGATCTACAGGCCACAGTTTGCCTATCCATTCATACATCTGTGGATGCCTGAGAGTTTTTACCTTTTGGCCAATGCTGCTATGAACATGGGTGTCTCATCGATTCAAATTTCTGATTTCAATATCTTTATTTTATTATTTATTTATTGTTAAAATTTATTTTATAAAGTAGTTCACAATATTTGATTACATTTAATATTCCAGCAGAAATCCTACCACTATTACACCTTCCCACCACCAAACTTGGGATGTTTCCATCCCAAACTCCAATCCCTGTCCTAAAATACAACCAAAAGAATATATATATATTTTTTTTAATTTTTTATTGAGTCACCATGTGGAAAGTTACAAAGTTTTCAGGCTTAAATCTCAGTTATACAATGCTCGAATACCCATCCCTTCACCAGTGCTCATATTCCACCACCAAGAATCCCAGTATAGCTCCACCCCGCCCGAATATATTTTTGTATTGTCTGTTATGAAAAACTGCTGAACAGGGGCTGGAGTGATAGCACAGCGGGTAGGGCGTTTGCCTTGCACGCGACCGACCCGGGTTCGAATCCCAGCATCCCATATGGTCCCCTGAGCACCGCCAGGGGTGATTCCTGAGTGCATGAGCCAGGAGTGACCCCTGTGCATCGCCGGGTGTGACCCAAAAAAGAAAACAAAAAAAAACCAAAAAAAAACCTGCTGAACATGCTTACAAAAAAGTGTTTATATAGGAAACAGTGTGAAGATTGTTCTATTTTGGCAGGATCCATTAAGACATTCTATAGGATATCACTAACATGTCGTTAAAGTTTGGGTGATGTGAGCTTTGATATATATATATATGTATATATATGAAAATATGTATATATGCATATATATTTCCCTCTATGATTTGTTGCCTACTATCAAATATGGTGTGGCAATTATGGAGAATGGGTAGGGATGATGTGTTGTGGCTGCACGGTCCAGGAATATGTTCACTCATTCAATATCTTTATTTTAGGCTACACATACATTTTTATCACATATGATATCACCGATGGGACAAATTATCTTTGGGGGTGGGTCTCAGGGCGTTGTGCACGCCAAGTTTGCACTCCAGACCATTGAGCCTCCTCTGTGGAGAGATTGATTTTTATATTTATTTACTGTAGAACCCTATTCCTGGCCCTAGGGTAACTTTTATTGAGGTTATATTGTATTTTACCCTTATAGTCTCCAAGTATACATCATTTTAAAAGTCCTATGTTCACATTTTAAAACTTCTCTCTCCTCAAACTTTCACTCTGTAAAGTTATTATCAATATATAATATATTGAGTAATCTTTTCTTTGGCAATGTTGAATATATTCACCCCAGCCAGTGTATTTTTCATTTTAGATCTTGTAGTTTTTACCTCTAAGAGTAGTCATTCGGTCTGTTCAAGTATCTTTCAGGAGAGACCGCTGTTTTGTTTGATTTGGGTCACATCAGCAGTTCTCAGGGCTGACACCTGGCTCTGTGCTCAGGGATGGGGAACGAAGTGGAAAGGGAGGAATTGAAGCCGGGTCGGCCTTGTGCCCTACCCACTATACTATCTGTCCAGCCCCAAGGAGAGAGTGACTTTTTAAGCCTGGCCTCTTAGGCAATTACCAGGCCCAGAAAATATTAAGTATAAGCAGGTACAGACTGAGCACTGAAATCAAGAAGAAACTGGTAAAGGAGGGGCATTTGCCTTGCAGAGGATGGACCTGGGTTCTATTTCCAGCCCCTCATATCGTCCCCTGACCCCACCATGAGTGATCCCTGAGCACAGAGTTAGGAGTAAACCCTGAGCACCACCAGGATCGGTGCAAAACCACCACCACCACCAACAGCAATAGTGACAAAGGAGAAACAAGGAAGAGAAATCTTAGCAAAAGGAATCCAAGGATGAGAAGTAACCTGGGCCATAGGAGTGGAGTTGTCTCTCCTGAGATGCTTATCGGGAAGGAGATCTGCTTTTTATTTATTTATTTATTTATTTATTTATTTATTTATTTATTTATTTATTTATTTATTTATCTTTAAATGTATCACTGTCATCCCGTTGCTCATCAATTTGCTCCACCAGTAATGTCTCCATTGTGAGACTTATTGTTACTGTTTTTGACATATCGAATTATGCCTCGGGTAGCTTGCCAGGCTGCGGCGTGAGGGCGGGATACTCTCCGGTAGCTTGCCAGGCTCTCTGAGAGGGATGGAGGAATTGAACCCAGGTCGACTGCGTGCAAGGCAAATGCCCTACCTGCTGTGCTATTGCTCCAGCCTATAGGACTAGTGCTATTTATTCAGCCACTGATTAAGCTGATTGGAGTAGGCATGAACTCCACGGATATCTGCTTTTAGATTATGCATCTCCTTTGGATCCCAGACTCAGGAATTGTATCAAGCCTACTCTACCATAGTATAGTATGCTAAGACCACTTTCTAAAGACTATTTAACTACCTGAAAATTTCCACTAAACTGTAAACTTGCTGAGGGCAGTGACAAAGCTGAATTTACCTTTGTAACCCCTAATAGTACCTAGGGGAGTCTCTGGATAACAGCATGTTATCGTGTTAGAAATATTTATTAGATGGATAAACCTAATTTAAACACTAGAGAAGCAGACCTACTTACTCATTTCCTGGAATTCTTCAAGGAAAGCTCCATGCTCCTGTCAGCATATGTGTTATTAATAGTAGTTGAGTAACCAGAGGAAGTAATAATACCATTGAGGGAAAATGAGGCCATGTCTGAATCTCTGTGTGCCCAGCAAGGTCCTGGGAGTAATCTAGAAAACTCTCAGGGATATGTCAGCAGAAGAGATTCCTCAGGCTGTCAGATGAGAAATAGATGAGGGAGTTGGTTGTTAAACTTAGAGACATTAAAAAAAAAAAGAAGACGAAGGAAAGAGACCTAGTAAAAGTTATAAAATATTTGAAAAGCTTTGTTTTCAAAGAGAAAGACAGCTCACAGCTAACTTAGTTTAACTTAACCCAGGTGGAAGAACAAGGAGAAAAGATTCAGTGTAACAGAGAACTGTGAAACACTCTCTCCCTTTGCACGGTGCAACAACGGCCACGGGCTTCTTGATAAGATGGGGAGTTTCTGGGCTGGGGAGGCAGATCAATCCAGCCGCCGCATGATCCTTCAGCACTGCCCCCTGCCCCCAGGACTAGGTTTGGAGTAACCCCTGAGCACTGCCCGATGTCGTGCCCCAAGTAAAACCCAAACCAAAAATGATTGGTAAGTGATCTGCCCACGCAGACATGATTAGGAATTCTGAAGAAAGAAAGAAATTAGATTGAGGACCTAGATTCTTCCTCTGACCATCACAGTTTTCATTTCCAAGTCTCCAAGAGTTTCATTAAAAAAAAAAATGTCCTGTTGAGTTTCTGGGATATAATATGCTCTCTTATCTCTCCGAGGATATTAGCCCTATGTCCTCTGGGGTAAGGCGTCCCCACTCGAGTTTGATACCATGCTCCAGGATATTAGTTTTTATGAGACAGCGTGAGCTCCGCTTTGCAGTTAAGGGAGAGAGACCTTTCCCTGTCCCGCTGTGATTCCTTTCCTGCCTCCTAGATTTTCAAATAGGAGTGGGGACATGGGGCCAGAGATAGAGCACTGCGGGCATGGGGGTGCTTCCCTTGCACTTGAGCACTGCCAGCAGAGATTCCTGAGTGCAGAGACAGGAGTAAGCCCTGAGCATCACTGGGTGTGGCCAAAATAATAGCAACAACATCACACCCCACCCCCAAACACATCAAAACAAAAACCAAATAGGAGTGGGCACATGCTGTCTGGGCTGGCATATCAGTTCTGGATACAGAATTCCCCAGAGCTTCTGGATATTTCTTTTCTTTTCTCTTCTTTTCTTTTCTTTTCTTTTCTTTTCTTTTCTTTTCTTTTCTTTTCTTTTCTTTTCTTTTCTTTTCTTTTCTTTTCTTTTCAATTCCCCAGAGCTTCTGGATATTTCTTTTCTTTTCTTTTCTTTCCTTTTTTTTTCTTTTCAATTCCCCAGAGCTTCTGGATATTTCTTTTCTTTTCTTTTCTTTTCTCTTTTCTTTTCTTTTCTCTTTTCTTTTCTTTGCTTTTCTTTTCTTAGCTTTTCTTTGCTTTGCTTTGCTTTTTGGATCACACCTGGCAATGCTGGGAATTGAACCCTGGTCAGCCGTGTGCAGGGCAAATGCCCGATCCGCTGTGCTATTGCTCCAGCCCCAGCTTCTGGATATTTCCAAAACATTCTTCTAAGGCTCACACTCATGGCCCTGCCAGGAGGATGGTCTCTCTACTTGGAACAAGATAAACAAGAGCGCCTACTGAGCAATCAGTGCCCCTCATCTCTAGCCCTGCCATAGCTGTCCAGGGCTGTCCATATTTGCCTTCATAGCTGTCACCTTCAAACTGGGGATAGAAGGTCTGGTACATTCCAGAACATATTTTCTCCCCTTCTGTAACAGTCCATTGCTTAAAACAAACAAACAAACAAAAAAAACCATTTTATTCTATTTTCTAAATTCGACCTGCTTGTTCTTATTTAGCAATTCCTTCTTATTTCTGGTCCAGCAATATTACAACTGCTTTTTTTCCAGTTACAATCGGGTTTATTGGTTTAAATGCGTAATCGGTTTACTGTCATTTTGGGGCATCTGTGCCTGCTTAGCCATTTTAATTCAATCTCCTGTCTTTTCCAATTCAAAATATTATGATTTTATAAATGTGAAAGAAAAAGTTAAAGGAAACATCCAGCCATTATTAAAAGAGCACATTTTAAAAATGGGTTTTATACCAAAAATAATAGCATAAAAAGAAAATTCAGAAATATTTATAACAACATTAATCACAAGAATACCAAAGACAGCTAACATTTTATAATATGTGTCAAATACACACATATATGTCTGAAACATATAATAAATATGTGAATATGTGGGTGAGGGGTACCCCATGCGCTCACTCCACATCCCTGAGGTTCTCTTTCCTTCTCTTTAGAAAGCCCCCTTTCTTACTGAATGCTTTTGCTGTAAATAAATGATTGGAAGGTCACAACTAGCATCAAAAGAATTTTAATGGGAAGCTTTTGTGGGAAACAGGTTACTTTGCTCTGGCATATCTGCAGTGCTCTGGGAAGGTGATGGGCTGACAAGGGGCATTACCAGCCAGACCAAGCTGATCTCAGATGCCCTAACCTTGACTTTGCTCCCTAAGGAAGATGCACAATGTGCTGCTGAGAGCCCAGTCTGTCCAAAGGAAGTTCCAGTCTTCTCCCTGATTCAATTCCTCCTGAGTTTAGGAATGTGGTTTGGTCTTTGGGGTTGCAATGTGGAGTAGAGGAGTGAGTTTGCTAATATAAAAACAGTTTGGCATATCATAAAATTTCCACTTTTTTTGTTCTTCATTTCCTCCTCCACAGGATTGCGGTGCACTTCTCCCCACCGCCAGGACCGGTCATCTACTGGAGGGTCAGGGCCCTGGTAATCACCTGGAGGAACTTCTCTTCAAGGATCTTCAGACTTCTAGGAGTTTGAGACTTCAGAGAATCCTAAACCATCACTGCTAATGGCTTATTTTTCTCAGCAATTGTGTTATGTATATGCTCTTTAATTAACAGTATTTCATATGCATGGCATAGGTACCAGAGAGCATGCAAACATAAGAAAGAAGCTTAGGGGGCTGGAATGATAGCACAGCGGATAAGGCGTTTGCCTTGCACCTAGCCGACCCGTGTTCAATTCCCAGCATCCCATATGGTCCCCTGAGCACCGCCAGGAGTAAACTCCTGAGTGCAGAGCCAGGAATAACCCCTGTGCCTTGCCAGGTGTGACCCCGAAAAGCAAAAATAAAATAAAATAAACAAAACAAAAAGGAAGCTTAGATGTTTTTTCCCCCATTTGATTTGTTTTGTTTTGGGGTTATACCCGGCAATGCTCAAGGGTTACTCCTGGTTCTGCGCTCAGGAATCATTTCTGGTGGTGCTCAGGAGACCATATAGGGTGCCGGGAATCAAGCCTAGGTCGGACATGAGCAAGGCAAACACCCTACCCACTGTTCTGTCACTCTCACACAGAAAGAAGCTTAGATATTTGTGGGGAAAGCACAATCAGATGAAGTGATCTAGAACAAACTCAAGGGATGGATTGGAGGCCAAGCACCAGACTTGTGGAAATTCGGAAAGGCAGAAGCTTTGCTGTGTTGCTCTCCATGCCCCATCTGTGCGCCAGAGTCAACACTGCCAGCAGAGGTATTTGTCTCATCAGAGCTAAGGAGAGTTTTCAGGGTTACCACCGGCATGGGGTGGGGTGTGGACCCCTGGGAACATGTGCACGTGTTGATTTGTCCTCAGCAGCCAAAAACGCTTTCTCAGCCCAGAGCTATTTCAGTCCAGGGCTGTTTTCTCAGCTTCATGGAGGAAAAACACAGGAGGAAGGCTAGTAGATACAGCGAGTTCTTACAGCAGAATATGTGCCAGGCCAGACTTGGCTGTCGACTGCTTTTCATCTTCCATAATTCCGCAGTCTGCTGTTTCACAGGGGCACTGTCTTCTTTAGAACACAGATCCTTTTCTGGCAAGGGGGAGCATCATACCTGGGCATGCTGTGGGACCAGCTGATGCTGGGAACTCAAACCCGATGTTCTCCGGACAGAGCATGCAGTCCAAGCATGCACTTCAGCCGTTTGAGCTACTTTGAGCCCTGGCCCTTTACCATATATTTTTCTTATTTTGAGAAGTGGACAGTGGTGTTTCCCTTGGTTCTGCTAAATCTTTCCGTGCTGGAGATATATCTCCTACTTTGAGGCTTCTGGGGGATTTCCCGAGAATTTCCAGGAAAGGCCCCCTGATCTGATCTGAGGCATTGCCTTGCTTGGGCAAGTCAGCTGCTGAAGCCAGACAACTGCTCTTAAGCAGCAGGATAGGGGTGAAGTGCTGGATGTCGGGGTATGTTGTATATACCACACTGTGACAGCCAGCACCGCTTGGATGTGTAATTTCCAGATATTAAAGAAGATTTAATATCTAAAAATTTTACATGAATTTTAATTGAAATTAAAATTTTCAATTGAAATTGAAATTTTAAGTGCTTTTTTTTTTTTTTTGTTTTTTTGTTTTTTTGGGTCACACCCGTGATGCTCAGGGATTACTCCTGGCTCTGCACTCAGAAATCACTCCTAGTGGTGCTTGGGGGACCATATGGGGTACTGGGGACTGAACCTGGGTTGGCTGTGTGCAAGGCAAACACCTTCCCTTCTGGACTATCACTCCAGCCCTTAAATGCTGAAATTTTTTTTTCTGTTTTTTTTTTTTGGGGGGGGTCACACCCAGCGATGCTCAGGGGTTACTCCTGGCTCTGCACTCAGGAATTACTCCTGGCGGTGCTTGGGGGACCATATGGGATTCTGGGAATTGAACCCGATTTGGCCGCGTGCAAAGCAAACACCCTACCCTCTGTGCTATCGCTCCAGCCCCCTTAAGTGCTGTTTTTTTTTTTTTTTTTCTTTTTGGGTCACACCTGGCAATGCACAGGGGTTACTCCTGGCTCTGCACTCAGGAATTACCCCTGGCTGTGCTCAGGGGACCATATGGGATACTGGGATTTGAACCCGGGTCGGCCGCGTGCAAGGCAAACGCCCTACCCGCTGTGCTATCTCTCCAGCCCCAGTGCTGTTTTTAATAGATGAAAACAAATATTATGGAGGGAAGAGGGCAGAAGAGAGGGGGGCTGCTCCCCAGCAGAGCTTCAGGGAAACTGCGGGACTCCTGGTGATATTCGGCCATCTTGGGGCTGCAGTGAAGCCTGGACCCAGAGGTTCTGAGGGCCACTAGGGCCACCCCAGCAGTACTTGGGGGTGCTTCAGGGCAACACTCAGTGGAGATGGGTGAGTGTGTGGTACTAGGTTAGAACTTAGGCCTCTGGCATGCAAGTCATGTGCTCTGGTACCTTTGAGTTAGATTTCCTGCCCATAGATACAATTTGGGGGGCTACACCCAGATTTCAGGCTACTCCCAGCAAGGCCTGACACTGTAACAGGGGTTTGACAAGTGGGTGCTTGTGCTCAAGGATACTTAAGGCTGGAGCCATAGGGGTGCTAGGTGCTATGTGGTGCAGGGGCCTGAACTTGGTGCCGCCCACAGGCTCTTCTGTGCTCTTCTCACTTGAACAATCTCCCCATCCGATCCCATAGGCATATGAAAACTTTGCATAGTCTTGGTTTAAAATACTAACATCTGCAGTCAATTGGAAACTACACCCCAAGCAACCATTTCAGCTGAGATTGAAAATAAAAATGAGTATGTTACCATTTTTCTTTTTCTTTTTTTTTATTTTTGGGTCACACCTGGCAATGCTCAGGGGTTACTCCTGGCTCTGTACTCAGGAATTACCCCTGGCAGTGCTCAGGGGACCATATGGGATGCTGGGAATCAAACCCGGGTTGGCCGCCCAACCCGCTGTGCTATCACTCCAGCCCGAGTATGTTACCTTTTGAACAGGTCAGGAAATGCAGTGTTTTAGAAACTCTTGTTTGTTTATTTGTGGGCCACATTTGGCTGTGCTCAGGGCTTACTCCTGGCCCTGTGCTAAGGGATCACTTCTGGGAATGCCAGGGACTGAGACTGGGTTGGCCACGTCCAAGGCAAGTGGTCCTGTGCTATTGCTATGGTCCCCAAATACCCTGGTTTCGAGGGGAGGAGGGGGCCTGTAAGGCATGTTGTTCTCAACCTCCAATCTAGGATGCTTTATAAATATACTCTGATCTCTATGCCTCATATCTATTACTTTTATTTTGCTGTTTGTTTTCTCATCAAAATAACTTATGTTTGTTTAAATTTGCCATTCCCAGGAGCTGGCTATGCTAGGGCAATTTCTTAGCATCCATCTTTATTTATTTATTTATTTATTTTGGTATTTTGGGTAACACCTGGAGATATTCAGGGGTTACTGCTGGCTCTGCACTCAGGAATTTTCTCCTGGCGGTGCTTGTGGGACCATATGGGATGCCAGGGATCAAACCCAGGTCGGTCGCGTGCAAGGCAAATGCCTTACCTGCTGTACTATCACTCCATCCTCTAGCACCCACCATTAATCCACCTTTCAGTGTATTGCTTTCTCCACCCTCATGAAGGCAACTCCTCAGCTCTCCAGTCATGGGGAAAGGATCAAGCCTTTCAGAGGACTGTGGAGATTTCTGTTTTAAAGCCTCAGCTATCCTTTACTGCTTGCCTACCTTCTGCATTTCAGTGTTTTGCCTTTTTTTTTTTAAGTGGCAAAATGAGAGATTGCTTGGCAAGGAGGATGAGTGGGAAGGAACATAATTAGTGAGTAATTCTTTGCTTTCTATGTGAAGTTATATTTATAGCCACTCTGAGCCTTAAATACCATCAGGGAGGGAAGAGTGGCTAATGTTTGGTCACTCCATTAGCAAGAGAATGCTTTCCCCATGGAAAAGACAAACTGTCCCAGACCATGGGGACACCCGGGTTCCCTTCTCTGTTGGTTGCAAGAGAGACAATGTTCAGAGCTGCTAAGAGAAGGAAGCTGTGAGCTGCCTTGCTCATTGGTAGAGGAATGTGGATTTTCTTAAGACCAAAAATCACAGGGCCCTGGGTATCTTGGGAACAGCCATCAAAGATAACATTCTTTTGCCACGGCAAGGAAAGTCCCCAGAAATTCAATTCATGCCAGTGGTTGGGTAAACAATGCAAAGGGCTTTGAATGCCCAAGCTGCTGCTCAGAAGCTGACTGTAAGTGTGTGTGGGGGGGGGGGGGGAAGGAAGGGAGAGAGAGAGGGGGAGAGAGAGAGAGATGGAGACAGAGACAAGGACAGAGAAGCAGATAGAAAGATAAGGAGAGAGATAGAGAGACAGAGAAAGAGAGAGAGGGAGGGAGAGCAAGAGAGAGAGAGAGTTGCCATTTCCCTTTCTCTTTTTCATGAGCCAGAGACAGACGTATCATAAAGGAATACTGGAAATGTAGCTAGTAGACATTTCACTTACCTCCCTGCATTTTATGTATTCAAGTCCTGTTCTAAAGTATATGGATGCCCAATTTTGTTGGCAAACATGGATAAGCTGTGTTGGTTAGAGCTATAGACCGATAAGTAGACACGCAGCCTATTTATAAGTACACACACAGCCACAGTCCTATACATTTTATGGGGAATGTGCAAAATTCAGTCAACCAGTGATGCGCTCCCAGAAACAGCCCAGATGGCTCATGCGTCTTCCTCAACTAGCTTCCAATACTGTCCTTGAGCAACCAAAATGGCGGCCTGATGCCTGAGAGGAAATGATCAAAGTTTTGAGGCCAGCCCTTACTGACGAAAGGCTCCAGATGTGGGTGAACATGTGGTGACTCTCTGTACCTCCATACCCACAAATGTGGTGGTCACTGAGCTCTGAAGTCAGGGCCTCTATGTGAGCTCATGTGAGCGCCAACCCTCCTTGACGCGCATTCCTAGGCCAGGGTGGACATGGCATGTTCTCACAACTTGAGGCGTGTCCTCCGGTGGGTGGGCCAGGGAAGCCTGACAGAAGTGTCAGGTTTTCAGGTAGTCACGTGGCCAGGTGTCTTGTACGTGCCCTGAAGTGAAAGGAGCAGAGTGGACACTTGGCACGCAGCCAGCGCTTTGTCATTATGAGACGACGTGACTTTCAGGAAAAGCCAGTTGGTAGTGACAGAGTGCCCACCCCCCACCAGTTTGTGAATGGAGATTCCATATGGAGATGGAGACACTGGGATGCCCACTCCCCACCCCCCAGGCCGCACCCCTGCGTAGCCCAGAGGTAGGCCCATCCGCCAGGGCCTTTTCCTGTTTGTTTGTCTTGGCCGGGTGGGAGGAGGAATGCTGGAGAGCCCAGCACATTCCCACAGAGAAGGAGGCCCTGGCTCGGGGTGTTGTTCACAATCCCTTTCGGAGCGAATTCCACCGCCGAGAAACTGGCTCGGGCGCAAAGGTTCACAGCTGTGTGAGGGATGTTGCAGGGGACATAAAGGCTGCAGTGTGCGCAGGGAGGACAAACAGTCCCACACAGGCCCGGGCCTGAGGAACAATGGTGCCAACACACAGCCCTCAGTACAATGCACTGACTTCCTGTCGTAACACTGCGCGAAGGGGCCCTGGAGGCAGTCCCACCTGAGGGACACGGTGATGGCATCAGTTGGAAGGCGCTGTTCATTCCAGCAAGAGACACACAGGAGCGATGGGATGTCCTCCCTCTGTACCCTCCAGCCCCCAGCGAGATGGAATGAAAGCCATTTTATTCCCACATAAAATGCTGTGGTAAAAATACCGGAGAAGTGTTAAAAGCTATTTTGATTTTAAATCTTTGTAACATTGCATGCAGATGATTCACTATCCCTGCTAAAATGATGGGCGTGAGGCACCTCAGGCTACTCTGCTTCTTCCTTGCAGGCTCCCTATCTCTAAGCAAGTGTGATTCCTCGCCTGGTCTGAGCTTCCGCCCTCACAGGGTTAAAAGCACTTGGGGAGGTGATCTGAGAGAATCACTCTGGGGATGATAATGTTGGCTAATTCAGGAGCAGGCACCTACTAAGCACTTACTGTGGCAGGTTCGATTCTAATTGCTTGAATCCTCATGGGAGACCCATAAAGGGGAACCGCTGCCTGCCCTGTGAAGTACATAAGAAAGCTGAGATATGGCTCTGTGTGTGTGTGTGTGTGTGTGTGTGTGTGTGTGTGTGTGTGTGTGAAGTCACTTACCCATGCTCATTTCTGCAAGTCTAGGGCCTCCTAGGAGTCTTCCTTTGCTGGGTGACCCACCTCCTTGTCAGGGCCTGTGGTGGTGGTGAAATGGCCTCTCTAGCTATTGGTGGTGAGGTTGCTGCATCATGGGGTTGGGGGGGAATCAAGAGGGTTTCCAAGGCAGGAAGAGTTTTGACATGATACTTGTAGAAATTTGAGTAGGAAGTCGGAAGGGACCACATGGAGAGCTACAACTCCACCTCGGGGGCTGGAATTGAAAATACTTCAAAATCATAGACATGATTTGGAAAGTCATGTCCAAAAGTCAAAGAGTGACAACAGGAGAGGACCCGGTCTCTGAGGAAGCCTCAAGGAAGAAGAAATGCGGAGAGAACTCTGGGGCTGGAAGAGGCTCTGGGGACCCTCTCAGCAGCCCCTCGTTTCATGCTGAAGAGCCCAGGAGCAGGAAGCAGAAGTGTGTGCTGCAGAGAACAGCCCTGATGGTTCAAAGCTTGGGAAGAAAACCCAGCTCAGCTCTCTCTCTGTGCCTGTGATAAAGCAAAGCCAATCCAAATCTTTCCTCAAGTCCTCCTGAGGTGGGAGCAGGGATGTGGCAGCAAAGAAACAGAAGCAAAGAAACAGATTCCTGGCCCCTGCAGCTGGCCCTTCCCTGAGCAAACACCCAATCCAGCAGCACAAGGACGAGGCAGCTCTTAGCACCGTCCCTCTAGAAGTGCCCCTGTCTGATGTTGAGGTGAGTCAAGAGGGACATGCTGACCGGGGAGGAGACAGCATCACTGGGGAGCGGGGGCCACGCAGCCCTCAGAGCCCTGAGCAGAGGCGGCAAACAGGTTTGCATGACGGCACAGGATGTGTATCCACCTGTCGGGAGAAATGATGTCACAGAGAGAAACCAACTTTAAAAACATTCCTGTCATACCTCGAGGCAGTTTGCTGTCTGGCATCTGTGATGCAGGAGTACTGCTCCCGGCCTGACAGCTAAGGGACAAAGACAGTGGCGCACCCACTGAGGACCATCCAGAGATCAGGAGACTGTTTCAAGCTAAGTTAACATGTGGGAAGGGGTTCTGAGCTTCCTGTGTTTGTGCGTGTGTGGGGGGAGTGAATGGGAGGTGGATGTGAGTTCTTCACAGACTTGCCTTGTTAGAGTTGCTTCAAGAGGAAATCAGCTCTTTGGGGGAGAGAGAGACAGACAGACAGAGAAAGAGAGAGAGAGGGAGAGAGGAAGACAGGGAGAGGGAGAGAGGGAGAGAAGGAGAGAAAGAGGGAGAGAGTGAGAGAGGAAAAGAGAGAGGGAGAGAGGGAGAGAGAGGGGAAGAGAGGGACAGAAAAGGAGGGATGGAGGGAGAGAGAAAGAGAGACAAAGAGAGAGACAGGGAAAGAACCAGAGAGAGGGAGAGAGAGGAAGAGAGTGGGGGAGAGAGGAAGAAAGAGGGAGAGAGGGACAGAGGGAGGAAGAGGGGGGAGAGAGAATGAGAGAGAGAATAAGAATGAGAGAGAGAGAGAGAGAGAGAGAGAGAGAGAGAGAGAGAGAGAGAGAGAGAGAGAGGAGGCTCAGGGACTTGCGCCGCATGCTGCAGACCCTGGTTCGATTCCTGGCATGTCGAGTCTCTGGGCACTGTCGGGTGTGACTCCTGAGTATAGAGCCAGACAATCAGGTGAGACCCCACGACCCCACACTCTTCCCTTTCTTCGGCCCCATCCCCTCCCTGCACCAAAATTAAAAAAGAAAACCAGCTCTCTCTCTCCTCTGTCTCTCTTCCTCTCCCCTCCCCCTTTCCCTGAAGTGCGGGGTTCAGATTCAGGGCCTCAAACATGCAGAACACTTTTTGTTTTACCACTGAGCTCTATTCCTAGCCCCTAAAAACGTTCTGTCAGTCCAAAGGGAGAATCCTAGCCATTCCCAGAAGCCATCAATAATC
Organism: Sorex araneus; assembly: GCF_027595985.1. Lineage (NCBI taxonomy): Eukaryota > Metazoa > Chordata > Mammalia > Eulipotyphla > Soricidae > Sorex > Sorex araneus. The sequence continues at coordinate 56,043,306 of NC_073310.1, read as the reverse complement.
CATATGCTTTATGGGTGTCTGAATGTGTGAATCAAGCCCCGGGTGATTCTGCTCCTTCACCGACTCCAGCAGAGACACGGGAACCTGCTTCTCTTCCCGCCGCTCCCTCGCTCCCGTTCTAGGTGTGCCCTCGCTAGAGGCCAGCTGGCTCTGCGGCGCCAGGACTGCTCCCGCCGCACCTGCGGCTGCAGACCAGTGAAGAAACATGATTCTTCATGGTGACATGGCTGGCATCCGGCACTGGAGCGTGGCGGGGAGGCCTTTTACCGTCCGTTCAGAGATATAATGACTTTGTGACTTGAAACAACACACAGCCTTTACTTGGCCATTTGGAAAGCCAGAAATCCCAAACAGCATTTGTGTGGTTCAAGTCAAGGTGTTAGGCCCCGGGTGAAAGCTCAACGGACCGAGGGAGGGAAGAGGCTCTGCACGCAGGAGGTCTGGGTTTGATCTCTGGCCTGACATGATCCCTGAGCACCTGAGGGATGATCCCTGAGCAGAGAGCTAGGTGTAGTCTCAGCCCCATCCGGTCTGGTCTCAAAATGAAATAAATGAATAAATAAAATAAAAATCAAGTTGTTGGCCAGACTGAGCTCTATTTAGTGACTCAGAGAAAAAAATTATTTCCTGGTCCTATCCCATTTCTAGGGACCTTCTGTGATTCTTTGTTGTTGTTGTTTGTTTGTTTGTTTTGGAGATACACCCAGTGGTATTCAGGGGTTACTCCCAGCTCTGTGCTCAGAAATCACTGCTGGTGGTGCTCAGGCACCATATGAGATGCTGGGGATTAACCTATGTTGGTAAGGTGCAAAGCAAGTGCCCTACCTGCTGTACTATCTCTCTGGCCCCCTTTTGCGAGTTTTGCTTTGCATCTTCTTCCTGCATCAGCAAGGTAGCATCTTCAAATTTCTCTGACTCTCATTCTTTCTTATGCTACACATCTTCTTGTCCACGCTTCCACTCCATCCCCTCTCTTGTATTGGAGGGAGGAAGATGGGGACCGCACCTGGTGGTGCCTAGGTGTGCCCTTGGCAATGCTTAGTGGCAAAGGATGAGGCCCTGCTGGGGATCAAACCTGGGCCTCCCACGTACACAATATGTGCTCAGTGCTCTGAGCTATACCCCCCTCTTAGGAGACGGGTTTCCACACACAACAGGGGTGGCTGGACCACCTCCTTATCTCCAAACCCTTAATTTAATCACATCCACATTGTCCCTTTGCCCCATGACTGAATAGGTGAGAGGTATTTTTTTTTTTTGAGGGGGGTCTTTATACTGTCAGCTGTAGTAGGAATGAATGAGTAGCATGTTGTACATCAAAGTTCCTTCCAGAAAGTTTGTTAACCGTTGATTTTGCCCAATCTGCCTCGGACTCAAAGTGCACTGAAAATTTAGAACAGGCCCTCCCAGCAGTCATAATCTAGCTGCATCTGCTCAAGAGCAGTTTCTTTCTTTTTTATTACATTTTTTTATTAGTGAATCACTGTGAGGTACAGTTACAGACTTACAAACTTTAGTGCTTGCATTTCAGTCATACAATGGTCAAGTACCCATCCCTCCACCAGTGCCCATTTTCCACCACCAATGGTGCCAGCATCCCTCCCACACCCACACCCTGTCCCCTCCACCCCACCCCGCCTCTGTGGCAGGGCATTCCCTTTTGTCAAAGAGCAGTTTCTTGCTGAAGGGAAGCATTTCTCCTTCTCTTTTTCCCACATACTACCCATAACCATCGTGAAGTTTGCACTTGCCAATAGATCTTACCTTTCTTGTATCACCTAATCGTTCATCATGCCTCTGATAAAACAAAATGAAAATTTTGTTTTCATAAAATTAATATACATATATTTTTTAAAAAGAATCAGTGTGAGGTTCTGACAGTCAAGTATCAGGGAATGTAGTTGTCTATGAGTAATGCCCTCTAGGGGAGGAATGATTTGCTGAGTCATTCTGGTTTAAATTCCTGATTTAAAAATGGACCTTTTTAAAAATGCTTTCATTGGGGCCAGGGATGTGGCTCAGTGGTAGTGCACATGTTTTGCATGCAGGAGACCTAGGTTCGATTCCCAGCACCGTATGATTCGTTTGAATACCATTGAAAATACCTGTCAAGAACCAAGTCAGAGCCGGCCCCCTATGCATTTTGGGGCATATCTGCACCCTGAAAAACAGCACAAATGAATTAAAAATAAGTAAAATATTTTGACTATAGTCAGTTGAAAGATGGCTGTCAAATTAATCTTTGCTTTACAGAAAATGAGCCCCTGGGGCTGGAGTGACAATACTGTGGGCAAGGCACCTTCCCTGAGGATAACCTGGGTGTGATCCTTGACACCCAACAGAGTCGTCTGAGCCTGCCAGGAGTGATCCCTGAGCACAGAGCCGGGTAAGCCCTGAATACCGCTGGGTGTGCACCCCTGCCCCTGAAAACAGAACCATCCTTTCAAGTTGGAACGGCAACTTTGAACAACTAAATTGCCAGCATCAGTTTTGCTTCGAGTGAGATTAAGAATTGAGATTTTCTGCCTTCTTGAACAACATCAAGGCTCAGGCAATAGACATCCTCGTGAGTTGGTTGTTTCAAGTAAATGTGAAGGGGCAGCTGAAGGGAACACCCAGCACCCAGAGTTCAGAGCCCAAGAGCTGCTGCTGGAGAGAACATAGGAGGGAAGGCAGCTGCCTCCTTAGAGGTGCTTTCGACTTGCCCCACTCTGCTGCTGGTCTCTGAGCACCGCTAGGGGTCACTACTGAGCCCCGAGTCAGGTAGTCCCTGAGCAACCCCCGCCCTCCTTGGGAAAAAATAATTATTTTAAATTTAATAAAGTTTTGATTTTTCTGACCTGTTCAACGCTTCCTCCCCTGCAGCAGGGCTATCCCCAGGCTTGATGTTCCTGGAGTTCGTGACTTTTGCTTGCTGCTCTGAATCCAGGGCAGTTAAGTCCTTAGTAAGGGGCTCCTGAAGGGCTGCTCGCCCAGAGAGCCCGCTCTTCCGGTCCCAGACATAGCCATGGGGTTGCAGTTTGTAGTTGGGAACTTGCTCGCAGACTTGGTCCTAGGCGGCTTTGTCGACCAAGACTATGTTACTGAGCTCCTCCCCTACTTTGCCTTTGCCCCACTTTTCCTTTTTGGCCTCATCCCTGGGTTTGTTCACGCGTCCTTCATGTTTCTCGGCCAACTTCCTGGCATCTTTTTCTTGTCTTCCTTGGAAGGCGTCTGGAAGCTTGGAGAACATGTTTTGCATTCAGGAGCTCTAGGTTCAAGCTGTGGCACTGCGCGGTCCCCTAAGCAGGGCTGGGAGTAGCCCCCAAGCACTGGGTGGGTGAGACGACAATCTCAACCCCTGCCTTCCCCTTCAAATTTTCCGGGCTTGGAGATGGGATATACATCAGTGATACCCACGTGTGTGGCCATGGGTTCAGATTCCAAGCACACAAGAAAAGACTGAGGGTGGCAGTGAGAGTCGGGCCACATCTGTCAGTGCTCATGAGTTGTTCCTGACTCTTTACTCAGGCTCGTTCTTGGGGGTGCTCAGGGTACCACATACAGTGCTAGAGCTGGGACCCTGGTTGACTGTGTGCAAGTGCGAGGTAAGTGTTTGCCCACTGTGCTATCTTTCCAGACCTATGACCCACCCTTCCAATTTTTTAAATAGATGTCATACATGTCATACATGTATACATGTATACATACATGTATAAACATGTCATACATGTTTATATTACCTATAAACATGTGTCTGTTTAAACGAAGTGCTAAGATTTATATGTATGATATATCGTTCACGACTTGGAGGGCGGGTGTTATCTTGAACTGAAATTCCCAAAGCTTAAGCTGTGCTTCCCCCTTTGTAGATGAACAATCTGGACTCCAGCACAATCAGGCCTGCCTCTCTTCTTAGCCCTGGCCCCCCCCCTTTTTTTTTTGCTTTTTTGGGTCAACCTAGTGAAGCACAGGGGTCACTCCTGGTTCTGCACTCAGGAATCACCCCTGGCAGTGCTCAGGGGACCATATGAAATGCTGGGAATCGAACCTGGGTTGGCCGCATGCAAGGCAAACGCCCTACCCACTGTGCTATCACTCCAGCTTCAGCCCTTGCCCTTTAACTGCATGCTTCCTGTGAGGATCAAGCCAGGAGAGATGGAAGAACCACTCCCTCATTTTAAGTATGCCTTCCAGAGAAGCAAAAGGGGGCAGAGAGAGAGTATAGTGAGTAAGACACTGCCGCACATGTGGCCAACCCAGGTTGGATCCCAGATAGCACGCATGGTCCCTAGAGCCCCAGCAGGAGTGATCTCTGAGCACAGAGGGTGGAGTCAGCCTTGAGCAAGATAGGTGTGGCTCCCGAAAATACCTTTCAAAATACAGAAAGAAAGAAAGAAAGAAAGAAAGAAAGAAAGAAAGAAAGAAAGAAAGAAAGAAAGAAAGAAAGAAAGAAAGAAAGAAAGAAAGGAAGGAAGGAAGGAAGGAAGGAAGGAAGAAAGAAAGAAAGAAAGAAAGAAAGAAAGAAAGAAAGAAAGAAAGAAAGAAAGAAAGAAAGAAAGAAAACCCCAAAATACCCTGCAAAGAATTAAAAGGAGGTGTTGTGAACATAGTGAGAGGTAAATCCAAGAGTGAGTTTTATCAGTGTGCTACCACTCACTGGTTTCCAAGGAATAGAAAGGAAATTTCCTTCTCTAATACCTTTCACAACTTCAAAAAAAAAAAAATAACAGTCTCAAGGAGTTCTGAGGTGTCTAGGCTGGGAAGAAAACCCTTTTGTTTGAGTAAAACAGGCCAGAATGTGGTAACTGGGCTATGTCTTAGAGCTGAAAGGGCAACCTGCCCCCTATTAGTCACAACTGTCAAGCTTGGGCATGAACAGCAGTGCATTATGGAGACAGTTGCAAAGCCAGGAGTGAGCAGGGGAAGGCCCAGAGGCCTCAGGGCCCGACTGCAGGCTGAGATCAGGTCCAAGGCAAGGTGGTCCAAGAGCCACGGACTGGCCAAGATTGACCTCAGCCTTGAAGCTGAGACATCCAGCCAGCCCAGCCCGGAGGCCCTGGCAGGTGGTTCCGGATGGGGGTCATCCATGTCAGAGTTCAAGGTCAGGGTCAACTCCTGGTGAGCAAGTTTGTACCAGCTCCTCCTTATATAGTTAGAAAAATCCTGTCAGATTGGAAAGAGGGCTGCTTAATCCTAAGAAAGGAGGCCACTATCTGTGGCACTTTCCAAATCACGTTGCCTACTTGGCGGTCAAAATCATGTGGGTGGTTAAAAATCATTGTTTAAAAAGAGTCATTCTCTCGATACTTCACTGAATTTCATTTTTATTTTATTCTTGGTTTTGGGGCCACACTAGGTGGTATTCAGGGCTCTGTGCTCAGGAATTACTCCTGGTAGTACTTGGGGAACATATGGGATACTAGGGATTAAACTCAGGTTGGCCAACGAGCAGGGCGAATACCTTACCCATTATACTGTCACTCCAGTCCCAGTGAACTGAATTTTTTTTTAAATTTTTTTGCTTTTTGGGTCACACCCGGCAATGCACAGGGGTTACTCCTGGCCCTTCACTCAGGAATTACTCCTGGCGGTGCTCAGGGGACCATATGGGATGCTGGGATTCGAATCCTGGTCAGCCGCGTGCAAGGCAAACACCCTACCCGCTGTGCTATCGCTCCAGCCCTGAACTGAATTTTAAAACAGCCAATATTTAAGGTATTATTAAGGGTCATGCATTGCTAAGGACCAATGCTTAGTAGATATAATTTGGATTTGGGGCCACACCTGGCGGTGCTCTAGGCTTACTCCTAGATCTGTGCTCAGGATCTCTCCTGGTGGAGCATGATAGACCATATGGGATCAAACCCAGGTTGGCGATGTGCAAGGCTTATCCACTGTACTATCTCTCTGGCCCCCAGTAAATATCACATGAAAAAAGTATATATTTTTTTTAATAGGAATTTTATTTTATTGAATCACCATGTGGAAAATTACAATGCTTTCAGGCTTAAGTCTCAGTTATACAATGCTGAAACAACCATCCCTTCACCAGTGCCCATATCCCACCACCAGAAAAAAAGAGCCACACAGTACACCTCCCATCCCACCCCCCGCCCTTGTAACTGATAAGTTTCACTTTACTTTCTGTTTACTTTGGTTACATTCAATATTTCAACACAAACCTCACTATTATTGTTAGGAGTACCCCACTAGAGTCAGACCTGTTGTGAAGAGAAATGAGGTTTTGGATTTCTGTACTTTAACAACTAAGTCCAGGGAGATTTCTTCCAGATATTGGATCATTGCAAGCTTGTAAACCCCATCTGTGGTCGTCATAATATGGCGGTCCCCACGCCCTTCATCCCCGGAAAGGAAGAGGGGAGAGAGAGAAATGCCTTTCCCCTCCTGGGCGAGCCTGGGGCCACAGCTTAGTTCTCAGTCTGGAGACATTCTGCGAGGAGCTGCCCATGCCGAAAGTAATTTAGCTGGGTCTGAATTCACGCACATGAAAAATATTTAATGAAATGAATGGGACTTTAGTAATATAAAGAAAGGCCTTTATCTTATTGCTCTCTGTTTGAGACCTTTGATCCAAGAGATGAAGGAGCTCAGATATAGGTGAAACTGTATTTGACAAGTGGGTAAAATTTCTCACTCCCCACACAAGTGGAATTTAGACTTAAGAAAGAGATTCTGGCTGAAGAGCAAATGGAAAGGGTATGGGAAACCTTTGATAAAGCTCACATTCAAGCTTTTCTGTCTCTTCTCTTAAGACTCTGGTGCAGAACAGAATTTATTCAGCTGCCAAAAGTCTGTGGACCCAGGTCAGATTAAAGAATGCATTATGGGCCGGATGGTTTCATGTCCCACATGGGAGCTTCTGAAATGAAGATTTTAGTCTCTTGGATGCTGCCTTCAACACCCACACAACCCAGATGGACTGCGGGGAATGGCTGATGTGAGAGAGAAGAGAAACTAGAAATGACTTGAGTATTTGTCCCACACACCCAGCCCTTTTCTTCTTGATCTAAAAATGAATCTCCTGTCTCTTCTGATGAGAATTAACACTTCTCTAGGTGCATATGAGCTCATTGCCCATTTCCAGTGTTTAAAGAAATGCAGTATATAATTTCCTTTTGCATTTCAATCCTAAATCCTAAAAGCTCCCCTTGCCTGCTGGAAAGACAGTACAGCGATGCAAGGCTCTTATCTTGCCTGTGGCCATCCCTGTATCAATATTGTCTCCCCCAGGAACCCCTAAACACCTTTAGGAGTGAGCCAGGATAAGCTCTGAGCATCACTGGATAGGACCCAACCAGAAACAAACAAGCAAACAAACAGATAAAGAACTCCCCTTGTCTGAAATCTGGAAACTTTTATAATCCACCCAAGTTTTTTGGTTTGTTTGTTTTGTGTTGTTTTGTTCTCCTGGGCCAAACCTGGCAGTGCTCAGGGGTTACTCCTGGCTCTACACTCAGGACTCACTCTTGACGGGCTTGGCTTTGGGGGGAGGGGATGCAGTGGCTATATGGGATGCTGGGGATTGAACCTAGGTTCAAGATTCACTTACCACTTGCAAGGTAAGTGCCCCACCTGCTGTACTATCACTCCCCAAGTCAAGTTTTTGATGCATAAGAGGACCTAAGCAAGCAAAGAAGAAATAAATACATCTGGTGTTGTTTTTGGGTTTTGTGTTTTTTAAATAGTTTATGGCCCTAATATCTTTGCTGTCGGTCCCCCTACCTGTCCTCTCATGGGTATTGCTGTTGCAATGACCAAGCGTTGCACCCTGTAGTTGAGGCGCTTGCATCCATGGGGTCAAGCTCATATAGTTGCAGTATTGAGTACATTTTGGTACTAGTGCTAACTGGGTTGGAGCCTGTGGAGCTCACACAGATGCTCTCCAGGAGTTTTCATCCTGGCCAAAGTGTTTATTTACACATCTTTACTTGTGGTGCCTGCAGCAACTTGCCTAGGTGCCAGCGACCACATACTTTATTGTCACACTGGGGATGGAGGTGGGGAGTTTCAGGCAGCAGAGCCTCTAGAATAATAGAGCATGTGGGGGGTTGCTGGAGCTCGAACTCATGGCTTCAGCCCCTACATCTGTGTTCTTGGACACAGGGTCAGCAGCAAGTTTTCATGCTCTTCCACCACAGTGGGAAATCTGAAAGTAAACCTTAGGAACACAATTTCGTTTTGAAGGGGCAGTGATTTCTTATTTACCCATTTTATTTATTTATGGTTTTCAGCAGTGCGCCAGGGCTACTCCTGTTCTGTGCTCGGAGAGCACTCCTTGTAGTTCCCAGAGGACCATGCAGTGCTGGGGATCAAACCGGGGTTGGCTACAGGAAGACAAATGCCTTAACCCCTGTACTATTTCTTTGGCTCTTATTTATAATTACATGGAAAATTAAAGCACAGCATTAAAATTTGCTACCTGAGTTACTGTTTACTTTGGTTTGGTTTTGATTCAATTTGTTCAATCAAGGTTACATTAGTTTACAAAACTCTCTGCTCTAGGGGAGTTAACCCATAGTTAACCCATACCTTGCCCACCACCAAAATACCAATAGTCTTTAATCAGTTGATCTGATCTCCTCCATCAATCTCTCACCCCATTCACGCCCCACTTCCATAAACTCAGCTGAACCATCTTGGAGGGGCGATTAAGCACAAGCACAGGGTTATGCAATTGCCCCGACATTCATTTCTTGAGTTCTTCCCATCTTGCGACACGAAGACCCAGAGTCCAACAAGTAACTCCCTGTCCCCCCACCCCCCACCCCCGCCCTGTTCAACTTTTGGCTCCTATGAATCTGATTGCTTTGGGGCTGCCTGTGAACAGAATCAGGACAGTGCTGTCCTTTGGTAACTTACTTGCACTCAGCACAATGTCCTCAAGATGTAGCTATGTTGCAGTATGGGCACGGATTTTCTTCCTTTTAAAGGCTGAATAGTCCATTGTGTGTATAAACTACATTGTGTTCATCTACTCATCCGTCCATCCGTGGACACTGGGTTGCTTCCTGGCTACTGTAAATAGTGCTGCCATGAGCATAGAGGTGCCAGGGATAGTCACTTGTCAACCTGGCTATGCACTGCTCCCAGAAGAATAAAGAAATTGCAGATCTAGTGGGGGGCGGAAGTGAGTAACGGCAGAATACTGTGACCCTTTTAACATCACCAACTTTTAAAGCTATGCTAAAACCTCAAAGAATTTTTCTGTAAGGGTCTTCAAGTATATGTATTAGCTTCTCTTCAACACAAATGATTTTTAACCAAATTGTTTTCTTCTTGGAGTTACTGACAGTATTTAGTCTTTAGTAAAATATTTCCGAATCAAGATTTTAAAAGGCAGTAGAAATATTACACTTATTAAAACCCTCCAAACCATTAAGTATTTGAATTTATTAGAAAGCCAGAACAATCTCCTTCCAAGAAAAATATAAAAGTTTTGGTTGAATAATACTTTATCAAGAATAAATATGAACTTCTATTCAATGCCAACATCTTTTCCTAAAATTTATCTTAATACTCTTAAGTATCTGAAATTAATAATGATCTCATTGTACAGTAGTTTTTTGTTTTTTTATTTTGCAATGCTGGGTCACCCTCAACCCCTAAAAAAAGGAAAAATCAAACACAGAGAAAGTGGTTTAAGTTACTTCTTTCTGCCTGAGAAAACAATACAAGAAAACTTGAAAAGATCTCATTTAAGTGAATTTAATTCTGGTTGTAGATGATGAGACTATTTTCTCTCCATCCCCATTTCGAAGATCAAGGTCAAAGGACCAAACTGAAACAGGAACATTAAAAAAACACAACAGTGATATCTTTCAAGAACCTTTAACAGCATAATTATGATGCATAGTTTATCTCTGAAAGACTGAGTCAAAAAGGATATGAAAAACATCTGGGAGAGCAAACAATCTTTTTTGGAGATCCATTTGCAGTATTTTGTCCTTATTTAGGTGGTTATCCAAGAGACAAAGGAGATTGAACATGAGAACTCCCCCCCCCCCATAAATATTGTTCTACATGTGACACACCAAAGACAGACACTGGGCTTGTTTCTCATTCATGCACTGTTATTTTTTGCTTTCATTTTTTTTTTTAAATTTTTGGGTCACACCTGGTGATGCACAGGGTTACTCCTGGCTCTGTACTGAGGAATTACTCCTGGTGGTGCTCAGGGGACTATAGAGGATGCTGGGATTTGAACCCGGGTTGGCCGCGTGCAAGGCAAATGCCCTACTCGCTGTGCTATCGCTCTAGCCCCTTTTTGCTTTGATTTTTTAAGGGTCATCTCAGAACAGATTAATGAAAGAAATTTAGAAGCCAATCATTAAATAAATTGACTCTGTAATATTAGACCCAATTTCTGCATGTGTTCATCTTTAGGGGGAAAATTCAGATGCCAGTCTGAGGCTGCATCTCATTTTTGAGACTGCATCTGAGCTGTTGAAGAGAACAACTCAATGGAACGTGGAAGGCTGCCAAGTGCAGAAACATGTTGTCCAGAAAAGTCACTAATTGTAAAGAACATCTTCTCTTCTTATATAAGCTACCAGATGTTGTTGGATTTAAAAAGGACAGAGGAAGAAAAAAGAAAAAAAAAAGCTGATGAGTCATGGGGTGCAACCACAGTTAAGCAAAGTTTAGCAGCTCCTTTAATTAAAGCACATTGTGGTATGTGTAATAAACAACGTTATGAAATGAGAACATGAAGATTCTGGGTAGAACGGAAATTTCAATGTAAATATCAAAACACCATTTAAGCCATAAGCCTGAATGATGTTCAAAATAGATGTCATTGTAATGACTGGTTGAATTCACAGTGTGTGATTAAAAAAAAACAACAAAAAAACAAACAACCAATCTACGTTTGGACTGATGACTTTAAAGTGTGGTGGTAATCACTCAACTGTTGGTAATCCTGAGCATAACTGTTGATCAATTGTGAACAGATAGGAGTAGCTCATTAGCTTGGACACTTCCAGCACCAGAGAAGAAGCCTTTTACTCTTTGCTCACTTAGAAAATCCTAATAACGTCCCTCATGCAGTTGGAACGACTTGGAGAGTTCTGTAGCATCATTCCACTTCCTCTCTGCAACCCCTAAAACACATTTCAGAGAAGCCCCTAAAAAAGATACATACATATATTAATATTATACATATATCAAAATATAGTTTTGCGATATCTGACAAGAGAGACAGGAGTGAGAAAAATGTCCCCTTTGTCTAGATAAATCCAGATATCACTGCCGGCCACCCCATCTTTTTTTTTTCTTTTTGGGTCACACCCGGTGATGCTCAGGGTTTACTCCTGACTTTGCACTCAGAAATTACACCTGGCAGTGCTCAGGGGACCATATGAGATGCTGGGAATCGAACTTGGGTCAGCAGCGTTCAAGGCAAATGCCCTACCCACTGTGCTATCACTTCAGCCCCAACCACCCCATCTCTTATATCCCAGTTTCCACTGGGAACCGTTGGGCTTGTTTTCAGGGTGAAGAACCAGCCTTCAACCCCTTCACAACTGAACAAAACCCTGAGAGCACCTAGCTCTAGGCAGGTCTAGATTTCTTTGTTGACATTTTTGGTGGGGGGGAACAACCCCGGCTGTGCCCAGAAAGGTCTGAGTGAAGAGCTCAGGGTTCTCCAGGGCTCCACCCACTCAGAGTTGTGGGGGATGGGGGAGAGCATTTGGTGCCTGGGATAGAACCGGGGTATGCACCCTAACCCCTCATCTAACCTCCTGACCTGGCAAGTTTAAATTTCTTTCTAAGCATCTTGGTTTTGCTTTAGAGATCTTTAGAGATCTAGTTTCACTTTTATTCTCTGAAAATTCTTTTTCTTTCTCCTTATCATCTACATTGAGCTTAGTTGATTTTATTCATTTATTGGTAGGGAGTGGAGCTCTCAAGTGCATTGCTCAAGTGCCTAGGGGTCATTTATTGTGATACTTGACCAGCTCAGCCAGCAGCTCAGGACAAGAGTCCAGGAGTTTTATGATTCTTTGATGCAGGGGATTGAACAGGGATCAAGGCATGCATCTAACTCCTGCACTATAGCCTTATCTCCAGCTTTCACTCATGACTTAATTCATTTTCATTGTGTAGGGGCTGCTCCTGGCAGTGCTTAGAGGTCTACCAGGTGAGCTGGGCATTTGACACCCCCCTTGAGCCTGTTCCTTCATGGCTTTTCAAAGCTTGTCATTCCTGCATGCTGGTCTTTTAGAAAGGGTTAGATAGAGTTTTAAGTCAACAGGACTGCCCAAAGTCTTCATTAGCCTCTCTTTGTACATTCTGCAAATAATTTGTGCTTATTTTGAGTCTATCAGAGTGTTGAGGGCAGGTGATAGAGCTAAATCACACAGCTCTTGCCCTTCCTGAATGCTCGAGTTTCTCTAGATGTGGGTGTCCGCCTTGCTGGAGGAGTGCACAGGATTGAGCAGGGGGAGCAGAAAATACGAAAACTCCAATTTCGTGTTTCTTAGTCTAAAAATGAGAAATGAAGCATTACTCACATTTATCATATGGACTTATTATGGGAAGTCTCACTTGGCCTTTGGGTCAGCTGTCACACATTAGGGACAACATTTGAAAAAAGCTATAGGGGTCAGCAGGTGGCTCAGAGGGCTGGAATACACACTTTGCACGTGGGAGGCCCAGATTCAACCCCTAGCACCTCAGTGTCCACCAAACACTGTGAGGGACCCCTGAGCACAGAGCTATGAGTGCCCCTTAAGCACCACCAGGCGTGAGCTCCTCAAATCCCCCAAAATAGCTAAAAAATGTATTAAAGGTTTGACAATATAATGCATATGACACACAAATAATGTTTCTGGTTAAATTGGTTTGGGATTATATTGCCTTGATTTATATTTCTTTAACAGCTTTATTATTGACGTATATTTTGGAATGCGATAAACTGCCCATGTCTAAAGTATATAGTTTGATCTATTCTTACACACACACACACACATACTTAAAAAACTTTCTGTACAACCAAGATAATTCAACCCTGATTTAAAAAAAAAAAAAACAAAACGAATCTCTCCTGTCTCTGAGTAATCTTCCATCCCTGCCTTTGCTCTCTCATCCCTTACCCCCAGGCAATTTCTGATGGACTTTCTGTTACTTTGCATTGATTTGCATTTCCAGGATTTGAGGTAAATGACATCTTCTCTTTTTGTCTGGCTGGCATCTTTCACTCAGTGTGCTTATTTTTGAGATTCACTGTAGCTCCAACAACAGTTGATTCTTTTTCTATTGCTGGGTGATATTCTGTTGTATAGCCAACACTGCAGGCTTTGATCTGTTGACATGTGTACAGATGGACATTTGTCCCATTTCTAGTTTGGGCCATTATGAATACAGCTGATATGAATGTGCATGTACTTTATTTTTAGATAAATGTTTTCTCACGGGAAATATCTAGGATAATAATCGCCAGAGTACTTCCCAAGCAGTACCCAGGGGTCCTGGGGGCCATTTCCAGGGATACTTGGCCAACCACATATCCCTACTAGGCCCCAGTCATGCAACCTTCTCAGACCCAGCAGTGCTGGGGGGCTCCAGGGTGACCCCAGGTGGTGCTTGGGGGCTATGGAGTGACAGGATCCAACTTGGGGCTTTCCTGACCCCTGAACTATCTCCCTGGCCTTCAAATTTAGCTTTTAAAAGAGTCAAACTGGTTTTCAATATGGTTGTTTAATTTTTAGATTTTTACCAGAAGTGTATGAGAACAATTGCTCAAAGCCTATGGCAAAACTGGGTGGGGTTAACTTTCTTACTTTTAGCTCTACTCATAGGTAGATAGTATTATATTTTGGTTTTAGTTTCCATTTCCCCAGTGACAGTATGGTTGAACCTCTTTGTATATGCTTGTTTGTTGTATGTAAATCTTTTTTGTTTGGTGCCTTTGGGGAGAGCTTGGCTGTGCTCAGGGCTTATTCATGGCTCTCTGCTCAGGTTATCATTCTTAGTGGGACTTGGGGGACTTATGTGGTGCCAAGATTGAACCCAGGGTGGCCACGTGTAAGGCAAGTGCTCCAGCCCCAGAAATTTGTAAATTTTAAAAAGTCAAATTTATTAACTTGAGCTCCTGTATAATTTGTGTGTGTGTTTTGATAGAATTCAACTTAAATTTTAAATTATATTTTTATTTAATTTAGTTTTAGGGTCACACCTTATGATGCTCAGGAAATTACTTTCAACGTGGTGTTTGGAAAACCATTTGGTGGCACCAGGGATTGAGCCTTCAAAGCACAAGATCCAGGTCTTTCTGCCATCTCTCCAGGGCCCTCTTTTAATATTTTATGCAAGGAATATTTGCCTCTACCAAGGTCACATAGTTTTCACCCAGAAGCTTGATAGTTTCTGGTTTTACACATGTGTCTCAATTAATTGAATTTAAGTTAATTGACTTAAGTCGCTTACTGTATGATCAAGGTTCTTTCCACCCTCTGCCCCCACTATACATATCCAATTATTTCAGTACCAGATGCTATACTTGCCTTTCTAATTGGCTTTTGTGTCTTTACTGAATCCCAGTTGTCCATGTATAGTTGGGTTAAACTCATTAACTGTTTTCTGTTGACCAATTCGTCTTTTTACCAACACTGTACTTTCTTAATTACTGTATATTTACTTTTTATTTTTTTAATTTTTAAAATTCCAACTTTAATTTTTTAATTATTATTGTTTTGGTGTGCTCGAGGGACCATATGGGAATCGAGCCCAGGTCAGCTGCATGCAAAGCAAGTACCTTAACTGCTGTGCTATCTCTCCAGCCCCTAATTACACCCCCTAATTACTGAATATTTATATGTTTAGCTAGTGTCAATTTTTATGAAGGTAATTTTGAAAAAAAGGACAAAGGAGTTATTGTTTTGAAGTGGTTGTAGTTGTTTTGAGACTTAATATGAATTTTAAATTCAATTTTAAAATTAAAAAATATTGAAATTGTTTGGGACTGTGTTCAATTTATAGATTAGGGAAAACTAACATTTTAGTACAATTGTAACTTCTGGCCCTAGAACATATTATGCTTTTATTTAGATCTTCTTTAATTGCTCTCAGTATTTCTTGTAGTTTTAGTGTAGAAATAATTTACATCTTTCCTAGAGTTATTAAATATATCTGCATTTGGTTTCATATTTTGCAGCCATTTGAGTCTTGATGACATATTCTGGATAATTTGTTCACATTTACTATCTAGCTCTCCAATTCTCTTTTCTGCTCCATTTGTAAATTAACCCTGAAAAGTTAAGTGACAGCTGCTGATTGAATTGAGTTTTCAAGAAAGTATTTCTCATGTTCCCCTGCACACCACATTTTGAGATACAAATGATTTGGAGATTTTTATTTACTTTTTTTAATTTTGAAAGAAATTGGCCATGCCTAGAGGTGCTCAGGGATTGCTCCTGGGGAGTTAGGGGGTGGGGAAAGGGGTGGTTCGTCTGGGGACTATGAGGTAGCAGGGATTGAGCCCGGGTCGGTCACGTGCAAGGCAAGCACCCTATTCTCTGTATTATCTCCTCAGTCTCAGGATTTGAGGGTTTGTAAGACCATGTCTGCCAATGACAACATCTCTATCAGGTCTAGATTTGCCTGCATTGATTTGATTGTTTTTTTATTAGGGGCCTTGGGTGTTTCCACTTTATCTTCCCAACCTGTGTGGACTTTGGGTTTTTTTTTTTTTCTTCTTGCAATTGCTAGGTTGGCCAAAATGAAATCCCATGTTTGCCGAGCATCGTCGGTTCTCTTATGTGGGTCTGGGTCTTCTGAGAGGCCAAGAAGGATTCAATGGAGGAGAGATTGGTAATGGGAAATTCCCGTGGGAAAGAAGGGGGTGGTGGTGGTGGTGGGTTTCAGCCGAAAGGAGCTAGAGTGGGTGGGAGCATCCTGGACTCTGGGACGGTTCTAAGAAAAGAATCGCAGCCAGTTCATCGGGGACCTCTCAAGACACGGATGGCTGCCAGGGAACCCCAGTCTCTGCTAAGCGCTGGGCTGGCAGGGGATGCGTCACTGCTGTACTCAGGCACGGGCTGCACTTGAGCTGTGCTGTCTGATGTGGGCTTCCAGACAGCGTCCGCCACGGCTCGTGGTCCACCTCTCTCTGGTCTCACCAGCTCCACAAGAGCTTTTCTTTCTTCTCTTTCTTTCTTATGCTTTGCCCAGGCAGCAGTCAGGAGTCTAGAGGCGACTTCCTGTGAAGCTGGGAGGCAAGCAGGGCCACTTGTGGGTGTTTCAGAGACCCTGCACTGCTGACCATTACTGCCTGGGTTGCCTCCAGCAGGCACAAGCTCCAGCCCGTTGAGTTATCTCCCTGGCCCACTCAGCTCTTTTCTTGTGAAGATCACTGATAGTCCTTCAGAGAAAAATCAGCTAGAGCAAACTTAGTTTTCTGGGTTTCTGCTTTTACTTGTCATGACATTGGAGATTCCTAGATTTTCTTAACAGTTCACTGATTCAATTAAAATGATTTTTTTTGGTTTTTTTGGGTCATACCAAGCGATGCTCCCATCCAAATACTAACCATAGAACAGCGGGTAGGGTGTTTGCCTTGCATGAAGCCAACCCGGGTTTAATTTTTCCATCCCTCTCAGAGAGCCCTGCAAGCTACCGAGAGTATCCCGCCCTCACGGCAGAGCCTGGCAAGCTACCCATGTAAATTTTGGCATATTTGATATGCCAAAAACAGTAACAACAAGTCTCACAGTGGAGACGTTACTGGTGTCTGCTTGAGCAAATCGATGAACAACTGGACAACAGTGCTCCAGTGCTACCAGGCAATGCTCAGGGGTTACTCCTGGCTCAGGAATGACTCCCGGTGGTGCTCAGGGGACCATATGGAATGCCGGGAATCGAACCTAGGTTGGCTGCATGCAAGGCAAATGCCCTTTCCACTATTCTATTGCGTTGATCCTACTTAAAATTATTTTTAAAGATGGGTGAGAGAGGTTAAGGTTCTAGTCCTATATGTTGTTGATCCAAGTTATGTCCCCAGCACTGCACGCCTAAGCACTGATCAAGAAGTAAGCCCTGAGCACCATTGGAGGTGGCCTCACTCCAAAAAGACTTTGAAAGAAATGTTACCCAGTGACTTGACAAGACAGTGTGGAGGTGGGGGAGGGGGGCCGGTGGTGCTCAGGAGTGACCTCTAGTGGTGCCTGGGAGACCATATTCAGCGCTGGTGATCAAACTGTGGTTGAGCCTCACTTACGGCAAGCACCTTATCCTCTGTTTTACAGCTCCAGCCCCCCCCCCCCTTTTTTTTTTTTTTGCTTTTTGGGTCACACCTGGCGTTGCACAGGGGTTACTCCTGGCTCTGCACTCAGGAATTACCCCTGGCGGTGCTCAGGGGACCATATGGGATGCCAGGATTTGAACTCGGGTTGGCCATGTGCAAGGCAAACGCCCTACCCGCTGTGCTATTGCTCCAGCCCCACCAGCCCCTTTTTTGGTAATTTAAATCTTTATGAAATATTTCATAAGCCTGGGAATGGAATTGATACTCCTTCATTTTTTCATGTCTATTTTGGTTTTTATTTTATAACAAAAATAAATTTAAAAAAAATTTAATTTTATACAGGCAGAATCTTGCATGGTAGAGCCTGGCAAGCTACCTGTGTCATATTCAATATGCCAAAAACAGTAACAACAATGGGCCTCATTCCCCTGACCCTGAACATGACAGGGACAACTGAAGATGTTATTGGTGTCTGCTTGAGCAAATTGATGAAAAATGGGACGACAGTGATACAGTGATTTTATAACAAATATATTGAAACAGTACACTTTAAAGAATAAAATACAGTTACCCAGAGGTCAGTGGGTGGGGCTGAAAAGTTCTACTTTTTTTTTTGCTGTATTAGTAGGCACACTTTTATTTATTTTATTTTATTTTTTAAATATATTTTACATATTCCTTTTTTAAATTTATTTTATTCTTTAATTAGTGAATCACCATGAGGGTACAGATACAGATTCACACATGTTAGAACTTGTTTTTCCTTCATACAATGTTCACAAACACATCCTTCCACCAGTGCCCATTCTCCATCACCAATAACTCAGTATCCCTCCCACCCCCCCAATTCCATCTCCCCCCCACCCCACCCTGCTTCTGTGGCAGGGTACTCCCTTTTGATCTCTCTCTCTCCAATTGGGTGTTGTGGTTTGCAATAGGGGTATTGAGTGGCCATTGTGTTCAGTCTGTAGTCTACTTTCAGCACGCATCTCCCTTCCCAGGCGGGATCTCCAACCACATTTTATTTGGTGTTCCCTTCTCTATCTGAGCTGCCTTTTTTCCCTAGCACGTGAGAAAAAGTTCTACCTTTTAATTCCACAGACTTCCTGGTTACCTGTCCCCTCCTGAGGCTATGGAGGGCTCTCAAATCAAGTCACCTCATTAGCATAAGCCCTGGTGTGATCAAAGGGAAGTGTATGAATTACAAGAGACACTCCCCACCCTAAAAATTCCAACAGGTTGAAACCCTTGCAAGGGCCTCTTGACTGGAATCAGGAATACAGACACATATTTCTTATTATTTCTCACCTTCTTTTCTTATCTTTGATTACCTGGAGAGATAGCTTAGTGGGTTGAGCACCCAGTTTGCAGACTTGGTTTAACCCTCCCTGAACCACCAGATCCCCTTTTTCCTCCCCTCAAATGGGCAGGTATGGCACCCCCCAACTAAACCAAAGATAAAATGTTTCTGTAGACACTCTTAAAAATTTTTTTGTGTGTGGTTTTTGGGCCACACCTGGTGGCACTCAGGGCCTACTCCTGGCTCTGTGCTCAGAGTCCAGTTCAGGCAGGGTTCAGGAAACATAGAGGGTGCCAGGGATTAAGCTCGGGTCAGATGTATGCAAGGCAAACAAGCACCCTAGTTCCTGTACTATCCCTCTGGCCCCTGATAGCTCTTTTTTAAATGCTATTTTGAGGATTTGTACATTTACTAGTGTAGGATTACATAGCTTCAGGTAGTTTAGGTTTATTGGGTTACTCCCATCACAGTGCTCCCATTCCTCTGTGTTTATTTGTAGCTTCTTTCTTAGTGTTCTGTTGACTTGTAAATAATGTCTTTCTCTTCTCCTTGAGTCCTTTGCATAGCTTATTCAGAGCAAGTCCTTTTTGTATGGACAAAGAAAGACATTTATTAGTATGCCTTTGCAATTGGGATTTAATTGGCTTTGAATATTATTAATTCCCGGGCATCTGCTTTCTTGACTGTAGCCTTGGTTGCCCTCAGTTCCTAGCCCTCTAAAAGGCAGGGTCCCAACAGGGGATGAGACAGACCCAGGGCAAGTGGTAAGTTATGTGCTACCCTGGCATCGAGAAGAGTGCCTCATTCTTAACTATAAGTTAAGAGTCTGATCATGGACAAGTGCTGTCATGATCTTAAAGTAATGACGAGACTAGGACCCTGCTAGGGAAAGGAAAGACTAATCTGGCCTGAGCGCTGTAGTCTGAGATTGAGATGGCCCCAGGAGAGCAATTCTAAAAGCTTAATGCATCTCTTGCTATGTCCATACAAAACGATTAATATTATGAATGCTCATATGTTTGTTGGACAAGGAGAGGAGAAACACAACCATGGGATTTCATCATTGATGGGTCCTGCTGAAAGAGAGAATAGGAGTTCTGCTATTGTTATTGAACCTTTTAAGCTTGAATTGTTACATTGTAGATTCCAGGCTCTGGCCCAGCCTAGTCTTTGGTATGTAAATCCGAGTGCTTTTCAGCCCAAGGAAGGCTTCGGTTTTGGTTTTGTATCTTCTTCCTGGAGGCCTAGATTACTGGCCTGCAGATACAAGAGAATAATGTTGCCTCAATGTTCTTCCTGTAAGATCTTTTGGTGCCTTTGGTGACGTCAATGTATTGTGCCATGAGCAAAAAGGGGTTCCGTGAGAGAGACATGGGGAAGGAGAGCCTAGAAGAAGCAGAATAGAGCTGGTGAGAGGCTGGAGCTGGAAGTGCAGAAGCTGGAAGTTTAAAGGTTGAATAAACAGTAACAGATCAGCAATCAGCTGGGTCCTGGTTCCCTTTACCACCTCCCACCGACCATTCCATTCGGATCCAGTCCTCATAGTTTCTTACATACTAATAGTTATGTAGACTAGTCATTTTTGTCAGATTATTGCTGAATATCTTCATATGACAGAACAAAATGTCTTGTCAAATTAAAGATGAGACAAATTTTATCGATTTCCTTTGCCAGTCAACCTACTGTCACTCAATATTATGAGAATAGACAAATTAAGAGTAATGTTTGGGGCTGGAGCGATAGCACAGCAGGTAGGGCATTTGCCTTGCATGCGGCCAACCTGGGTTCGATTCCCAGCATCTCGTATGGTCCCCCGAGCACCGCCAGGAGTAATTCCTGAGTACACGAGCAAGGAGTAACCCCTGTGCATCACTGGGTGTGACCCAAAAAGCAAAAAAAAAAACAAACAGAGTAATGTTCATTGTAAAAATCCTATGGATTAATAACCCAAAGATCTTTTGTTTTGAAAGCATTTATTAACATTATTTTTAAGGTATTTATTAACATTAAAATTAGTAATTGTAATTAGCATTAATAAGTCATTATTAAGTGTTAATTAATTGCTGTTTCAGTGCAACATAGCATATATTTGGGTGGGAGGAAGATTGAGTTAACTCTGAAATACTCAGGGGTTACTTCCATTTCTGGGCTCAGGGGTCACTCCTGGTGGTGCTTGTGGGTCCATATGGGGCCAGGGATCAAACTAGTGTCAGCTGCATGCAAGCCAATCATCTTAACCCCTGTACTATAGCTCGGGTCCTATATGATGGATTTTATATATGTTACTATGTACTGCATTTAGTTCATACTCATTACCATACTATACAATAACATAGTATGTGTATCCTGATATGCAAAACACAACAATATCTACTCTAGAATGGCTAGAGATAGTCGTATCACTGAAATGTGGGCATGACCTCCTCACTTCACTGTGGGACAAAGGCACCAGGAAATCTTTCTGCTGCTGTCCTTGTCCACCTCTCTCCCTGGTATTCAGAGCCAATAATGGATTCAGAAATAACTTGAATTCAGAAATGCACGCAGTCTCTCCTGGTACACCTTCTTTCCTCTCTCTGCGGATCTCTTTGCAGCAAATGAAAACATAACTTCCAGGTTTCCAAACAATCCTTATTCCATCAGAAATTGTCCTGCTCACTACTCCTCAAGTACTATCTGGGGGTCCCAGAGGAATTTTATGATACTTTATGATAGCAAAGTTAATAAAATTTCAAATGCTATTTCTTGAACCAAATTTATCAGGGAACTGTGTGGAGAGTTGAGGTGTTTATTTTGATGGTGCCAGGGGCTCTTTCTGGCTCTGTGTTCAGGGGTTGCTTGGGATCATATGCTGGGCTGGGTTTCTAACCCAGGTGGGCGACAGGAAAGGCAAACACCTTAACTGCTATCTTATCTCCTGACCCTGCATTTTTGGTTTAGAGGGGGAAAAAATCAAAGGAGTAAATAAATAAGAGTTTTGTTAAGAGGAGGACCAGATAGCATAGGTGTTATGACACTTGCCTTACATGCGACTGACCCCTTATTCCCAGTACCACATATGATCCCCAAGCACCACCAGGAGTGATCCCTGAGCACAGAGCCAGGAGTAGCATCTGAGCACTATCAGAAGTTACTAACTTCCAACCCCTAAAAAAGAGTTTCATAAGATGAAAGGAAATGTTGGATTTCATTTTTCCCAAGATGATATTCTGGGTTATCATTGTTAAATTATCTAATAACACAACTCTGCAGGAGTGAGTAAAGAGCTTACATATTTAATGATTGTTTTCTCTTTTTTGTATTAACTGTAACACGTTTTCAGAATCTTGCTAAGTAGATCAATTTCTTTTTTTAAGAGTCTTCAAAAGAGGACTGGAGTGACAGCACAGTGGGTAGGGCTGCCTTGCACACAGCCGACCTGGGTTCGATTCCCAGCATCCCACATGGTCCCCTGAGCACTGCCAGGAGTTATTCCTGAGTGCAGAGCCAAGAGTTAACCCCTGTGCATCGCTGGGTGTGACCTAAAAAGCAAAATAAAAAAGGAGTCCTCAAAAGTAATAAATTTACTAAAATTCAACATGTTGGAAAAAAGGCGTTAATAATAGGTACTTTATGGATAGTTTTATATTTAAAATCAATCATGTGTTTAGATTTTTCTAGGTCTTCTGCCATAAATATGGCCTGGTGGAAAATTATATGTAAAGCATTAATTTTGGGCATTCAAGAAATTGGCCAGTTAGAAAGATCAGTCTCTAACTTGGATATCTTGTTGTGCATGGAACAAGACCAGAAGGAATTCCCTTCACTACCTCTCCCTCAGGATGTCTGGGTGTGGTTTATTTGCTCTTCTGACTGGAACAAAAATATGTAGGGAAATCTTTAACAACTAAAACTCCTTGTCCTTACGAACAAGATGAAAGAGGAAGAAGCAAGCTACACATCAAGCCTGGCCTAATTGTTTGCTTATAGTAGGGGCATATATTGGATTGTATCCAGGTTAACAAAAATAAAGCCACAGGGTAGATACATGCAAGAGTATATTTAAGCTACTGGCTCACACGCATTTATGACTGAAAGTATATAAAAATATCAAGGCGGAAGAAAAACAGTAGGCGGTTATGAGACATAACACATTTTCTTATTCTTTATTAGTTTAAAGGAAGCTAGAACCTAGTAACAATACACCACATACAGTTCAGATCCAAACAAAGGCTGCTTAGTTATTTATTTTGTATTTGTTCCTTTTAGGAAGTGAGAACAGAACAGCTACCAGCACTCAAGTTAATTTCCAATGGAAATCCCTATAAAATAGAAAACATCTCGTAAAATTGTAAGAATTTTAAAAAATGTTAGTAAAAAACTTTCTGAAGTCAGCTTGATTTTTTAAAATTTATATTTGATTATATGATCAGTCTTTAAGGCCATTGACAAAACAGCTGCACCTCTGCTAATGTTTCAGATAGCGCATGATAGTGCTCATCCTTTGATGCAAATAAAGAGAAAACTTACACTTGCTCAGTTTGGAGCTGTGAAAACAGCCCCCCTTCCCCCATCGAGTCTCCCATTTGCTCATGTCCCACATGAATAAAAGGATGCAGCTTAGAAGCGAGTGCCCTGCTACCATTGTTTTGTTTCTAATTAAAATTCAGAGAATTAAATACAGTTGAGTACATCCATGCATACATGACATACTGTTATCACATACCGGAAGCTCCAATCAAGAGCTGCCAGCAAGGGCTCATTTCATAACATCATTAAGATTCATTGTAGAAGGCAGTTCAGAAAGGCTTTGTCAAAGCAGATAATGATGGCCTGCCAGATCGCACAAACAAATTTATATTAGATTGTCCTTTCTCTCCCTTTTCTGCAGGGAAAGGTAGTTGCATTAGTTTCTGGATCTCGAGCTTAACTTAAAAGACACCACCCCCTGCCCCCAGTTTTTTAAGATGGTAAAAATATTAGCAAAATGGAGTACACAGACAAGCTGAGAAATATTGAGTAACTAGGAGGGGGTACAGTAATCAGGCAGAGTGACTATCAAACAAAAGGAGGTCTCCTGTAAGATTGAGGCAGACAGATAGAACCCGTGAGTCACAAAGTGGAATGTTTAAATTGGAACAAGTTAAATAAAAGCATTGCTCTTGTTTTCCTTCGGAAACTCGAATCCTCTTTATATGATAATCTCCGAAAAGAAAGCATTTTCATTGACACTGTCCCCCTGCCTTTCATATTTTGCTGAGTGAGGATTCCCAGGATGACAAACACAGTTGTAAGTTGGCTGGAACTTTGTAATCTGGAACTTTGGTGGTGAAAATTTACTTCTTTAAACTCGATATTTTTCTTTGCCATGTTCATTGATCACACATATGTGCTGAAACAAGAAAGGATTTAAACACAGTGCTGTAACAAAATGTAAGGCACAGAAAATGTGAGGCAATGTGAGGCAATAGAATAATGCCATCTTTTAATGGACTTCTACTATCATGTTTCTCTAAAGAGGTGCATGTGCATTTGTGTGTGTGTGTGTGAATGTGTGTGTGTGTCTGCGCACACGCATACAAGTATGTGTGTTCAACCAAAAGCGAACTATTCAAATGCTGGACAAACAGTTCTTCATTGCTTTGTTGTGATTGGGAGGAGGAAGGCCACCCAGTGTTGCTTAGGGTTACTCCTGGATCTGCACTCAGACTTACTCCTGGTGGGCTTGGGTGGGGTGATATGAGGTGCTGGGTCTGCAACCACCAGAAACACAGAATAAATGGTGCATTCACCACATCAAAGACAGAAGTTTCCGACTGGGAAGGCCGTATCTTCCTGAGTATTGAATGGGAAAACAGCCACGCTGAAGACAATGTGGACTTTAATTAGATTTTTTTGGGTAGCAAGAAATGTGACTAGAATATTTTGAGTAACAAAAATGGAGAGGCTAATACAAGCAAAAATGGGTGACGTATTGGCTGGGGTAGCTCACCAGGAAACAGATTAACTCCAGCTCCTGCTGATGGCTTCTGGGCTCTCTCTCTCTCTCTCTCTCTCTCTCTCTCTCTCTCTCTCTCTCTCTCTCTCTCTTTCTGCATCTCTGCTTGCTCAGTGACTGCAGCCCCAAACTCTGGACCTTTATCTTTGGACTTAAGATTCTAGTTCTTAGGAGAGATGAGGGAGAATCTGTTTGGCACCAACAGAGTTGGGGTAAGATGTTTCAGCACACGGCTAGAGGTATCTATGTAGTGATGTGATACTTCCAAAGGGGCATAGTTCTGAGCTGTCGTGCCCTGTCACTGGTAGCTTCTAGATTTCAGATACTGGCCCCAAACAACAGATGGCTGAGTGTTATCCTGGTTAGAGTGGGGGTGGGGGATAATCAAGGACTATGGAGAAAAATCAATCCATAATCCTGTGGCTTGATTCCTTATTTCTTTAATTCAAAACAGAGATCATTAGAATCACTTCTGCCATCCTAACATAACTGTGGGTGGGGATTAATTGGGATTATAAATGCAGAGTGCCCTAAATATTCCTGACACAGAAGATACTCAATAAAAGATAAGCCATCACTACTATGATGTCAGTGATTTGTTAAGTTAAAGTCACTGCAAACTTCTTGTGAAAAGTGGGGGAGAGGGAGCAAAGGATTTGCAT
The DNA here is from genome assembly GCF_027595985.1 of Sorex araneus. NCBI lineage: Eukaryota > Metazoa > Chordata > Mammalia > Eulipotyphla > Soricidae > Sorex > Sorex araneus. Next base: position 56,018,122 of record NC_073310.1, on the reverse strand, counting down.
GATAGACTTACATTCAGATCTCGGAAATATTCATTGTAGTCTAAGGCATAGCCCACCACAAATAAATCTGGGATCTCAAATCCAGTATCTAAGTAGAGAGAGAGAAAAAAGAGAGAAAATTTAGGTAACATCAGCACACTCTCTATTTTCGGCACTTAAACCATGCATTCCTTTCATCTGAGGCAGAACTTAATCATAAGGGTGATAAGCAAAGCATAGGATGAGTTCATTAGGGACTTAGACCCGAGCGAGTGCTCAGCAAGACAGCACATGTGAGCAAACATACAAGGAAAAGTGACAGCACGACTACTGTATGGAACTGAGAAGGGACTCAGGCAGCCCCCTGGGTAGCAAGAAGTCTGCATGAGGTAGTTAGGTAGCCCTGCTGTTCAGAGCAAGCAGATCGGTTGATATAATGCCCACAGACAAACTTGGACAAGCATAAAGTGCAATTTGAGAGAAGGTACTGTGAGAGTTGAATATTTACGGAGTAAGGGGCTGGACAGACAGGCGAAACTGGTGACAAGAAGAAAGAAAATGAAGATGTTTAGCTTGAGAAAGAAAATGATGTGGTTTTTTTTTTAATGGTAGTCTGGTATTGTGGTTTGGGCCCTTCCTTCCTTCCTTCCTTCCTTCCTTCCTTCCTTCCTTCCTTCCTTCCTTCCTTCCTTCCTTCCTTCCTTCCTTCCTTCCTTCCTTCCTTCCTTCCTTCCTTCCTTCCTTCCTTCCTTCCTTCCTTCCTTCCTTCCTTCCTTCCTTCCCTCTTTCTCTCTCCTTTTCTCCCTTTCTCCTTTCGTCCCTTCCTCTCTTTCTCTTTCTCTCTTTCTCTCTCTCTCTCTCTTTCTTTCTTTCTTTCTTTCTTTCTTTCTTTCTTTCTTTCTTTCTTTCTTTCTTTCTTTCTTTCTTTCTTTCTTTCTTTCTTTCTTTCTTTCTTTCTCCCTTCCTTCCTTCCTTCCTTCCTTCCTTCCTTCCTTCCTTCCTTCCTTCCTTCCTTCCTTCCTTCCTTCCTTCCTTCCTTCCTTCCTCTCACTCTCTTTCTTTCTCTCTTTCTCTTCTTTCTTTCTTTCTTTCTTTCTTTCTTTCTTTCTTTCTTTCTTTCTTTCTTTCTTTCTTTCTTTCTTTCTTTCTTTCTTTCTTTCTTTCTTTCTTTCTTTCCTTCTTTCTCTTTCTTCTTCCTTTCCTTTTTTCTTCTTTTCCTGCTAGGGATCAACCTGAGGTCCTCACTTATGTATGGCATATGCTCTATCACTGAATCACATCCCTGTACTCCTGATGTTCTTCTTTGAGTTACAATGAAAATAGTGAATTAACTATGTTAGTTAATAGAGAGATAACAATGCATTAGTTCTCTTTTCATTGAGGGAAACATGAACAGAAATAGATCTATTGATTACTGTTACTTATTTCTATTTTTCAGAGTAGGGAATCAAACTCAGGGCCTCACACATGTGAGACATGTGTTCTATCATGGAGCCACACATTTGGTCTGGAAGAAATGAATTTAAACAAAGTATGTGGTAGTTAGGTTAAGCAAGGGAAGCAGTGATGGAAAGGAAGATGACATTTGTTGGAGCGCATCCTCAAGAAACAGACTATAGCTCTCCTTCACAGATTTATTTTTGTTGTTGTTGTTTGAAATTCGGGTAACATGGTTACCACAGAGTTAACTTGCACAATTTTGTTATACAAAGTTACTGCACCTCCCCCTTTACCAAGGGCTCAGGACTCTCTCCCTCAAAGATCTTAAAACAGAATACATAAACCTATGATCAAGTGATTTTTTTCAGACATTACAGGGTTGGAGCGATAGCACAGCAGGTAGGGCGTTTGCCTTTCATGCGGCCGACCCAGGTTTGATTCCTCCGCCCCTCTTGGAGAGCCTGGCAAGCTACTGAGAGTATCTCGCCCACACGGCAGAACCTGGCAAGCTACCCGTGGTGTATTTGATACGCCAAAAACAGCAACAAGTCTCACAATGGAGATGTTACTGGTGCCCACTAGAGCAAATCGATGCGCTACGGGATGACACTGACAGTATTGCAGATGGAGAAATGTACTTGTTTACTTTTCTAAGACTGGGCTTTGCATAAGCCCATGGACTTAGAGCAAGGCAAAAGCTATTTTCATGGTCACCATTCACCAACACCTTCATCTTATGCTCCCTCAATGCTTTCACATGGAAAAACCAACTGGTTCCTCCTTGTAGAGTGTGCTGGAGGTAGGGGATTGAATTTTTAGGGAATTGCATTACATATCGCGGTTATAAGCCTGCTTGTTCTCTCCTAACCACAGATGGCTTAAAAAAAAAGAAAGAAAAGTAAGAGGTAAAGAAAAGATGTCAGAGTCTATAAAAGATGTCATTGGGTACATTGGAAAAAGACAATTATAGGAAAGGAACAAAAGGTACAAATCCTCACAAATTCAGAGAGAAAAAGGCAACAGATTCCAACTAACTCAAAGAGAGTTTAGTGAACCTCAGGGATTCAGGCACTGGCCTGGTGTGCAACTGACCCTGGTTCCATTCCCAGCACTGCATGGACCCCTGAGCATGCTGGGTAATATCCCAACTTCAACCATCACCCCTCCAGGTAAAAGAAAAAAACAAAACCAATAATGCTCTAACAGTTGTTCCAGGGCCATCACAACCTTTTCTGGTGCTGGCTGCGATTACTCTTCCAAATGTTGTAAATATAAGAAACAGAAGAAATGAGTAATTAGGTGGTTAGGTCAGAAGTGGATGTATTTCAACTTTAGTTAAAAAAATCTCATCTATACACTAGCTCTCCTATTTCCTTAGATTTCTTTGTAATGATCTTGCCCCACCTTAATGACAACCAGATTCTATTCCTGCAGCCTGCCACCGAACAGGAACAAGCTCTCTGGTCTGTCTGCCCAGAATGGGTAGTGTCTAGCACTGATACATCTTGCAAAGGAACAAAGTTTGTTTTGAGATGAAGGAGTCACTGTGGAAATGTCACAGGCACTATAACTATCCAGAGCATTCTTCACTTGCTCTCCTGTGGGTGAAGTTTGCTCCTAAGGATGCCAGTCAAATTCTCCCCAAGGCTTTAGAGCCAAGAGCAGTTAAAAAAAAAAAACAACAAGCTGGCGTCTGTGTGTGCAAGTGAAGAAAGAAGTTGCTTCTACTGCTATTGTAATAAATAGTCAAGCAGCTCCTTTCCACTATCTGGCATAAGAACTCTTGGGACCGTGGAGAGGTGGCAGGAAAGTACCCAGAGGAAGTACAGCTTCCAGAACACATGTTCGAGGTCAAGTGTGAAGATAGTATCTGGAGATACTTGCTCTGCTGATTCTGTGTAATTAAACTCCTGTTTGGAGGTGGCAGCAGAGGTCTCTCGAATTTCCTTTCTGTGAGGTTTTGAAATTCAGGCTTGTTGGAATGGGGGAAACAGGCTGAGTGCGTGAGGCCTGAGTTTAGTTCCTGACCTCGCATGCTCCTCTGGGTACCACTGGGGAGTGAGCCCCATGAACTAGGCTGGGAGTTGCCCCTGAGCATCGATGGTGTGACCCCAAAACTAACTCAATTTTAAAAAGTCAGGCTTGGAGCTGGAGGAGTAGTATAGTGGGCAAGGTGCTGGCTTTGCATGCAGCCAAGCTGGGTTCAATCCCCTGCATCCCATATGGTTCACTGAGCACTGCCAGAAGTGATTCCTGAGTGCAGAGCCAGGAGTAACCCCCGAGCATCACCATAGATGGCCCAAACAAAAAAAATAAACATATACAAACAAAATAAACAAAAGTACCGACTTGTTGAATGTCAGCATTGTGCTGTGCGGTTAGTTCCTGGAAACAGTATGAAAACCCCCTGAACCTTTAGTAGTTGCTCTGTGTCCAACCAGTGGGAATCTCATGCACTCAAGTCATTTGGGGTGTGGGGGTGTGGGGGTGTGGGGGTGTGGGAGCGCTAAGAATCTCCCTCAGTTAAAATTTCTTAGCTGTGTTCTATGGTGTTAGGGAGTTGAGGAAATCTCCAAATCAAAATATCCAATGCACAAACAAACATACAAACAAACAACTTCCCAGGAAGCCAAACCAAAACCAACTATCCCGTGCATAGAATGTTTCTGGAAAAGAGGCAATGAGAACTCTAGGGGTTCTTGGCCGGGTTTGATTCTTGGTGTGGCGGAGGAGACCACACGGGCTCTCTGGGACAGTCCCACTCAGCTTCCACTTCACAGGGAATGCCATCGAACAGTAACTTCGGAACCATAAAACACCACCCAACAGAACCTCCCAACACTTACAGTCAGGTCGAAAGCCATGGCTCTGAGGTGTTCTCTTCACCAGCAAACTACCGTTTGAGAGAAAAAAGAAAAAGGGTGAGGGGAAGCATAGGTCAAAAGGAAAAAAAATCTGGGTAAATTGCAAGAAGAGCAAAGCCTCATGAAATGATGCAGTTAAGTACGTGCTTTTCCCCACGTGCAAGTGAGACCTTCCCAGAGACCTGGAATTCCCGTGCTGATTTAGATAAAGCCATGGGATGGGGAAGTTTGTTCCCATGTTCCGTCAGCTGCTACTAGGAAGGGCTCACGCAGGCAGTGTGAAGAGGGAGACTCAGCCTCCTGCCCCAGCCTTCCCCTTGGCTCCCTCCCAGGCTAGCCATCAGGCGGACTTTGGTTGTGTGTGGCCAAATCACAACGTCCAGAGCAGAGGGCCGCTTGTTCAAGACAGCATCTCGGATTAGCCTTTCTCTGGGTTGGGAAAGACAGAAACGTGATGTGGCGATGTTCTTGCCCACCTGGCCACCTTAATCATGTTGGGCTTGTATTTCTCGATGCGGCTCAGCAGTGCTCTCATCGTCCTCCCTGTGCTCACGACATCCTGTGCGAAGAGGGCAGAGAAATTCAACCAAATGCATAGAACATAGAAATTTTCTTTTTTTCATTCAAGACAGAGGGTTCTATTCCTTTGCCGTAACAAAGTGTCATTAGAATTGCCATCCAGTTGGAGTCAGCATGGGGGCAGGGTTTTGGTGTGTTTGTCTTGGTTTTAAGAGAGGTGCCTCTTTCTGCACTGCAGCACTGTCATCCCGTTGTTCACCCATTTGCTCGAGCGGGCACCAGTAATGTCTCCATTGTGAGATTTGTTGTTACTGTTTTTGGCATATTGAATACGCCACAGATAACTTATCAGGCTCTGCCGTGCAGGTGGGATACTCTCAGTAGCTTGCTGGGCTCTCTGAGAGGGATGGAAGAGTCAAACCTGGGTCAGCTGTATGCAAGGCAAATGCCCTACCTGCTGTGCTATCGCTCCAGTTTATTTTATTTTGTTTTATTATTGGCTTTTTGGGTCACACTTGGGGGTGCTCAGGGGTTCCTCTTGGCTCTGCACTCAGGAATTACTTCTGGTGATAGCTCAGGGGACCAAATGGAAAGCGGGGGATTGAACCTAGATTGGCCACATGCAAGGCTAATGCTCTACTATCGTTCTGGCCCCAGAGGTGCCTCTTTCTAGAAGCTGAGCGGGCTCTGTTCAACTTTCTGGAATCCCTGAGCTGTGTTCCAAGGTCAAATGCAGCCCTTGGAGAGCCTGGTTCCATTTGGATCTGTGCAAGCACGTCCAGGGGCAAAATTTGCCCCCGAAGTGATAGAACCCAATAGGAAACTCATGAATTTTTATGGACATGGGCTGGAAGCTTGATTACACCCAATGGAGCACCTCCCCCCGCCCCGCCCCACTAAGTTCCCACCCCCGTTTCCATTCAATGGGGAACTCTGGCTGGGAAGTGGCATGTGTCTGGGACGCAGCTGGGCCAGCCAGCCGGGAAATTCTGAGGGTGTGAGGCTGCAGCGGCTGCAGCTCGTTCCCACCAAGGACCGCTGCACAAAGAGGCGGGTGAGGGCAGCAGGACTGTATTGTCCTTGGGACAGAAATCAGCTGTCAAGAGCTGATTATCAGAACAACAGGTCTGAATTCAGCCAGAGTTGGGCAATTCATTTGGCTGGAGGCTCTACTTCACGGGTTATTTTGAGCCTGAAGAGACTGCAGATACATACGGCACAGCAATTTTGGAACAAAAGCTTGAAAAAGGGACCCTGGGAGTTCCCAGCTGAGAAGGCCCAGGCAGGGGCCTGGACTCTGAGAGGCTATTTGCAATGTGGCAGGAGGATCTATTCTTTCTTTCTCCTTGTTTTAGAAACAGATAACCCACTGGTATGGAATTTCCTTTCGATTGCCATTTTTTATTTATTAAATTAAATTAATTAATGGTTAATGTTATTTGCTTTTTGGGTCACACCTGGCGATGCTCAGGAATTACTCCCAGCTTTGTACTCAGGAATGACTCCTGGCAGTGCTCAGGGGCCCATATGGGATGCTGGGAATTGAACCCGGGTCAGCCGCTTGCAAGGCAAATGCCCTACCCGCTGTAATATCGTTCCACCCCCTTTATCGCTCCATCCATTTAAAAAATCCTGCCATTTTTTAAATGGATGGATTGGTGGTTTGGATGCAGAAGGGAAAACTGGTCAAAGTCATTAAAGATCATTTGCAGTCACACTGAGTTGAGGGTGGGAAGACTGTGGACCCCGACATGGCTCAGAGTCTTGGAGCACATGTTTTGCATGTCTGAAACCTGGGTTTGATTCCCTGATCCCTACCTTGCACGACTCCTAAGCACCACCAGACTACTGCCTCACCTACCCACCCAACCCCCCAAAATCCCAAAAGGGTGAAAAGAATTCCAGTTGACTTATTATTTAAGTAAATTGAAGTGGACCAGTTTTCTTTTCTTTCTTTTTTTTTGGGGGGGGTGGGTGAAACTGTCTTATTCACAAGTAGATGTAAGCATCAGTTTTTGTTTTTGTTTTTTCATGTAAGAGTAATGTTGTTTATTCAGACACTAACTAAGCTGACTGAAATGGGCATGAGCTCCACATTATCACTGTAGCACAGTAGCACTGTCCTCCCACTGTTCATTGATTTGCTTGAGCGGGCACCAGTAACGTCTCCATTGTGAGACTTGTTACTATTTTTGGCATATTGAATACGCCACAGGTAGCTTGCCAGGCTCTGTCGTGCAGGCAGGAAACTCTTGATAGCTTGCTGGGCTCTCTGAGAGGGACAGAGGAATCGAACCTGGGTTGGCCGCGTGCAAGCCAAGCTCCACATTAATTAAAAAAATTTTTTTTTAATTGAACATCCGTGAGACAGACCATTCAAAGCTGTTAATAATTAGGTTTCCGTCATACAATGATCCAGCTATCCCTCCACCAGAGTACATTTCCCACCACTAATGTCCCCATTTCCCTCCCACCATCCCCCAACACGCCAGCCCCCACCCCCAGGCTCCGCCTATGGCAGGCACTTTCTTTCTCTCTCTCTCTATTTTTCCTTTTTTGTGCATATGGCTATAAGCATCAGTTTTAAACGGATGTGACCTTAGATATAAAATAAAATCAAGTACCATGCAGTTTTTATTGCAGGTTTTTAATTTTTGGTTATTTTCCATCTAGTGGTTCTAGCTGGCTTCAAAATATTTGGAGAGCCTGCTTCCAGTGGAAATTTGGTAAATCCTTGGTCACTTTGCTAACAAGGTGTCTGTTTTGAAACTTACCATTGTTTTCTTTTAATGTGTACAAGGAAAAGTCAGCTTACCTCAACAATAAGGACATTCTGAAATGGAAAAAGAAGTTCTTTAGAATAGGATTCAAATCTGGCTCACAAGATACACAATTGTTTTGGTGATGGTTAGAATTTCACAATTTGCTAGTCGTCTGTCACCCATTCGTATCATCCCAATGCTTGGAGCTACTCAAGTTCCGGAACCTTCTCAACAGTCACTCTCCAATTCCTTGAGGCAGTGACAATGACTCCAGATAGCATCAGGCTTACCTTAGACCATATTCCACTTGAAGAACAAGCCATTTAGTTGTTCCACCTCCAGACACCTGGCAAATGCCCCTGCCCTCCAGCATTCTTTGGGGTATGAAGTTTACTGCTATAAATGAGCATTTACTGGGTCGATGTCAAGAGAAACCACGTTCTGTAGGACCATACTCTCGGCCACGGAAGCCTTATTCCTGCATAGCCCCAGGGCATGAGGGATTCAATATTTACTCTTGGATGCTCAATGCTGAGAAAGGAAATAGGCTAGAGAGAGGACTAGGAAGAGTCTCGTTGGCATATATATATATATATATAAAATACCTGGAAATTATCATACTGAACTATATATATATATATATATATATATATATATAGCACTGTAGCACTATCATCCTGTTGTTTATCGATTTGCTCTAGCAGGCACCATTTACGTCTCCATTGTGAGACTTGTTACTGTTTTTGGAATATCGAATATGCCACAGGTAGCTTGCCAGGCTCTGCCGTGCAGGTGGGATACTCTTGGTAGCTTGCCAGGCTCTCCGAGTGGGATGGAGGAATTGAACCCGGGTCGGCCGTGTGCAAGGCAAATGCCCTACCCATTGTGTTATCGCTCCAGTCCATATATATATATATGTATATATGCATATGCATATATATGCTTTTTGGGTCACACCAGAAATGCTCAGGGGTTATTCCTGGCTCTGCCCTCAGGAATTAGTCCTGGTGGTGTTCGGGGACTATATGGGATGCTGGGGATTGAACCCGGGCTGACAAAGACCCTCCCTGCTGTACTATCACTTCAGCCCTAGACTGGAATTTTCTTTCTTTCCTTTTTTTTTTTGTTTTTGCTTTTTGTGTAACACCCGGTGATGCACAGGGGTTACTTTTGGCTCACACACTCAGGAATTACTCCTGGCAGTGCTCAGGGGACCATACGAGATGCTGGGAATCAAACCCGGGTTGGCCGCATGCAAGGCAAACACCCTACCCGCTGTGCTATCACTCCAGCCCCCTAGGGTGGCATATTTTTTAATTCACTAATTTGGTAGGGGAGGCTCCCAAGAAGTGCTGGGGAGACCCAGGACTCTCTTTCAAGAATTTTTGGCCAACCCAGTCTGTGATTCAGTGTGAGGGCTGGAAGAGGTGGTGCTACTTCTGCCCTGGGTGAGATTACTTGGACCCCCCAATGTCTATGGGTCTCCAGGGCTGTACCTGGTGATGGTCAGGAGACCAGATGGTGTTGGGGATCAAACCAGGGTCAGCTGCATTCTGGCCTGTGCCTTTTCCCCTGCACAATGTCTCCAACCCTGGTTTCTACTTTCAGTGACACGTTCTGCTCCCAAGCTCTGCACAGTCCAGGCATTTCTCTGCTTCTGGGTCGATGTCAATATAGGTCTCAGAACTCTAAGTTTCATCTCAATTTCTTGTTCAATACTTGCCCCATGAAACCATAAACTCCACAGGAGTAGGATTTTGTTTGTTTGGTTTACCACTGTATTCTCACTCCCTAGCATAATACTTACCTACAGATGCTACAAATTGTTTGTTGACCAAAGGAATAATAACTGAATAGTAATAATAATAACCGAATATATATGTATATATGTGTATATATACGTATACATATGTATACATATATACATATTAGAAGACTAATATCCACGGCCAGGGAAAACAGGGGCTAAGAGGACTGGTCAATGGTTGAAATCAACCACAAGTGTGTGTGTAGCTGAGGGTAAATAAGATAGAGAAGGGAACAGTATGATCATAGTAGCTGGAAATGATCACGCCGGACAAGAACTGAGTATTAAAAGCAGGTAAAGGGATATTCCTGATAACCTTTCAGTATCTGTTTTGCAAACTACAATGCCCAAAAGGGGGAAGGGAGGGAGGGAGGGAGGGAGGGAAGGGAGGGAGGGAGGGAGAAAGAGAGAGAGACAGAGAGAGACAGAGAGAGACACACAGAGAGACAGAGAGAAGCAGAGAGAGAGAGAGAGAGAGAGAGAGAGAGGAGAAAGCGGAAAAGCACCTTCCATAGAGGCAGGCTGCGGGGTGGGGGGCATTGATGGGAAGGAGCCTGGGAACTCTGGTGCCAGGAAATGTACACTGGTGGAGGGGTGGGTGCCGGAACACTGTGTGGCTGAAACCTAATAATGAACACCTTGTAAGGGTCTCACAGTGAATTAATAATAAATAAATAAATTGAACCAGTTAAATGTATTGAACCAGTTACATGCCAATACTCTCTCATCAAATTCATACATGATTGTGTATGATCTCTCAGTGTGATGGTGCCTTTAGATATTTATTCATTTTTCCCTGTGATTCAGACAATACTCTTTTGAAAGAAGGGTCTTGAGCCACACTCAGCAATGCTCAGGTGCTACTCCTCATTCTGTGCTCAGAGGTCACTCTTGGTATTGCTTGGGGGAACCATTTGTGGTGCTAGGGGTTGGACAGGGGCTGGCCACCTGCAAGGCAGGCAAGTGCCTTAACCCCTGACTATTTCTCGGCTTTCATATAATTGTGTGTGTGTGTGTGTGTGTGTGTGGGTTTGTTTGGTTTTGGGGTTTGGTTTGTGTCACATCCAGCTGTGTGCAGGGTTACTGCAGGCTCAGGGGTCACTCCTAGCAGGTCTGGTGGGTCTTATAGAATTCTGGAAATTGAACCCAGGTGGACCATGTGCAAGGTAAGCCTTATCCACTGTACTACCTTTTTGGCCCTGTTCACATAATATTTAAAAAATTAGATCAGCCTCTCACCTTAACTATCTTATTTCTGATATAAAAAGATTTATGTATGGGGGGGGGCAGGAGCGATAGCACAGCAGGTCAGGCGTTGCACGCAGCCGACTTGGGTTCGAGTCCCAGAAACCCATATGGTTCCCTGAGCACCGCCAGGGGTAATTCCTGAGTGCAGAGCCAGGAGTGACCCCTGTGCATCTCCGGGTGTAACCCAAAAAGAAAAAAAAAGATTTAAGTAATAAAATTATTAGGTAAATAGCCAAAAAACTTGGTTAAATTGCACTATATATATGTGTGTGTATATATATATGTGTATATATATATATATACATATATATATTTGTCCTGGTAGTACTCAAGGGATCCTACTTGATGCTAGGGATTGAACCCAGGGAAACATGTGCAAAGCAAGTACCTTACTGGCTATACTATCTCTTCAGCCCCAGTATTTTAACATTTTAGTTTTATTAATGCTTACCAACTATGTCCACTAGTGAAATCTTTAGAGAATACTTGCTTTAATTAGATTTCCTAGTTGAAGATCTCTTTTTGTTTCAGTCTAATAAAGAAAAGTATTCTGAACTGTTAGTTTGCATTCTTGTCTACTTAAGTGAACAGAAATGAAAGCTCTTTTCAGAACTCCCCAAACAAGAGAAATCTTTGAAAAGATTAATTCAACTGTAAAATAGGATGGTGGCTGCAAAGTGGAACTTGAATATGTACTAATCCACAGATAGATAGTGAAAAATATCCCTAAACAATTTTTTAAAATCAAGGAAATGCATCTGAATGTTCAAAATTTAATAGAAAAGTCCAAGGATCTAAAAAATATCCACATGTGTCCATTTCAAGCTCTTTTAAAAAATTTTTTTAAGGGCTAGAGAGATAGTATAGCAAGTAGGGCACTTACTTTGCACACAGTTTATGCAAGGTCAATCCCTGGCATCACAGGTACCCTGAGCATCATCAGGAGGAACCTGAGTAAGCCCTGGGCACTGTTAGGTGTGGTTCCAAAATAAAACATATATATAAATATATATATAAGAAATATAGGTTATATACTATATGCAATAGAACACCTAAACATATGTATGAATATTGATATTTTTTGAGGAGCCATGTTGGATGCCAGAATTTGATCCCTAGTACCTCCTGATTGACCCATCACCTTAAAAGAACCCCCTGAGCACTGAACTGGGAGTAACTGGGAGTAGTCTTTGAGCACTGCTTAATGTGGCCTCCAAACATTCAAATAGAAAATACTTCCCTTATCAATGTTCCAAGAAAGTTACTTTGTTATGACTCTTCTGAACTTAATATATTTTTTCTCACCAAAGACTCAAGGAATATATGTTATCTTTTTTAATTTTTTGCGGGGGGCGGGCACACTTGGAAGTACTCAGGGCTCACTCTTGTCTCTGTGCTCTGTCCTGGTGGAGTTCAGGGACCATATGGCGTGCCAGGGATGAGGCCTGGGTCTGCTTACATGCAAGGCAGGGACCCTACTCGCTGTCCTGTCTCTCCCACTGCTATTTCCTTTTTGAACTTGTTCACCTATATTAACCCTGTTACTATACAGTAAGAGCAACAGGAAACAACAATTTTTCCTTGTTGTTACTGTTTTTGGCATATCGAACACGCCACGGGTAGCTTGCCATTGCTCTGCTGTGCGGGCGGAATACTCTCAGTAGCTTGCCGGGCAAATTGATGAACAACAGGACGACAGTGCTATAGTGCTACAGTGCTACTTGCTTTTCCTATCACCTTATCGTGTCTAATTCTGGAACAATCTTTTTTTTTCTTTCTTAAAGCAAGCTCTTCTTTCTAGAAAAGATAAGTATGAGTAAGAAATTGGTTAATTGTGGCTTAACTGTATTTTTCAGTGAGTTTTAGAGTACCTAGGAGGCAAAATAGTGGATACTGTGTTGTAAAAGCACAAAGAACTTTCTGTGTGGACAGTCCATGCTAAACAGGTTTTTTTGGGCTAAGTGATTGACAGTGGAAGACTGACATAGCAAAGATCTGTTATTGAGAGGGAAATATGGAATCTACAGCTCTTTAGTAAGTTACAGAGTGTAGCCATTCATATATGTTTATTTTCCTTCACAGATCACTTTCCTTTCTCCCTCCTTCTCTCCCTCCCTCCCTCCCTCCCTCCCTCCCTCCCCCCTTCTCCCATCTTTCCACCAGTGTCCATTCTCTACCACCAGTGTTCCCACTATCAGTGTGGTCTTTTGACCATACCTAGTAGTGTTCCAGTGTAATTCTGATAGTGTTCAGGGGACCATAGGCAATGGTAGTGATCAGACTTGACTAGAGAGCCAGGCAGCACTGCAGCCTGAAGTCACAGCGAAGAGAAGGAGGAACTGCAGAGAGGTTACAGCAGGAAAGGCGCTTGCCTTGCATACAGCCGATCCTGGTTCGATTTCCAGCAGCATGTCTGGCCCCCCCGAGCACTGTTAAAAGTCCTCTCTGAGCTCAGAGTTAGCTCTTCACACAACCACATATGGCTGCCACCCCCAAATGAAACAAAGAAACAAATCTGCTGGGGAGACTCTAGTCTACGCACTTTCTTCCTTTGGTATTGCATGAGCTTACTCGACGTCAGAGTCTCCTAAAGAAAAAGAAATGAGGGGCTGGAGCAATAGCATAGTGGGTAGGCCGACCCGGGTTCGATTCCCAGCATCTCATATGGTCCCCTGCGCATTGTCAGGAGTAATTCCTGAGTGCATGAGTCAGGAGTAACTCCTGTGCATCACTGGGTGTGACCCGAGAGCCAAAAAAATGAAAGAAAAGCCGAGAGTGATGTCAGTCGAAATAATGTTTTGATGTTTTGAGCCAGTTGAAGGGTGCTTGCTTTGCCTGCCTGAGTTCCTTGTGTGAGTCATTGCTTCCAAGCACATCTCAAATGATTTTCACATCCCAAGCCTACTTCCAGTTTTTTAAAATGCAAAGCGGCTGGCCAGCCGCAGTCCAAGCCCAGGCAGGGTGGTTTTGGCTGTGGTCACACCAAGCGGAAAGCTGGCAGCGGCGAGGAACTGATTGCGAAGAATGAGTGGGAGCGTGGGTATCAACCCCATGGAGGAAGAAACACACTTCAGCATCTTGCAAGATGATAACTTGCAAAATCACCTACACCATCCACTGGTCTGCATTTCCATGAGTGCTCTCAGCCTCGTTGGGGGCAATTCAAAGGAATGATTCAAATATATAACAGCAGCCGCGGACGGACAAAGCTCTGGCAGGCTCTTACACCCCGTTCTGCCACTTGATTAGAAGCTTCTTGGAGGCGGCAGCGTGGTGTTGAGGGGTGGGGGAGGCACAGGCTGCTGGATTCTTGCACTTCACTTGTACATCTGTGTTTCCACCTAGCCTGTTTCCATGGATTTATTTCATTCTTTCAGAGATTTCAGTTAAACATGAGTAAGATCTTCGAAGTGCCAGGATTCAATTGACTTTGAAAAAATTTGGCCAGAAAGCACGTTGTGCAGGCAGTTTAAACATGAGTAGCACCGTAGCACTTGTCGTCCTGTTGTTCATTGATTTGCTCAAGCGGGCACCAGTAACGTCTCCATTGTGAGACTTGTTACTGTTTTTGGCATATCGAATATGCCACAGGTAGCTTGCCAGGCTCTGCCGTGTGGACGGGATGCTCTCGGTAGCTTACCGGGCTCTCTGAGAGGGACGAAGGAATCGAACCTGGGTCAGCTGCGTGCAAGGCATATGTCTTACCTGCTGTGCTATCGCTCTAGTCCCTAAACATGAGTAAAATAGCTTATTTTTACTATTATTATTTTAACATAGTTAAAATAGTTATAGTAAAAATTGAACTTAATCAATTGAGCCATTGAACTTAATCTTGGAGGGTTTGCTCTGTTCAAGAAGGATGATCTATTTAGAACCATTTAGCCAGCTGCCCTTGTGAACTTTCATCCCCCTGCTCTAAAGAAAGAAGAAAAGAGGGGGCTGGAGCAATAGCACAGCAGGTAGGGTGTTTGCCTTGCACGCGGCCGACCAGGTTTGATTCCCAGCGTCCCATATGGTTCCCTGAGCACTGCCAGGAGTAATTCCTGAGTGCATGAGCCAAGAATAACCCCTGTGCAATGACGGTGTGACCCAAAAGGGAAAAAAAAAGAAAGAAGAAAAGAGAAGTTTGAAAAATAAGAGACAAAGAAGGAAAATAAGAGGAAGGGGATGGGGGAATCTCTCTTTTTATGCACATTTAATATTTTAATTATTTGTGGTTTTTTTTGGCTTACAGCTGGCTATGCTCAGGGCTTACTCTTGACTCTGTGCTCAGAGATCAATCCTGAGGGGGCTCAGGGAAACATAGGTGGTGCTGGGGAGCAGACCCAGATCAGACATAGTGAAGGCAAGTGGCCTACCTGCTATACCATTTCCTGGGACCCTTCTGCACACAATTTAATTTAACTTACATAGTTCCAATGTATAGTTATAGATACAGAATGTGTGTATACATTATCTGTACTATAGAGATATAGTTGTTGCAAAAGTTATCAGTGTTTTATTTGATCTCTGAGACTTTTGGTAGCTAAAATTTCTAGAGCTAATTAGCAAAGACATCTTATAGCCTAGTTCTCCCTCTAAGAGAACCTGGCAAACTACCAAGAGTTTCCTGCCCGCATGGGAGAGCCTGGCAAGCTCTCCGTGGCATATTCATATGCCAAATACAGTAACAATGATAGATCTCATTCTCCTGACCCTGAAAGAGCCTTGAATGCGGCACCATTGGGAAGGATGAGTAAAGAGAGGCTGCTAAAATCTCAGGGCTAGGATGAATGGAGACATTACTGGGCCCGCTCGAGCAAATCGACGATCAACGGGATGATAGTGATAGTGATAGAGACAAACAAATCAAGTATATGGACAATATCAATTGATGATAGATAAGTCCAAATACTGGAATGTAGATAGAAGAGAGGCAGGTTTGTGGAGGAGAAAGAGAGGGACAGAAAGGTTTGCAGGGAGTAACACAAGAATATAGTGGAGGTTCTTGAGTATATGGTAGTAAAGTTGTGCACTGAAATCATAACTGGTAATTAACAAGCAAGGGGGGAAGGAATGTTAGACTAGAGGTGAGGTGAACATGGGGGACCAAGGGCACCTCAGCAGCAGGGCTGAGCAGTAACTTTGAGCCTCAGTACCAGAAATTTGAGCACTATTATAACCTTGCTATCTGAATTATGATAACATAAAGCTAAAACTTAAAAAAAAACAAACACCCAGCTACATATGAATTTCAAATAAATACCATGTTACTTTTTAGTTGATGCACCCAATATTTCATGGGACATACTGATAAGAAACATTGCATGTTTACACTAAAACTGTAAGGTAATTGTCTTGCATGCCTGTCTGATCCCTGGCTTTGGATAAGAATATCTATGTTCCTTCAGGAATGATCCCTGAGCACAGAGCCAGGTGTAAGCCCAGAGAATCACAGGGTGTGGCCCCAAAAATGAACCAAACAAACAACCTTACAAATAAATAAAATAGTAATCATTTTGTATTTGCAATTTTATTTGAGCTGGCATCCTGTTTTTCCACTAAGTCTTACTAAGTTGCAAGGTTTTCAGTAGGCAAGTTCATGTGATCCCATTTGCATGCTAAGAAGATCTCTTGGGAATCACTATGAGGGTACAATTACAGATTTACATATTTTCGTGCTTGTGTTTCAGTCATACAATGCTTGAAAACCCATCCCTCCACCAGTGCCCATTCTCCACCACCGACTCACTAATAAAAAAAAAATGAGAAGATCGCTTGGGCTTCTTGGTGAAGCCTGGTTTGGAGGGTGGGAACGCTAAGGGGAAATGAAGTCAGGAAGACCAGGTACGTTCTTACTGCAGCACAGAGGAGGGAGCGGGGAATGGTGGGAGAGCACCAGTACTTCTCCTCCTGAAATGGTCTCACCTCAGAACCATGAGAAAATTCAAGAGTTCGGTGGGGGAGGGCGGTGATGCATTTTTATTTATTGGTTCTTGAGGTGCTGGGGATCAAACCCAGGGCCTAATATACCCAAGGTTGTGGGCTTGACTGTTGAACTACACCTATAGTCCAATAATGCATTTGAAATACATTTCCTGGTAGTGTTTACCTTGTCAGTTATTGGACCAAAGATGGACAAATGGTGGTCTGGCTGCCTATTTGCAAATAAAGTTTTATTGAAACACAGTCCATTTGTTGTTATGCTGAGTCAAGTAGTTGTCATGGAGACTGTGAGCCACAAAACCTAAAATAGTCACTATCTGACACTGGAGAAGATGAGAAAGATGGCTGCCTCCTGTCCTAGACGTACTTTGAGCAGCTAGGATCTAGACCTGAGTGATGGAGATGTGGAGAGCAGTGAGCAGATTGAAGATACATTTGAGGTACTTGTGGTCTAAATTATGCTTCCCTGCCCTGGACTGGAGCAATAGCACAGCGGCTAGGGCGTTTGCCTTGCATGCAGTCCACCTGGGTTAAATTCCTCTGCCCCTCTCGGAGAGCCTGGCAAGCTACTGCGAGTATCTTGCCCACACGGCAGAGCCTGGCAACTATCCGTGGCATATCCGATATGCCAAAAATAGTAACAAATCTCACAATGGAGACATTACTGGTACACATCGAGCAAATCGATGAGCAACGGGATGACAGTGACAGTAACAGATATTCCCTTCCCAGATGAGGCTGGGCACTCCAATTGTAAAATCTTTCACTTGAGCAATGGTCACAACTGATAACTTGGACAATCCATGATGACTCATTTTAGAAATATTTACCCCATGCTCTTAAGTCCAAGGGGCTCCAACTGGCATTTGTGTACAGAAGTATGGGAAAGCATCTACAGACACAGAGTATGTATATAAGAATACCTGGGGGGGGGGCTAGAGCGATAGCACAGCAGGTAGGGTGTTTGCCTTGCATGTGGCTGACCTGGGTTTGTTTCCCAGCATCCCATTTGGTCCCCTGAGTACCACCAGGGGTAATTCCTGAGTACGGAGCCAGGAGTGATCCCTGTGCATCTCTGAGTGTGACCCAAAAAACAAAAAAAAGCCCCCAAACAAACAAACAAAAAAACCCAAATCATACACCTCGGAAACCGAAGGCATCATTTGTCATGTTAGCAAACTATGAAAGCTGTTTCCTCTTTATTTTATTTTTTATTTTTATTTTTTTGCTTTTTTTTGGGTCACACCCGGCAATGCACAGGGGTTACTCCTGGCTCATGCACTCAGGAATTACTCCTGGCGGTGCTCAGGGGACCATATGGGATGCTGGGAATCGAACCCGGGTTGGCTGCGTGCAAGGCAAACGCCCTACCCGCTGTGCTATTGCTCCAGCCCCTGTTTTCTCTTTATTTTGACTCTGGCTGGATTTATTTTCTTTCCTTTTGTCTTTTTTTGGGGACACACTTGGTGGTGCTCAGGAAATAGTCCTGGCTCTGTGATTAGAGCTCGTTCCCTCTTGGGTGCAGGGGATTGAACCTAGGTCAGCTGCATGCAAGGCAAGCACTTTTCCTACTGTACTACATCTCTCCCATGCTTGTTGCTGGCTGGATTTACATTTCTTCAACTTGAGCTTCTCTAATCATTACTTTCTCAAGAGGTCCGCTAAATCTATGGAAAGGGATCCAGATACACAACACTGTGTCATCCTTTCTATTCAATCTCTCCCTTCGAACAAATTACTCTTTCCCCAAGCATATATTTCTTAAAGGAAGAAACTCTCTTAAAAGTGCTCCCCTAAGGAGAAAATTATTCTAGAACAAAAGGGAAGATGATTTTGGATGGAGTGAGAAAGAAGGATCATAATTCTTTGTGCATCCCCCCCAGGCATTCATTAGAATTGGTGCTTTGACAGACCCCATCATGGAAGCAAGTGTGTAAGAAATCTCTAAGACAATGGCTTAAGCAGAGTACTAAGATGACTTATTTAAAAACTGCTCTGCGGTTGTGAAAAATCCAACAATTTTAGAACTGATTTCAAGTATTTTAGCTTCCTTCAATGTTATGTTATAGACAATGATATAATAATTTGGAAGGTAGCCTAGTTGATATGAACATCAACAAGTTAATTTCAATTTTCAGGTCACATAAATCTTTTCAGGTCACACAATTTAATACTAGAAAATAAGTCCCGGTCCCCCTCTTGGATGCTTGCATGCTGTCTCGAGAGGGGCGTGAAGTAAGTCTTGGAGCTCGAGCCCTTGCAGGTCCCACAGCGTTTTTAGCATGAAGATACCTATTTTTATTCAATGTGCCTGCCCTTCCTTTTTCCCCATCAACCACTGAATAACAGAAACAACCACAAATAGGAGAGATTAGACTTGTGTAATAGCCTGATCCATTTTATCCCTTCAGAAAGCTGAAGTTGTTCAAGGATAATAGAGACAAGATATGTCAGCAGAGCTGAGCAAAAGTAAAGCCTTTCATTCACAACAAAGCTTGCAGTTCAGGTGATGTTCCACAAAGACTGTTTGCTTTAGGAAACAGCCCTTCCTTGCAACCTACATATTGATGGCAGAAATTAGACACATTTTCACTTATCAAGCATGGGTAAGTTTGGAAGTCCAACTTAGAATTGGGGGGGTTTACCCTATAATATCATAGGTTACTTTCTTTTTCCCTCCAATTTTTATTGAGATGTGGGATTTACAATACTGTTGGTGATAGAGTTCCATGCATACAATGTTCCCACCACACCCACCACCAGAGTGTCATTGTCCTCTTGCCAGTGTCCTCCAACTCTCTACCCCCACCCCCCTTGGAAAGCTCAGTACTGTCGGCCAACTCTCAGGTTCTATGGCCTTTGGCCATTACTATTCCCTTACTATGCTCTTTATCATTCTGCTTTTGTCTCTCTCCTTTTCACTGACTTCATTCAGCCTGACACTGTACTTTCATCCACAGAGTGGCAAACTGAATGATTTCTTCTTTCTTTATAATTGAGTAGTATTCTATTACACACACACACACACAAACACAAACACAGCACTTTCTTTTTATTTTTTGATCATTTTTTTGTTTGGGGGCTTAGGGGTTACTCCTGGCTCTGCACTCAAGAATTATTCCAGGTGGTGATGGGAGACCATATGGATGCTGGGGATTGAACTTGGGTCGGCCACATGAAAGGCAAATGCCCTATTTGCTAGACTATCTCTCCAACCCTACCACAATTTCTTTAGACACTAATTTGTTCTTAGACACTTTGGTTGTTTCAAGATCTTAGCTATTGTGAATGGTACTGCAATGAACACAAATGCAAATGTCTTTTTCAAAATAGTGTCTTGGGGCCTTTGGGATAGATGCCAAGAAGTGGAATTGTTGGATATGGAAATTTAATTCTTAGTTTTTAAATAATTGTTTATACTGCTTTCCAAGGGTTGGAGCGATAGCACAGGGGGTAGAGCATTTGCCTTGCACCTGCCCATTTGGGTTTGATTCCTCCACCCCTCTTGGAGAGCCCAGCAAGCTACCAAGAGTATCTTGCCCGCACGGCAGAGCCTGGCAAGCTACCCATGGCATATCTGATACGCCAAAAACAGTAACAACAAGTCTCACAATGGAGATGTTACTGGTGCCTGCTTGAGCAAATTGATGAGCAATGGGATGACAGTGACAGTGACTGCTTTCCAAAAGGTTTGAACTGATCAACAATACCACCAATACTAGATGAGGGTTCTTACCCCCTTCATCCCCACCAGTACTGGTTGTTTCTGTTTTTTTTTTTTTTCAAATGTGTGCCAATAACACTAGTGTGAGATGATATCTCATTGTTTTTTTTTTTAATTTATTTATTTTTAATTAGAGAATCACCGTAAGGGTACAGTTACAGATTTATACACTTTTGTGCTTATACTTCCCTCATACAAAGTTTGGGAACCCATCCCTTCACCAGTGCCCATTCTCCACCACCCGTAAACCCAGTGTCCCTCCCACCCTCCCCAATCCCATCTCCCCCCCCACCCCACCCTGCCACTGTGGCAAGGCATTCCCTTCTGTTTTCTCTCTCTAATTAGCTGTTGTGGTTTGCAATAAAGGTGTTGAGTGGCCGCTGTGCTCAGTCTCTAGCCCTCATTCAGCCCGCAACTCCCTTCCCCCACATGGCCTTCGACTACAATGTAGTTGGTGATCGCTTCTCTGAGTTGACCTTTCCCCGGAACGTGAGGCCAGCCTCGAAGCCATGGAGTCAACCTCCTGGTACTTATTTCTACAGTTCTTGGGTGTTAGTCTCCCACTCTGTTATTCTATATACCATAGATGAGTGCAATCTTTCTATGTCTGTCTCTCTCTTTCTGACTCATTTCACTCAGCATGAAACTTTTCATGCCCATCCACTTGACTACAAAATTCTTGACCTCCTTTTTTCTAACAGCTGCATAGTATTCCATTGTATAGATGTACCAAAGTTTCCTCAACCAGTCATCCGTTCTGGGGCATTCGGGTTTTTTCCAGATTCTGGCTATTGTAAACAGTGCTGCGATGAACATACATGTGCAGATGTTGTTTCGATTGTACTTTTTTGCCTCTCTGGGATATATTCCCAGCAGTGGTATTGCTGGGTCAAATGGGAATTCAATATCTAATTTTTTGAGAGTCGTCCAAATTGTTTTCCAGAAGGGCTGAACCAGTCGGCATTCCCACCAGCAGTGAAGAAGGGTCCCTTTCTCCCCACATCCTCTCCAACAGCGGTTGCTTTTGTTCTTTTGGATGTGTGCTAGTCTCTGTGGTGTGAGGTGGTATCTCATGGTTGTTTTGATCTGCATCTCTCTGATGATTAGTGATGTAGAGCACTTTTTCATGTGCCTTTTGGCCATTCGTATTTCTTCCTTGGTAAAGTTTCTGTTCATTTCTTTGCCCAATTTTTTGATGGGGTTGGATGTTTTCTTCTTGTAGAGCTCAACCAGTGCTTTATATACCATTGGATATCTCATTGTTTTTGATCGACATTTCCCTAGTAATAACTGATAAAGAGCACTTCTAATATACCTAATGGCCATTTGTATGTCCTCATTAGGGAATTGTCTCTTCATCTCTTCTTCTTTTGATGGGGTTGTTTGTTTTGTTGTTGCTAAAGTTTTGCAAGTTCTCTATATATCTTGGAT
Organism: Sorex araneus; assembly: GCF_027595985.1. NCBI lineage: Eukaryota > Metazoa > Chordata > Mammalia > Eulipotyphla > Soricidae > Sorex > Sorex araneus. Next base: position 55,996,423 of record NC_073310.1, on the reverse strand, counting down.
ATGAGCTCTTTGTCAGATGAATGGTGAACAAATATTTTCTTCCAATCTGCAGAGTCTTTTTTATTCTAATCATCATTTCTTTTGCAAGGCAGCACTTCCTAATTTTATATAGTCCCATTTGATTTTGGTTTGCTTGCTTGACCAGCAGCATTGAATCATTGAACATGTCTGTAGAGTTAATATCATGAAGCATTCAGTCTATGTTTGTCTCAGTAAAATTCGTGGATTCAGATCTTCTATTGAGCCTTTAAGCTATTTCTAACTGATTTTTATGTAGTGTGTGAGACAGAGATCTGAGTTACTTTTTCTGCATATAACTGAGAAATTTTCCCAACACCATTAATAAAAAAAAAATCTATCCCTGCTTTCTTCATATTCCTAGTTCCTTTGCTGAACATTAGTTGTTTGCATATTCCAGGGTTCTCAAATTTCTTTCATTGACCTGAAAGTCTGTCTTTACTCCAGTACCACACTGTCTTAATTACTTAATATTGTAACTTTGGTGATTCAGGGGGTTTTATTATTCTATGCACTTACTTTATTTTCAATAGGGAGGGGGGAAAAAGTCAAAGAGCTGAGCAATATGCTCTCAAGAAATCCATCTGGGCCAGGGATATGGCTCAAGAAGTTGAACACATACCTTGCACGTGTGATGTCCTGGGCTTGATGCCAATGAAGCTGTTCCCCAGCTCTGTCACCATCGAGAATGCCCTCACCTTCACCACTACAAGAATTTTGTTTCATTACCTCCATAGGTTTTGTTTTGCTTTGCTTTTAGGGGTCACACCTAGCTGTGCTGAGGGCTTACTGGTGGCTCTGAACTCAGGGATCATTCATAGAGGGTTTGGGGGCTTGGGGATCCATCTGCAATGCTGGGGATTGAATTTGGGTCAGCTGCATGTAAAGCTGTACAGTCGAACTGACCCCTTTGTCCCTTAATTTTAACATTCCCGCAGATCGATTTAAATATCACAGAAGTCCCTAGGTACAGAAACACCAAGGGGAAAAACAACCCAGACAAATACAGAAAAAAGAAAAGAGTTTTTGGGGCCGGAGCGATAGCACAGCAGGTAGGGCGTTTGCCTTGCACGCGGCCGACCTGGGTTCGATCCCCGGCATCCCATATGGTCCCCCAAGCACTGCCAGGAGCAATTCCTGAGTGCAAAGCCAGGAGTAACCCCTGAGCATCGCTGGGTGTGACCCAAAAAGCAAAAAAAACAAACAAACAAAAAAAAAAGAGTTTTTGTTTTTAAGGTGAGCATTTCTTGAAAAGGTGAATTAAAAATTTTTGGAAGGGATAAGTGGTACCACAGCTGTCAGAAATCAGATTGGAGGGAAGCTAGAAGACCAAGGTTTGGTTGGCATCATGTCCCGGAGGCCTAATAAAGGGAGTTTTTGATAAAAGAGACATCATTAAAGGTATTTATATATGTCCATTTGTATGAATTAGCCAAGCCCAGACAATGTCTGACATGTATTACAAGTGCTGAGCTGAAACAAAGGTCACTGGTTTCCCCAGACAAGACATCAATGAGTACCAGACAGTGGCATGAACCAACCTTTCCAGCCAGTGTTGACAGGTCATGGCCTCCAATGATCTGCATCTCGCCCATGGACTGGTCATTCTACAAAGAAAGTGAGGAGCACACAATTTTACTGTTTAAGGATAACTTCAAATGTTGAAGTTATTTTCCCGTCTCCTCAGTTGGGATTGGATTGCAAGTCCTGAGTCCAGTGTACAGAGCTTTCTGGGATTCTTGGTCACTTAGGGGTTTCAGGCCACGCTGGCCACTGGGCTTCCCACAAAGCTTCTCATGGCTGGTGGGGAGAAGCTGCACATGGAGGAGGGATGGAAGAGGTGGAGAGAGGCAAATGCACTTAATTTGGGAACAAAAATCTACAGAAGGGGCCAGAACCTCTCCTCCAGCAGATGGAATGGGAAAAGACGGTCCTCCAGGTACTGTGGTCCCTGCTGAGTGCACCTGGCACCCACCACCTGGCCAGAAGTCCCACCAATGGCCCAACCTGAGGCTGGGGGGGGGGTGGGGGAAATAATTTTCCTCTGCTCCTACTCCTTTAATGCTTGTTCCTGCTCAGGCATTGAGACAGGCCAGAGAGCAAGAACCGTTCCTTTATCCCTTCAGACACTCAGCAACCAGAGCCATCTTTAGAAATATGTCCCTCAAATCGCACTGGAGGTTCTGATCAAAATGATCTCTCTGTTGAATGTAGGGAATGTCATTTTGTCCTCCTTAACACAACACACACACACACACACACACACACCAGGAACCAGAGAGCATTAGTTTGTTTTGTGGCTTCATTATGGAAACACACCGTCAAGGCAGATACTCTACGGCAGCCAGTTTCTGACCAAGCAAGGACACTGTCTGCCACGTGGCAATCATGGGCTCAGACATTAAGCTAAGGCCTACGGGAAAGCCCCACAGTATCGACACCTATGAACAATATACTGCAACAGGAAGGGGTCACTGTGACGCTGAGCAGTGGTGGTGACACCAGTTCAGCTATTTCCCCTCTTACTCAGGAAAAAAGTCCTTTAGGAGGAAGAAGAGGAGGACAGGAGACTGGGGTTGGCCCTCACCCAGGCACTATTCCTGGCTCTGTGCTCAGGAGTGACTCCTGGAGTTGCAGGAAGCCGTGTGATGTTGAGGATTGCATGCAAAGCAAATGCCTTCTCCCCTGTACTATCTCTCTGGCCACCCTCCAAATCTCCCATTGGCAGGGAGACTCTTCCTTATGGAAGGCTAGGCCTTACTTATGGCCATCAGCTTCCCCAGAAGCTCCATCTAGCCTCTTCATCAGGCTCCCCAGCTACTTCAGCTAATACATCCCTTTAGGTGGTTGTTCTGGTTGCTTGTCAACTGCAAAGTGGGTTCCATCACTTGTGTCTGAGACCTAGACTTGATCATCTAGGAAAGGGAAAAATCAGCCAGACAACCAATAGAATCTTCGCTAATAGGGAAGTTTTTCTTTTATCCTCCTCCTCCAAATGGGGTGGGGTGTGAAGATATCAAAATATGTTTGGTAAAGCCTTATCTCACTAGAGGAGTGGAGAGAACTCATGGAAGTGAAGAGAGGTTTATGTAGCTTCATGTGGCAGTTCCCATGAAAGAGACCACTCAGACAAAAACCCGTATCTTCTTCCCATGGAAGTGATCTCAAAAAAGAGAAAGCACTGTAGCACTGTCATCCCGTTGTTCATCGATTTGCTCAAGCAGGCACCAGTAATGTCGCCATTGTGAGACTTGTTACTGTTTTTGGCATATCGAACATGCCATGGGTAGCTTGCCAGGCTCTGCCGCGCGGGCGGGAAACTCTCAGTAGCTTGCCAGGCTCTCCAAGAGGGGCAGAGGAATTGAACCTGGGTTGGCTGTGTGCAAGGCAAATGCCCTACCCACTGTGCTATTGTTCCAGTCTCAGAAAATAGAAAAATCAAAGTATACCTAGAATCCACTGAACATGTTTACATGGGCATTATGAAATTATATATATAAGTCATGTCAATATGTTAAGAACTTTTCAAATAATGTCAAGGACTAGGGCTAGAAAGAGGTTTAACAGGCTGAGGACATGAGGGAGGCCTGGGTTCAATCCCCACTGTGGCCTTCATGGTCCTCCTATGCCCCAGGGGAGTGACCTTCAGCACAGAGCTGGGAGTAGTCCCTGAGCCTGGCCAGGTGTTGCCCCAAAACAAAACAAAAGTCAAGAGCCAAGGAGATAGCTCAGAGGTTGGAATACATGCCTGGGAAAAAAGGAGGCAGCACTTGGAATCTCCCAAAGAAAATGTCAAAAGAGAAATGTTTTTGTCACTTCCAGAGGTGCTGAGATATAGGAGTTAACTTTGGTACATTATTTTTGGTGTGTATTAGACTCAAATGTGTTGTTAATAACAGCAGGAAAAAGAAAATTTCAGTGTCCCGAGAACTGAGCTATGCAGAGTTGGCTCCAACTGCTAAACCACAGTGTAATGTAACAACTGAGATTTATATTCTGCCAGATCAGAGTAAGTGTCACAATAATTCTATTATCTCTAGTCTATTGATTAAAAACAAAAACATCCCACAGCACCTCAGAAATCTCCACCCTGTACTGCCACATATTTGGCGTGTTGCAAAAATGGTCTTATGGCAGAAGGCCTTCTTGGTTCAAGATTATAAACATGTTTTTAATATTAACTTTGTTTTGTCCTTAGTTTATCTGGAACTCTTATCTTCCAAACGTGTATACAGACAATTGTCCAGGACCATTTATCAAATTGTTTATGTTTTTCTCCTTACCAGTTTAAAATTCGGTGGTGGTGAGGGAGGTGTTTGGCTGTATATGGTGGTACTCAGGGGATATTTCTGGCTCTGTGCTCAGAGACCCCTGGCAGTGCATGTGCTAGGGATAGAATCAGAGTCCAACGTGTGCAAGGCAAACACCCTAACCCTTGGACTCTCTCTCAGGCCCTGAAACTTTTTTCTTTTTCTAAAAAGTTTAAAAGTTCATTTTCATGGGTGTGGGTCTATTTGTATATTCTATTTTCTTAACCTACACGGTCTGGTTCAACATCCTCATCATACTGTCAAATTATTATTTTTTTTTAGTCTCTCTTAAGATTTGGCATGGCAAGTCTCATTTCTTGCACTTTAAAAAATTTGCCTTGAGGGGCTGGAGCAATAGCACAGCGGGGTAGAGCATTCCCAGCATCCTAGCATCAATTCCCAGCATCCCATATGGTCCCCTGAGCACCGCCAGGGATAATTCCTGAGTGCAGAGCCAGGAGTGACCCCTGTGCATTGCTGGGTGTGACCCAAAAAGCAAAAAACAAACAAAAATTTGCCTTGAGTCCAGAGTGATAGTACAGTGGAGTAGAGCATTTGTCTTGCACACAGCAGACCCAGGTTTGATCCCCAGCATCCCATATGGCCAACTGAGCACTGAATTCCTGAGTGGAGAGCTAGGAGTAACCCCTGAGCATCACTGGGTTAGACCCTAAAAGTCAAAACAAAAAAAATTGCTAATTTTTATCAATTTGGCTAATTTGTACATTTATTTTCTTACTAGGTGGGCTGTTTAAAAGATAAAATTAATTTGTGTGTAGAGCATTTAGAACAGAGTCTGGCAGATAAGAAACACTTGGTAAGTGCTAATTATGATTTCCTCCATCTCTTCCTCCCTTCTTCCCTCCCTCTCTTCCTCCCATCCTTCTTTCTTTTCTCCCTCTCTCCCACCCTTCCTACCTCCATCCTTCCCCAGAAACAGTCACCCCTCAGTTCTCCATGGCACTTCGGAGCCTGGAGCTACCCTGGTTTAATCACTCCAAAAAATAAGTCAAGCCATTGTCTGTTTCTGGGAGGGTGCCAGGAATTTAGAAGTTCAAGTTCTCCATTCATATGCTTCCCATCAATTTGCTGCTTTCCCTCTATTTCTCCCTTGCCCACCTTTTAAGGACCTGGTGGTGCTAACTCGTGAAACTTTCAGGAATTCTCTGGCACTAATGTCCTACTTCTCATTGACATCTCTCTCCGCAGACATTTAGGTTTTCACATTCTCTGATCTGCTCAGTGTCATTCCTTAATCAGTTTTATCTGCTAAAAAACACTGGCCATTTTTACCCACATTGAAATCTTCTCCCCTACCCACTGTCCTGATTATTTTTCTTCTGTTTACTTTAGTAGGGCTGGGGTGGAGGTTGGTGCAGGGAGCTAATTGTATGTGAAATAATGTACACACAATTAAAATCACTTGTATCATTTGTCATCCTGTTGCTCATCAATTTGCTCGAGCAGGTGCCAGTAACATCTCCATTCATCCCTGTCTCGTGCTAGTGTAGCCCAATGATGTCTGTTCATTCCAGGAACACGAAGAGCATCAAACTGTTTGTTCAGGGTTTTGACGAAGAAATCAAACCATTTTGTAGGTGGGCGACCAGGCATTCTTTTGACATCCTGTGATGCTACCTTGTTTGCCAAGGCATCGAAAATCAAATGGGCCGGACACGTAATGCGATTTGGAGATAAACGCTGGACTAGAGCTGTTACCAACTGGATTCCACGGGACGGGACAATTAAAATATTTTACACAAAATTAATTACCCCTGATATTTTTCTAGTGATTAAAAATGCACCCTAAGATTGACATTATTTCAAACATCATTGTTTTAAATTAGTTATTATTTTTAGATGGGATTGTTCACTTTATCTCCATAAAATGGTTCAATACTTTTCTTTTGCTACCTTTCTGGATTTTTAAAGACTTATTTAATCTAGCTTCATCATTGAGTTGGATGGTTCTTCATTTTATTTTTATATGTTCTATAAGAGTTTGTAAATGTTTTTATCTAGTTTGCTAAGTTGCAAACAAATCTGGAATAGAGACATTTGTCCCCAATTTACAAAGGAGAAATCCAAGGCACTAAATTGAAGCAACTTGCTAGAAGGTGACAGAATCTGGTTAAATTGCCAGGTTTTGATGCTCTTCTGGTCTAAACCTTCTCCACATCACTTTTCTGAGAAGAAAGAAGCCAGAACAGTGAGTAGGATAGAGGAATGACCTTGCTAATGCTGATGAAGTAAAATGCAAAGCCGAGCCAGCGAGGGGGAAACAACCCCTGGGTTTAAGTTCTGGGAGCAGTTATACATATTTATTTATCTATTTTAATATGCTTGGCTTTTTGGTGGGGGTGGAATTGGGTCCTATTTGTTGTACTAAGGGGCCATTCTGGCTTTGTGCTCAGGAGTAGCTGATGGTGCTGGGACTTAGCCAAGGACACTGGGGGTGGCCTCATGCAAGGCAAGTACCTTTCTTCCTACTGGCCCTGTATAGATTTACTTACATATTTATTTATTTATTGTTACTCTGGCTCTGTTCAGGGATCCCTCTGGGCTCTGAACTTAGGGATCATTCCTGGTGGGCTGGGGGGTGTGGGGGAGGTACATGGTGCCATGGACCAAACCTGGGTTGGTTGTGTGCCAGGCAAGATCCTACCTGCTTTACTACACTCCTGCCCCTAGGTTTATTGAAATAGCAAAGCAGATCTCTGATCCTTGGTCCCATTCGATCAAGAAAAACTTTTGGGAGTTCCAAGCTTAGGTAATTTGATTGGCAGACCTAAAAGGAGCCCCCTCCCTCTGCCCCAACAGCTGGGCGGGCACGCAGAGAACTTGCGCTGCTTAAGTGATGTTTAGGAGAAAACTGAGCCATGGAAAAATGAACATCCTGAATTCCTTCTGAGGAACCGGAAGGGGAAAAGTAAGGAACATAAATAAACAAAAGCAGCACTGCCTGAGCCCAGCGTTTCCAAGGAGGAAGAGGAGAGTCCTTCAAAATCCAACACACGTTCCCATATTCTCAGCCTGCTCAGGGCTTTGACTTTTCCCCCCCACATTCCTTCTACTCTTTCCTCTTAGCTTCATTGAGCTTGATTCTATATCGCCCGGATCTATGGATATAAACATATCTCATCCAGTAAAAGATAAAAGATTACCCCCCCCCCCCCGCCCATGTGTGTTTTGGAAGCTCTACCTGGCAGTGTTAGGGACTACAGTTGAGGTGTGCTACTTGGGGACTGCTCCTATCAGTTCTCAGGGGACTGCGTCATGAGGCTTCTGTAGGCAGGCATGCTCTCCAGCCCTTTGGGCCTTCTCCCTGGACCTTGTTACTAGAAGTTTTAAAAGGCAAACTGGATGGGTCAAAGAGATAAGATAGTACAGGAGGTAGGATGCTTGCCTTGCATGCAGCTAACCCAGTTTGATCCTTGGCACCCCATATGGTCCCTGGAGCCTTGGTAGGAGTGATCCCCAAATGTAGAGTGAGGAGTTAGCCCTGAGCACTTCCAAGTATGGCCTAGACAAACAAACAAACAAACAAACAAACATCTAACCAGAGAGCTTCTAAGGAAAATGCTGCACACTGCTAAACAGCTTATAGTTTGAACACATTTGATACCAAATTGGAAACCAAGAGCACATGAGTTGGTTCCAGAGTCAGCCTGTGGCTGGTGGCAGATGGAGGCCCTGACTCTCAGGAATCTGGGAGATTAAAGCAGGTCTGAGCAGGGCAGGCCAGGCCAGCCCCTGGCATCAGCAGCATAGCCCCGCCAACACAAGGATGTGGGAGCAAAATCAGGTGGGAAAGGAACCTACTAATGTTCTATTCCTGTGAAAGGACTTAGTGCTTTTCTATTTAAGAGAGAGATTTAAATAAGCCACTGAGCAATTGCTTTGGCAATGCTCAGGGGTTACTCCTGGCTCTGCACTCAGGAATTACTTCTGGAAATGCTCAGGGGACTGTAAGGGATGCCAGAGATTGAACCCGGGTCAGCCACATGCAAGGCAAATGCCCTACCCGCTGTACTATGGCTCTGGCCCGCAGCAATTGCTTTGGAACTGATTTTCTTTTATGGAGTCGTTTTTCCAGCTTCAGAGGAGGGTGGAGGAAGAAGGGGGAGCACAGAGACCAGGCAAGACGCTCCAGGCCCAGGCAGCCTGAGACCCTCTCGCAGCTCTGTGAATCTCAGGATGACGGAGGAAGCTGCAGCCTCTTAGCACTCCAGTTTCCTCATCTGAAACAAGCAGCACGGTCCCCCAGGGAAGAATCACAGGCTCTCGCCACACTTCTCTGGGGTATGGAGTGGCATGGTTTGTTTCCAGGATCCCTACAATCTGTGCTATCATCATGCTGACTGCACGATATGGCCTTTGGGGTGGTTGAATCTGAGGGTGTGGATTCAGCGTGGCTGTAGAAAATGACTGTGTATGGAGAGTTAGAATCTCAGAGGATTGTTGGGATTGTTACTGTGACACTGGACTTAGCTTTTCCAGCGTGGGCCCCTGAATTTTATTGTCTGTAGGAGCAATAGCACAGAGGGTAGGGCGTTTGCCTTGCATTCAGCTGACCCGGGTTTGATTCCTCCATCTCTTTCAGAGACCCCGGCAAGCTACTGAGAGTATTCCGCCTACACGGCAGAGACTGGCAAGCTACCTGTGGCGTATTTGATATGCCAAAAATAGTACCAACAAGTCTCACAATGGAGACGTTACTGGTGCCTGCTTGAGCAAATTGATGAACAACGAGACAACAGTGCTACAGTGCTACTAAAATTAGCAAAAGAAAATCTCAGGCATTTAGAAAATATTTGGGGGTGGGGTGGGGCATACCTGGCAGTGCTCAGGGCTTATTCAGTGATCACTCCTGGAAGGCTCGGGGACCATAAAGGGTGCCGGGGAGCCCCCTGGGTTGGCCGCACGCAAGGCAAACTCTTCACCTGCTGTACTGCTGCTTCAGCCCCCATGGAGGATATCCACATTTCTTCCCTGTCTGGGTTGTTAAGGAGGTAGTTCTAGGAGTACCCCCAACAACTGTACAGGCTAATCTCTCTTGGCCTTGAATTTATAATATTACAGGTCCTAGTCTGTTTCTATTTCTCTTTCTCCAGAGACTGCAGTCACTTGTCCACTGTCCTCCTGGGCCGAGGTCCGCCGCTCTGGAGTCTGTCTCTTGGGCTCCACGGCTGCCTCTTAAGGCCTATTGCCCACAGCTCTTCATCCCTTTCACTTCCCTCTGTTGCCAGCTCCATGAACTTGGGTGCTAACTGCTGCTTCTCTTGCCAGCCACCAGCACCAGAGGGGTCAAACTGGTTCTTGCTTGACCTGTGTGCCCATTTCCATGATGGCTACCTCAGCTCCCTAGCCATTTCCCTCATCTATCGGACTGGCCACCCCTCATGGAGGCGAGGCTGAACCTGACTGACTGAAATCAATTGTATTTACCCCCTTACTCCCTTTGCAGGACCAAGGGAATTAATGAGTGAATCAAAAATTCATGAAGCGCTCAGAAAACTGCCTGGGATGGCATCGCCATGATGGTGATTGAGGGGAGATTGGAGCTTAAATCTGTCCCTGCTGTGGCCAAGCCACGGGGTGTAAAATAATTTAGCAGGAGAGCCAGATAGTTTAGATGGAGCAAACTAAATTTATCAAAAGAGTGTCCATTGGTCAGACTGACACATGAAAGTTGAGAGAGAGAGAGAGAGAGAGAGAGAGAGAGAGAGAGAGAGAGAGAGAGAGAGAGAGAGAGAGAGAGAGGGAGAGAGAGAGAGAGAGAGCACTCTTTAGCACAACCTTGTCCCCAAGTCATTTACTGTGTGTGTGTGTCTCTGGGCTTCTTAGTTGGGAAGTTCCTGCTTTTTATACATCAGGCAATTCTGAGACACCAAGAGCAGAAGACGTGGAGTAGCCAATTCTGGGAAGGGTTTGAGTTGAACAGACGATGCCCTGAGCCACTTCTGAGAAGGGAGTGAGTTGCTTCTCAAAGAATTTGAGCCTCGCTTGGGGAAGAGCATGGCTGGGTCAGTCCTAGGCAATGAGCAGCAGGAAGGAAGGAGAGTGGGACCTCGTGGGCCTCCAGGCACAGCTGACGGTACGAGCATGTCGGCCACTTTAGATATGGGACTTGTGTCAAGCATCTTTTGGGGGACTTAAGTGAGTCCACTGCAATGATGATGAGCAGCAGCTGGGAAAGCAGACCCGCCTTCTCACCACCTTTGCTCCTAAGAAATTTGTCCACAGCTTCATTCCTTCCTGTTGGCTTTTCTCAGCTCACGCTGCACTGCTACCCCGCGGGCGCCCTGCTCCGTGTCCGGGGCTCTGGGGACGGGTGGGTAGGAAGGGCTCCTTCCACTGCCAGCGTCAGCTGATTAAAATAGGCCCGCTGCCAGCGCCAAACAGAACTGAGATTTTTCAGAGTTTAAATTGAGGGTTGCCCAGAGGAAGGAGCTAACGTCTCGCTTGGCAGCACCTTCTCCCAGCACAGACTCCGGTGTGTTATCCAACTTTGGCAAGTGGGACACTCTCCCTAGAGGAAGAATTTTCTCTGGAAGCAACAGAAGAGAGAAACAGAGCGTTTGTCTTTTGACAGGCACACGGTAAAATCTGACTTCTGACTGAACGAGAACAAAAATGTAGGCGCGACAGAGAGAGTAGCGGATATCAGGTGCCTGTCTTGCATGTGGCCCATCCGGGTCCCCCAAGCCCCACTATGAGTGATTCCTGAGCACAGAGCCAGGAGTAAGCTCTGAGCACTGCCAGGGATGTTTCCAAAATAAATCAACTAAAACCCAGACCCTGAGAAGGCTGGAACACGGGCACCCCAGCACAAATGGCCCCTGTCCAAATTTTAGTTTGTGCTGCTTGTGGGTTTGGAAATGGCCCGTGTCATGGGCACAATCACCCTGATGTCCCGTGTCTTTTCTTTTTTTCCTTTTTATCAGGAATAACTCTGGTCACCCAGAGGCCCTGTTCTAACAGCATCTGTGAATCAGCTCCAGTCAGATCTCCCGGCACGGCTCACCTCCAACCTGCCTCAGGAGGCCACGGAAGGTCTCTGGTGGAACAGGTGAACGGTGGCTCGGGGGTCCTGATGGCTTTCCAGGACTGACTGCATTTTTCCCTCTTGGGAATTAAGGTACTCATCCGTGTCTCCAGATCACCCACCACTTGAACTCAGGGTAATTAAGGGAATTTTACTACCTGTGAAGAAAACATCTCCACCAAGAAAGGCCTCCCAGGAGAGGCTAATCTTCACTGACTTATCTGTGTTGCTGATGAATCACACAGGATGCAGCTCATCTCACCTCTGCTAATGGGCAGCCCAGAAGTAGGCACTGGGGAGAGAGGTCCTTGTCAAGGAATTTCAGAAAAGCGTAAAGCCGAGACATCACTGTTCTGCCACTCACACCAAGGCCAGTGGAGGAACCAACTTAAGCCAGAGCCAGCCCAGAGTCCAAAATTCTCAGAAGGCAAATCCCAATGAAGAGACTGAACTAGAAAAACACCTGAGTTCAAAGACCTTGATGACAGTCAGACCAGAGAGGCACCAAGCGTTAAGGCATTTGCCTTGCACACAGCAAACCCAGTTCAGTCTCCAACACCACCAGAATTGACTCCTGAGCATAGAGTCAGGAGTAAGGCCTGAGCAACATTCCCAAACACAAAAACAAACAAAAGAATGGAGTCTCTGACTTTGGAACAACCTAGAAAGGACTCACTTTGGAACAACCTAGAAAGGACTCATCCTCATATCCTCTGACGCTGGACTTCTGGGGCAAGACCTGCATGCTTCACTCTGCATCCTGCATCCCTCTCTCCCCTCCCCTGCTCCCTGCCTCCCTCTTGCCCTGCTTCTCTTTTCCTAGACAGATCACTTCCTTATCTTCTTCAGGAATCCTTGTCTGTTGCAAAAGACACAGCTTAAATCCTTGGATCAGAGACATGGTACAGAGGGTACGGTACTTTCTTTCTTTCTTTCTTTCTTTCTTTCTTTCTTTCTTTCTTTCTTTCTTTCTTTCTTTCTTTCTTTCTTTCTTTCTTTCTTTCTTTCTTTCTTTCTTTCTTTCTTTCTTTCTTTCTTTCTTTCTTTCTTCCTTCCTTCCTTCCTTCCTTCCTTCCTTCCTTCCTTCCTTCCTTCCTTCCTTTCTTTCTTCCTCCCTCCCTCCCTCCCTCCCTCCCTCCCTCCCTCTCTCTCTCTCTCTCTCTTTCTTTCTTTCTTTCTTTCTTTCTTTCTTTCTTTCTTTCTTTCTTTCTTTCTTTCTTTCTTTCTTTCTTTCTTTCTTTCCTTCTTTCTTTCCTTCTTTCTTTCTTTCTTTCTTTCTTTCTTTCTTTCTTTCTTTCTTTCTTTCTTTCTTTCTTTCTTTCTTTCTTTCTTTCTTTCTTTCTTTCTTTCTTTCTTTCTTCTTTCTTCTTTTTTTTTTTGGCTTTTTGGGTCTCACCAGGCAATGCACAGGGGTCACTCCTGGATCTGCACTCAGGAATTATCCCTGGCAGTGCTCAGCAGACCATATGGGATGCTGGGAATCAACCCGGGTAAGCCACGTTCAAGGCAAACGCCCTACTCGCTGTGCTATTGCTTCAGCCCCATGGGGATGTACTTTCTTACAGGCATTCCCCGCCAGGTTAGAGACCCTGTTTGATTCCAGACATGGCATCGGGTCCCCTGAGCACCACCAGGAAAGATCTCTGAGCACAGAGGCTGGAGTAAGCCCTGAGTACCCTAAGGTATGACCCCAAACAAAATCAGTTTATTTAAGTTCAGTGGAGATCGGGGCTGACTCGCTTTTCCTATGAAGCCTGGCCTCAACGAGAGACTTATAAATACCCCAAATCTCAGGTGGCAGGAAGGAACCTGCTCTCACACTGCGCATGCCAACAGGCTCCCCTGGGCTGCCTTGGCAAGACTGGAGCGATGTTCATGGCCACGCTGAGCAGACTCTGACCGGCTCTGACCTCTTTGAGCCTCACCTACAACAGCCCCACAGGACGCCTAGGGACCCCAGGAGCTCCCTGGCCCTGGGAGTGCTCCCTCCACAAGCTCATAGTAGCTGCTCATGTCACACCTTTCCCTCCGTCTCTCTTCCAGGAAGTAATTCTTACTTTTTTTTTTCTGGATTCTGCTTAGGAGTCAACTCTTCCAGAAAGCTCTCTCGGAAATTCCCGAACTTCATCTGTATCTTAGTAACACCCTATGCATAAGGCACAGCTGGAGGTTTCATCTGACGGAACCTTTCTGTGGGTCTCAGGTACCAAACATCCACCTCAACTATTTGTCTGTGTGTGTGTGTGTGTGTGTGTGTGTGTGCGCGCGCGCGTGCGTGCTCGTGCGAGTGTGTATGTGACATCCAGGGATTTTCAGGGGGCAATTCCTGGCTCTGTGATCAGGAATAACCCTTTGCAGTGCTCAGGGTATCAAACTGTGATGCCAGGGATCAAACTGGGTTGGCTGCACTCAAAGAAAATTCCTTATGTCTTCTGTACTATCTCTGGCCCCATTCTCAACACTTTGATTTATTTTTAATATTTTTTTGGGGGACACACTTGATGTTCAGGGATTACTCCTGTCTCTGCTCTCAGGAATTACTTCTGATGGGTTCAGGGGACCATATGGGATGCTGGGGATTGAACACAGGTCAGCCACATGCAAAGCAAGCGCCCTACCTGCTTTCCTATCTCTCTCCTCAACAGTTTTAAAAACATATGCAGGGACTGGAGAGATAGTAGAAAGGTTAAAGCACTTGCCAAGCATACGGCAGCTGCATCAACCTGAGTTTGAATCCCAGACTTAGCCCCTGAACATCTCTGGCTGTACCTTCTTGGCCTCCAAAGAAATAGGAACAAAATTTATTTGCAAAAACTTACTTGGATTCAGAACTGAACATGTGACATAAAATGAAATTATTTTAATTCCAATAATTCACTCCATGATGAATAAAGGAGATGTTTTCAAAGCTGGCAAAGCACTTTACCCAGGAATATCTCTATACAGATCATGTAGCCTGTGTGACTGAACTGGTTCCTTTGGAAGTATACACACATTCTGCATGCTCTGAATTTGCACACATGTGGATTTCTGCTTAACGACAATGATTTATCTCTCTATTGTGAGTGGTATTCTGCTCCACCCAGTCTCCTAGAGGCACTGCTTAACTCAGAGCAGTTTCCACCCAACAGAAACACTCTTTTCTTTATGAGAAATAAATGTTGGATCAGAAGAAAGACTTGCAAAGATGTGAAGAAGCTGGTGGCGACAGGGAATAAGGAAGGGTCCCTGAGAAAGAGGAAAAAAAAAAAGAACAGGGAGCACAAAGTAAAGCTTGATGGTTGTTTAAGTCTAAAAGACTCCAGGAAAGAGGAAACTCAGTTTCAAAACAGACCCAGCGACTGGGCTCCACATGAACTCTGCTTGAAACCTTGCAGCAGGATATCCTTCTGTTTTGAACTGTGATGGGCTTGTTTGGGCTTGAACTGTGTTTTTAAAAATATGGAGTGGAGGGACAAAGAAGCTGGAACTCTCATTTTTTAAAAACATCGTGGGTTTGTGTTCTGGTGGTACCTGGTGGGGCAGGAGGGCCACTCCCAGCACTCCTAGAGGTGCCTGGGATGGAACCCAGGGGTCTTGCGTACAAGGCATGTGCCCCAGCCCTTTGACACCTTCTGGTCCCCAGCTGGAACACATGTGAATGGCCTCAAAAGACTTCAGAGAAATATGGGGCTGGAAGATGGCTCCAAGGACTAGAGCACATCGTTTGCATGCAGTTGCCCAGGGTTCGAGCCCCAGTACCACATGGTACTTCAAACGCTTTTAGATGTGACCCCTCAACATCAAACCAAAAGAAGAGCCCCCTGAGCACAAACAAATGAACAGAAAGACCAAAAATATGTATTTTAAGTTGGGGTCAATTATAATCCTGCAGTGACTCTTTTTAATATTTAATTATTTTGGGGGGGTTTGTTTTGGGGTCATAGTCCACAGTGCTCTGTGGTTACTCCTGACCCTGCACTCAGGGATCACTCCTGGTGGACTCTGGGGAACTGTATGTGTTGCTGGGACTCAAATCCTGCTTGGCCGTATGCAAGGCAACTCCCTGTGTGCAATACTATTTCACCAGGCCCAAATGATTCTTTATTAAAAGACTATTATTTTTGAAATTTACCTTCAAGCCCCTCAATAGCCCAGGCATGATTTATAATGACATGGGGGACATCTTTTCGACTGTACCATTCTTCCTGCACTAACATACGCCTCAGCAACTTGAGCCCTACAAAAACAGGATGAGAATGCTATTCAGGTCTCTCAAAGAGGAATCAAAAGAGCTATGCTTGGAGTATCACGTTTCACTCAAGTGAGAGAAGGAATCAGAAGTTCTGACCTCTGTCGATGATCAAGAATCAGGGACACAATCTCATTTGCCAAGACGTCAAAAATCAGATGGGTCGGACATGTAATGTGATTTGGAGACAACCACTGTACTAGAGTTGTTACCACTGGATTCCAGGGGACATCAAAAGAACGAGTGGCTGCCCACCTATGAGATGGTCAGACTTTTTTGTCAAGACCCTGAATGAATGGTTTGAGGCTCTTTGTGTTCCTGGAGCGAGCAGATGCCAGTGGGCTACACTAGCACACAACAGGGAAGAATGGAGACATTACTGGTGCCCGCTCAAGCAAATCAATGAGCAACGGGATGACAAGTGATACAAGTGATGGGGGACAGAGGGTTTATATAGCAGATAAGGTGCTGGTCTTGATTTAGTTTCAATTTTTTTCTCTTTGGGGGTCACACCCGATGATGCTCAGGGGTTACTCCTGGCTCTGCACTCAGGAATTACTCCTGGCGGTACTCAGGAGACCATATGGGGTGCCGGGGATTGAACCTAGGTTGGCTACATGCAAGGCAAATGCCCTACCTGCTATACTATTGCTCTAGCCCCGGAATAGTCATTTTAAGCATTGCCAAGTGTGAACCTGTGCATGAAACTAGGAATAATCTCTTTGTACCACTGAGTTGTCTCCCCACCATAAAAAAAGACACATAACAACTTTTTGTTGGGGGCAGGAATTCTTCTTAAACTGGCTCAAGTAGCCCTGAGGCCACTCGGTAAATTCTCAGCCAACTGGGCCAATAGATGAACACAAGGGCTGGAGGATGTGGTGCTATTTATGCCCTTGGTGCCAGGGGCTCCAGGTTCACACCAGGGATCAAACCTGGGCTGGTCACATGCAAGGCAGGCACTTTACCCCTACACTAGTCCTCTGGTCCTAAAATTTGTAGTGATAACTTAAAAAAAACCAACATAGTCAAAGGTTGAACAGCTGACAGACAGCAACTCCATCTCCTGCTGTGCTGGAAAAACATCTGGGACACACACCACCCCTCCCCTACCATCTTTTTTCTCTTCCCTGTTGTTGCCAGCATGGGTGACATACTTGGCTGCAGTGCTGGCATGCTTGGAGGTGGGGCCCACTGAGGGTACCACACCTGCTTGAGGTGCTCAGCTACAGCCACACTCATGGCCACATCTCCCCTGCATCTTCTGCTTCTAGTGTTTGCCCATGACCACACTTTTTGCCAAGGTGCTTGCACGTCTTGGTTGTGCTTGGTCATAGCTAACTGGGTGATCATGCTTGGTGCATGTGGACAGGACTGGGGATCTAATTTGCAGCCTTTATACTTTCTAGGCAGATTCTTTAGCCATCAAGCAACCCCCCCGACCCCTTCCACACACACATACACCTCAACCCTTCACAACTATCCTGGCATTAGACTGCATCTGTCTTTAGGTCTATTTAACTATATTCTGGGTCCAAAAAGTTCATTGGTCTTATGACATGTCTCTCAGCTGGAAATGGTTCTAAAAATGCCCATGCTAGCAACATAAAGTTTGGTTTTATCATCACCATGGGCAGATCCATCCTGAGGCTCAGGCAAGAGTAGCACTGATCACACACATGACCACGCCAATACATCTGCTCTGGTTGGTTTTTCACCCAACCAAAAGCTCCCCAAAAGGGAGCTTTTTTGGGTGAAAATTTCATTTTGGACAGAATTGATGGGAATTATGAAGCAGGGACATAGGTGCTGAATTGGGTCTGAATTTCTGCACTTTGGGGATTCAGACAAAGAGGGACTTATATATATATATATGTATATGTAATGTATATATATATATATATTTTCCCCCAAATTGGCTACCCTGAATTGTCCAAAGCAGATGATCCTCTCAGAATGCATGGCTTGGGACTGGAGAGAGAGCACGGGGGTAAGGTTCTTGCCTTGCATACGGTCATCATCACTTTTGTTTCTGGTTTTATTGTGTGTGTGTGTTTGGGGGAAAGGGGCCATACCCGGGGGTGCTCTGGGGACCATATTTAGTACTGAATATGGCTCCAGGATCACCGTGCAAGGTAAGCGCCATAACACCTGTGCTGGTTCTTCACCTCTCCTCTATCTCTTTGATTGTCAGCACCGCGATCTGCAAGTATTCGCTGAGAGGAACCCTTGAGCACAGAGCGGGGAGTTGTAGCAGAGAACTTCTGGATGTGCCCACCTCCAGGCCTCCAAAGAAGGTGTCTCTTAGAGGCGCTTGATTTGAAATAAGAGATATAAAGGAGAAGAACTAAGATTCTCCTTTTCCCGGAAGTGCTTTGGTCCATCAGTCAGGGTTCAAGCTGACTCACCTCCAGGAGGCGGTCCTAGCCCAGTTCCTGCCCATCCCTGCCCAGCAGACATGTGAATGCTCAGGCTTGCAGGCCACAAAGATGAGCACAGGTCCGATAGCCTTTGCCTCAGGTAAGCCAGGTAGAGACAGGAAACTGGTCCTGCACAAAGTGGCCAGGGTTCAGAACCCCCAGTATTGAGACATAAGGTATGGGGGTCCACATCTGTCCACTTGTCCTGAACACAGTAGATATTAGGAGCAAGCCCAACTTTGAGAAACACTTACTGAGCATTGATATGGCAGCAGCTAAGTATATTACCTGCAGAAGGGTAAGGAAATACTCTGTAGGACCATCTACTGGGACTAGAGTGATAGCACAGTGGCTAGGGTGCTTGCCTTTCATGCAACCAACCTGGGCTCAATCCCTGGCACCCCATTTGGTCTCCAGAGACCTGTCAAAAATGATCCCTGAGCACAGAATCAGGAGTGAGTTCTCAGCACCACTGGGGGTGGCCCCAAAACCAAAAATAAGAAAGACCGTGTAGCAAGAGCACCAAATACCAACTTAGGGAGTTGAATTCTCTTGCCACATAAAATGATGGAGGTGGATATGTAGAGCTGCTCTACTCACACTTGCCCAAACTCGGACGCACGCTAGAAATCCTTCTGTGTATGGATGGTTGTGGATGAGGGAATAAACTGCTGCATCCCTACCATGAGTGTTCTAGAGATGCAGGCTGCCAGGTCCCATCTAAATGAAGTCGCTTCTGCCTAAGTAATTTGGAAAGACTGGGGATGAGGGAAAAGTAGTGGCAAGTGGCACAGAAAAGTAGCCAGGGAGATAGTTGAAAGGGCTGGAGCAAAGGCTGTGCACAGAGGAGGCCTGGGTTCGATTCCCAGCACTGCATGCCCCCTGAAGCACCCCCAGGAGTAAACCCTGAGCATGGTGCTGGGCAGAGCCCTGTGGACAGCTGCATATGGCCCCAAAAACAAAAGTAAAAAGAGAAACAATGTGGAAGCATTACCTATTGTCTGATTCTAATTGTACAACGATCTGGAAGAGGGAGACTAGCGGGACAATAAAAAGATCAGTGGGTGCCGGGCTTGGTCGTTGGGAAGAATGAACAGATGTGGCAGGAGTGGAGGTTGGGGTGGTGAAGAATTGGCAGCTAGTGTTGATGCAAACATGGGGACAGAGGGAGCATTACCATGGAGAAACCCTTTCTGTCAGGTCGGAGGACCCAGTTCGGAGTCCACTGCTCCAGCTGGGAGTTCCCAAGCCCTTCTCTCTGGGCGTGCGATTTCCGCCTTTACTTTATGGGTGCACTCTCTTTGGGGGGCTGCCCCACCCCAACTCAGCGTGATCTCACCTTTACAGCTCTCCACCTTGCAGTTGCTCAAGTCCTGCTTGGGGCTTTTGCGCCACAGCCAGAGGTGACCTAGAGAACCATGTAGTGCTGAGGCCCGAACCAGGGTTGGTCCTTAACCCCGGTACTCTCTCTCCAGCTCCTTGTGTCTGCTTCTGGGGGGAATTAGGGTGATGGTGGCTTGGATTCTACCTGGCAATGTACCTGGTTTGCTGTGCTCAGGAATTACTCCTGCAGTGCTTGGGGGGCCATATGAGGTACCAGGGATTGAACCTAGGACAGCTGTATACAAGGCAAGTGCCCTGTTCCTCTGTACTATTTCCCTAGCCCCTCATGTTCTTCTGTAGGGCATGGATAGCTTTTCCTTTTGACCTTCTCCCTCCTCCTCTCTCCTTAGGAAATTTCACACTCTCCTTAGAACTAGTATCCAACCTGCACTAAAGCTATTTGATTTTCCGGGGGCTGGAGCGATAGTACAGTAGGTAGGGCGTTTGCCTTGCATGAAGCCTACCTGGGTTCCATTTCCAGCATCCCATATGGTCCCGTGAGCACCGCCAGGAGTAATTCCTGAATGCAAAGCCAGGAGTAACCCCCATGCATCACCGGGTGTGAACCAAAAAGGAAAAAAAAAAAGCTATTCGATTTTCCTTTACAAAAATGAATGAGTTTGAAGAGCTAAAGTGAGAGCACCTACACACACGCAACAACCGGCAGGCACCGCGCCCCTGACCTCTTCCAGGGAAAGTGATGCTGCCCCCTTTGGCTTACACAGTACTGCTGGGCGAGCAGTGCAAGCAGCTTCTAAGGCTACACCCGAAGGTAAGTGGGGTGGGGGGGGCATACAGTGTCAAGGTCAAACTCAGGATCTTATACAGGCCGGAGCATGTGCTTCATCACTTTACTATCTATCCAGCTGCTTGGTACTAATTTTTGCAACATTTGTTTCTTCATTGTTTTCCTGGCAACTTCTTCATTATTTATGCAAGTCTCACTGCTGCTATTTTGATAGCAATTTAGGGATAAAGCCTTAATTTCATTCATCTTTGTGTGTCTGTGTGTGTGTGTGTCTCTGTGTGTGTGTGTGTCTGTGTGTGTATTGTGGCACCAGGGATCATGGCCCAGTAGGGCTGCCAGGGATGATGGCCCAGTAGGTTCAAGCAGAAAAGTTGCCAAATTGTGCTTGGCTTAGGGGACCAGGGATTTAGACTCATGACCATGTGCTCAGAAGGTTGCAAGGAGGTGTTCTGAGGTCTCTATGCTACTCCTCCTGGCTGATGCATCCAACTTTATTTTTTATTTTATTTTTTAATTAAATCACCGTGAGATACAGTTACAAAGCTTTCATGTTTGCGTTTCAGTCATGTAAAGATCGAACGCCCAACCCCCCACCAGTGTACATCTTCCATCACCAATGTCCCAAGTATCTCCCGTCATCCCAACCCTTCCCCTGCCTCTATGACAGAAAATATTCCCCATACTCTCATTTGTATTGCTTGTTATGAATAGCATAAGCTGTTGCGTGGCCGCTCTCGTGCTCCTGGAATTCTAATATTTTAGATAATTAGGGTCTGGCGAAATCTCTGCAGAGAGCGACTCAGTTCAGAGATTCTTTTGTGTGTCTCTGGATCATGGCCATTAAGGAGTTAAAATGCATCCAACTTTAGAGGCCCTTTGCCAGAGCCAAACCATATTTGCCAGAAAGGAACATGGAGTGGAAATGGTGCATCTCTCTGAAACTGGTCCCATGTCTATAAAATGGGGATAATAACTCCCAACCGTGCAGATTGCTATGAACTTTAAATGTCAGATGCAAAATGCTTCGCCCACAGTAGGCGCCTGATAAATATTTATTGAATTGGGTTTTTCTCTTTTATTATCTGTGGAAGGGAAGTAGATGGGCGTAGGAGGGAACTAATGACAAAGCCAGGTCTAGCGCCAGGTGTCTTGACTTGTATTTAAATAATTTTTCCCACTCCACCTTCATTTGTTTCTTCAGTCTACTTCACTTTATTCTACTTTATTCTGGCTATGTGAGTAGCACCTCCCCCCCTGCCAGTCATTCATATAACTTAGATTTATCCGTATTTACCCAAGAGCCCTACCATATTTTTTAATTTTCTGGTTCAAATTATCTAGAGAAGTCACTACATTTCAAATAGAGATTGGAGATCACAGGCTTTGAGGCATTTCTGCAGGATTAGTACACTGTCAAGTCACACAATATAGTTTCAAAGCCCCTCCCAGGTAGTATGCAGCCTCTGTAACTCAGAAAACCACATTTCAAAGTAGGGAATGGTTTCCAGATAAAATGTGATCATGCAAGAAAAAAGAAATGATTATGCTCAGCCATAGTAACTGTTCACTTGCCAACAGCTCACTGAAGCTTTAGCTAACGCGCATTTCTTCTGAGTTCATCGGGAAAACGGGCATACTACTTACTTCCTTGTTTCTTTTAGTTCGTGAAAGGAGCAAACAAATTACTGATATGAGTCAATACTAAGGAAAGTGCAATGAGCTTTCTCTGCTGAGCAAAGATGGGCAGCATGTGTAGGCATAATTCAGAGCTAGAGAGGAACATCAACTAATGTGAAATATACTGGACACAGAAAGGCAAGGGGAGGCAGAGACCAGTGTTTCACATTCTGCTATCATTTCTCAGATCTATGGCCTTTATTCCAGTTCTCCAGGTATCTCAGGAGACATCCATGGTGCTTCTTTTTTTCCAGAATAAGCAAAGATGGTTTATTTGATGTAGGCATGTTGATTGGCAGTACAGGCTTGCAAATTCCTTCAGAATTAAGTCATGTCTTCAAAACTGGGTGGGGCGCTGAGTTATTACATTTCTTCTTTTCCTCTGGAGGCCCCGGCTTGGAAGTAGCTGAAGACTACATATGATCTGAATTGGGTGGTCTTGGGACAGTTCTGTGTAAACAGCATTGCTCATCTAAAAGTAGCACAAAATACTGTGCATCTGTCTATCCATATTATGCAAACAGAATCTGGACTCCATTACTGTGCTCGAGGACTAAATTGTTCCCTAATAAATGTTTTTATAATCATGGTGCAAAGGAAGGTCCAGAGCAGCAGAGGAAATGAGACGCTGTTTCACTGATTTGTTGGCGGAAGCCCGGAAGAGGAGCAGGAGAGGGAAGACCACAGCTGGGTCTGACTCTGGAGAGGTGCTAAGTGCAGGGTTTGGCGGAAGTGGCTGCTGCCGAATGCCTGAATGAAGAATGCAATCAGCAAGAGGGAGACCTTTTGCTCTTATTTTATTTATTTATTTTTTTGTGAGGGGGCACACTGGTAGTGCTCAAGACTTACTCATGGCAGTGCTCGGGGGGACCGTATGGGACGCCAGGAATCAAACCCAGGTTTACCATGTGCAAGGCAAGCACTCTCTTTGCTGTACTATCTCTTCAACCCTCTTTGTGAGCTCCTAGACTTTGCCAAATGGACTAAAGACACAACTCGGTGGCTGAGTTGTCTAATGACAGAGCAATTAAACTGGGACTGTGAGGAACAACTTCTGTGCTCAGAATGTCAGATTGTCCACAGGACGTGGGAAACTACTGCTCTCTGTTTTGTTTTGCTGGAGTGGGGGAGTGGGAGCTACCCCCAGATATGCTTAGGGGCTTAGTAGGGAACCCTGGCAGTGCGCAGGGGACATATGTTGTGCTGGGAATTCACACCACAGTTAGCAGGATGCCAGGCAAGTATCTTCACCTCTGTACTATGTCTCTGACCCAAACTATCCTCTCCATGTCAGAAATGGCTATGTGATACAGCCGAAAAAGGTCTAACAGGAAAGAAAGGGGTACTTGGACCACTTGGTTTTTGCATCTAGATATTTCCAATGCACAGAATCCCAACTCTTCTCTCCCTTTCCCCTGGGCAAATAATACTATCTGGGGCACTGAACTTCTCTGTTTTGTGAGGGGGCAGAAGAAGAATCCATGTGAGATGGCTACCAGGAGAGAAGAGGGGATGGAGAGGGGCACATTCTTGGTGCCCTGTTTGGTTCTGGCCTTCCAAGCGCAGATCAAGACCTATTGTTAGGGGATCAGGAACCATAAACTGACCTGCCTCCCTTAGACTGTGATTCTGGGAGGGCTTCAAGGCCCAAAGCAGATGTTCAGAACTGCCTGCTCCCCCTGCCTCTGCTGGAAAACCAGCCCTGCCCAGGAACCCAAGGACCTCAGGCCTGCCTCGAAGCAGCCGTGGCACTGATACGGGCACCCTCATTACAGGCATCATTAGCAAGGCGTCCGCTAATGATCCCAGAGCATGGAAGACGGCTGCAGGGGAAGCTGTCAGGAGGCGGCAGGTGCTCTGTGCTAATTGATCTGGGGGCTCATGTGGTAATCCTGTTGGGCCCCCTCAGAAATGAATGGACCAATACATCCTTGGATGGCTGGGGAGGAAACATTTCAACCCCGTTCATTGTACTTTGAGCATACTCAAAAATGAACTTAGTTTTGTATTTGCCATCCAGTA
The DNA here is from genome assembly GCF_027595985.1 of Sorex araneus. Lineage (NCBI taxonomy): Eukaryota > Metazoa > Chordata > Mammalia > Eulipotyphla > Soricidae > Sorex > Sorex araneus. The sequence goes on along the minus strand of NC_073310.1, from coordinate 55,972,566 downwards.
GTACCAAAGGCGAACGATACACAGAAAGTAACATTAGGATTTTAGAAATTTCAGGTATTCACCAGGGGCATTTATAGAATCTTCCTTGGGTGATGTCAAACCAATTTGCTATAAAATTCATGAGGTCCTTCACATAATGGAATTTGTGGAGATGTTTCCTAAAATAACACCTCATTTTTCAATCTTAACAGTCTTAAAAAAAATTTATGGGAATGATTTTTATTGTTGTAGTCCAACATTTTTGTTAAAAGTTCCAGTAACTTCTGCTTGCCAAATGGAATAACAAAGACCAGCCTTCCCTTTCCTTCCCTTCCCCTCCCCTCCCCTTCTCTTCCCTTCCCTTCCCTTCCCTTCCATTCCCTTCCCTTCCCTTCCCTCCCATTCCCTCTCCTCCCCTGTTCTCCCCTTCCCTCCCTTCCCCTTCCTTCTCCTTTCCTCCCCTTCACTCCCCTCCCCTCCATTTCCTACCCCTTCCCCCAACCCCCAGTTCCAAGATTTCTACTTTCATCTACTCAATTTCACAGTATTAGGCCATGTCCTAAAATTGTCCCTCAGCTCAGTGATAATCTTTTTATTTAAAAAAATATATATAATAAAGGAGGTTAACTCAAAAGTGTCAGAGTCTATGTATAGCATGCAGGAAGCCCTGGCTTGACCCCTGGTTGTACATGTTCCTCATCACCATCAGGAAGGAGTCTTAAGCACTGATTTAGGAGTAGCCTCTGAGCACCACGGGGTCTGTCCCCCCAAACAAACAAAAGCTTCTTCTTTTTTTCCTTTCAATGTGTTCTTTCTAACTTCCCATAGTTGTCACTAAGCTCAGTAATCATTTCTTTTGCAATGTCTCACCTGCTATTAATTTTATCAGTTTTAGTAACTTTTGCTGGAGGACAAATTGCTACCAATTCAGCCGGGGCAGGGGGGGCTCACTATCTCACATTCCTCAGGGTCAGAGGCTGGCAGGGTGTGTCAGGATTCTCAACTCCAGTCTCACAGGCTGAAATCAAGACCTTGTGGCTCTCCCGAAAATATGGCAGATGCTTTTTCTTACCTACCCTCCTCCCAAAGCCAGCAAGCAGGTATGTGTTGCTGCTTCCATTTTTTTTTTTTTAAGGACTCCTCGGAGCTGCCAGTCCTATCTAGCTCATCTTCCCTTTGGTTAACAGCAATGATCTGATCTGGGATTTTAACTGAGTCCACTCCACACCGTGTCCAGCAGAGAGACTGGTCAAGCAAATGTCAAACATGCTCTGTTTTGTTTTGGGGCCCCAATAGGCAGTGCTCAGTGCTGACTCTTGGCTCTGTGCTCAGGGATCACTCCTGGCAGGGCTCAGAGGGACTAGATGGGGTCCTGGGGATTCAACCCGAGTTGGCCGCATGCAAGGCAAGCACTTGACCCTCAGTACTATTTCCAGCCGTTTCATTATTTTTTTTAAGGGGTCATACTCATTGGTGATGGGGCAGAGCTGGGGGACACATGGTGGCAGAGAACAAACACAGCTTGTGGCAGAGACCAAACACAGCTTGCATGTACTTGGTTGTGTTCTATCATCCCAGCTCTTAGATATGCCATTAACAACCAAGTCATCAGTGTTCTGGTTCAGTGTCTTCTTAGATAAGACGTCCAGCTTCCTCTCTTTACTCACCACCATCTGCATCTTCCCCCTGATGTTCATCAGCTCAAATTGGTGATGCACTATTATTTTTGCCCTTACCATCAAAATAAGTCCTCTCCGCTCTCCTTTGCTCTGCGACAGCTGCTGCTGGGACCACTCTGGTGCTGTGGCTTTGACCTGACTGGCCTTCCCAGCACTTAGAGTTCAGCAACGAATGTTTAATCTTCAGCTGAGGGCACAGTAGATGCTTCCTGGGCCATTTCAGGCACCAGAGGCAATGAGAGCAATATTCTTCTTCCTTCCTCCCCACCCCCTTTGGTTTTGAGAGACACCCAGCAGTGCTCACAGCTTACTTCTGACTCTGCTCAGGGATCGCTTTTGACACTGCTCAGGGGATCATATGTGGTGCCAGGGAGCAAACCAGGATTGCCAGCTGTAAGGTAAGTAAGTGCCTTAGTTCCTAGACTGTCTCTCCTGAAATGAGAGCAATCACTTGTATCACTTGTAGTCCTGTTTATCTTTGATTTGCTCGAGCGGGCGCCAGTAACATCTCCATTTGTCCCTGTCGCGAGCTAGTGTAGCCCAATGATACCTGCTTGCTCCAGGAACAGAAAGAGCCTCAAATCATTCATTCAGAGATTTGATGAAGAAATCTGACCATCTAGTTGGTGGGCAGCCACGAGGTCTTCTGAGGTCCCGTGAAATCCAGTCTGTAACAGTTCTAGTCCAACGGCCGTCTCTGAATCGCATTACATGACCGGCCCATCTGATTTTTGATGCCTTGGCAAATGAGACAGCATCCGTGATTTTTGACTGTCGACGGAGGTCAGAGCTCTGGATTCCTTCTTTCACTTGAGTGAGACATGATATTCCCAGCATAGCTCTTTCAATTCCTCTTTGGGATACCCTAATAGCATTCTCATCTTGCTTGTGTAGGACCCAGGTCTCTGAGGCATATGTTAGTGCAGGAAGAATGGTGGAATCAAAAAGATGTGCCCGGAGTCGGAGGTTCTTCGTTCTCTTAACCACCTCTTTGACGCTCTGAATGCATTCCACGCTGCTCTCTTCCTCCTGTGCAGTTCTGGCACCAAGTCATTCCTCATGTTGATTTCTTGACCCAGGTATACATAGCTGCTGCATTCAGAGATGTTCGTTCTATTGAGAGCAAATGGAGCTTCAGGGACCAGTTCGTTTTTCATGAACATCATCTTCTTGAGATTCAGCTGCAATTCGACCTTTCCACACTTGTGGTCGAAGTCGGTCAGCATTTGTGCCACTTGGCTAATGTTTGGCGTTATGAGAACGATGTCATCAGAGAAGCGGAGGTGGTGTAATTGCCGACCATCTATCTTCACTCCCATTCCTTCCCATTCCAGTCGTCGCATGATGTTCTCAAGGGCGGCACTGAAGAGTTTCGGTGAAATGGTATCACCCTGCTACACCCCTCTCTTTACATCAATGATCACTTCCTTGTAGAATGGTGAGATCCTGGTGGTGAATCCACAATACAGCTCGCAGAGGATTTTGATATACTGAGTTTGAACACCTTGTTTGGCCAAGGCTTTGATGACTGCCTCAGTCTCAAGAGAATCTCAACTTAAAGAACTAGGCCTCCGAAGGGGCCGGGGCTCCGCTCCGGTCGGCCGGGTTTTCGGCCCGGGGGACCCATGCCTCTGCAGAGCTGGTGGATGTGGAACGAGCGGGAACCAGAGACAGCTTTAGGAATTGGGGTTCCAGCAAATGCTTGCACCCGTGTATTGAGACTGTGAACTAAGCTTTTGCCCCACGCCGGCTAATGGAGGAAATAACCTTCCTTCTTGGTCTCTCTCCCCTCCGGGAGAAGGCGTGGTGTCCGACATTTTGTGGGTCCATTGAGAAGGTATGAACTTTTGGTGCGAGAAAAAAAAAATGTGTGCTTTGAACTTGAAACAGCCGAGGGATACAGGGCCAGCCCCCGCCGGGGCCGGGGCTCCGCTCCGGCCGGCCGGGTTTTCGGCCCGGGTGCCCATGCCTCTGCAGAGCTGGTGGATGTGGAACGAGCGGGAACCAGAGACAGCTTTAGGAATTGGGGTTCCAGCATCTGGCAGAATTTTCCCTGGACTTTATACAGAAATCCAAAACCGCGCGGACGCAGCAGCGTCCTCGCAACTTAACATTTATAATTGTCAGCAATGTGAAACGGTTCCTTTTGAACAGGTCTGACTTGGGGGGGAAACTCCAAATAATAACAAAAACAGTAAGTTTTTGTTGAAATATTGAAGGTTTTTAATGTAGCAGCCACCTCTCTGGACTGTGAACTAAGCAAAAGCCCCATGCTGGCCGACGTGGCGTGTCGTACACCATACTATGAGGCGCTGGAAGGAGGATGAGGGGGAAAAAGAAAAAAAAAAAGGGAAAAGGAAAAAGGGGAAAAAAAAAAGAAAGAGAGAGAGAGTTATGTACTTGTAGCAGTGGGGCTACATATCTCTTCATTTCCAGCAATGAAAAACTAATTATCAAATGTAGTAGGTCTGTCTCTCTTGGTTGGAAACTCTAACAACTATAGTGAGTTTTGTGTTGAATTATGGAATGTAATCAAGGTAAAGAAAAAATGAAGTGAAATTCATTAGTTATACAGTAGGGGGTAGGGGGTGGGGGCGGGGGGTATACTGGGGTTTCTGGTGGTGGAATATGGGCACTGGTGAAGGGATGGGTGTTTGAATATTGTATAACTGACATATAAACCTGCGAACTTTGTAACTTTCCACATGGTGATTTAATAAAAAGTTTAAAAAAAAAAAAGAACCAGGCCTTCTTTAAGTCGATGAACGTTAGACAGAGCGGCATTTTGAACTCTCTCGAAACTTCAATGAGTTTGGTCACTGTGTGGATATGGTCTATCGTGCTGAATCCCCTTCGGAACCCGGCTTGCTCGCATGGTTGTCCTTCGTCTAGTGTTCTGCCTATTCTATTCAGGATGACACGAGTGAACAGCTTGTAGACGACAGACAGACAACAGGCAGATTGGGCAATAGTTGCCAAAGTCGTGGATGTCTCCCTTCTTGTACAACAGAACGGTCCTACTGGTTTTCCACTGGGACGGAACCTTGCATTCAGACAGGTAGCGTGTGAAGAGTCGGGCCAGTGTATTGATGAGTACTGGCGGCAGATTCTTCAGGTGTTTGGGTCTGACCTTGTCCGGACCAGGTGCTGTTTGCGTCTTTACCAGCGAAATGGCGTGTCGGATTTCAGAAGGGAGAACGTTGGGAACGACATAGCCATCCTGTGCAATTTGGTATGTGGGCAGGTGGACATGGCTGTCAAAGAGATCCGAGTAGAAGTCGTGAATAATTTTCTCCATTGCCTTTCTGGAGGATGTGATGGATCCATCAGGACATCGGAGGGCAGTCATCTTGGTCTTGTAGTTGGCGAAGGATAGGCGAGTGCTGCGAATACTTTTCCCGGCTTCTGCTGTGCTGGCCAACACTGCTGCTCTTCTCTCTTTGAGGTCTTCCTTTATTGCATCTCTGCACAGCTTTGCGAGCTCAGACGTTAGCTTGTGGTTGCCTGAGCACAAAGATTTTTTTTTTAATTTTTAAAATTTTATTGAATTACCGTGAGATAGTTACAATCTCACAATGTGGGTTACAATCTCACAATGATCAAACACCAATCCCTCCACCAGTGCACATTCCCCATCACCAATATCCTGGATACACCCTCCCCCTGCCTCCATCTCCATGGCAGACAATATTTCCCATACTCTCTCTCTACTTTTGGGCATTATATCTGACAACACAGACACTGAGAGGTCATCGTGCTTGGTCCATTATCTACTTTCGGCAATGGATCTCCCATCCCAACTGGTTCCTCCAGCCATCATTTTCTTAGTGATCCCTTCTCTATTCCATCTGCCTTCTCCCCTCCACTCATGAAGCAGGCTTCCAGCTATGGGCAATTCCCCTGGCCCTCGTATCTCCTGTCCTTGGGTGTCAGACTCATGTGATGCTACCCTACACTCCACAAATGAGTGCAGTCCCTTTATGTCTGTCCCTCTCTTTCTGACTCATTTCACTTAGCATGATACTCTCCATGTTTATCTATTTATAAGAAAATTTCATGACTTCATCTCTCCTAACAGCTGCATAGTATTCCATTGTGTAAATGTACCAAAGTTTCTTTAACCAGTCATCTGTTTTAGGGCACTCGGGTTGTTTCCAGATTTTGGCTATTGTGAACAGTGCTACAATGAATATGTAGGTACAGATGTCATTTCTTCTGTGCTTTTTTTGCATCCTCAGGATATATTCCCAAAAGTGGTATTGCGGGGTCATATGGAAGCTCAATTTCTAGTTTTGGAAGGACTATCCATATTGTTTTCCGGAAAGACTGGACCAGTCGGCATTCCCACCAACAGTGAAGGAGCGTCCCTCTTTCTCCACATCCACACCAGCACTGGTTGCTTTTGTTCTTTTGAATGTGTGCCAGTTTCTGTGGTGTGAGATGATATCTCATTGTTGTTTTCATTTGCATCTCCTTGATGACTAGTGATGTGGAGCATTTTTCCATGTGCCTTTTGGCCATTTGTATTTCTTTTTTGAGGAAACTTCTGTTCATTTCTTCCCCCCATTTTTGGATGGGGTTGGAGGTTTTTTTCTTATACAATTCTACTAGTGTCTCGTATATCCTTGATATTAATCCCTTATCAGATGGGTATTGGGTAAATGTTTTTTCCCATTCTGTGGGCTCTTTCTGTATTTTGGTCACTGTTTCTTTTGAAGTGCTGAAGCTTTTCAGTTTGATGTAGTCCCATTTGTTTATGTTTGCTTCCACTTGCATGGTCAGTGCTGTTTCATCCTTAAAGGTGCTTTTAGCTTCAGGGGCTGGCACGGTAGCACAGCGGGTAGGGCGTTTGCCTTGCACGCAGCTGACCCGGGTTTGATTCCCAGCATTTCATATGATCCCCTGAGCACCACCAGGGGTGATTCCTGAGTGCAGAACCAGGAGTAACCCTTGTGCATTGCCGGGTGTGACCCAAAAAGCAAAAAAAAATTGCTTTTAGCTTCAATGTCATGGAGAGTTCTGCCTACATTTTCTTCTATGAACCTTATAGATTCATGTCTGATATTGAGGTCTTTAATCCACTTTGATATGACTTTTGTGCCTGGCATTAGGCAGAGGTCAGAGTTCATTTTTTTGCAGGTTGCTATCCAGTTTTCCCAGCACCTCTTGTTGAAGAGGCTTTCCTTGTTCCACTTTGTGTTTCTGAGAGCAATATTTTTCATCTAAAAACGTCAATATCTCAGATTCTACACACACAAAAACCTTAAAGTATTAAAGCCCTAAAAGCAAACTTTGTCACCACTGGTAGATGTTGTTTCATGTCAAGAATGCATGAACGGGGATGTAGTGATAGCATGGTGGTATTTGCCTTGCAAGTGGTTGACTGGGGTTTGATCCCAGGCACCCCATACGGTCCTCCAAGCTTGCCAGGACTGATCCCTGAGTGCAGAGCCAGGAGTAAGCTCTGAGTACTGCTGGGTATGGCCCAAAAAGAAAGGAATAAATAGAAAGAAAGAAAGAAAGAAAGAAAGAAAGAAAGAAAGAAAGAGAGAGAGAGAGAGAAAGAAAGAAAGAAAGAAAGAAAGAAAGAAAGAAAGAAAGAAAGAAAGAAAGAAAGAAAGAAAGAAAGGAAGAAAGAAAGAAAAGAAAAGAAAAGAAAAGCAAGCATGAGTAATTCTCAGACCTGCCACAGAAGATGCTTGATTTTTATCACAATTTGGATATTTATTTAGATGAGCATATAAATTGTCTTAGATGCTAGAATTTGGGAGTCCAGGAGTCCAGGAGTTCAATCCTTGGCACCACTCCACATGCCAGGTGTGCTTCCTGCAATCGTGTTGTTTGTGATCCCTGGTGCCACAAGGAAAAGTGTACGATGTCTGGTGAACCACCACCGAACACGTGTGAGCAGTGTACACATCCCATTTATTATGGCCACAACAATCACAAAGGGAAAAGGAGAGAAAAGAAACCCAGAAAATCAACTAATGCTGGGATTTGGCCATCAACGGATAATAAAATTCACCCAAACTCGTATCCCATAAAATCTACTTGATGGGAAGAAAGAAGCAGCACATCTTATACTGCATATAATTTTATACACTTGAGAAAGTAACTCACTTAAAATTCAAATGCAAAGTACCCAAACTTAATAAGTTTTTTGTTTATCCCTTAAATTAGTGTATACAAATTTATTAGTTTATCCCTTAAATTAGTATATATTATGGGTTTTGAAACAATATTACTATAAAATATTGGGGCCCACATCTAGCGATTCTCATGAGTTACTTCTGCTGTACCTTCAGGGATTTCCCTGGCAGTCCTTTGGGGGCTGGCTACATGAGGTGACAGAGATCGAGACCGGGTTGCCTGCATGTAGGGCAAGTACCTTACCAGCTGTACTATCTCTCCAGCTCTGAAAACAATAATACCTTTAAGTTTATATAGCTAGAGGGATGTTTCTTTTGGGGAGACTACTCACCCCTGACTCTGTGCTCAGGAGTCACTCTTGGTAGTACTCAGGGAACCACATACAATGCCAGGGATCAAACCTGGGTCATCTGCATGCAAGACAAATGCCCTACCCTCCTGCTCTATCTCTCTTGCTAAGGAATGTTTCATAAACTTTCAGTATTGATATTAATAACTAGCTTTGATTCTGTGTTAGGCTTTGCTTACTTCAGCTCAATTTCTAGATGGGAAGATGGAATGTTAATTAAATGGTCCAAACCTGCTGAGAAATTGACTGGAATGAGCACCCCTGCCTGCCCAAGGCCAAGTGCTCACACCTGACGGTTATGCTGAACTTCAGGGAAATGATACGAATTGATCCTACTCAACTTGGCAATGCTGGCAAGAGCCGTGCTCAAAGTGAGGGTCACTGGGCTCCTACCTTATCATGCTGACCGGAAATGTGAGGGTGTCAGGACAGAGGAAGTGTAAAAAACGGCCCGTCTCCTGATAACCTTCCAGTGAGGGGCCCACAGAGGAAGTGTTCATAGAGGGCAGCCCTGGCGGGTCTCTGGCTGCTGAAACTGTGCTTGTGCTGAGTCAGGCTCCTGGACTTCCAAGGTCATAACCTCTTGACCTTCACCCAGATTCCCCCAGGGAGGAGACGGGGTGTTTTGCTAGGTCAAAGTCATGTGCAGTTCTGGATGAAGAGTGCTTCCATAGTCCATCTCTTGCAGCTGAGAGTGTGGGGAGGGCCCTTCTGGGCTCGCTGATGGGAAAGTGGCTGATTGCCCCGTGTCTAATACCTGGCTGCCTGCAAGGTATTAGATCTCTGGCCCAATTGATATTAGATCTTCTCACGCAATGTTGCTCAAGGGTTACTCCTGGGTCTGCACTCAGGAATCACTCCTAACAGTGCTCAGGGGGACCATATGGGGTGCTGGGGGATTGAACTGAGTCGGTCATGTGCAAGGCAAAGCCCTATCCCCTGTGCTATCACTCCGGCTCCTAGCTGCTCATTTTAAAAATGATGTCACTGTAGAGAAAATTCAATTCTTCTCCTGTTCTAAGCATGAGAACCGAGGTTTAGGGTCATTACGGCTGGATTCGATGTCAAACTTATATCTTATAAGCTGTCCTGTTTCTATCTCCATCTATGATTTTATTCCTTTTTCTAGAAAAAGGAATATGATTTCTATGATTTCACCTTCGAATAAATATAAAATCATTTTCTATAAATAGAATAGGGGGTTAATGTGAGTTCTGGGAAAAGATATAGTACTGGAAAGCAAGTGAAAGAAAGAGAACATGAAATCTTAAGAGGTTTAGAATTGAGGTTGATTCCCCAAGCAACTCTACATTTAAAAAAAAATGGAATTATTTCAAAATAAAAAAAATATTGATTAAAAATGACAATAAAAGGCCAGAGAGATACTTCAGGTGCTGGGCACTTTCCTTACACATGGTCTTGGGTTTGAAACTCAGCACTATATAAAGGGCCCCTGAACATCACCACAACCCACTCCTGAACAAAGCTAGAAATGACCTTTGAGCACTAGTGGTTATGACCTTCCCCCAAGTGTGACATCTCCCTTAAATATATATGCCTAAGGTGATGCAACCTATTATCATTAATGTCATGGCCCTTATTATTTTGGTTTTTAATCTCACCTAGGGGTAATCTCTGAGCACTCCTGGGGCTACTCCTGACTTTGCATTGGGAGGAGGGAGTAGCTACCAACAGTGATTCATCACATTCATAGAGTTAGTACAGACCCTCTTGTATTAAATTAATTTTCACAAAGTATTTTCCAAACTACTGGAAGCTACGTCCTCACAGAAGAATCCCCAAGGGAAGCTAGTTCCTTCTCCTTTTTTTTTTTTTTTTACTGCACTGACCCAGCGACAAATCTCAAGGAGCACACACAGCAGCAGAAGGTTTTGGTAATGGATGCCGTTGGGACCGCAGGATGCTTTGTCCTGCTTTCAATCCTGAGATGCATGGTCTGCTTCCACTCAGAGACTGTGAAAGCCCGAGGCCACCAAGTCCCACTTTGGCATTGTATGGCTTGTTCCTATCTGCTCCTTTGGGCTGGAGAGTAAAGGACGCTCACATGACCTCTATTTGGAACCCCAACAGAGGAAAATGCAAAGTTTAGTCCATTGGCTGGGCAGCAAACATTGCAAATTCTTAGAGCCCAGAGCAGAGCCCTATAAAACAGAATCCCACCCACCCTCCACAGCCAGAGAATCAGTCATTCAATAATTAAAATGTGTGGAGAACAGTGGGTGGGCAGGTCTCCTCAGAGGGGCTGGAGAGACAGTGCAGAGTGATCGACTTGGGTATGACTTGCTTTACTACATGGTCCCCTGGGTATCCCAGGATGTGGCCCCAATGGCTCCTGAGCATCTCTGATGTGACTCAGGTAGTCCTGAGGCAAAAGTGGGGTACCTACCAAGTTACAGGGCATTCCCCATCTCAAATCCCTCAACACCAGTTAGTAAGTCTAAACTGACCAAAATAACCCCCCCCCCAAAAAAAAAAAGGTCAGGAAATGCCTACTAGATGCTGTTATATCTTAGGCTGTTGGCTGGGTTTTCTTCCCCTTCCACAGAACTGTTTTGGATAGTTTGGATTTAAATGAGGCAACGTGATGTTGTGACAAAGTCCTCCAGCAGCAGCAGTGAACAGACCATGTTGGAATGTGACTTAGTCATCCCAGGCTACTGACATGACATGCTTATTCAGAAAATGATGGAACCATGTGTGTGTGCACATCTGTTAAATAAGCTTAGCCCATTTTCCCAAGAAATACACACAACACCCTCCCCCCCACAAAGTGAGTTAGTATTTTCCCCCATCACTGTATCACTATCACCTTGTTGCTCATCAATTTGTTCGAGCGGGCACCAGTAACGTCTCCATTGTGAGACTTGTTACTGTTTTTGGCATATGGAATATGCCACGGGTAGCTTGTCAAGCTCTGCCGTGCGGGCGGGATACTCTCTGTAGCTTGCCAGGCTCTCCTAGATGGATGGAGGAATCGAACCCAGGTAGGCCGCGTGCAAGGCAAAATTCCGTGGTAGAATTTCTCCCATAAACCTGTGAAATAGTTTTTTTTCTTTTAAGTATCTAGGGAAGGTGAGAGAGTAGTTTCTTGGTTTTTCATTTTGTTTTCTTATTTCTGGGTTGGGGGTGTGGGACCATGCCCATCAGTGCTGAGGCACTATTCCTGTCTCTGTGCTCAGGGGACTATTTTGTGCTGGAGAGTAAAACAGCAGTGATAGTCAGGGCAAGTGTTTTGTTTCGGGGGTGGGGGCATCATACCCCGAAATTTTCAGGGGTTACTTCTAGTTCTGCACTCAGGAATTACTTCTGGCGGTGCTCAGGGACCATATGCAATGTGGGGAACTAGAACCCAGGCAGGCTGTTTGCAAGGCAAAGGCCCTACCTGATGCACTATGGCTCCAGCCGGGGCAAGTGCTTTGACCCCTCTTGTTTTTCCTACCCCAAGAAGATGACAATGTAAAAAAACAAAACAAAAGAGATGCTTTCAAAAAGTGCTGTGAAAGCACTGTTAAATTAAAGTGTTTGGCAGGAAATTTGACCATAGTATAATGGAAACTTTTCAAAGCCCACACAATTTGATGAGCACTCGAGTGGAAGAAAGTATTGCAGGTATGGACAATGTTTTATGAAGGTTTATCACAGTATTATTTATAATGCAGGAAGACTTTCAGCAGCATGAAATATCCATGAATAATGGACTGAAAAAAGTACATGAAAAGTCTGCAAATTACAGCAGATGTGATGCTTACTGACCATTGAAATGATGTTGTAAGTTGCTATTTTGGGTATATGTCCAACTACAGATTTTTTAGGTGGGAATCCCCAGCACTACTCAGGGATCACTCCTGGGGTACTCAGGGGACCATATGGGATGTCAGGGGTGAACCTGGGTGGACCCGGAGCTAGGCTCGCACCCTACTTGTAACTGTAGGAACCCAACAAAGGATTTCTGGAGTATAAGGGTTATTCTAAGGATAAGGACATCAGTATAAAGAACCTGTTGAAGCTGATTGAGAGAGCAGAGTGATTGATTAAAGGAGTGCAGCAATGAAGTTTAGCGGCTGTCAGCATGTGGCCAATGCTGCTAGGCTCACATAATACAAAACAGTCAGAAATCGAAGTCTTAAATCTCTTGTCAACTTTTTATTTTTTCCACTTTTTTTCTATTTTTCTTTCTTTTAATCTTTTCGCTTTTTTTTTTTTTTGGTGACACCCAGAGGTGCTCCTGGCTCTGCACTCAGGAATTACTCTTCGTGGTGCATGGGGAACCCTATGGGATGCTGGGGATTAAACCCAGGTCAGCTGTGTGTAAGGCAAGAGTCCTACTCACTGTACTGTCGCTCCGGTCCTGTATTTGACTTTTTAATAAAATTTGACCTCACTGGAAATTTTGCAGTTCTCCTTTGGGGGAGAGGGCCTCCTGACGCATGCTTGGGGGCCACTTCTGGCAATTCTCGGCCAACTGGGTCTCAGTTCAAGGGACTAAGGATGGGGGGTTAGTCGGGCCCTGTAGTGCAGGGGATTTTTGGGGCCGTCCTCACTGGGCTGGGGGCCTTCAAGGCTGTACCCTGAGATGATCAGGGAGAGGGGTGTAGTGTGGGGGTCAGTTACTGCATGGCCTGTGCCTTAATTCCTGTGCTGTCTGTCTGGCTCTTGCACCTTTATTGTTTCCTGTCAACTTCTGTGGCTCTGGAGAAGATAATCTCCTAACTCTGACCAAGTAATAGAGATAAGCCCTCCGACCTTTCTCTGAGCTATTAGAGCAAAATGCTAACAGATTTGTGAAAAAGTAATTTGGTGGTGGTGGGGAAAATAGTCTTTGGGACACACAGCTCTTCATTCTTTAAAATATTCTTATCATTGAATACATTCTATTCATTGAATTAAAAAATTCAATGGCTTCTTCAGCAAACTCAACCAACATCTATTCATCATGGGTTGCCAACCCAGGGAGTTTGCATTTTGCTTGCTAATTTTTGCACTTGTTTACTTTCAGATGAAGGAACCGATAACTAGGGTCAAGTGGTGTTTACAAAGACACAGGATGAGTATTTTATGTAAATAAAGCTACAAATAGACTGTATATAGTTGGGTCTGGAGAGATAGTACCCTGGGTGAGGCAGTTGCCTTGCACACAGCTGACCCAGGTTTGATCCTTGGCAGGTAATATGGTCCCCTGACGGCCACCAAAAGTGATCCCTGACACAGAAAAAAATAAGTATCTGAGCACCACTAGGTGTGCTCCCGACACTCCAAAAAGACTGCATATATTTTAAAGAGAAGAATAATACATGCAATATATCTTCCTAAGTATGGGAAATATTTCAGGCTCATTTGTTACTACTGTTTCAAACTAGAATTTGAAAATTTTTGGCCTGAAAGTTGAACCTTGAAACTATCAACACACAAAATAATTATAACCTGGAAATCATATCTGATCATCCAAATTTGTCTAAGTACTTTTTTTTGGTAGGGGGAGGGACTCAGGCAGGCCTTACTCAGGGTTTACCCCTGGCTCTAGACAGAGGTGGTGCCTAGGGGACTGTATGCTATGCCAGGGAATTGGGGATGGCGCAGGCAGAGCAACTGTCTTGGTCCCTGTACTGTTTCTGAAGACCTCTACATGGGTCTTAAAAAAATTTCTCTGAATCCCAGGCCTCAGGCATCATCATCCCTTTTAATAAAAACCAAGTCTTGGCTCCTCTAAGAGTGTGTGTGTAGTTGATTACCAGGTCACAGAGGCCATCTCTCCACTGTCAGGCTCTTGTGTCTTGAATGGCCAGGCAGAGCACCATCACATTACTAAGTGAAAAGGAACTTACAAGTACGTGGGAGAGAAACAAAGTGCATGTATCTCTGGGACAGACTGTCAGCAGTTACAAAGGAAAGAGTGAGCCCATGAGTGCTGGCCCCAGAGATGAAAAACAGCTCATTAATGCAAGATTTCTTATAAGCAGAAAAGATCGACATGGTCTCAGCTCACTTCTCCACACTTAAAGACCGTAATGAACATTTCTCATTTTCTCCAATGTTGTACTAATCATACCAAGAGAAGCCTACGGCTGCTATAGACTTCTCAGCATGTGAATTTCACTTCCTGAACAAATATGAATCATGTCCAAGTCCCCAAAGAGATGGCCCCATGGTGTGATGATTTGTCCCAGTTATCCATCCACTAAGGATGCATCCCCAGAACCTCTCCCAGTGAGTTCCAGTGACATTCCTGAAATCTCTCACCACAGAGCAACTGTTAGAGAGCTTGCATGGTCGTCTTTGCTTTTGGCACTACAAACGGCTGCAGCATAAGAGAGGGATAAGGGAGAGAAAGCTGAAAGCTCAAAGCAATAGATGGATTACTCATCAAGGCCGCCTGCTGAGCTGGACAGTAGAAGTTGAAACTGTCCAGGGTTTAAAAAAAATCTTTAAATTGCTCTTTTGCAAAGAAATAATTTGTATTCTAGTGAAGTATTAATTGCTGCTACGTTGGTTTGCTCAGTCAGCCCTGTTCATTTTTGTCTGCTCCCTGACTGCACCCTTACCCACAGCCAGTCATTGTGAAAATGCTGTGTGGGGGGCATCTCAGAACAGGGATGATTCTAACAATGGTTCGGGGTTGTCCTCTCATCAATGAGAGATCCAGTCAGTCACAACAGAAGTGGAGCTCGAATCTAATCCTTCGAAATCCAATCCCGTGCAACCGGCATCTCTTGGAGGAGAGCAGTGTCTTTTGAGATGCCCGTGGAGCAGCTGACTTTTGCATATTTCTTCACACTTTAAACCAGAGATGCTGCTGCAGCTTAGAGAATTCTCTATTCTCCCCAGCCTGGGCCCCGTAATCAGAAACACGTATTAGGCATGAAAACAAGCAAAATACAGTGGAGCGAGATTACAGTTCGATTTCTTCCTTTTTTCATTGTCTTGGTGCTCTGCTATAATTAATTGTTGGCTTACATAGCCAGTCATTTATACTTTCAACAACTATCTGCTGATTTTCCTAATCCCACATAAGACTGAGTGGTTATTTGGCACAAATTCACCAGTGTGAATGGAATAAGGGAGTGTGGGGAGATGACTGTGTCCGCAAAGAAGCTAAGCACGTTCGGTTTCATCAAGCATCCTCTGTGCGCTGAAAACCAATTTAGCAAACAGTTGGTAACGGTTTGCTGTGAAATGAGTGTGTTGGACCATAACTGTGACTGCTAACTGGTAATAATTACAATTGTATTCCCAGTAACTTGGTGAAAAATCCATGGAACTAGCACTTAGATTTTTCTGTGCGGTTAACACTTCAGTTAAAAACATTGCTTAAGAGATACAAACAAGAGAGGGCAGTTCATGGGCACAATCCCAGCGCCTAAAGAGATTATATTTGAATACAAGCATCCTGTAATATTTATAGAAAGAACCTCCCTCTTTTATTTGACAAAGGAGAACACTGAGGTCTAGAGAATTACAGGGCCCATGCTGGCAAAGCCAGGAGCAGACCTGGTTTTCCTGGTTGATATTCTTTCCACGGGTCCACCCTCTTTTCATTAGCATGCCATTGTGTTTTAAGGAATGTCTTGAAGAGGATCGAGGAGGAAAATGTACCTTTTCATTTCTTCTTGGCCTGGCTCCAATCTTTCTAGACTGTAAATGGGAATTTTCCATCTCTCTCTTGATTTACTAAACTGTAAAGCTCTGAAATTTAAAGAGGTACATCACTTCATTGAAGCTTCTCCAGTAAGGACAAAGATGCTTCTGTATCCCGTAAGCTACCCAAAAGAATCTCAGAGGTACTAAGATTCTCTTTCACTTCTGAAATGCTACTGGATTTCTTTCTTTTTTTTTTAACCCCTTCTTTTTCTTTATTTTTACATGTGCAAATCTGAATTACTCCCAATAATTTCTGAGACTGACAAAACCAATGTGTGAGAATGACTTGCACTACTCTGGTCCTTATGGCGGAGTGTATCCATGGGTGTAGCCAAGGAAACACAAGGCCAGCAAGAGTGCATGAGGAGTGGGGGAAGGAGCACTCATTTGGGGAAGGTGTGTGACTATCACCCTATCCTGCTCTTAATCCTTCAAAGTCAATGTTATGATATCCACTTTGCAGAGAAGAGCTCCGAGGCCTATGAAGATGGAAAAACTGTTACCCCAAAGCGCTCCTAGGAGAGGTCTTGGGTTTTGTCAGTAGAATTAGCATCCAAAACTCCTGATGTTTATGAAATTGGGCGTGGACGATGAGGAGTTTTGAACTCTTGGCTCTATGCTCAGGATTCATTCCTAGCAGTGCTCAGGGACCATCTTAGTGGCAGGGATTCATCTAAGTTGGCTGTGTGCTAGGCAAGTGCCTTAACCCCAATCCTACTCTCACCACCAATGCTGTGATATTAAAGTTTCTGTATTTTACAGTTCAGTAAGCAGGTACCTCCCTGGTGTGTGGGCCTCACTTTTACCCACAAAGAACAACACTCATCAGTGCCACACTGCTCTAAGATGCCCAGGATCCTTTGTTGTCCTGACCTGAAATCTGGTGCCCTGAAGTCTATCGCTGGGGCTCTGTCGCCTCTCAAGGCCACAGCCCCATGCACCTGTGTCCCTTTGGCTTTCCTTTGTTTTCAGGGAATGTGGGTGAGAACTGCTGTCTTCCTGCCTTCTCCCTGGGCATAGGTGAGGGGTCATGGGTAAGCTGCTAGATTAGTTCTATGCATCCCTTAGCCATTTCCAAGATGCATTTGCCTGGCCACCCCTCATGTTGGTAAGATCTAAACAATCAATCATCTTCATTAGCATCCTTCTCTTTCTTTCTCCCCCTTCACCTCACCATAACACAACCACCTTCCAAGAATTGCCACAAGTCTCAAGGTTTGTGCCTGCTGCTTCCTCTCCACGCTAGTCTTCATTCAGACCTTCTTGGCATCTTCACTGGTCTAGACCCACAAGCTCTCCTCCTCCAGGGAGCCACCCACTTTCAGAATGACATTCTCCACCGCCGCTCAGAGGATGCAGTTCCAGCTGAGAATCCTTCCATACCTTCCCAGAGGTCAGGCCAACTCCTCCAAGGAGGCCAGGCTTTCCCTAGCACTGCGCTTCCCATTCCCCCCATCCATCCCGCTGAGGCTTCCTCCTGTCCCAGGGCAGAGATGGATGTTGTTTTCTCAGCTTTGAACTCCCAGCCTCCTCTTATCTGAATGGACAGGGCCACCCTCTAGTCCAGAGCTCTGCGGGGACACTTCCTGGAGTCTCTGCTCCCACGCGTTGTGACCCTGAGAATTTCATCACAATTCTGCCCACTGTGGGAATTTCTGAAATCTTTATTTGTTTTTCAGGCCAGACCTGGCAGCACCCGGAGTTTACTCCTAGCTTTGGACCCAGGGATCACTCCTGGTGAACTCAGGGACCATGTGGCCTGCCAGGGATTGAACCTGGGTCAGCTGCGGGCAAGACAAGCTGCTATATTTATATCCTACCCACTGCCCTATATCTCTCCGGCTCCTTTTCTGAAGTGTTGACACCTGAAACACCCATCTTGTGAGCCTCCCGACCACTTGAATATGAAGAATCACTAAGAATTTTTTGTTTTGTTTTAGATGTAGTAAAATTTGAATGCTTGTTTTGTACCTAGACACAAAGGGACTATGCTAATTCCTGGAAGAAATGACTCACCAATGAATAACTATGTCTCACAAGAGAATGTCATCCTTGGTAAGGGCAGAATAGAGCCAAAATAGAGGGAAAACAAAAGACTGTCTTTAATTGTTTGATGTCCTTGGCATCTCTGCTATGAGGTCGGTGAACTGGAACATTTTTAGGATTGCTACAAGTTTTCATGGACCCGCTGCGGCCATGCAGCTCATGTATAGGAGGTTTGTCTAGACTGCACCTGGGTGCTGTTTTGGGGGCTCCTAGCTGCTGGATCTCACTTGGAACCTTTCAGGCCCAGTCAGAAAGGCCTGGATCAAAGGAAAGACAGCAATGGACAACGTGTCAGGCCTTCTGGGACTCTTTCATCAGATTTGCTGCAGGTTTATCTGCCTTCAAATGAGTCTTTGTGGTGTGTGTTTGTTTGTTTGTTTTTGGTTTGGTGGCCATACCTGGTGGTGCTCAGGGCTTACTGCTGTTGTGTTAGGGATCATGCCTGTCAAGGCTCAGGGGACCATACGTGGGTATCAGAGATCCAACAAGAATCAGCTGCTTGCAAAGCGAATGCCTTAACCCCTGTCCTATCTCTCTAGGCTTAAATAAGTTTCTTTGGAACACTGATTTTGTCATTACTTATGTTACAGTTGTATCCACTCAGGCTGTTAAAACAGCTAATATCTTGCTTTCCCGGATGTCGAGTCCCACCGACATGCTACAGAAACAAGGGATAATGTAGATAAGTATTAAAATGGGAAATTACTCAGGAAATAGAGCCTGAGTCAAAACTCCCACAGGGTTCAAGAATGGGACTTGACTCACTCAAGGCAAATTCTTGACATCATTTCTATGAAAACAGCAACATGACCGTTCTCGGGAGTTATGAATGACACTTCACTTGAATTCTACAAATCCTGGAAGGCTGCCCCAAGATCACTGAAGAAATTGTATTTTTTCAAATGTAATGTCCTACAATAAACAAGTATTTAGGGAGACTGCTTTCTTTCTGTTCTTTCTGCCCTTTAAAATGTTTAAAGCTCCAACAAAATACATTTCAAAGCAAAGTATGCTAATTCAGTATAAATAGGGAGCACAGAATAAAAGGCTACTTCATGCTGGACCACAAAATGTCAAGACCTTTGCCCTGAAAGTTTGATTTTCAGTAAAATTTCTTTATAACGTTTTCTAGCAACTATGTGTCTGTAAACTTAAATGTGGGAAAGTTTTACTTGAGGGCAAAACTTCTTTCTAGGATATGGTCCAAGATGTTGAAAATGAATGTTGAATAGGCCTTTTAGAATGAAGTTTCACTGACTCTGAATCCATCCGAAACACAGAGGCCTTGAGCCCTGAGAGCCACGTCACCCCCCGCCCCGGCAAGTTTTAGTACAGAAACCCCCTACCTCAGTTTCCTTGAGCTTCCTTTAATTATGGGATAAAGATCTGAAAAATCTACCAGCTCGTTGTAATACCTACGTTTCTTTGCAGAGTTTGGTCTTTTTTCACAATCTCAAGCAGCAAGTAATATTCCACTAAGCCAGCCACATGCTCTGATTTTTGCTTATTTCTGTTTGGACAAGTGGCATAAGCAGAGCTTGAAAGGGCCCAGAATGGAAAACACTAGAATTTTCCTTGTGTTAGTTGCCCTGAATAGGATTCCGAATCTCTTTTCACTCTGGTTCTTGTACTTGCAGGGGGATATGGAGGGCAGGGTGAATATTCAGAGATAACTTCTCTTTGGATAGGCCTTTGGATTCAGCTGTGTTTGAGAACCAGGCAGATGGCTGGCTGGTTGGAGGGGATGTGTGGGAAAGAATGCAGCCATTTTATTTACCTATTTATGTGTTTTTAATCTGTTTACCATAATTGACCTTGGTTTTAAAAAATCAGAGAGTTCTATTGAAACTATCTTATTCTATATTTTAAAAGTTCTGCTTATATCAAACATTATATATCTCTGGGTAAGAAAATGTCAAGAACTTTGCTCTAAGAGTTTGGTTTTCAGTAAAAAAAATGTAGCACGTGATCTTGGGGAACACTCTGCTCAATGCCAGCTGAGTGTAAGTCAACAGAACCTCAGTCAGAATGACAGCAAGCTGCAATTCCCCCTCTGGAATATGTAATTATAGAGCCCACTTACTTCACTGAACAAAGACACTCTACAAAATGAGTCACCGTTCGATAAAAGCTGAATTTGAGGCAATTAAAATTCAATACAATTTACAAACACTTATTATAAGTGACTTTTCAGATTAAAAACAATCCCTACCTCAGAAGTTATGGGCTCCAGTTGATGGCTGAAACAGATGCTGGGAATGTTAGGTTGTTTTTATTTTAAGGTTGGTGTGCCCTGTATACCTGTATATTTAGTGAAGCACAAAGAAAATGTGCTGAGCTAAAAAATTAATATCTAGGAAAAAATTTTTTTAATTGATTTTGGGGCCAGGGAGGTGGTACAAAGGGTCTAGGCACTTTCCTTGATCCTGAGTCGATTCCTGGTACCGCTATGGCCTCCTGAGCATCTCCAGGAGTGATCCCTGAACACAGAACCAGAAATAAGCTTTGAATATAGTCAAGTATGACCCCAAACAAAACAAAACAAATCCCCACTTTGCTGATGTTTATGTACATATATGCCAGTATTGGGTATGCAGTTTGATGAATTTTGACATTGTGGCTGTATCTCTTGTTAAATGATTTCAAAGCAATTTTTGTCTCCATTTACCCCTAATTTAAGAATCGGAAGTAATTTAAGTGAAGGTATGGGAGATACAGGCACTTTATATATTCAATATGCACAAATAAGTTTATCTTTGGGTCAAGTGTGAAGAGATAGGATTCCTGGTTATTATTTTGTTTCATCTTATGTGTTTTGTTTTTGGATCACAGCTGGCAATGCTCAGGGGTTACTACTGACTGTGCACTCAAAAATTACTCCTGGTGGTGCTCGGGGGACCATATGGGATGCCGGGGATCAAACCTGGATCATTTCTATACAAGGCAAGGTCCCTACCCGGTGTACTATCTCTCAAGCCCCTCCTGGTTATTTTATTTTATTTTATTTTATTTTATTTATTTTTTTGGGTCACACCTGGCGATGCACAGGGGTTACTCCTGGCTCTTCACTCAGGAATTACCCCTGGCGGTGCTCAGGGGACCATATGGGATGCTGGCATTTGAACCCGGGTCGGCCGCATGCAAGGCAAACGCCCTACCCGCTGTGCTATCGCTCCAGCACCCCCCCCTGGTTATTTTAATGTATTTTATTTTATTTTAAATATTTTAAAATATATTTTAAATTTCATTTTAAATGAGGCTATTTCTACTAGAAATTTCCAATGTGGTCTAAGTTACTGTGAAAATAAAGTGAGTGTCATAATGGGCTTGCATAACATTTCTGAGGTATTTGCTCTCTGCTTTTTATTTCTCTAAGGAGCAAGAATGAAACCAACAGCCACGTGTATATAGTGTTCTGAAGTAAAATATGTCAGGGTGTGAAGAAAAACATGGGGAGAAGGTGAGCTGAAGGCCATTTCAAGCTTCCCAAAGGTGAAGCCCTGGGCTTGGCAGAATTCTTAGGCAGCAAGGTGTTCTCAGCTGCCCTCAGCATCCCGGGGATGTGGTGTTATCTTAACCTCACACACGCTGTGATCTGCTTGAAAGAGCAGAGTTTAAGAGAAGTCAGTGAAATTTGTTTTGGAATATAGCAAGCAAATGTGACCTGAGCCCCACTCTGCTCCTTACCATGTCTAAGCCATAATAAATGTTGGCATGGTCAACTCCTTCTCCAACCAAATTCATGCCAAACAAATGCTTCATCTTTCCACATCAAAGTGGGTGGCCCCACCTTGGGCCAAACACAGATCTAATCATCCAAATAAAGGGGAAAAACAGCTATTTAATGGCCACTGGCTTGCATGATTCTGTAGTTGGTTCCTTCCACATTTACCTGACTGACTGCTCAGATTATATTGTCATGCGCTAGACACAATTAATCTTACTTCACAGAGAACACTGAGACTCAGAAAGTTGCCAGAACTTGGTAGCAAAATATTACTGCGTGATATTTATGGAAATGCCCCAGATGTCTCTTTATTCTAAGGTCTGTGCTTATGGTTTCCATATTGCTTTGTGTTATGCTTGCCTTTTCAAAGACCTCTGGCATGTGAACAGGAAAAACGGATTATTTACTTGTCTTTAATATACTGCCAAATAATGAAGAGTTACAAAGAGTATGGCTTTGCAAAGAGCTTCTGATTTTCTGTTGCATGACCCTTCCCCACACCTGGCTTCCACTGGGTGATGTCAGTGCCCAATACCTCCTACCCAAGGGCTCCTTTTCAATGTTGGCCTCCTCCTCACAAGGGAGGCTGATCAACTGCCCTCACTGACATCATTTACTCGGCCTGTGCCTCTCTTTGCTCAGAAGACTCGGGGTCCTTTGTCAAAAGTACTGAAACCTTCTATCTTGCTAAAGGGGGTCAACATTCAGTCTTCTTACTTGACCTGTCAACATATTTGATGCCTGATCAGCCCCCTTTTTATTTGGTTTCTGGCATCCTATTTCCCATCTCTTTCCTCTCAGATGCCAATGCGAGTTTCTTCTTGGCCTCCTAATTGTTAATGGTCAGGATGCCCCAAGTCGAGCCCTCAGATCTTCTCTCCGCCCTACCCTCACCCCTGGGTGACCTCATTTATCATTACTCTAAAATTCCTTCTCTCTACAGGCCACTTTCAAACTCCTCTCTTCATTTATCACTATTTTCTCGAACTCCAGAAAGTTGGATGCTCGGAGGAAAAGCAGCCTGAAAGCAAAGACCTGGTTTCCCTTTCCCTTTACAAGTCTCCCCTAATACTTTTTCTCATTTTCAATAAACGTCAACTAACTTTTTTGTTTGTTCATTTTGCTTTTCGGGTCACACCGGGCGATGCTCAGGGGTTACTCCTGGCTCTGCACTCAGGAATTACTCCTGGTGGTGCTTGGGGGATCATATGGGATGCCAGGGATTGAAACCAGATTCGCTGTGTGCAAGGTAAATGCCCTCCCCACTATACTATCACTCTGGCCCCTCAACTAACTTTTTTTTTTCCCCTCAACTAACTTTTTTTTTATTTTATTGAATCACCATGTGGAAAATTACAATGCTTTCAGGCTTAAGTCTTAGTCATACAATGGTGAAACAACCATCCCTTCACCAGTGCCCATATCCCACCACCGAAAAAAAAAAAAAACACAGTACGCCTCCCATCCCGCCCACCCCCGCACCCCCCCTTATAACTGATAAATTTCACTTTACTTTCTATTTACTTTGGTTACATTCAATATTTCAGCACAATCCTCACCATTATTGTTAGGAGCACCCCACTAGAGTCAGACCTGTTGTGAAGGGAAATGAGGTCGCGCGACCGCAGTAGAGGCCTCGAGGTTTTGGATTTCTGTACTTTAACAACTAAGTCCAGGGAGATTTCTTCTGGATATTGGATCATTGCAAGCTTGTAAACCCCATCTGTGGTCGTCATAATATGGCGTCCCCACGCCCTTCATCCCCGGGAAGGGACAGGTGAGAGAGAGAAATACCTTTCCCCTCCTGGGCGGGCATGGGGTCTCGGCTTGGTTCTCAGGCTGGAGACATTCTATAAGTAGCTGCCCATGTTGAATTTGGTTCAGTTGGGTCTTGATTCACGCTCATGCAGCTGTGGAGGGGCCGCACATGCGTGCAGCCCCCGGGGTCACATCTCAGCAGCGGTAGGAGGGGCCGGTGCCTCCCACCTTCCCGTCAATTAACTTTTTAACTGTCCCTCAGAACCCAAGCCTAAGAAGCGTTCTTGAAAAGCCACGTGAAATCTCTGGCAAATCTGGTAACGTCTTTGCCTTGACTCAAAGATCACCCTGAATCCAATCCAGATTCAGTCTTGCTCTCCAACCTATCACAACTTCTCATTGTCGTTACTGAACTGGCCTTCCCGATGGCTCTCTGCTTCAGCCTTGACCCCGTTAATTCACCTTTCAATGCAAGAGACTTGCTTTGTTTTGTCTTGATTTGGGAGTCACACCTGACTGTGCTCAGGGGTATTCCCAAATCAGTGAACTTGTGACACCAGAGCTTGAATCTCGGACTCCAGGAGGCAACGCATGTGCTCAGTCCATGAAACTATTGCTCCAGTCCAAGACAAACTTATTCTTGAAAGCACAAAAATGATCGGGTTTATTCTTATCAAAGCCCAACAATGTCTTCCCAATTTGTCAGAGCAGAAAGTAAAGTCCACATAGTGGCTGCCAGGCTCTATATGATTCCTCCTCCTGTTAGTCTCTGACTTTATCACTTCTTACTTCTTACTTACTTCTTACTTACTCAGAGACCTTCCCATGCATTGGGGGAGATGAAGAGGAACGGGAAAGAGAAGGAACAAGGAGGAACGAGGGAGGAACGAGGGGGAACCTTCATCCCCGGGTCTCACCGTTCTGGTTGCCTTTGCTTCCCTTGAAGGGTGCCAAGCACGTTCTTCCTATATGTTTCCTCTGCCTAGAGTTTGCTTCCCCACAATGTGCATTCTGCTGACTTGCAAATCTCTGCTTCAAATGATCCCCAGGAGACCATCTTTCCTGACTGCTCCTCCCAGAGGCCTCTCCAACTTGCCCCATCTTTCCAACCAATTTTATTTCTCACTAAGATTTTGCACGTTTCTTATTTTCTTGTTTTTGTTTTATTTTAAATAACTGTCTGTATGGCCTAGAATGTCAGCACCCGGATGGCATATTCCAAGCACCCAGATCACAACTTGCCACACAATAAAACTTTGTATTGAAATATGTTTAAATGCATCCAACAAGAAAAACAAACTGAATGGTTTTCAAATATTAAAAAGGAGGGTTGGAAATATTACAGCGGGTAGGGCTTCTGAGTTAGGGATTTTTTTTAAAACCTGAAAAGTCACTTATAATAACTGTTTGTATATTGTATAGAATTTTAATTGCCTCAAATTCAGCTTTTATCGAATGGTGACTCATTTTGTGGAGTATCTTTGTGTAGTGAAGTAAGTGTACTCTATAATTACATATTCTAGAGGGGGAAATCGAAGCCTTGCACGCGGCTGACCTGGGTTCAATCCCCTACATCCCATATGGTCCCCTGAGCACCACCAGGAGTAATTCCTGAGCATAGAGCCAGGAGTAAGCCCTGAGTATCGCCAGGTTTGGCCCCAAAACAAAACAAAAAAAACGAGGATTCACTAATCATTACTTGCCATTTTAATATTTCTAAGAATAGTGCCAAAAAGCACTGAAATGTTATCAATTCTCGCTGGTCAAATTAATCTCTTTTAAAAGTGATTTTGCTTTAAATAAGGAAATTAATAACTTGTTTTCTTCTTGTAATGAAACAGTTAAAAGTGGGGCTGGAGCGATAGCACAGCGGGTAGGGCGTTTTCCTCGCACGTGGCCAACTCGGGTTCGATTCCCAGCATCCCATATGGTCCCCTGAACACCGCCAGGGATAATTCCTCAGTGCAGAGCCAGGAGTGACCCCTGTGCATCGCCGGGTATGACCCAAAAAGAAAAAAAAAAGTTTAAACATAATTTTAGGAAGTAAATAATCAAGGTATTCTTAATATCTTCCAAAGTGCCCTGACCTCAGAAAACAGTAGAAGAAGACATGCATATAACTTCCCTTCCCCTCCTTACCCTTTCCCTTTTCACCCCTCCCCTCCTTCCCCTTCCACTTGTCTCCTCTCTCCTCTCTTCGCCTTCCCTTTCCATTTTGTTATCAAACCACGTGGTGCTCAGGAGACTACTCCTGGCTCAGTACACATGGATCACTCCTGGTGGTGCTCTGAGGATCATGTGTCACCAGAGATGGAAGCTGGGCCCCTGGCATACGCATGTGCAGAGCATTCACTAGCCCTTTGAATGATCTCTTTGGCCCTTGAGATTATTTTTAACTCAATAAATTATCTTCATAGGATACATCGCCCATCTTCATTCCTTCCACCTCTTAAACATAGACCAAGGTGAACAACAGAAGTGTGTCCTCACAAAATACTGCTTGGGATAATTTCCAAATGTTCCCTCCAGTGACGTCTCCTTGTTAGAAGAAGCTCTACAATCTATACAATGCAGAGAGCTGAGTAGGATAACCACACGCACTGGTCATTCAGCTGGGACTCCTGAGATGAAGAAGTGTCATTTCTAGCTTCAACGTGTTACGTTTGCCCAGTTTCCTTATGTTTCATCGTTTGAAGCAAAGACTTTTTTTTTTTTTTTTTTTGCTTTTTGGATCACACCAAGCGATGCTCAGGGGTTACTCCTGGCTCTGCACTCAGAAATTACTCCTGGCGGTGCTCGGGGGACCATGGGATGCTGGGAATCGAACAGGGGTCGGCTGCGTGCAAGGCAAACGCCCTACCCTACCCCCTGTGCTATCACTTCAGAACCCAGAGCAAAGACTTTGCTGAATCATTCCCAACTCCCAGCCTCCCACTGCGATTGCTGAGCTTCTTCCTGTGTGTTTCTGCCGAGTCAGTTCTCTGTGGGGTGAGAATTTTCAGAGACTTGATGTCATCTTGTGTCCTTTTCCCTACCAAGTCATCCTGTTTTTGTATGACATTATTCTGTCATTTGTCAATGTCTGCTTGGACCATCTTTTTTGTTCTCAAGAAGAAGAAAAAAAACGTGATGGGCAAATGAAAAAAGAATTTAGATATCAGCTCCCAATGAATGCAAAATTAAGAAAAAGAATATTAAATAATTCTTGTCCTTGAAAGCTATGACTTAAAAAAATGTTTCGATTACCTAAGTTGCTAAAAATATTGCATTTAAATACTGGTTGTCATACTATAATAAAAAAAGAATAAAAACATTAAATTCAAGCAGCATTATGATATAATGACCATGATCACAAAATATTTTAAAGAGATTATTTTCCCATAAATACGTCCCTCACATTCTTATTATATCACTCTTTTATGTCCTCCTGAGTTCACATTATTCTTTAGCAATTTTTCTAGCACGTAAAATCCATGAACTTTATAAGATACATATGGAGTATGTAATTTCATAATCACTTTTTTTGGGGGGAGGGCAAGGGGGTGAGGTCACATCTAGCAGTGCTCAAGATTTACTCCTGGTTCTGTACACAGGGATTACTTCTGGCAGGCTCAGGGACCTACAAAGTGGTGCCAGGGTTAAATCTGGGTAAGCCACGTGGAAGGAAGCACCCTACCTGTCATACTATGGCTCTAGATGCACTTTGCAACTTTTTGCACTTGATGCTAGATTTTATATTTTGTACCAATTTACAGTATGTTAATAAAAATAGCCTAACAAAATAAAGGCAAGGATTTTTGCAACCAGCCATTATTTTTGTGCCAAAATAATAAGAATAAGAATAAAAGATCTGATCATAATTAATAAAGCATCACACATTGCCTCCTTTGGGGAAGAAATCAGGTACAAGTGAATAAAAGCAGGTTTCCTGTTGTTCCTGTATGGGTGACCAGTATTGGTTTGTGTGGGTGGCAAGCATGTGAACCATAGGAGACACGAGAGCTACTTAGAATGTGGAGTGTTCCTTGCAACCAATGCTCCTGGTGCCCACACTGTGTGAAGGATCCGCCCTGTCAATCGAAGAGCTCTCCAGCCTTGACTCCTGAGAATAGCTAAGTCACCTGACCCACCCCCAGATCGTCCCCCTCCCCCATCACTGGGCCACAGCTATGAATCTCTAGGAAGAAACCTCAGTGGGACTGGGACTGTGGGATTGTGTAGGCAGTGGAAGCCGAGTGCCTGTGACTCAGTCTTAGGCCTCTCTGCCATCCCTGGCATCTTGCCTCTGCCCAAGTGCCAGAACTCTCCCTGTACTCTGGAAAGATGCCTATCCTGCCTCTTGTGCCCAAGCTCCTTCTTGGACATTCGCCCGGCACTTTTTCTTCAGCACAGTTCCCCTCCCAGACACTGGCGTCCTTTTCTTCACCCCCAATGGCAAGCAACTGTCGTAGTGTGGGAGGTGAAAATCCTAATTTTAGGGCTTTTGCCTTGCATGCGGCCAACCGTGGTTTAATCCCTGGAACCTCATGTGGCTCCCTGAGCACTGCCAGGAGTGCTTGGAGCACAGGGCCAGGAGGAAGCCCTGAGTACAGCCAACCCCTAAGTCCTAATTCAGGAGTCGAGGAGATAAGTCCTCCTAAGTCCGGGAGACCACTGAAAGGTCTGGAGCATGTGCCTGATGTGCTCTGGGCCCTACTTCGATCCCTAGCACAGGATGGCCTCCTGAGCCCCTCTAGGTATAGCCCTGGCAACCCCAACACTGAAGGAAAGCCACACAAAAAACAAAAACTACCTGCTGCCCCTACAAAATTCTACTTTAGGAGTGTGACAGATCACCCATTTCCCAGCCCTGTGTTTTTGGGGGTTCAAGTAACTTTTCTGGCCCCAGTGTTATGATAGGGAAAAAACAGGGTGTTAGTAGCATCAGCTTCTCAAGAACAAAGCTCCTTGTAAAACAACAGCTGCCCATTGTGGGTTCTCAGTGACTAGCAGATTTCATTCAAGTCAAAGACAAACGATAGAAGCTCCTGAGGTTGGTCTTTCCTCTGGGGCAGGGGAGAGGAGGTGAGGAGAGGATGGGCCATGCCTGGCGTTGCTCAGGGCTTACTCAGGGGTCACGCCTAGTGATACTTGGGCACCATCTGTGGTGCTGGGATCAAACCAGGGTTGGTCATGTGCAGAGTCAGCACTTTAACCCCTGTATGATCTCCCCAGCCCCAAGGCTGGCCTTTCATTTCATTCTTCGACTACCCTTTACACATAACGCACCAGCCTTCAGCTTACCCTGGAAGCAGAACCTATTTACCCCGCCCACCCCGCCCAGCCACAGAACTGCCTTCTGGTTGGGGTTCTGTCCTCATTGTCATCAAGCCCTGCATGTGGCAGTGACCTAACTAAGTCCGGGCCATACCTAAAAGAAACTCTTAAAACTTGGTTGTTTTTCAGTAAATAAATCCTTTTGCATCATTCTTTTTCTGGCCTTCTCAGTGCTTGCTTTCATCCTTGTAAATATCTCAGTAGAAAACTAAAGTTGGGGGCAGGTACCCCATAATGTACATTGAGAAACTGAACAGAAATTCACCAGGTAAAGATTGAGAAATCATGGCTAGATTCCCCATGACCAGAATGTTGCTATAAACCTTGACAAACCTCCACACATGTCTTGGCTTCACTTTACGTCTTTATTATTTATTTATTTTATTTATGTCTTTATTACATATATATTTGATTTGACCACACCTGGCATGGCTCTTGGGCTACTCCTGGATCTATGATGGGGTTTCTGTGCGTGGCAACCAGCAGTGCCACTAAGGGAGAGTGAGAACCACAGCTAACCACGTGACTCCTGACAAACTCACATGCAAACACCACAGTGAAATGCACAGTACAGGTGAGTACCCCAACTTTTCTATCAAGCACCAGCAACCCCGACAACACCACAAAAAAGGGAAAGGAAAGGGACTTGGAAAAAAACACCCTTATGTGATAGAATTAAAAATCTCACAGTAAATTGGCCAAGAGCAATGCTAGATTCACAGCCTCTTTTGAGGTCAATTTAGCTATTTGCATCCTGACCAGCTTCTTCATCTACACACGTGTAAAACCAGAGCTAGGGACTGGATAACCAGAGTAAGATTCAGCACAGAACATGAACTCTGCTTCGTAAACTTTGAGAAAGGCATGTTTCAGCATCTCTCTCCAATGGGCCCACAGAGTTGAAATTCTTGTTTCCATATGTGGTTTGATTGACTTAAGGATTTATGTGGATTCACAAACACCCAGACCTCTGCCTGGCATACTCATTGGTAAAGAACCATCCTGTTGAAATATGCTGAAAATATTTTTACTATACTAAAATTATTCAACACTAAATTGGAAAAAAATCTGCTGCATGGAAGGAATGTGCTACCATGTACAAAAATACTGATGTGATGTCACAAGATCCCAGATTCAAGAAGGAGCAATGGGGGAATTGATGTTTCCTGGTACTTTTCAGCTATTTGAACACTGGTAAGTATATTGCAACAGTGGGGGATCTCAGAACTTATCAATTCCAACTACATACTTATTTTTACATTTTAGTTCATCCAAAATCAGGATGCATTTTATAACTTGCCATAGCTTGATTTACAGTCCTCTCCCCTCCCCTCCCCTCCCCTCCCCTCCCCTTCCCTCCCCCTCGATCCCCTTCCCTTGCCTCTTCTATCCTCTTCACTCCCCTTCCCTTCCCTATTTTTGGGACCACATCTAGTGGTGCTCAGGGGATACTCCTAACTGGGTGCTCAGGAGTCATTCCTAGTGGAGCTCAGGGGAACTTCTGGTGATGAGGATTGAGTGGAAAGCATGCACTTCAGCTCACTGAGCTATCTCTCTGTTCCACTGTTTCTTAGTGGTAAAAGAAACGATACACATTATACTTGATGATATTGTGGATTTACAAAATCATGGTAAAATTTGGAATTTTATTTTCTTCCTTTTTTCTTTTTTCTGGGCTGGAGCGATAGTGCATCGGGTAGGGCGTTCGCCTTGCACACGGCTGACCTGGGTTCAATTCCTCCGCCCCTCTTGGAGAGCCCGGCAAACTACTGAGAGTATCTTGCCCGCACAGCAGAGCCTGGCAAGCTCCCTGTGGTGTATTCTATATGCCAAAAACAGTAACAACAAGTCTCACAATGGAAACATTACTGGTGCCTGCTTGAGCAAGTTGATGAGCAACGGGATGACAGTGACAGTGACAGTGACAGTTCCTTTTTTCTATTCCCTTATTTTTATCAACTTTCCTATTCCTCTAACTGCCCTCTTTTCCTCAATTGTAAAGACACAGAATATACATCTAAGATGGGGATATGACTCAGTGACAGACCAGACACCTCACACATGGGAGACCCTTGGATCAATCTCTAGGGCAAGAAAAAAGCAAAGACACATACACACAAGCTACACATACACCAACAGTATGCGAAACCATGTAGAAAAATACACCCATTAAAATTTCACGCACATGCACATCTGAGACCTGTCCAGAACCCCTACAGCCCTCTTTTCTCCACCTGCCCATTTCCAAAATTCTTTTCCTTATCCCAATCCATCCAAAGATGGAATTCTGCTAAAGGTGCAAGTCCTGCTCGGTCACAGAAGAAGCACTGGACTCAGGCCTCCTTCTAGGTGGAAATGTCTAGTGAAAGACCTTGCTGTTGGGTGAAAGGAAAATAAGGGAGGCCGAATCTGGGTTACCTCTCCTGGCCCCTTGGCAGCATCGAGGATCAGGGACGAACTTTAACCCTCTATTCTGAGCTCTGGGAACATCTCAGGGGTTCTCTCTTTGCTCATGGCCAACCCTCCACTGTAATGAGGCTCTTTCATAAAACTGCCAGTGTTCCCACGCTCCTCTCTGACTGAACACCCCCAGGGGTCTCCAGTTGACTTCCAGGATAAGAAAACACATCAGTGTGCTCGGGACTTTCTTAGCATCCATGTTTAGCATATTCACTTGTGAGGCGGAACACACTGAACTTTATAACCACATATATATATATATTTTTAAGCACAAATCTTTTCTAAAATATCTTCTCATATAGATGAAAGTAACTTACAGATTCATACAAACCTTTTTTTTTTAAGAAAAAATACCCAGTAACTTACTCTGTAACTCTTCAGTCTGATGAAGTCAACCTTCATAGAGACAAATTTATCTGAATTCCGACTGATGTTTTTCAGGTGTTCAACAAGATCGGCACAGAACTTGTAACCTCCTTTAAGCACACATAGGACCATAATGTCACAGTATCCTATGTCCTTCATGATATCCTTGGCCAGGCGTTCAATTCTGATGGAAGTAAGCAATTAAAGGCTATATTAAAGCAAAACTAATTCTGAATATCTTTCTTCTTTTTAGAAAAACATGGTCTATCATGCTTACCCAATTTTGCAGAGGAGTGTGCGAAAAGGCTTGGGAGACAGAATATAAGGATAAAGAAATTTTGTTAAGTCTGGAGAGAGTGTTCAAGCAGATTTTTGGTAACTGCATCCTTAGTAGTACGGTTTTGCTTCTCTGAGCTACGAAACTGATCGTGAAATAGAATGTCAAAGCTCAGGAATGCTATTTTCTTATTGCTGATGAGCTTGTGGTAATCTTAACTTGAGGATGGTATTTGGTGATACCATGTTCACTTTACATCTGAGAAAAAGAAAATGGGAAATGACTCTCTCACTTTATAGTGAAAGAGGAGGAGGAGGAAAAGTTAAACCCAGAGTTTTGTGCAATGAGTAATGGTTGCCTTTAACAAAAATAGTAGATATTTTTGTGAAGGCGACCCAAATAATTGTATCACTTCCATACAGCACATGGAAAATGTGTCTCCTCAAACTATATTGTGATGGGCCATGGACTGGTCCCAGTACCTGACAAGGAACTATCATTGTGCCTTTGTCTATTAGTTTCATATCTGTTCATCCATGACCATACACCTCAAAAACATTAAGACCTTGAACACAAGCAGGATCCTAAAATACATACTAAAATTTGTTTCTAGTGGTCCTTCAAATAGAATGAAATATAGTTGATAAACTGAATGGTCTGAATTCATATAGGATATTAGATCAGATGTTCTACATATGTAACGTATTGGTTACCTAATAAATTTTATGTGTCAAATGTTGCATTTGTTTGGGGGCAGGGTACACTGATACTCAGGGGAACATGTGAGACTGGGGACTGAACCTAGATCTCCCACATGCAATGTATGGACTCCAGCCCTTGAAACCTCACTCAGTACTATAGGATGTGTTCCATATGTGTTTCTACATGTAAACACATGGTAATAAATGGTCATTGCAAATGCATTCAGAATAAGCCTATCAGCACATTTAATAGCTTACCTGGCCTCTCCTTTAAAGTGTGGACTTTGGAGCCAAAGTGATAGTACAGTGGATAGGGTGTTTGCCTTGCATGTATCTAACCTAGATTTGAACCCCTGTATCTCATATTGTCCCTCAAGCACTGCCAGTAGTAATTCCTGAGTGCAGAGCTAGAAGTAACCCCTGAGCATTGCCTAGAAAACAGAAAGAAAAAATGTGTAGGCTTCGATTCTAGCATGATGGAACAGGGAAAGGAACATCAACAAATCCTCATCACAAAGAACAACAAGAAAGTTATTCAAATTTATCGAAAACTACTGTTTCTGCACCCTGGAATCCAACAAAGGCAGATAACAAACTTAGAACCATTTATTCTTGAAGACACTGGCCACAGGATAGAAGCAGCATACGTGGGCCAAAAAGTATGGTGGGCTGGGCGCTGCCTTGCACTCGAAACAACCTAGGTTCAATCCCTGGCACTATGTATGGTCCCTAAGGACCAGCAGAGATCCCTGAGCTCTGAGTCTGACAGATGTGATGATGGAAGGAAGTCTTGAGCACTGGTAGATGTGAGGAAGGAAGGAAGGAAGGAAGGAAGGAAGGAAGGAAGGAAGGAAGGAAGGAAGGAAGGAAGGAAGGAAGGAAGGAAGGAAGGAAGGAAGGAAGGAAGGAAGGAAGGAAGGAAGGAAGGAAGGAAGGAAGGAAGGACCCAAACCCTTTCTTTCTTAGTTTCAGTTTGAGGGCCACAGCTCGCTGTTCTGTGCTATGCTGAGGTGTCAGGGCTTACTCCTGGCTCTGAGCTGAGGGGCCATGTGCAGTGTTGGAGATTGCATGAGGGCCTGCTGTGTGCAAGGCAAGTGCCTTAACTGCTGTTATTTCTCTGACCCTTCAGGAAGTTCTCTTTACCACCATATAAAAACACTCATAACTAGGGTTCCAAAGTGCCTCACGTGGTTTCAAAAGAGAGGACCGCTTAGTATACAGTTCATTAGTAGAACGTGTTTTCCATGTGTCAGACCCCAGATTGGATCCCAGTCACCACAGGGAAATAAGGGTGCAGAGAGCTCAGCACAGGACCAAGACCAAGTCAGGAATAACACTCACCTGTCCACAATGATGCCATGAGGTATGAGCACGTATTCCAGATCCCCATAGTAGTGCTGAGGGTATGTGAATAAATTCAAGTCATACCCTGGCCAGTCATCCAAAATCTGTAAATCAAGTTACCCCCGTTATTATATTTTTCATGGGAAATTTATGTTTTTAAGCATAAACAATAAAGAGCATCATTTGATACTGAAAACGGAATATGCCTGATAATCAATATTGCATTAATTATATTCTGGAGACTGTGGAAAAGCTCAAAGAACAAGGTGATTTTTTTCATACAGCCTGATAAAGGACCAAGTACATAAACTCACAGAGGGTAGGGTGTTTGTCCTGCATGCGGCTGAACCAGGTTCAATTCCTCCATCCCTCTCAGAGAGCCCGGCAAGCTACCGAGAGTATCCCGCCCCCATGGCAGAACCTGGCAAGCTACCCGTGGCGTATTCGATTATGCCAAAAACAGTAACAAGTCTCACAATGGAGACGTTACTGGTGTGTGCTCGAGCAAATCGATGAAAAACGGGATGACAGTGTGTGTGACAGTGTGTG
Source organism: Sorex araneus (assembly GCF_027595985.1). Classification (NCBI taxonomy): domain Eukaryota; kingdom Metazoa; phylum Chordata; class Mammalia; order Eulipotyphla; family Soricidae; genus Sorex; species Sorex araneus. The sequence continues at coordinate 55,938,209 of NC_073310.1, read as the reverse complement.
CGACTGTGTGTGTGTGTGTGTGTGTGTGTTTTCTTTTTGTTTTGGCCACACCTGGCAGTGTTTAAGGGCTTACTCCTGATTCTGCATTCAGGGATAACTCCAGGCAGGTCTTGGGGGATCATATGGGGTACTGGGGCTCAAGCCTTAATCGACTGCATGCTAAGCAAGAACCCTACCTACTCTACTATCACTCAAGCCTAGAATTCCATTTTAAACTCTTAAAATCATACAATTAATGCATAAACTCAATGCCTTACTGCTTACTTTATAATATTGTGTATAAGAGTAAACATGTGTAAATATAAAATTTATATTAAAATGATAAACATGAATGCATAATTTGTAATTATATTAATATACGCAGGATCACCACATATTATATTATCATTATATATCTAGTTATATATCTCATTCAATATACTTTCAAATTTTGAGAGTCCACTTAAAAGTAGAGCTTTTGCTAGCATTCATGGATTTAACCAACCTTGGAAAATTCCATTTAACCAACTTAAATTCCCATATTCAGTCCATGGTTGAATATGGGGATGTAGAACCTGCAGATAAATGGGGCAAACTATGGCAGCTCTGGGCAGCCCAGAGCTCCTAAAATCAACCCTCAGTGGATAAAAAAGGGAGTACTGTAAATTTGGGAAGAACCAACTTTTTTAAACTGTGGAGGGTGTCGATACCTCATTTCCACATTATTTGAGGATAACTGTTTGCTTACATTTTTGCTACTGTCATTTTCCATGTGCCAGAGAAGGGCTCCTTACCAAAACTCAGTGTCTCCTGTGACAATGGATAAAGGGGCTGCCCCATGGCGGATGGAAACCAGACTTCTGGTGATGATTATGGTATAGTAGATACAGGGGCAGAAGCACACTGCTATGTAACCAAGATTCTTGTAATGTTATAAATCAATGCTACTTTAATTTAAAAAAGCACTTTGAAACAGAGCAAAATGGGGGGGGGGGTGGAGAGAGAGTAGACATTTTAAGGTATTTGCCATGTGTGCGGCTGAACTTACTTCAATCCCCGGCACCACATATGTACGGTTCCTGAGCCCTGCCAAGGTCCCTGAGCACAAAGCTGGGAGTAAGCCCTGAGCACTGCTGGGTGTATTCACAAGACCACACAAAAACAACAAACAAACCAAACCAAAAAGTGATCTACATCTCCTAGATGAGTGCCTCCTCAAGCTTTGATGAGGTCTAGCTGTGGAGTTTTCCAAACTTTGTCCCATCAGGAAACTGGCAAATTCAGGAGGCAGCAAGGGAGACAGTGTGAGCAAGTTTCCTCTTGCTCAGGACCAGATGTGCAAATTTTAAGCAGGAGAGAAACTCCGGGGACTTAGGGCCACGTACAGAAGTGGATCCTGCACTCTCCCATCACACCCCTCACCCGGTCCTCGCTCCATCACCTTCCCGATGCGCATCTCTCCTGTTTATCCAGCCCCATCCCCTTCTGTCCTCCCAGGCTGGCTCTTCAGTCACAGCTCAGGCTCCATTTCTTGCAAGAGGCCTTGCGGATGAGTGGCTCCCCTGAACCTTCTCTCCCCTGGTCCCCTCGCACTTCACCACTGCAGAGTCTCCCGCCTACCCTGGAAAGACTCTAGCCCCTTCCATCCTCTGGCTCACTCAATCTTAAGTTTTTCACTGGAAAATTTAGGACTCATGGGCACCCCTTCTGGCACAGAGATAAGCTCCAGTTCTCTGCCCTCCTCCTCCTCAGCCTGCACTCAAACCTGTTCTCAGGTGCTCAGCATTTGGGAGAGCAAATAGGGTCCAGCCCTTCGTCCACGTCCCTGCAGCCCTGGGCTCAGCATGGGCCGCTAAAGCAAAACCAGGCCACTTGCCAGTGACGCTCTCCCTTTCCTAGCTCAGATCAAGTCCAAAGTCACTACCAAGGACAGGCGTCCAGGGCCTTTTACAGCAGCCCAGGGGATGGAGAGATAGTGGAAGGGCTGGGGCCCTTACCTTGTATACTGCCATCCCTGGGTCTGACCCCTGGGGTCACTCCTGAGCACTGCTGGGTGTGACCCATGGTCCTCAAATCAATAAATCACTTAAGTAATGAAAAGAAATGAAACAGCTTCCCTTTACCCCCATGCTTGCTCGGCTGAATTGGTCTAAATTCTCATCACTTTATCGAGAACAAGGACACTCACTGGTTACGTGTCTGATTGTCTATGTATGTGAATGTGTGAGTGTAGTTGTGGTATGAGTGTAGGGGTGTGTGTGTGTGTGTGTGTGTGTGTGTGTGTGTGTTGAGCCTGTAGGAGAATGTGCACGAGGTGGTATGAGTGTGTGCATGTGCTATGTGTGAGTGTGCGAGAGTGCATGTGATACATGTGTATGTGCATGTAAATGTAGTATGTGTGTTTATGTGAGTGTCCGTGTGATATATGTGTGAGTGTGCATGTGCTTTATATGTGAGTGTATGTACATGTGTGTGTGTTGACTCCAGGTGAGGGGTGTGATTTATTGTTGGACCCCAGTGCCCAGAACACTGGCTGGAAAACACGCAAAACACATGGAAAACATGCAAAAAAGTGAAATGCATGAACCATCTGTATCCACAGACTCCCCAATACTACCTGAACCCCAATCCCCAGCCTCAATTCAAATTTATCTCTGTGTGATGAAAAACACCACTGTTCATGGCAGCTCAGGAAATTCACACAAATTCACACACGTCCTGCGCTGATATCTGAAAGCGTTTATATCATCTGCGCCTCTGAAGAGCAGCCCATTCACTATGCCTCTACGAGTCCTAGTTTGCACTAAGAACCTTGGGCCGGTGCTCAGCCGCTACACCAGGGTGGCCGTTCAGAGCCCAGGCCACCAGCTACAGGAGGAGCTTGCAAAAGATTTTCTGGAAGCTCCAATAGAGACCAAAGATCCCTGACCAGCACCAGGCCTCAGAGAAATCATTCAAGGGCATAACGTTTTCTGGCTCCCCTTCCGTGCCACACACACTCCCCTTTCTGCAGCCTCCCAGCTGGCTGGTAGCATGATTAACTAGTGAGCTTCTGAGCGCATTCATCCCTCTGGCCACCACAGACAGACACTGGCCCCCGTGCTGGTGAAAGCACTGCCCTCCTGGCCCCGCTCTGGAGCGCAGCTCACATATGGACTAGCCATGATAACAGGGACATTACACCCATCTCAGAGACTGAGTTTCTCGCCCCCAATCCCTTTTTCCTTTGTGGGACCAGGGTTCAAACCTAGAGCCTTACACATGCAAGGCAAATATTCTATTGCCGAGTCACATCTTCCAGCCTCAGTTTCTCCATCTTTCAGTGAGATGCAATCAAACTTGTATTGAGGGTTGTTGGGAGGATAAAGAGACACTAGGAATGCCGACTGGTCCAGCCTTTCTGGAAAACAATATGGACAGTCATTCAAAAACTAGAAATTGAGCTTCCATATGACCCTGCAATATCACTTCTGGAATATATCCTGAGGATGCAAAAAAGCACAATAGAAATGATATCTATACCTATATGTTCATTGCAGCACAGTTCACAATAATCAAAATCTGGAAACAACTCAAGTGACAAATGACTGGTTAAAGAAACTTTGGCACATCTACATAGTGGAATATTATGCAGCTGTTAGGAGAGATGAAATGTGCTTATAAATGGATAGACATGGAGAGTATCATGCTAAGTGAAATGAGTCAAAGAGAGGAACAGACAGAGAGAGACTGTACTCATTTGTGGAGTATAAAATAGCATAACAGGTGACTGACACCCAAGGACAGTAGATACAAGGGCCAGAAAGAGTGCTCCATAGCTGGAAGCCTGACTCATGAGTGAAGGAAAGAAGGCAGCTGGAATAGAGATGGGATCACTAAGAAAATGATGGCTGGAGAAATCTGTCAGGATGGGAGATGTGTGTTGAAAGTAGATTATGGACCAAAACATGATAACCTTTCAATATCTGTATTGCAAACCATGATGCCCCAAAGTAGAGAGAGAGAGTATAGGGAATACTGTCTGCTATGGAGGCAGGGGGAGGGTGGGAAAGGGAGGGTATGGGGTATATTGGTGGTGGGGAATGTGCACTGCTGGAAGTATGGGTGTTTGGTCATTGTGTGATTATAACCCAAACATAAAAGCTTGTAACTATCTCAGGGTGATTCAATAAAATTATATATGTAAAAAAGAAGAGACACTGGAATAGAGTATGTATTCTGAGCTCCTGTATATAGGAAGTGTTCAATAAAGGATACTCCCCCTCCCAAAGAAGACACTAGAAAACCACCTAGTGGTAAAAGTTTTCATGCTGATCTCTAGCCAAGAGACAATAAAGTGTTAGGTATTCCACACTTCTGGGGGCAAGTTTACTCACTGAGGTTCCTTGGGGGAGTAAACTTCTCTGGGTCCAGTGAATCATTTTATAAAACAGACAGAACACCTGCCTTAGGGCAACTATGCTGAGGATTATATAGAACAAAACTCTTGTACAGGCATCAGGATGGTATAAGCAAATAAACGCCAACCCTTCAGAAGGACCATATACCAATAGTTTGCACACAAATGACATATTTTCATTAAGGAAGATCCCTAACTAGTTTGTCACAACTCTTTGCACCTCATTGCAGTTGCAAACTTAAAAAGAGAAGAAATGGATTATTTCTCTATAACTATTCTATAATCCAACCTGGTCTATTTCCAACTAAATCGGACAGAGTGAATTTTCTAGTTGAGATAAAAGATGGTTCTCGATCAAGTTACCACGGGTGTTTGCTCTGTATTCACTCCTGGTGCTCGAGAATTGCCTTGTGACTGTATCCTCCACCTGAAGGGCTGGAGGTGGCTGTCAACTGTAGATAATTCTGTTATTCATCTGCTTTTTGAAAAATCAAAACAAGAAGTCTTTAAATAGTTTCAGAGTCACAGATAATATGCCCTAAGTTTATGCAGAACAATGCTTTCTCTGTTCAAAAATGCAAAACATGTCCAAGCTGGGGAAGTGACCACTTGGACTCATTTCATACCACATCCAAAGCCCGCAATTCATTCCCATTCTCTCTTTTTTCTCACTGGAAAAATATATCTGAAACCTTCCTGTGAGTCACTTAAACATAATCTTTTGCGTAGTCTCTTTCTTGCATTATTTCTTGTTTCTCCCAGGGAGAAAAATAGAAACTGATAAAAGTGACTCTCTGTTCTCCCTCCCATCATGTCCTCTCCCTTGAGCCCCACCGACTCAGGTCCCCTGTCTTTATTTCAGGATACTAACCCCTACCTTGCTACTCATTCTTGATTTCTGTATGTCTTCTTCCCAATCTTTCTGTCTCTTACATTTTGGGCTTCTGGATTTTTTTTTCTTTTTGGGTCACACCCTGCGATGCACAGGGGTCATTCCTGGCTCTGCACTCAGGAATTACCACTGGTGGTACTCAGGGGACCATATGGGATGCTGGGAATCGAACCCTGGTCGGCCGCGTGCAAGGCAAACACCCTACCTGCTGTGCCCGACTTCTGGACTTCTATCCTTAAAGAGTAGTTTTAAATTGCTTCCCTGTTTTTCTTGGGCATTTCTATCTACTCCAAACATCAAGAATTCATTTGCTGACAATTTCCAGTTCTCCTGAGTCCCAGATATGAATTATAAATTGCCTCCTGGCACCCTCAGTTCCAGGCCCTCCAGGCACTACAATCTCGGTGTGTCCAGAATGGAACTGAGTAATTCCCACATTCCATTTCCACCCCCTTTTCCGCTCACTCCTCCACTAGGCCTGTCCATCCACCCGTGGTGGACAGAAAGTTTCTTTTTTCTAAAGCATACACCGAGTGTTATGTGCTCTTGGCACCAACTTCCGAAGCAACAGCAGGTCCTTGAAAAATGAACTTTCCTTTAATGTCACTGTAAACCAAGGAGGAAAAAGAAAACCCCAGCCCCAGCAGAGAGACGCATACCGTGCAAGGGAAGTTTCCTTCCTTAGACTTTGGCTTAAAGTGGCCATTTCCAAGAACTTATTGATGACATTAAGTGAGGCCTTAGCTGTGCTCTTCTCAGACCTCACAGGACCTCCTCCTCAGGCTGCAGACTGTGGCTCTATGTCACTGGGTGGCTGTCCTGCCCACCTGAAGGCAAGCAGCAACCCCCACCCGAGCCCTCCTCCAGTCACTTTCAGTCTCACTCGAGCCTCCCCTTTACTCTCCCCCACCCCCACTTAGTTTTCCATGGCACCTGTTCATGATAGGAAATGATTTCATGTATTCACTTGGCTGTCTGCCTCAGTTCCTCTTCTAGAATCTAAATTCCATGAAGAGAGGGCTGTCTTGACCCCTGCCTTCTCTCCAGAGGTTAAACCTCCTCCTGGACCTGTTAGCATATGTGAAATGAACAAAGAAACACACAATCCTGCTTACTCAGGGGTCAGTGTATAACTACAATTATCTTAAAAAATCTGACGGGGTCACATCCCAGCCTTATCACCGTTTTCCGTGAATGAAGTCTGACCCAGTCACAACCACACCTGCAAGAACAATCTTTTGGCTGCCAGCCAGGAGGCAGAGGGAGCCACTGGAAGCCTGTGTCCACAGCCAAGACCAGAGCTGAGCCCAGGACATTGAGGGTCTACACTCTTTGCTTGATGCCTGGAGGGATTTGCAGGGACAGAAAGGCCCTACTAAGAGAAGCCAGCACCCCACACCCCTCAGCCCAGTCTCCCTGAACACTCCCCGGTTTTCTGCCCGGCCTGAGACCTAAACTGCCTCTCGCTTATGCAGAAATTGAGAGGCACCAGAGGTCTGGAGGCCAAGTGCAGGCCTTACTAAGAGAGCCCCAGACCAGGTCCCAAAGGTCTCAAGACTCAGTAGGAAATGAGTTATCTCTCAGTATCATAGTATCACAGTCGTCCCTTGCTCATCGATTTGCTCAAGCGGGCACCAGTAACGTCTCTATTGTGAGACTTGTTGTTACTGTTTTTGGCACATCGAATACACCACGGGTAGTTTGCCAGACTCCGCTGGGCGGGATACTCTGTGGTAGCTTGCTGGGCTCTCCGAAAGGGATAGAGGAATCGAATCCGGGTCGGCTGCGTTCAAGGCGAACGCTCAACCTGCTGTGCTAACGCTTCAGCCCTCTTTGGCGCCATATCCTCCCCAAATCACCAGGAGTGACCCTATTCTTTTCCCACTGGGTTTGGAATAGCCTCCAGCACTCCTGGGTGTGGTCCCCTAAAATAGGGCCCAGCGCTCAAACACCATCCACTTGAGCTACTTTATTTTCTAGCAGTCCTGAGGATTCTGGGGGGAAACAAAACGTGAGTCTCCTTGTCTGAAGGCATGGGTGGGACTAGGTCTGCTGCGACAGAGCCGCCGGGCGGGTTTACAGGGAGGGGTGGAGGGGGAGGGGGGAGCGAGAGGCGGGGGGAGCTCACACCAGGCAGCTAGGACTGGAGCAGCAGCAGCAGATAATGATGATGCCTGGCCCAGGTGCGCGGGGAGATGATCCCGAAATCCCGGGGCATTGGGTTCCTGAGTCTAAGGGCTGATGGGGCTTTGGGGGCGGGCTGCTGGGAGGGGCGGGCGGGGGTCTGGAGTGGCAAGCGAGCCCGGCGGGAGGGAAGAACAAAGCCGTGGGCTGCTCTCCGCGACGCTGCAGCTGCGGGCGTGGCATCGCGAGGGAGGGGGCAAGCGAGAGGGGAGGGGACGGAGTCGGGATGGGGGGGTGGGGGAGCGCACGACTCAGCCCCTAAAGTCGGGGGGTTGCATTTACCACGAAGCCTCGCCCGGAGTCTGGCGCCTTCTCTCCGCTCCCGGCCATGCTGCTCCCGGGGAAAGCGGGGCGCGGGCGGGAGCCAGCGGGGGAGCGGCCGCCCCGCCCCGGGCATCCCCAGCCGCCCCCTCGGCTGGCCGTTGGGCCGGGGGCGGGGATGTTGGGCGCCAGAGCCCTTTCCCCGCCTCCACCCTCGACGGCTTGGGGAGCAGCTGCGCGCCAGCGCCCGCTGCACCTGAGCACAGGCCCGGGGGGGGGGGGGGGGTGGCCCTGGCAGCGAGCCAGCCGGCGGCCCCGCACCCCACCCGCGCCCGCGCGCCGCTTTCACGCGCACTCGGGCGTTGAGTCACTCTGGCTGATTTTTGGGCACCCCCCCTTTGCAGACCCCCCTTAGTCTCTCCGAGAGCGAGCCCGCCACTTCGCACGGCCTGGCGAGCAGGGCGCGATCACCCAGCTGGGGGGTTCGCCCCTCCGCTCCCCCACTCGCGCGCTCCAAAGCGCGGCTTGGATGCTTGGACCCGGCCCGGGGCTCCAGGAGCTGCCCCTGGAAAGGGCTTTAAGTTGGTTTCATTCAAGCTCAGAGAGATGGGGGCTCCATCGCCTCGGTAAGATCGCCCAGGTCCGGTTTTAATAGTGTGGGGGTGTCCTTTGCAGCCTTCACGCTCCCCTCGGAGAAGACTCTTAGGAATCCGTCGTTCAAGTGTACCCCGTCGTCCCGGGCTCTTTGTCCGTTTTTTCAAAGGGCGCCGCTTTCCCTTGAACGGTTCGGGGGAGGGGGGCGGGCGGAGGTGGGGCACCCTGCCCCTGGTGGCCGACCCGATCCTTCCAACTCCCGCCTCTCCCCAACTCTGATTTGTGTTGCCCTCAGGGTGCTGGCACAGGGCGAGACCGCGAAAGGAACCCAGGTTTCGCCTTTTTGAGGGAAACTAGTCGTCAATCAGGGCATGTGACTGAGTTGGGAAAATAGGGGAGGGGCGCGCACACGTAACTCTTCGCCACGCTCCTGCGCCCTAAATGCCAGCGGGGAACCGCCGCCCCTATTGGCAGCCCCCCAGATGGGGTGACAATGCTCCCCCCCACCCCGCCGCCTCCGGGGAAACACTTTCTCAGTCGGGGTCTCCGCGGCAATTTGGGGGCAGGTGCACATCTGTCCCTCCTCTCTTTTCCCCCAAAGAGGGAAGAGCTATTCCCGTTTTTGAAGCCCATCTTCACCAGGAATATCCCCCCAAACAAAGAGGGTTCCAACTGTGTTGCTATTGCAATAATAATTTTTTACCTCCGTTTTTAGTGGTTTTTTTTTTCTTAGAGAAAAACTTCTGTAGTGGGTTTGGGGGACACACCCAGCGGTGCTCTGGAGGGAGGGGAGGAGGCTTTACCTCGCAGGGGTTCTTCCTGTCCACTTGGTGATCACGGTTTGAGGGTTCACAAGGCTCTGAGGGTAGCCACGGTGCTTTCCCAGACCGACGGGGGTGGAGAAACGGGTGGGAGGAATCCGGAGGATCGAGACCCGCAGAGGAACTAGGTGCAGGGCTGGGGGAAGCAGGAGGCAGCGCCTCTTTCCTAGCTGAGGCTGCGACAATAGCCTTCCCGGGGCGGCTGGCAGTGGGCGCTCGACCAGATTGGGGACCTGGAACTTCAAAGCGAGCTCCCTGAGTAACAGCTCCACCCAAGGCCAAGGCCGTGAACCCCGAACGCTCATGGGCTATGGAGGGGAGATTGGCCATTTTGCACTAGGCGCTAATTTTAAAATAAACCCTGTTCAAGCTCATTTTTTTAAAAGGTGATTTGCTAGCGTGACAGCAGGAAGTTATGATTCCATGCTCAGAAACATCCTGTAGGGACCTATATGAGGAGATCAAGGAATAGTTAACAAATCACAGACTGTTTGTTTGGGGTCACATCCAGCAAGTGATGGGGGATCGTGTGGTCCTAAAGGTCTAACCAAGCCCAAGCTCCAGTCATTTCAACTATTTCCCTGGCCGCCTATTTATTATTATTTTTGTTTTTTCTATTGGGGCACACCAAGTGGTGCTCTAGTTCTGGCTCAGTGATCGGGTGATGTGATGCCCGGGCTGGCACCAGGGACTCCTGTGTGCAAACCTTGTGCTCCATCCCCTTGGCTCATTTTAAATTTTTTATACCAACCACACCCGACAGTGCTTAGGGAGCATCAGATCACACCCCATGGTACTGCGGGGAGCAGATAGAACTCAACCTCCCTTGGATGGGGGAGTCTGGGATCTCCATCTTGAAACATATCCCTGATTCTGAACAAATTATATTAAGAATTACCCTGATGCTAATGATAGATTTATATTCCAATAACAATTATACTTTGAACAGCATGGGTGTGACACTATTTAAGTGATATCTCAATATTTGCAGCTAATATTCAAGAAAAACAACTCATCTGTTTGGGCTTTATTCTTCATCTCACTTTATGATGATTGAGAGGTAATAAGTTTTAAACCTTAAGTTTTTGTCCATGTCTGCTGGACTAATTTCAGATTGAGATTTTAGTTCTCTCATATCAAGCTATATGATCAATGAGGCTAAGATAATTACATTAATTTGTCCGAATATTTCCACCTATAAAGGAAATAAAACATTTCTGCTGTATTGTGTATGATGATGGGATAATATGCCAGGAATCCTTTGGGAATTCTCTAAAACTATAAAATGTTTTTAATCTGAGATACTATAAAATGCATGACTAGATGTAAAGTCATTTTATGTGAAAATAACTAACCTCTAGATGCATGTAGTGGTCATCAGTCAGGAACAGTTGAAATGAAGGGACAAGTTGGCACTGGTCTGAGAATAGATAGAGTAAAACAAGAAAAGCATTGAAATAATGGGATTTCCATTCAAAGGATATTTTAGTGAGGGCTGTCCATTTTCTGATATTCCTTTGAAGAACTGGTTAGATATATTTCTTACAAAATTAACAGCTAGTAAATATACTTCCATTTTTATGTCATTCTTTATCATTTTTGTAGGTTTCTTGAACATCAAATTCTGAAATGAGGGGCTAGAGATATTATACAGTGGTTTGGGTGCTTGCCTTGCACACAGCTGAGCTGGGTTTGATCTCCAGAATCCCATATGGTCTCTGAGCACCACCAGGAGTAATTGCTGAGTGCAGAGCCAGGACTAACCCGTGAGTATTACTGGGTGTGGCCCAAAAACAACAACAAAAAATATGAAATGATCTTATGCTACCGCCCCACCATGATGAAGATAAAAATATTTATATTTTACTTAAGTGCTGGTGGAGCACTTAGGTAAATATAAACGTAGAGAATTTTGTCCCTGAAATCCATCTTAGTCTTTTGACAGTTTGGTCGTTGTTTGACTTTTGCCAATACTAATTTGTTATTTAAGGTGAAGTTTAATCTATATTGCTCAGAGTCAGTCATTTGGTGACACAAAGTGCAGAAAGGCATTTAATGCTTTCTGAGTTCCAGAATGTGCAAATAAATGTAGAAAATAAGAAAAAGAAACCTCCCAGCCTGGGAATTGTGTTGAAATACATAAACATATGAAACTTGGTGACTCAGATCGTTACTCACAGGGTCACTGGTTAGTCTGGATAAAATCCACTGTGGACAAAGGCCAGTAATAATGATGATGATATTTGCTTTTCTTAAGCGCTGAACAAAACCCTTTAGAAATGTTACAAGGACAAAAGAAAAAGTGGCCAGATACTTGCTTCCAGATATTCGGGCCATATCTTGCCATATCTTTCCACCTTCAAGGAACGTTTTTTTTTTCTCTACACCAATACAGAAAAAAAAAGATAGATGTTCATAATTGTAAAACAAAACCACTCAAGGAAAAACTTCATTAATATTCAATTAGCATAGTAAGTTCTCTTCCCCAGCCTCTTTTCTGAAGCCAACTGGATCCAATGCTCAATCCTAGAGTAAAGAAAATAAGAGGTCCATGGAAGGAAGTTCTTACAAATCAAGCAAGGAGCTACATTCAGAATTATGTTCTGCATTATTACGTTTTCACTGGTAATTAGCTTTCCACCAAAGAACCCACTGCAACCAGTTTTAAGTCTGTTCTTTGGCAAACATATCAGGCATGAGTAATATCAACAGTAAGTGCTGGGCTGCTTCAGAGATATCCTCCCACTATCGTCCCATCTGACCGGAACAGGAATTGGATAGCTTCAGAGGAAAAGAATAATGTGTCCATGTGTTCCCCCAGATCTCAGAGTCCTGGCAGCAGACCTCAGCTCTCTTGGTCAACATAAAGCAGTCATTGAAAGGACACAGCTGCAGGAACTAGGGGCTAAACACTTAATAAATCCACAGGGCTGGAGGCACAAGTCATGGACATGACCCTAACACAATACCTTGTGGTTATGAATGAACGGATTAGCATCGAATGGAGCTGTGGCAGCTTATGCAAAATTAATTGGTGTGTCAGCCAATCCTACATTTCTCATGGAGCAATGTGCACTACACACACACACACACACACACAGAGTAAAAACAGAAAACAAGAAGATCTCCTTAGTCAACAAGAACATTGGCTGGTGTTGTGGGTAGTCGAAGAACCAAAGATAATGGGAACTGAGTTGTTTATTCTCTTGGTTATACATGGGCATTTCTATTTAGTTCAGAGTCCACATGCAGCACATCCATTGGCAGGAGTGGATCCAGTCATTGCCAGACTATGGACTGTACTTTAGAGCTAAGCTCAGGAGAGCTGGGAAAGCATTGGGGGAGAGGTGACTTGATGTTTGGATTTAGGACCCCTGGGGAGAAAAGACAGAAATAAGAAGTTTGGACACTCATCTCCCTAGGACATGTTCCAATGTCTGCTTTAGTTCTTGCTAAAAGAACTAAAAGATGATATTTGATGGTATTTGAAAAGATGATACAGTGGTTCAGGGCATCTGAGAAACAATGAGATAAGCAGTGTTAAGCAGGCTACTTAGTTGTGGGGCTTCTGGGAGAATTTAATGTGTCAATGTGCATTGTCAGTGTTCAAAAAGACTATTGCAAGGGCGACCAAACTTTTCAGTATGGATAACAAGCTTGTAAAATTGCATTATTATGAAATATTTAAATTTATAATTATTTAAGATAATAACTTTATTTTCAAATCACGCATTGATTTTTTAAAAATTTGTTATTTTTTTAATTGAATCACTGTGAGATATAGTTACAAAGCTTTCATGTTTGAGATTCAGTCATACAATGGTCGAACACCCATCCCTCCATCAGTGCAAACATTCCACCACCAATGTCCCCAGTATCCCCCACCTCCATCCCAGTCCTCACCCTGCCTTTATGGCAGACAATTACTCACTCTTTCTACTCTTGAGCATTATATTTTTCCACCATCATTCAAGCCTGCTTTCCAGGGGCAGACACTAGATCATTTATTTTCCATTGCTCATTTTGCATATCATGAAATTCTAAGATTATAAGTGGTTGGGTTCCAGAGACATCTCTGTAGGGAGCTATTCCATTTTGGGATTCATCTGGGAGTTTCTGAGCCCAGGCTGTTGGTGTGTCAAGATGGCTCATAGAAATGGCTTCCGGCATCAGGATTAGACAGGAAGCCTGGGTGAAACTGCTCGGCTCCACTGCCGCCATGCAGCTTGGAGACTTAGTCCTGGAACCCACATACCTGGGCCTTGCTTGTGTAAGTACATTGATTTTTTAAAAAATATTTATTCCTCCCTCCCTCCCTCCCTCCTTCCTTCCTTCCTTCCTTCCTTCCTTCCTTCCTTCCTTCCTTCCTTCCTTCCTTCCTTCCTTCCTTCCTTCCTTCCTTCCTTCCTTCCTTCCTTCCTGACTTTGAAAAATACTCAGTGATGCACAGGGGCTATTCTCAGTCCAGTGTTTGGGGATTGTTCCCAGCAATGCTTGAAGAACTATATAATGCCAGAGATTAAACCCCGGGCTACAGCATGGCATATGTTCCAGTATGGGAAATGAGATTGTGTGAGTGTGTGTGTGTGTGTGTGTGTGTGTGTGTGTGTGTGTGTGTGTGTGTGAAGCGGGGATGGGAGGGGGTATCACACCCAATGTGCCAAGGGATTAATCTTGCCTCTGTGCTTAGGGAACTCTCCTGGTGGTACTCAGGGCATATGCAGTGATGAGGATAAATCCAGGGTGGTTTGTGGGCAAGGCAAGTGCTTGAACCCCTGTATTATTTCTCTGGGCTGGTATAAATGTTTTAAAAATGTGTTCTGGAGTCTTCCAGTTGTGTTATTCTAGAATGTTTACTTTACAAAGTGATGACTAGAGATTTGTTTCACACTTTAACTAAAATAAACATATAACACAATATTTCCCATGGCACGATAAAGTCTTCATAAACATCATTTGAAATGTCAAGGCCATTATTTGTTTAACTATTCCCCAATATATCTTTACTACTTCCAAATTCTGATTTTATAAATATATATACATAAAATGTTTTGTAATAAAACATTTATATACATTTGAACTACTTCTGAGAAAGGAATTCCCCCAAAATAGAATTTCTTGATTACAGGGTGTTATTATTTTTTAGGGTTCCTGATATACATTGCTTAATTTAGCTTATAATATCAATGCCATTCTTCAATGGAAAATTACAATAAATATTATTGGATTTTTAATGGAATAAAAATACAATTTTACTGCAAAAACTCTTTGAGGTTTGAGGGGAAGGGCTATTAGCAACTTAGGTTAAAAACTTAGTAATTAGTACTAATAAGAAAAGTAAGTTTGAATTTGTGACTCATTCTTACCTATAGTATACTTTAAAACAATAGCACATGTGGGTTTTTTGTTGCTGTAGCCCATAAAGAAATGCATAGACCAATAAAACTTTATGGTGTTCTGTTTCAGGCCTTTGGCTCCAAGTCAGGCAGACTCCACCTTAAAGCAAGATTCCACCCTGTACCTTCTGACCATGGGCAAGTTTCTTAACCATGTTGCCTTTTTTTTGCATTTCTTCAGTGAGGATGAGCTTAGTTCCTACTTTTAGGGTCAGTGTGAGGTTTAAATTAAATAATGTGTCCAGAGTACCAATGGCTGAGAAGTGCCCAATGATTTCTATTAACATATAGTCATTTATTTTTATTTATTTTTCACTTATTTTTAAACATGCAATCATTTAAATGGAATTCCTGCTCAGTCAGATTTGGGGCATTAATAGCAAATTAATTGAAGCATTTGAACATATAAACATACAAACTATACGTCTTTCTCAGTGTCAATGAGCTAACATTTTTCATTAGGCTCTATTTACGAAATTGTCAACTAGCCTACCTATATGTATATCAAACAAAGGTAAGGTATAAGAAAAGCACTTTGGGCTGGAGTGATTGATAGTACAGTGGGTAGGGTGTTTGCCTTGCATGCGGCTGACCCGGGTTCGATTCCCAGCATCCCATATGGTCCCCCTGAGCACCGCCAGGAGTAATTCCTGAGTGCAGAGCCAGGAGTAACCCCTGCGCATTGCCAGGTGAGACCAAAAAAAAAAAAAAAAGCACTTTTAAAATTTAGTACAAATAGTGATTATAATTTTTTCATTAAAAAAGGAGGCTCATTTTTATTTAATATTTATTATTTCCATAGAAAATTTCTTTGTTTCATGCCCTTTATATTTGGAATCTAAAGGGCAACAATCAGATGGGTGCCAGGAATTTAACCCAGATTGGCTGCATGCAAGGCAAATACCCTTTGTACTGAAGCTCCAGTCCCCCTAAAATCACTTAGCATGTTAGTAAGCCTCTCTGTAAAGAGGTTAGAAAAAGTCTCCATGAGAGGGAGAGATATAGAATGACTGCATTCATTTGTGGGTGTATAAAAATATATATAATGGAAGACTACTATCCAAGACCAGGGATAACAAGGACTAGGTGGACTGATCAATGGCTGGAATTTGCCACAATTGTGTGGGGGACGGAGGATAGGTAAATAGAGAAGGGAGCAGTGTGATAATAATACTTGGAAATGATCACGCTGAACAAGAGCTGAGGATATACATGACAGCCTTTTAGTATCTGTATTGCAAATCACAATGCCCAAAAGGGGAGAGAGAGAGAGAGAGAGAGAGAGAGAGAGAGAGAGAGAGAGAGAGAGAGAGAGAGAGAGAGAGAGAGAGAGAGGGAGGGAGGGAGGGAGGGAGGAGGGAGGAGGGAGGGAGGGGGGGGAAGGGAGGGAGGGAGGGAGGGAGGGGGGGGGGAGGGAGGGAGGGAGGGATAGAGGATAGAGTGCCTTCCATAGAAGCAATACAGGCAGGCTGGGGGTAGGGTGGGTGTGTTAAGAAGAAACTGGGGGCACTGACACTGGTGCTGGGAAATGTGCACTGGTGGAAGGATGGGTGTTGGAACACAATATGAGTGAAACCTAATCATGAACAGCTCTGTAACGGTCCATCTCACAGTGATTCAATTTTAAAAAATTCTTCATGAAAAATGGTTTCTCAATGCAGAAACTGCCTTTACACTTGGTGTTTGGCCAAAGCTGTGTACCATTTCAGAGGTCATCCTAGAAGCTATTCTGTTCTGTTCATTGTAGTCAATGTGGTTCTTCAGTGATCATTTAGCTCACATTCTCCACTGTCTCTTAGCTCAGCATAAAAACCCTAATCCTTTTGAGCTAAATGCTTAGGCTAGCATGATCATCATGACTTGAACAGGAATCTTGTGACAATTTTTGGTCGTACCGAATACCCCAAACATCAAGCAACCTTAAAAATCACACAGCTGAGAAATTTCTGACACATCCTTACTAGGAACAGTAAACCTGAAAATTGAAGTAAATAGGATAAGGTTAACTGCTGAGCCAAGAAATAATTTCTCTCTGACTCCAGAATTGAGGTTGGCAGCATCTTAGTCTGAACTTCCTCAGCATGTTGAGGACAGAGCCTATCTCCCGACCAGCAGTTCCAGAGAAAAGGGAATGAGAAATGGATGACTCAGACTTCAGACAGCGTGAACACACCTGACTTTATTCTCATTACCTTTATATTGCCTTCTTATCAAATCATTTTACTTTTAGATTATCAATTCTTTCCATTGGTGTCAGGGATCAAATAAGAACTTCCTGTGACGCTTGGCTTGTGCTCTGTCAGTGAGCCATATTCCCACCCCTGGGTTTGTTGTTGTTACTTGTGACTTTCCAGTGTTTTTTGGTTTTTTTTCAATATTTTTTTCTAAGCCCTAAAACTAGTTTGTGTTTTTACTCAGTGAAAATAATCACCAGATCTGGGGCAGAAGGAGCACTCTGCCATCTAATGCAGTCAGACGTTTCGATGGGCACTCTCAAGAAAGGTCAGGACACTCCTGGGTGGTGCTTCTTTTAAGATTCTTGTTCCTTCTGGATCCATTTTAATTATTAGGAAATTCTGGCACTCCCCTCTTTATACTTTCTGGAACTACACTGATGGTGCTAGAGGAAAGGTAGTGTGAGGAAATGACTCTAAGAAATAAAAGGTATAATGTGTGTGCCTAAAGAAAAACAAAGGGATCTTGGGAATCCAACCCTGGCAGTCTTGCCTTTCACCAACTTCTTGACAATGAGAGAGAGAGAGAGAGAGAGAGAGAGAGAGAGAGAGAGAGAGAGAGAGAGAGAGAGAGAGAGAGAGAGAGAGAGAGAGAACACCTTGGAAAGACAAATCCAAGGATGCATCAGTCTTGGAGCAAGCTCCGTAAATGCAAGAGGACCCCATTTCACTTCTCACCTCATTAGGCTCAAAATACATATTCACTTGCATGGCCCCTAGCTGCATAATGAGACGCTGATGTTACCTATGATGTATGAGCACGTATGTAGTCTTTATATGCATGCACAACTTCAGTACCAGCCCAGTCTTGCTGCTCAGGTCCAACCCCTTGTGCTATTCCTTGCCTTAGCTCACTCCTTTAAAACTTTTACCTTCTGAAATTGGTGCTTAACTCTCTCTTGCTTATCATGTAGGAGTATTGTTTTTCTATTGGATGATCTGTCTCTAGGGTTAAAAGTGTTGTGTAAAAGTACCTTGTTATTTTGTATCACTGTCAAAATCTCCCATATTGCCTATTAATATATTTTTATGTATTTCAATGGTGCTATGTTAGTGCATACACATAAAAAACATATCTTCCCAATGTGTTGATCATTATATGATGTTCACCTTTGTCTCTGGCTATCATTTTTAGCTGGAAATCCCTTTTATTTTATAGCAAAGTAGCAATTTTATAGCAATTTCCTGACTGTAAATTTTCCACTATCTTAATGTTTCCCAGTCTCCATCCCCTCTATATTCTGCTTAATTGATTTACACCACATTCTGAGCAAAGTCTGCTGCTTTGTTTATCAAAACAGATCAGGAAAAATTTTAAATGCCAGGGATACCAGGTTCAATTTCTGCACCCACAAATACAGAATTTCTGTGTCTTCTTTTACAGCAGTGCGTGTGTGTGTGTGTGTGTGTGTGTGTGTGTGTGTACTTTTTCTGTGATGGCAGTCATGGATCCAGCTGGTTTGGATTGCCCATTCTGTCATTACACTACATAATAAAACCGTGTGATTTCTTTCATCGTGTGCAGCTGGTACCACCTGGTCTTCCTTTAATGGATGCCATGCCCAGAAATGATGAAAGGTTTGGCTCTAGAAATGTGAGTATCCTTCCAAATCAGATGAATACTCACCGTGGAGGTAGAAAATGAAAAATCGTGAATTCAATTTCTTTTCTTTCTCTTGAACAATTTTGTTTAATTTTATTTTCACATCATATTTTAGGTGTGTTGTGTTTACAATAATGTTCATGTTTACGGTTTCAATGTACACTTAGCCACCTCACCACCACCGAAGTGCCCAGGACCCTTTACCACTGTCCTTATATTACTTCTAGTTCTCTTTTCCATCCTCCCACCATTTCTGTCCTTTCTCCAGTTAGTCTGAATGTTTCTCATTGCGTTAGCCTTTGCTTAGTCATATATTTAGATTGCCCCTCTTGGAGAGCCCAGCAAGCTACCGAGAGTATCTCGCCCCCACGGCAGAGCCTGGCAAGCTACCGTGGTGTATTGGATATGCCAAAAACAGTAACAATAAATCTCTCAATGAGAGACATTACTGGTGCCCACTCGAACAAATTGATGAGCAACGGGATGACAGTGACAGTGATATTTAGTTCCTGAAACAAAAATCGTATAAAAGACATTCCAGCAACTTCACTTCTAGCCCTCCTTTTTTGTCCTTATCCAGATAGTAGTGACACATTTCTGATATGCATGAGATAGATATTAATATACATTTAATATGTGTGTATATGTATGTTGTCCGAGATGGGCCTTCATATATTATAAATTTATATATCCATTTCACACATATCATACACATATATACAAAAATACATGAAATAAACCGCTATATAATATTGGCTTAACTTATTCTGATGGAAAAAAAATTAGTATCCTTTAAATATCTAAGGATAGAGTTGCAGTGATAGTATAGCAGGTCACTTGCACACAACTGACCTGAGTGTGATCCCTGGCACTGCATATGGTCCCCTGAACATTACCATGAGTGATCCTTGAGTGCTGAGTCAGGAGTAATTCCTGAGCATGGCCAGGTATGGCCTCAAAACAAAAAATATATATAGGTAAATGTGTGTCTTTTTAACACACACATACACATATGGTAAAACACTACATAATTTTAAAATGATTTGATTATTTGAACAGGCTTCCATAGACCAGGCTTTTACTGTTTCTGCTGTCATAGCCTGGACATTGAGAGTGGAAATACTGGCAGAAAATATTTTACCTAGTTAATTTGGGGAGGGGTGGTTATACCACGACTGGCTTACTCAGGCTTACACCTGACTGTTCACTCAGGGATCACTCCTGGAAGGGCCTGGGGAACCATATGAAGTACCTGGGATTGAACTCAGTTGGCAGCGTGCAAGACAAGTGCCATACACATGTTACTTCTCTCCAGCTTCACTTCTAGTCTTTAGATAAACCCAGACTGTCCCTTCGTCATGAAGACTCATCATTTCAGAATCTCTAGGTCATATTTGCTAAAGAGAGGGGGTTATGTGCTTCTAACTCCTCTTTATGGGTATGTATCTGTTGTAGGATTATAGAATCTACCAATACTGTTCTTTGTTCTATGAGAAAACTGGTGAAAATTTCTCATACACACACACACACAAAACCCCCAAATTATTTGGAATTCCTTCTGTTGGTGTCCAGGTGCCATACCAAGTATAGGGGATTGACTCAAGGTTGGCTGAAGTGGCCACTTCAAGGAGTAAGTTTCAAGTAAAAACATGGGGAATGCAGGACTCAATCATTGGTGGCAGAGAACTGCTTCCCCTCCCCAGGCTAGACGAAGGAGTGAGGGAACAAAGAAACTGGAACTGAGCCCTGGCTGGTCAGTAGTCAGTTTATTTCTCTCTCCCCCCAGCATAGTCCGATCTCTCCCTTACAGCACAATCATAGTCTTAATTTGGTCGTCGTCCTAGTCATCATAGTTCCATCATTCTAGTCTCCTCTTAGACCTCAAATCCCTCTGCCATATTAAATTTTCTTCCTCGTCTCATAGACCTCTACTTCTAGTCATCATTGTCATCTAGTCCTCCTTTTTGTCCTCAAAGTTCCAAAGTTTCCAAAGTCTCAGTTCTCTTCCTCCCCTCTTTCCCCTTACAGCACAGTTACATAGAAATCATGAAGGGTGGGGGTACACATAGGTGGGGTTGAACATTGTCATAACAATAAACAGAGGTAAAGCCACTCCTTTAGGAGATTAACTCAAGAACATAATCTCATCTGAGGGTTCATCACTCCAGATTATTAGGAGATCCACTCAAGGGCTGGATTCCATCCAGTGTGTATTGTTTTCTCCTTTCCTCAGCTAGTAATCCATTTAAACAATCATAGTAATTTACTTCTTATAATATTTCTAGTTATTTTGTATGAACACAGTAAGAGATATATTAAGCTTAAAGGTTGGTTCTTCCTGGGGACATCTCACTATATATACCAGACTACAGTCCTCAAGCCAGGTTAGTCTTTCTTAACCCCAGCAGGGTCCTTATTCAGTTACTTCTTTTGGGTTATGACAGAGTTTGTCCATGACTATGCTCTTAAATTATTATACTTATGGTGCTTAGCTTGTCTTCTTTCGATGCCACGGTAGCTTACAACTTGCCCTGGGTCCAACCAGTCCCTTCATCGGGACTCTGCTTTTGGAGTGCTAGGAACTAAGGGAAACTGAGGCTTAAGTTAAGTAAATATGGATGCACAGGAGTAAGTATTATTTTGGAGTCAACTCCCATGTTACAAAGCATAGCATGAACTGTCTTCTGGTGTCTATACAAAAAGGACAGTGCTAAACAAAACATACCAATGACATAAAGGAAAGAGAAAAGCAATATAGGAATATTAGTGCTTGATGGAAATGGGTGTGCCTCAGGGACACTGTTGTGGGAGTAGCTCAATAAACTTAAGCTCCCTGCTGGAGGAGCAAGGACAATTCAATGTTATCCAACAACGAGGTTTTACATTTTGTGCTATGTTATTGGCCCCCCTCCATATAATTTTCCTATATTTTTTTGTTTGGGGGCCACACCCAGTGGTGCTCAGGGTCTACTCCTGGCTCTTGGCTCAGAGGAACATGCAGTACTAGGGACTGACCCTGGGCCTCAGCCTTTCAAGATCCTCTGCAACCCCATATTATTTTTGAAGAGAAAAATTTTATAGAGACAAAGTGAAGAAAAAGATGAAGAGAACTTTCATTTGTAAAAGTACAATTGTTTCAAAACCTGGCTTTGTGATACCCATATTTTCCAGACCCCAATCCATGGAGGAATTTTAATCATGTGAAATAACTTATTGACACTCAGACTTTCTTATCATGCAAGTACTTAGGTCTTTTTCCCCAAAAAGTTTGACATGTTTTAAAGAAGCTTTTGCATCACTCTAAAGAAGCATTTATTAGTTACACAGGGGCGGGGGGGGGGGGGCTTAGGGTGGGGGGGGCTAGGGGCCTGGGGGTGTTTGGGGTGTGAGGGGGCGGGGTGGAGCTATACTGGGATTCTTGGTGGTGGAATATGAGCACTGGTGAAGGGATGGGTATTCGAGCATTGTATAACTGAGATTTAAACCTGAAAACTTTGTAACTTTGTAACTTTCCACAATAAAAAATAAAAAAAAATAAATCTATAAGTAAGATATTTATATGGAAATCAATCATGTTGCTGTGATAAAATAATGTCGTTGTGATGAAATACATATCAAATCAAGTAAACTCTCTTGAGCAGTGCCTGACCCATATTATAGGAATAACTAAAATTATATTTTTAAATTTTATTCATCTTCTCATTTTAAGAAAAGATGAAAACATAGCAGTCTAGACAAACAAGAGAAATAAGGTGTGTTTACTATTAGGATGAAACAGAGAGTGATTCATAAAACTCTCTTTATATTTTTATTAAAACACCTTGTCAGGCTCTGAAAAGCCATCCTTCTTCTTACTTCCTTTCCTCTCTTATATTCCATTAGCAGAAAAACAAATATTTCCAAACTTGTAAATATCTTTCATCAATTTAAACATTTTGACAATCCTTGAGATCAATAAAGGTATTCATTCTAAAAAAAAAAAAAGAAGCATTTGCTAGTCTTGATTGCCTTAGGAAAAAAAATAACTCTTTTATATCATTTTTGCATAGCAACATCCCAAACACAGAAAA